>NW_027438949.1:0-600000 GCF_040939455.1 Microcebus murinus | reverse complement strand
CTAGAACCGGCTGCAGGCCTTGGGGAGTAACAATAGCTTTACTGGCACTGCCCTCCAACTCCAGGGCTTATCCATGCACAGTCTCAGGAGGCCACTTCCTTTCACCATCAAGCCTCCTATTAGAGAGAGGGCAGCAGGACCCTCAGGAACCTCCCACAGCCCCCTCATTAGGAGGCTCAAGAGAGTTTCCTGCAACCCCTCCTCGGAGGTGCCCAGATGAGATCTGGCCAGTCAAGACTTTCACTTGAAGACTTCCCATGCCTTCCTTGGGTGCCATCTCTTCTACAAATGGACATTTTCTGAATCTCTTAGGGCTTCTTCCTTTCTGACCCATGGAGACACTAAGGAGCAGCAGAGCCTTCTGGTCCCCCATGAGACTGGCTTTGCTGAGCAGACAGCAAAGCCAGCTGTTCACTGCTAGCTTCTTGGAGAGCTGAAGCACCTAATTATTTCCATAAGAGGGAATAGAAGCTTGGCAAAGACCCTTCTGTCCCAAATCCTCAAGTCCACAAAGACCATGTTGCAGGAGTCAGGGGCTTCCGCACCCCCCATCCAGGCTGGGGCTTCTCTTTGGTACAGAACATAGAGTGTAGCAGGAGCCTCAAGCAACTCCAGAGGAAGCAGGAACATCCCCTGGGAGGACCCCCAAATCCAGATATCCTGAAGAAGGACACCAGGGCCACTAGGCCAGTCCCAAGCCTCCCAAGTCTAACTGAGGCTATGTGTGAGAGAGACCCTGCACTTTGCAGAATCATGGATAAGATGGTAAATTTTATGTTATGTATTTTTTTTGCCACAACAAAAAATGCACAAAAAGAATTTCTGCACATCAAAAGACTAAGAGAAATAAAAAAGAAAGAAAGCCCTTATAATGAGATATCACTTCACAAGCACAGCCACTGGGGAAAAAGGACAATAAGGACTGTTGGTAAGGACGTGAAGAAATGAGAAGCCTTGCACATTGCTGGCGGGAAGGTAACATGGTGCAGCCACTGTGGAAAACAGTCTGGCAGTTGCTCTAAACATTTACCTGGACTCACCACAAGACCCAGCAATTCCACTCCTGGGTACAGGCCACAAAGAATTGAAAACTAGTGTTCTTACAAATGCGCATACACAAGTGCCCATAGCCAAGCTTTTCGCAATAGCTAAAAAGTGAAAACAACCCAAATATCCATGTACTGATGGACAGATAAACAAAATATGGTCTACCCATGCATGGGGATATTACTCAGCCATAAAAAGAATGAAGTACTAATCCACACTGCAACGTGGATGAGCCTTGAAAACATCATGTTCAGTGAAAGAAGTTAGACCCAAAAGGCCACATATTGCATGATGCCATTTATATGCAATGTCCAGAATAGGCAAATTCATAGAGATAGAAAAGAGATTACTGAATGCCTAGAGCTGACGATAAGAGGCAATGGGGACTGACTGCATATGGGTCTGGGGGGTCTCCTTTTGGGGTGACAAAAATGTTCTGCAACTAGAAAGAGGTGATGGTTGTACGACATTGTGGATGTATGTAATGCCACTGAATTGTACACTTTAACATTTTAATTTTACGTTATGTGAATTTGATCTCAATTTGAGAAAAGAAAGTCCTTGTCATAAATTTATATAGTTACAGCCTCAGCATCCATTTTTAGGATTCCATAAGTCGTTTGAAACCCAGCTGTACCCTGTCACGTTTGGCTTAGATAAAACTCCCCTGCCCCATGTGGTTGTTTATGATACTTGTTCCTTGTCTCACTGACCCAAAAATCAAACACACCCCACAGCTACTGACCATAATAAAACCTAATGTCCCACACAAGTGCCCCTTCCTGTATGTTTTCTTTAAACCAGCTGATCCACAAGCCCTGAGGGGAAGCTGAATGTCTCTGGGATCTGTGAATAATAAATTTCTTCAGTTTCATGTATTTTCTTTTCACCTCCTCATTGTGTCTCACCTGACACATACCCAATTCCAACTTTCCCATTTCTCAGGGCGCTCCTGGGGAGTGGTTATCTTGGCTTGTGGCCACTCTTGACAGAGACACCTCAGGACCAAATTAAAAAGAAACCAGGCCGGGCGCTGTGGCTCACGCCTGTAATCCTAGCTCTTGGGAGGCCGAGGCGGGCGGATTGCTCAAGGTCAGGAGTTCAAAACCAGCCTGAGCAAGAGCGAGACCCCGTCTCTACTATAAATAGAAAGAAATTAATTGGCCAACTGATATATATATATAAAATTAGCCGGGCATGGTGGCGCATGCCTGTAGTCCCAGCTACTCGGGAGGCTGAGGCAGGAGGATCGCTTGAGCCCAGGAGTTTGAGGTTGCTGTGAGCTAGGCTGACGCCACGGCACTCACTCTAGCCTGGACAACAAAGTGAGACTCTGTCTCAAAAAAAAAAAAAAAAAAAAAAAAAAAAAGAAACCACAACAATAAACCTACGACAGCCCTCTTGAAAGCAAACATTTAACTGTGATAAATGTTACAGGACTTTCAGTTTGAAATCTCAGTTCGTGATGTGCCAGAGGAGACATGACAATCACAGGGGCCTGAGTGGTGGCCACACAGTACCACTCAGTGTGGCCACTCAGTGTGGTCACTGAGTAACACTTCACTGAGCTGAATACATCTGTCACATACGCTTTTCTATGTCTGTGTCTAGCCCACATAAAGGTTTTGAAAAAAGATTTTCAGGAAGAATATGTTTTAAAAATGCAATAAATTCCTGTGTCCTCTGCACCTCTCAGAGAAGCCACATGGCCAGGGTGCTGTGAAATGCTCTCAGGTCTGCACTTACCAGTTGTATGGCTTGTACATGCCTCTCAGAGACTCTATCTCCTTATCTATAAAGTGGGTGTCTGAAGACTACAGGAGGACAATGCCACTTGACCTTGTGCCCTGGCTCAGCTGTGAGCACATGCTAACAGTGAAAATCATCTTCAGGCCTCTGTGCATTCCTCCTAGGAAATTTGAGCTCTGTAGACATGCTTTTTTGCTTGGTATATGTATTGGTCAGGGTAGGCTAACTGCTGTAGCAAACAACCAGCAATTTCAGTGACTGAACACAATAAAACTTATTTCACACTCACATTGCAGTCATTGGCAGTAGGGGGGTGGGTTGGGTACTGGATCAGAGTGTAAGTTTGCAGAATTCACACCAAGAGTCAGAGAGAGAGAGAGAGAGAGAACAAGAGAGAGATGTTGCCCTGCTCCCCTGTGGTCACCCCCTGCATCAAGAGGCCAGCTGAAAGATTCTGATTTGATAAGAGTCAAGAGTTCGTCTGAGCACAGCAGTCCCATGGGCCTGTGCAGTATGGAAACATTACAGGGATATGTGCTAACTGCCACCAAGCTCTACTTTTGCTTAATACAAATCTAACCTTGTAAATATCATTTCAACAAAGGGGTCTTTAATGTTTCTGAAATTTTAGATTTGGTTGCCATGTCCTATAATGGCTCATACCTGTAATCCTAGCACTCTGGAAAGCTGAGGTGGGAGGATCGCTTGAGCTCAGGAGTTTGAGAGCAGCCTGAGCAAGAGTGAGACTCCATCTCTACTAAAAACAGAAAAATTAGCTGGACGTGGTGGCGCATGCCTGTAGTCCCAGCTACTCGGGAGGCTGAGGCAGGAGGATCGCAAGAGCCCAGGAGTTTGAGATTGCTGTGAGCTAGGTTGACGCCACAGCACTCTAGCCTGGGCAACAGAGCAAGACTCTGTCTCAGAAAAAAAAAAAGAAAGAAAAAGAAAAGAAAAGAAAAGAAAAGAAAAAGAAACCTGTAATTCTGACTGGTTATCTCACTTGCTAGTGTAAGTAATGTTGTTCAGCTACTCTTATGAATTCTTAGGCCACAAAACGCTGGGAAGCTTTCCCTGGGAAACTGAAGAGGGTGATTCCCGCTCACCTCTTCTCCCAAGTACATGTAGGGACTAAAAGGACTGCAGAGTTCTTATTTTCATGAAAATACTGAGAATCTTGGCTCACTTAAGGGAATCCCTCACTCCCTTGCCAGGCAGCTGGAAGGAGTAGCATTCATTAGCCATTGACTGCAGTGAGGGGGAGAAAGTGTGGCGTCCCTGAAGGGCAGTGGGAACCCAGAGAAGGGTCCCATTAGGAATGAAGAGGACCCTTTGAGAGATGTGGTTTGCCTTTTTTTTTTTTTTCTATTGGTGGGCCCCAGTCTTGTCTTAGAGGAAAATAAAATCGAGCCACTGCACCGTGGGGACAAAGCATTCACCAGAAGGCAATCATCTTCAGAACAAATATCTGATACTTGACCTTGTACCCCAGCTCAGCTACAAGCACAAGTAAAGAGATCAGGGCTGGCAAGACGACTCCAGTCCTGAGTCAAATCTTCCCAGCTGAACAGGACCAGAGGTATCTGAGGGACTCTCGCCACCACTGCACTGTCTCCTGCTACTGCAGAGCCAGGGCTGGTGACTCTATGCAGTTGCCACCACAACTACCTGGCAGGAACCGTAGAGCTGAAGCCTCATTTGCCAGCAAGGGACAAGGCAGGTGTGGGACCACAGGAAGAGAAGCAGCCCGCTCCACTGAAGGACCCGCTGGCCCTTCTCTTCCCACTACCCCTCACCCTAACTCTCTAAGCCCAAGTCTCAGCTCCCTTTCACCCTCCCACAGATGGGTCCTGGGGGCTGTACCCTGCCTGCTTCTGTCCCCAGAGCCAAAGCAGGAGAAAGGGCTCCGCCTCACCTGCATTTCTTCTCCTGAAGGGACTCCAGTGACACCTGCAGGTCTGTCAGATACTTGTCCTTTAGGCTCTGATAGGACACCTTGAGGCTGATGTGGAACTTCTTGACTTCTTTCAGCTCTTCCTTCACCTTCTGCAACAGCAGGTTTCGTTGCTGGGCCACACAATTTGACAACTTTCCCTGTTGCAAGCCAGGGAAGTGACTCTCTAGGGTGAAGTTTTTGATGACTTTGGGCAGGCTGGTGGGCAGGCAGTCTTCCCTACCTGGCTTGGGGGACTCAAAAAATGGGGCCTTCTCACTGGGCTGCTCACAGTTGTTCGGGTTACTTTCTGCTGTCAGCACTAAGCCTTTGGGCCTGCATCCTTCCTCCAGCTCCTGGAGCTGCTGGTGACATTGGCGAAGCCTTCGCTCAATCTGGGCGATGGTAGCAGAGGCACGCTGGTTTACCTTCTCGAAGGCCTGCCGGATATGCAGGGCCTGGTGCCGGTCTGCTTTGGACACCAGCTTGAGGTAGCCCACGGTGTTCTCGTCCCGGATAGCCTTCTCCACTCTCAGCTGCTCTGACAGGTAGAGGATTCGGTGCTTGATGCCATCCTGTAAGTTCCGGGCAAGCTCCCTGTCCGAGAGGCTGCAGTGGCCACTGGGGCCATCTTCACTGGACAGGGATCTGCATGAAGGCACACTGGAGGGGAGGGTTGCACTTGTGCTCTTGGTGTATTCTGTCTGCATCTGGAAACAAAAATCACAAAATAGGTACTCTGCGACCTACAAATAATGGGAGAATTGGACACATCATGACTTCACTCCATAAAAACACACATATGCATGAATACTTATGCATACAACATTTGTGCATTCAAGATGGGGCCAATGCATACTGGGGTCAAGTTCATCTTCTGGGCTCTTCTCCCCACCTTTTCAGCATCTGACTCCTTGCTCTATGGGTGTATCTTACTACCTACGACCCCCAGATGGCTAGAATCTTCCCTCCACAATTGACCCGCCTGTTCTTGGACCTCTCCCTCTATTTTACCTTTCAAGAATTACCAACTGTGATTCTCATTTATAAAGAACTGTTCTTGTAAAGTATGGAATAAACTCATTCCCATTAACCCATACAGCTTGCCATATTGCAACTCCCAGAGAAATTTGCATCCTAACAGGTTCATTCATTCATCCAATTATTTATTCAACACATATTTCTTGAGGGCCTACTATGTGGCATAAAAGCCAGATACACTTCTTGCTCTCATAGAGCTGACAGCCCAGGGTGGAAAAGTCTATTGTAATACAAAATAATGAGTCTCTCACATGGCAAGGAATAACATTGCCTTTGAGATAGAACCCAGTTCAAATCCAAGATCTACCACCCTGAGACGTTGAACAAGTTGATAAACCACTCAGAGGCCCAGTTTTCTCACTTCTAAAATAAAGATGGCATTGGCAACATAGCTGGAGCCCAGTGGACCAGGGCAGAGTAGGGGACAAGGATCTAGAAGAGGAAGGTAGGGCCAGCTCAGGTGAAACCTTTGTTCTGTTTCTTTCTTTTTTTCTCTCTTTTTCTTTTTCTTTTTCTTTTTTTTTTTTCTCTTTTTCTTTTATTTTCTTTTTTCTTTTTCTTTTTTTTTTTTTTTGTTGAAACTGGGACTCACTCTGTCGTCCAGGCTGGAGTACAGTGGCATGATCATAGCTCACTGCAACCTCAAAGTTCCAGGCTTGGCCGGGCGAGGTGGCTCAGGCCTGTAATCCTAGCACTCTGGGGGGCCGAGGCAGGTGGATTGCTCAAGATCAGGAGTTCGAAACCAACCTGAGCAAGAGTGAGACCCTGTCTCTACTATAAATAGAAAGAAATTAATTGGCCAACTAATATACAGAAAAAGTTAGTCGGGCATGGTGGCACATGCCTGTAGTCCCAGCTACTTGGGAAGCTGAGGCAGCAGGATTGCTTGAGCCCAGGAGTTTGAGGTTGCTGTGAGCTAGGCTGACGCCACAGCACTCACTCTAGCCTGGGCAACAGAGTGAGACTCTGTCTCAAAAAAAAAAAAAAAAAAAGTTCCAGGCTCAAGCAATCCTCTTGCCTTAGCCTCCTAAGCAACTGGGACTACAGGCATCGGCCACCATGCCCGGCTAATTTTTAAAAATTTTTTTGTAGAGATGGGGTCTTGCTGTGTTGCCAAGCTGGTCTTGAACTCCTGGCCTCAAGTGATTCTCCTGTCTCAGTCTCCCAAAGTTCTGGAATCACAGGCATGAGCCACGGCGCCCAGCCTTGTTTCTACTTTGAAACTGTAAGCACCTTCACAACAGTTTGTGATGTGAAAATGCTTTCCCAGTGGCACATCAAAAGTGATTATAGGCCGGGCGCGGTGGCTCACGCCTGTAATCCTAGCACTCTGGGAGGCCGAGGCGGGCGGATTGCTCCAGGTTGGGAGTTCGAAACCATCCTGAGCGAGACCCCGTCTCTACTAAAAATAGAAAGAAATTAATTGACCAACTAAAAATATATATACAAAAAATTAGCTGGGCATGGTGGCGCATGCCTGTAGTCCCAGCTACTCGGGAGGCTGAGGCAGGAGGATCGCTTGAGCCCAGGAGTTTGAGGTTGCTGTGAGCTAGGCTGACGCCACGGCACTCACTCTAGCCAGGGCAACAAAAGTGAGACTCTGTCTCCAAAAAAAAAAAAAAAAAGTGATTATATTGTAATAGACAGCTCGGTTCGGGTATTTTATTTACTGTAAATAAATTATACCTTGATTTAAAAAAAAAACACAATGTGATAACACTACACACCCAGCAGATTGGCCAAATTTAGGCAAACAATAAGTGACAAGGGGCCGGGCGTGGTGGCTCACGCCTGTAATCCTAGCACTTTGGGAGGCCGAGGCAGGCGGATTGCTCAAGGTCAGGAGTTCGAAATCAGCCTGAGCGAGACCCCGTCTCTACCAAAAATAGAAATAAATTAATTGACCAACTAAAAATATATATACAAAAAAAATTAGCTGGGCATGGTGGTCCATGCCTGTAGTCCCAGCTACTCGGGAGGCTGAGGCAGTAGGATCGCTAAGCCCCGGAGATTGAGGTTGCTGTGAGCCAGGCTGATGCCACGGCACTCACTCTAGCCTGGGCAACAAAGTGAGATTCTGTCTCAAAAAAAAATAAGTGACAAGGATGTGGATCAACAGGAACTCTCAATCACTACTGGTGGGAGAGTAAATTGGTATAACTACTTTGGAAAAGCATTTGGTAGTATCATAAAGTTGAAGACATGCATACTGAATAATCCAGCAATTGCATTCATAAGCAATATCCCCAGGAGACAGGTACACTAATGTTCTCCAAGACCAACTACTAGAAACAACCCATGTGCCTATCAAGGAGTAGAATGTGTAAGGAAACTGTAATATATGCAACAATATACAACTGTACAGCAATGAAAACGAACTACATCCTTGAAAATCACAAATGAATTTCACAAGCATAATGTTGAAGAAGCCAAATAGAAAGTCTATATTTTGTATGATTCCATTTATATAAATTCCAAAAGCAGGCAAAACAAAATGATTTTATGTAGAGATGCCTACACAAGCAGTAAAGCTATACAGAAAAACATGGATGTTAGTAACATGAACTTCAGGATGCTGGTTTCCACTAAGCTGGGAAAAGGGAACTGTGACTGGAGAGGACATGTGGAGGCTGGGGTGCTTGCCTTGAGTACTAGTTAAATGTGTGTTCATGTTATCATTGTTTCTTAAAATATATGTTGATGTTTTCTGTACCTTTGTGTACATATGTCAGATTTCATGGCTTAAAAAATTTTTTAATGTTCAATAGATGGATTTAGTAGCAGATTAGATATGACTGGAGAGACTATCAGTAAATTGTACAACAGAGCTAAAGAAAGTATCCAGAATGCAGCACAGAGGCTCAAAGAAATAGAAAATTTGAAAAATAGAAGATAGTGTGAGAAGGTCTAACAAAAATCTAAATTTCATGCCAGAAAGAGAAGCTAGAATGAAACAGCAGCAATATTTTGAAAGATACTCCCTAAGAACTTTCCAAAACTGATGAAAGACACAAATCTGCAAATTAAAAAAGCCCAATAAATCCCAAGCAGGAAAGACAGAAATAGGTCGATACCTAGACACAAGATCTTAAAAGCTGCCTGAGATAAAAAGCTGATTACCTTTAAAACCATTATTTTTATACTTCAAGCTGACTTCTCAATAGCACCAATGAAATCCAGACGACAGTTGAATAATATCTTCAATACACTAAGAGAGTAACTGTCATGGGAAAAAAAGGTCGCAAAGAATCAGAAGTCAGAGTACCTTCAGACTTTCAAGCAACAGCATGGGGGAACTAGAAGACTATAAAGTAATGCCTTCAAAATTCTGAGGGAAAAAATGATTTTCCAACCTAGAATTCTTTACCCAAACTGTCAACTTATGAAGTTAGACTATAAACATTTTCAGACATGAAAGAACTCAAATAGTTTACTTCCTCTACATTCTTTCTCTGGAAGCTACTTGAGAAAGTGTGCCACCAAATCAGGCACTATTCTAAGGAAAAGATGGAGATGGTATCTAGGAAACAGGGGACCCAAGCCAAAAAACAGGCAATCTCCAGGATGATAGGAGAGCCCAGGCTAATGGCTTGGCAGCAGTCCTGGAGAGCAAGTCAAAAGGCTCCAAGACAGCTCCAAGGTAATGAAAACTACTAGAATGCCAGACATCTTCCAACATATGCATAAGGAGATTTAGACAATTGAGGGAAGTCTTGAACTAGTGATCAGTAATAGAGAACAAGCAAAAAGAGGATGACTCCAAGGAAAACAAAAAGTTGGGAGAGAAAGGAAGAGTCATCATAGTCATTACTCAGTTGTGCCTAATGTTTCCATGAATTTGATAATGTAAATACAGAACTATCTAACCAAAATCATTGTACACAGGACTGGAAGGATGGGGAACAGGAAGTGTGTGTTGGTGGGGGCAGGTGAAAGAGCTATATCGTCATTTTTTTTTCTTTAATAGAGACAAGGTCTCACTCTGTTGCCCAGGCCAGAGTGCAATGGTGTCATCACAGCTCACCATAACCCTGAACTCCTGGGCTCAAGCCAACCTCCTGGAGGCCTCAGCCTTCCAGGTAGCTAGGACTGCAGGCACCTACCACCACACCTGGTTAATTTTTAAAATTTTTATATAGAGAGTGTTTCACTATGTTGCCCAGGCTGGTTTCACACTCCTGGCCTCAAGGGATCCTCCCGCCTCAGCCTCCCAAAGTGCTGGGATTATAGGAGTGAGCCACGGTGTCCAGCCATCATCTTTTATAGTGAGAAATCAAGTGGTAATTGATAATATATATTTAAAAAACAAAGAAATAGGACTATAAACAAATTATTTAGAAAATTGGAGGTAAATACCAAAAGAAACAACTAAAAGCATTGAAAGTGGTTGATTCTGGGAAGTAGGTGGTTAAAGGCCAGGGAGTGCTACTTTTTTTGTAATAAACCTTATAGAACCCCTTAACTCTTTGAACCAGTGGTCAGCAAAGTATTCCCCAAAGGCCCTCTGCCTGTTTTTGTATGGCCTATGAGCTAAGAATAGTTTTTACATTTTTTAATTGTTGGAAAAATCGAAAATAAGAATATTTCTTGACATGTGAAAACTACATAAGATTCAAACTTCAATGTCTATAAACAAAGTTTTATTGGAACACATCCACACTCATTCATTCAGGTATTGTCTATGGCTGCTTTCATGTTACAGCAATGGCTGAGTAGAGTAGTTGCAACAGAGACCATGTGGCCTAAAGTATTTACTATCTGGCCCTTTACAGAAAAGTTTGCTGACCCCTGCTTTAAACTATATTCATGTGTACCATTGATAAATGTAAGATCTAAGTAACTATTTAAAAAGCAAGTTGTAAACAGGGAAAATAAAAGTTTGCTAATGACTTATTCTGGGGGAAATTTTATATTAATAGATACAATGTAAAACTCAAAATTGAGAGAAAAATATATTAGTGAAAAAAATCAAAAGTAACACTAGAAGTATAGAACCCAGATATGTACATAGCATCCAAATAACCAAGGTGGGAATGGAACTTGATTAATCCAACAAAAGGAAGAGAAGGAAAAACAAAGAGAAATAAGACCTCAGGATAACCAGAAAATATAAAATAGGATGCCAATAAGATGTGATTTCTAATTGGCTATATGCTATATTCTTGAGAAGACTCAGTATTGTAAAGACATTATCTCTCTGCGTAGTAACCTTCCATGAAATTCCAATTAAAAACCCAGGGGGAATGAATGTCTCATGAATCTTAAATTAGCTGATTCCAAAGTTTATTTAGAAGAGAAAATGCAAAATAATAGCTACGACATTTTTAAAAAAGAATACTAAACATGGTACTGGGAAAATGGAGTACTTCAAAAAATATTAGAGTGCTACTTTATATTTTATACAATAATAAAGTGCAGACGGAACAAAGAAATATAAAAAGCAAAACTATAAACTTATTAGTACATAATAAGAAATGTTTTTATAATCTTTGGGTGAAGATGAGCTTTCTAAGCAAGACTCAAACCAAAATTCCATAAAGAAAAAATTTACATATTTTATTACATAAAAAATTTCAAAACCTTCTGCATGGAGAAGAAATTCCAAAGTTAAAAAGAAGCAACATTTAGGGTTTGTTTTTTCTTAAAAATAAAGTATCTCCTTTACCATTGAAAAATGCAACACGATGAGAAAAAAGACTTGGAATATCTCCAATAGGTAAGTGGATAATCAACATAATATATAAAGAACTCCTACAAATTTGTAAACTACAAATAAATAATCCGATATAAAGACATTAAAGGATAGTAATGCACAATTCAGACAGGTCGAAATACAAAAGAAACCCAGCACAACTGCAAGGTGATCAGGGAATGCTAAGTGAAAGCAATGATTACTATTTTTTCATCCATCAAAATGCCAAAGATGAGAAAGTTTAACAATATCGGTGTTGATAAGGATGCAGGGAAATGATCACTCATATACTCTGCAAGTAGGAGTATATACAGGTTCAGGGTTTTTGATGAGCAATTAGGCAATATCTATTAAAATTTTAAATGTACATACCCTTTAACCCAGCAAGAACATGGGAACCTAATGGCATTCAGGTGACACTCTGGGAATCTCATGCAGGAATTTGGCATTTTTGAACTAAGATGGAGCAGTTGGGCTCCCAAGTGGTTGAACTTCGGTATATTGTTGTGGAAATGGCATCTCTGAAGGCAAAGTCAGTTCCAGGAGCTTACTCCAGTCAGGCTACCTGGTCACATTACAGGCTGGCATTGGGCTAACACCACCTCAACAGGCACATGGAGCTTGGAGCTTGCCTTATAGAATGTTCTAGAAAAGAGGCTGGGCGCAGTGGTCCACGCCTGTAATCCCGGCACTCTGGGAGGCCTAGGCGGGAGGACGGTTTGAGCTCAGGAGTTCGAGACCACCCTGAGCAAGAGTGAGACTCAGCTCTACTAAAAATAGAAAAAATTTGCCGGGCCACTCCGGAGGGACTATAGGAAAGACCGATTGAGCCCAGGAGTTTGAAGTTCCTGATGCCATGGCACTGCAGCCCAGGTGACACAGCCAGACTGTGTCAGAAAAAAAAATAGAATGTTCTAGAAAGGACATTTCTAGAACATGCTGGGCTGGCGTCTGCTAAAAAGCCCACCTAGAGCCTGGGCTGCTATTGGGAGAGAGGGTGGCCATCGGCCAACTTTGAAATTCCACCGTGACCTTATCGCGATAAAATGAACACAATGGAAACTTCACCTTTGTAACTACTTTCCAGTGTGTAATTCGACCCATGTACAACATTTACCACGTTGTACAACTACCGTGACCACCTAGTTCCAGAACATTTTTACCACCCCAAAGGAGACCCTGTGCTCGCTGGCAGAGGGAAACTCCTTGGCAACTGACGGCCTGAGAAAAGACAAAAAGAAATGGAATTATTCTGAATAATGTCGCATGTGTAAGTGACTACTGAAATGCATTGAAGTGGGCGCGGGAAGAGAGTGGCGCGGAGGGATCCGCGCGGAAGGATCGCTGCGGAGGGATCGAAACAAAGGTCACGTGGTAGATGCGGAGCAAACCCGACCACATTTGTTCCGTAGACGCCGACGCGGTCACACTCATGGCCGATGCTGAAGCGAGCACTGCGATGGCAGACGAGGCCAGGCCCGACGAAAAGACGGTGCAAGTGCTGCGAGACTTGGCCAACCGCCTGCGCATCCATGCCATCAGGGCCACGTGTGCCTCAAGCTCTGGGTAAATTCCCCTCGTCTAAACTCGCATCGTGTGGGGCGGCGGGTCTGGCGGCGACGAGGCCGTAGAATTATGGGAGCTCAGTGGACTTGGTCTTAGAGGACTTATCTCAGGCCATTGGGGTCTAGCTACCACCCTTCGATGCCCATGAGGCACTGTCCCCGCCAGTCTAAATGGCCAGCCTGTGCTTGGGTGCCCGCCTCTTGCACCCCTCCCGCTCCCCCTCCACTGCCGAGGTTCTGGAGGTCCCCCACAGCCTTACCCATTAAGAGAAAAGAATATAGATCTGAGTCAGATGGGCTGGCGATAACCCTGGGATCAGATTGGCCTAACTGTGGTTTGCATTTTAGCAGGGAGCAAGGCTTCCTGTGCAAGCAGTTGTACTGGGTGCCAGGGTATGAATGAATGACCCTAACCTAGGACTTCAGGGTAAAAGAAATTAAAATAAAGCGGTCGGCTGGTAAGAATCAGAGCAAAAATGAGTTGTTGGGTTTGCTAGTATCTTGTGGAGGATTTTCGTATCAGTATTCATATGGGATATTGGTCTGTAAATGTTTGGTAAAATTCACCACTGAGGCCATCAGGTGGAGAGCTTTTCTTTGTAGGAAGTCGTTGTTTGTTGGTTTTTGAGACAGTCTTACCCGTCTCCTGGGCTAGAGTGCCATGGCGTCAGCCCAGCTTACAGCAACCTCAAACTCCTGGGCTCAAGCAGTCTTCTGTAGTCCCTCCCGAGTAGCTGGGACTACAGGCACCACCACCACGCCCAGCTAATTTTTCTATTTTTAGTAGAGACGGGAGTCTCACTCTTGCTCAGGCTGGTCTCCAATTCCTGAGCTCAAGCGATCCTCCAGCCTCCCAGAGTGCTAGGATTACAGGTTGTGAGCTACCCTGCTCCAGCCATGTCTGGAGTTTCTTGATTACCACTTAAGTCACATTACTATTAATAGCTGTAAGTCTATTCATATTTTATTGTCATGATTAAGTCATATGGAGTTTTGTGTTCCAGAAATTTATCCATTTCTTAGAGGTTAACCCTTTTGTTGGCATACAGTTACCATAATACACTCTTACCCTTTTTACTTAGTAGCAGTAGTAATATTCCCACTTTCACTTCTGATTTCATTTGTCTTCCATTTTTTACTTAGTTTATCTAGCTAGTTTTTAAAATATTTTTTCAAAAAAACCTTTTGATTTCATTGATTTTTTTTCTCTATTAGTCTCTCTCATTTATTTCTGTTCTTTATTTTTTCCTTCCTTCTGCTACCTTTAGATTTTGTTTTTTCTTTTTCTAGTTCCTTAAGTTGTAAAGTTAGGTTATTGATTTGAGGTATTTTTAAAAAATGTATTTATAGCAATAAATTTCCCTCTGGGGCTGGGAGTGATGGCATGTGCCTATAGTCCCAGCTATTTGGGACTATAGGTTGAGGTGGGAGGATCACTTGAGCCCAGCAGTTAGACACCAGCCAGGGCAACATAGTGAGACCCTATCTCAAAAAATTCCCTTCACCAGCTTGAGCAAGAGAGAGACACCCATCGCTACAAAAAATAGAAAAATTACTGGGGTGTGGTGGTGCACATCTGTAGTCTCAGCTACTCAGGAGGCTGAGGCAGGAGGATCACTTGAGCCCAGGAGCTTGAGGCTGCAGTGTGCTATGATGATGCCACTGCACTCTAGCCTGGGTGACAGAGCAAGACTCTGTCTCAAAAAAAAAAAAAAAAAAAACAACCCTCTAAGCACTACTTTTGCTGCATCCCAGAAGTTTGGGTATCTTGTGCTTTTGTTTTCATTTGTCTCTGTTTTCTAATTTTCCTTGTGATTTTTTTTTTTGACCCATTGGTTGTGTGTTGCTTAATTTTCACAAATGTATGGATTTTCCAGTTTTCCTTCTGTTATTGATTTCTAACTTCATCCCATTGTGGTCAGAGGAAATACTTAGTATATCTCTTTTTGAATCTTGCCGTGGAGCCTGGGCTATGATAGTAAAAGGACAGTGAACGTGATTAAGACCTATATATTTTTGAAATACTGTTACATATTTATTTTGCTCCTTTCACCCTCAAAATTAATAACAGAGGGTTGCATTTTCTCAAGAGATCTCTATGGCTTTTAAATGTAAATCATCCATGTGAAGGACATTTGCAAGGTAAAAGGTTTAAGTCCCCATTTTCTTTATTGTGAAATTTGAAATGAGATTATTAACGTGAATGAACTAGGCCTAAAATATTTTTCTAACACTTGGGGCAGGGCTCCAGGGATTTGGTTTTTTCCTGTCCTCTCCCCCTTTTTAATTAATTAGGGACTGGCTGAACTCACATGCAGGCTGATTTTTTAAGAACAGTAGTTATTTTGGTGGCATTCAGAAAGGGCCTGAGTTAATTGACCATGAGAAATGTCTCAGTCTTTTACCATTCACTTCTTAAAAGAAATGCATTTTAGGTAGTAGGATGAGACCATCATGGTGTTTCTCATTGGCAGTGCTTCTGAAATTTTCTCAGCAAGTGAAGTACTGTAAATGAATGCAAACAAGTGAAAGAATACTCAAGTTGGAGTCACAGTGAACTTGCCCCAAGTGCAGGACGTTCTATTGATAGAAGGGGGCTGGTTTCAGAGCATCTTGCTGTGTGCAGGGAGAGAGATCATGAGGTTACTGTGCTTTAAAGTATCCTTCAAAGACATGAGCTTGGAAAGCTGTGGCCCTGCATCCCTTACCCTTGGCTGGGTTCTTCCTGGGCTGGGAGAAATGACTGCTGCTTCGGGTCTGAGGAGACCATGTGCTGAAGCAAAGTCCCTGGGAAATCACTTGCCTGTGAGAAATGACCTGTGTCATGCTTGCCTTTCAGCCACCCCATGTCATGCAGCAGTGCCGCCGAGATCATGTCTGTGCTGTTCTTCCACACGATGAGGTATAAACAATCAGACCCGGAGAACCCGGACAATGACCGATTCATCCTCTCAAAGGTATGCCATCAGGGGAGCCCAGGGCTTGCTCCAGTGCTTGCTTCTTAAGCCCATTTTTAAAAGCCACCACGTAGGAACAAGGCCTGGAATGGACTTGTCATTTTGGTTCTTCGTGTTTTGCATCGTAAGGATCTAAAGGGTATTCTAGTGAGGACCACTTGAAGCCATGTGGCTTGTGTATCTGGAAGGGTGGCTTGTGGCAACAGGTGTGCTTTCTTCCCTTTAGTGGTACCTTGCCTCCACCCCACCTCACACTGAAGCCCCCCCTTGGTAGGGTTATGCTGCTCCCATCCTCTCGGCTGCCTGGACAGAGGTGGGCCACCTTAGTGGATCCAATTTGCTGGGCCTGAGGAAAAGTGGGTATGACTTGGAAGGACATTCTGTCCCTATCAGTCAGCTTTCCCTTCCATTTCTCTGCAGATATGGCCTGAAATTGATGGTGTACCTTCTCATCAGACTAGGTATAAATACCAGCTACCTCATGATGTTAGAGGACAGGAAAGAAAAGGAACCTTAAAAACAAGGTCAATCTGAGAATGTGTTGCTGGTTTGATGCCATCTGAAAGTATGCTGTGTTCTGAAGGAAATCACTTAAAACCTGGCTGGTACAGCACCATGTCCAAACAGAGATACCAGATTAGGAAGTAGGGATAGTTAATGAATGCAGAAATATACTTAAATAGAATGAACAATGTTTGATAGAACAACAAAGTGACTATAATCAACAATAAGTAAAGGTGTACTTTAACTAGAAGAGTGGAATCGGAATGTTCCCCAAACAAAGAAATAATCAATGCTTGAGGTGATGGATACCCCAACTACCCTGATTTGATTAATTCACATTGTATGCCTGTATCAAAACATCACATGTACCCTATAAATATATGCAACTATTATGCAACTATAATAATTAAAAATAAATTTAAAATAAAGAAGAAATACCAGATTAGGGCAGTGGGAAGTAGTTTAAAGACAAAATCAAACTGTAGGCATGGCTGAAGTACCTAGGGGCAGAGATCTCCAACCTTTTTGGCACCAGGGACCGGTTTCATGGAAGACAATTTTTCACAGATGGGAGAGGGGGGAGGCAGAGCTCAGCTGGTGATGCAAACAATGGGGAGGGAGAGCAGCTGTAAATACAGGTGAAGTTTTGTACCTGTTGGTCAGCTCCTACTGTGTGCCCCCCTTCCTAAGTTTCATGAAAGGCAGTTTTCCTGGACAGAGGGGGGTGGTTAGAGCTCTGCAGCCCGGTTCCTACCATAGCCTAAGAGTTATAATTGTGACCTTTGTCTTGGTGTCTGAAACAGTTTGGCAAAAAAATAAATAGATTTTATGTGTGTGTAAATAGATAAAGTAAATGTGGTCCATCGGTAACAGTTGGTGAATCAGAGTAAAGGGGGTGTGGGAATTCATTATACTAGTCTTATAACTTGTCTATAACCTTGAACTTTATTTACAAAAAAAAAAACCTGAAAAAATTTGGATATACAAACACAATATGGGTGTTCAGATTTCTGGTTTAAAAAAAGGAAGGATGTGTAGATTATCATATAACCACTGCTATCAGAGTCATTGGCCTTAGAGGGATAAAGAACACAATGAGTACTGTTCAGCTGCCAGAATTTGTGTATTCATCAGATTTAGCCAGCAGATAAAATCAGAAAGAAAAGAGAAAACGCACAGGAAGCACAGTCTGTCATGGTTTTGACTCAGAATGGAGTAAATGGACACACTACAGGAGAACGGTTAGGGCCTTCATGGTGGGTGCACCCAAAGCAATCATCTCTTTAGGTGCAGGTGTCTAATGCAGAATATCACATTAAGAAGCTGACTGCTGGCTGGGCGCAGTGGCTCACACCTGTAATCCTAGTACCCTGGAAGGCCAAGGCAGGAGGATCGCTTGAGGTCAGGAGTTTGAGACCAGCCTGAGAAAGAGCAAGACCCTGTCTCTACTAAAAATACAAAGAAATTAACTGGACAACTAAAAATCTATAGAAAAAATTTGCCGGGCATGGGGGCACATGCCTATAGTCCCAGCTACTCGGGAGGCTGAGGCAGGAGGATTGCTTGAGCCCAGGAGTTTGAGGTTGCTGTGAGCTAGGCTGATGCCACAGCACTCTAGCCCAGGCAGTAGAGTAAGACTCTGTCTCAAAAAGAAAGAAAAAAAAAGAAGCTGACTGCCAAGGCCCAGCATTGTCATTGACTGTCAGGTTCTTGGATTCCCTTAGAGCTGTCGTGGTGCTACAGACTTTCCAAGGTATAGGGCTTGTGATCCCTGTCCCCCCACCGAGGCTTTTGTTTTTGTTTTGTCAGCTCTTTTTTTTCTCCAGCCAGGGAGGCCTGGAAAGCAACCAAAAGGCCTTTTTGTAAACTTGTTCTTGAAGCACACTTTGTGCTGGAACGAGGATGAGAAGTACCATCTGGGAGAGAAGTCTTTCTTTTTTGGGTGCCAATAGCACCTTACACACATTCCAGCCCTCAATCTCCCTGTATTCTCCCACAGCATGTGAGTTCTTGGGGAAAAGAAGGTAACCCATGTGGGGGCACTTCCACCATGCCAGGTATTGTGTTGATCCCCACCATTCTTAGTCTACCCTTACAGCCTCCTGCCACCTAAAGGAGGCTCTTGTCTCCATTTGTACCCATAAGGTAAAGCCTTTAGAAGGTGGGCTTGCTTGCCCCATGCTTCACAGTTGGGGAGGCAGAGTTGGTTTGAGTGCTGAGCCCAGGCTTGGTTCATGGTATTGTAGGGCCTCCAAGGGTGTGCAGGGCAACTAGGAGCCAGAGCTTGTTACAGGAGTGAGGTCAGTGCCATGGGGAGGAAGATGGAGCTAGAGACTTGGCCAGAAGAGACTTCAGTGGGACAGTTCTGCTAGGCTAGAGATGCAAAACTGAAAAGGAATCCAAGGACACAAAGCATGTAGCAAATGCCAGGGAAGTTCAAAAGAGCCCAGGAAAGAGTCGAGAGTAGGAAGCAAGAAGGGAAAGAGATCTGAGAATAACAAGTACCATTCATTCATCTGTGGTAGTGATGAACACACCAATCTCTGCTTGAATGGAGCTAATGTTTGAACAGAGGATGGGGACAGAGAAGAAACAAACTCATGAATGAAAAGATAGTATGACAGATGGAGCTGAGCATTTGGAATCAAGTAAAGTAGAGGGGGTGGGAGGCACTAGCTGTAAAAGAATGGTTCAGAAAGATCTTGATTTTGACGTTTGAGCAGATTTGGAAGTGATCAGAGAGTGAGCTGTGCACATATCTAGGCATAAGCACTCAGGTAAAGGAAGCCACAAGTGCTAAGGCCCTCAGGCAGGCCTGTGGCCATTGTGTTCAAGGGCAACAAGGAGACCAGGATGCTGGAGCAGTGGGAGGGGGATTTGGAGGTGATGGGGGCTGGAGTGTGCAGGCCAGTATAAGACGTTGAGCTCTACTTGACAGGAGAGGGGAAGACCTGGGATACTTAACAGAGACATGAGCCAGCTTAAGTTTTAACAGGCTCCCACTGGTGGCTGGGTTGAAAATGGAAATGGGTGAGGGAGGGAGTCCAGGAAGGAGGCCTCTGCAATGATAGAGGCCATGCTGAGATGGTGGCAGCAGAAGCTGTTGAATAAATACAGTATGTCTGAAAGCTTAGAACTGGAGCTTCTCCCATGAGTGCAGCAGACCTTTGGCATGGTCTTGTGGCCCTCAGAGGGCCTCCTTCTCCTCTTGGGACAATGATAACCCTGTGCATACAAACAGGATGTTGCAGGGGAGGGTAGAATGGTAGTGGAACGTCATTCTAAGAACCCGCATTCCCTAAAAGATTCAACGTGTGATTTGTTTGTGGCTGGAAAAAGGCCTTGTGAAAATGGCAAGAATCATGCCTTGTGTTTCCTGCTTTACACTTAGGCTCCCTCCTCTGTGCTCCCAAAACTCTAGTCTTGCTCACCACACAGTGTGGATTACCTATAGCTCCCTGGCATGGACAATGGATGTCTTCATCTTCTTTGTCAACCCCAGTTTCTAGCCCAGGCTGGGCTCTATTCTTGACCTGTGGTCCATGTGTAACATGATCTGAAACTTGGGGTATATGGGGGTATGGTGAAGAGGAATTCACCCAGCAGGGTGGGGTTGGCTGTTCTGATGGAATACAGCTATATGGCCAACAGAAGCAGCCTGCACTCAGCTGGAAGTTTGATAACTGTCCTGCAACTGTGCGTAGGTTAATTAGGTCCCTTCTCTCTCACAGAGACTGTCATTTGTTGATGTGGCAACAGGATGGCTCGGGCAGGGACTGGGGGCCGCATGCGGGATGGCATATACTGGCAAGTACTTTGACAAGGCCAGGTAAGGTGCTTACCCAGAAACCACTTAACTGCCCTGCCCCACGCCCCCTCTGGAGATCTCAGGACAGGTACCTAGCTCTGTGGGGTGGAGAGGAGCCCTATAGGGCCAGTCCCCATTCCATTCCATGGCAACCCCTCTGTTCCATTTCCCACATGTCTGTTGAAATTCATACATTATTGCCTCTGTTAGTTCTTATCCTAGGGTTAATAATTTTTTAAAACATTCCAACACTTGAGTGAGATCTAGGAGATAAGCATTCATTTTGTTTCTTAATGGAGGAGTTTAATGTTTATAACAGAACATGTGCTCCTGAGGTGTAGAATGTTTTGATTGTTGTGATTACTGTGAATAAACTGTAAGATCAGAAATAAAAGGTGGCAGTGCTTTAAAATGGAACTTATAGAATATAAGAAAATGTGTGTGTAAATGGTTTGGGGATTTAAGGGGATTGCTTTTTTTCCTATTCCCCTCTTGTTATCATGCTTGTTGATCAGGAGAAGTGGCAGGAGAACCTAAAAATAGGCTCACAGCTAGAATAGGAGAACTAACTGAAAGTGAAGCCCATCTCATGAGACCCAAGCTTTTAAAGCTTCATTTCCTCAGCTGCTAAATTTGTGCAGAGCTGATGAGGAAAATAGTCTTTGGGACCTGATGATCTAAAGCAGCTTCTCCAGGCTGTTCCTTTGTTTCTCTTCGAAAAAGTACATTTGCTGAGTGACCCAGATGAGCCCTCAGCCCAAAAGAAGGTCCTAAACCTCGCTTGTCTTGCTCTAGCTACCGGGTATTCTGCCTCATGGGAGATGGCGAGTCCTCAGAAGGCTCCGTCTGGGAAGCATTGGCCTTCGCTTCCTACTATGGTCTGGACAATCTCGTGGCAATTTTTGATGTGAACCGCCTGGGACACAGTGGTACCTTGCCCGCTGAACACTGCATAGATATCTATCAGAAGCGCTGTGAAGCCTTTGGGTAACCATATCCTCTCTTGCTTTACCTTCTTTCTGTCCCACCACCCTTTGTTTCTTGTAACCTGGCCTCTTCCTCTGTTGACAGGTGGAATACTTACGTGGTGGATGGCCGTGATGTGGAGGCGCTATGCCGAGTGTTCTGGCAGGCAACTCAAGTAAAGAGCAAGCCCACTGCTGTGGTTGCCAAGACCTTCAAGGGCCGGGGCTTGCCAAGTAAGCAAGTGTTTCTTTCCTGCTTGTGGTTATTAAAAACATCTGTCTGCACAACAGAAGAGGCAGAAGGAGGCCTAAACTGCCCTAGAGAGAGGACTTTTTTTAAATTTCAGAGTATTATGGGGGTACAAATATTTGGTTACATAAATTCTGTACAGTTTGAGTCAAAGTTGTAAGTGTTCCCATTGCCCAAGCAGTGTGCATTGTACCTGTTAGGTGTGAATTTACTCATCCCCTTCTCCCCTTCACCCCTGCTTGATTTCTGATGAGTTTTATTTCCATATGTACACATAAGTGTTGTTCAATTTGTTCCAATTTAATGGTGAGTACATGTGGTATTTGTTTTTCCATTCTTGTGATACTTCACTTAGAAGAATGGTCTCTAAGTCCATCCAGATAAATATAAGAGGTATTAGTTAACCATTTTTTCATGGCTGAGTAGTAGTTCATGATATACATATACCACATTTTATTCATCCACTCGTGTACTGATGGGCTCTTGGGTTGTTTCCACATCTTTGTAATTGTGAATTGTGCTGCTATAAACATTCAGGTGCAGGTGTCTTTTATAAAACGTCTCTTTTTCCTTTGGGTAAATACCTAGTAGTGGGATTGCAGTATCAAATGGTAGCTCTGCTTTTAGTTCTTTGAGGTATCTCCATACTACCTTCCATAGAGGTTGTACTTGTTTGCAGTCCCACCAACAGTGTGTAACTGTTCCTATCTTTCCACATCCACACGAGCATTTGGGGATTTTTTTTATAAAAGCCATTGTCACTGGAGTTAAGTGATATCTCATTGTGGTTTTTATTTGCATTTCCATGATGATTAGAGGCTTTGAACATTTTTTCATATGTTTGTTGGCCATTAGTTGATCTTTTGAAAAGTTTTTGTTCATGTCTTTTGCCTACTTTTTAACGGGGTTGTTTGATTTTTTTTTCCTGCTGATTTTCTTGAGTTCTTTGTAGATTCTGGTTATCAGCCCTTTATCAGATGTATAGCATGCATATATTTTCTCCCATTCTGTTGGTTGTTCACTTTATTGTTTCCTTGGCTGTGCAGAAGCTTTTTAATTTGATCGGGTCCCATTTATTTACTTTTGTTGTTGCTGTGGTTGCTTTTGGGGTCGTCTTCATAAATTCTTTGCCTAGGCCGATATCTATAAGGATTTTTCCAGCATTTTCTTCCAGAATTCTTAGTTTCATGCCTTAGGTTTAAGTCTGTTATTCATCGTGAGTTGATTATTTGTGAGTGGTGAGAGGTACAGATCCTGTTCAGTCTTCTACATGTGGCTATGTAATTTTCCCAGCACCATTTATTGAATATGATTCTTTTTCCCAGTGTATGTTTTTGTCTGCTTTGTCAAAGATCAGATGGCAATATGAGGATGGTTTTATATCTGGGTTCTCTGTTGTGTTCCATTGCTCTATGTCTGTTCTTGTGCCAGTACCATGCTATTTTGGCTACTATAGCCTTGAGTATAGCTTGAAGTCTGATAAAGTGATGCCTCCTCAAACTCCTGGCCTCAAGTGGTCCTCCTGCCTTGGCCTCCCAGAGTGCTAGGATTATAGGCATGAGCCACCATGCCCAGCCAGTGCTTCCTGATTTGTTCTTTTTGCTTAAGGTTGCATTGGTTATTCGGTCTTTTTTTCTGGTTCCATGTGAAGCATAGAATTATTTTTTCTAGATCTGTAAAAAAATGGCATTATTTTATTGGGAATTTCATTGAATCTGTAAATTACTTTGGGTAGTATAGACATTTTAACAATGTTGATTCTACTGGTCCATAAGCATGATGTTTTTCCATTTGTTTACATCCCCTATGATTTCTTTCCTCAGTGTTTCATAGTTCTCCCTGTAGAGGTATTTCACCTCCTTGGTTAAATATAGTGCTAGGTATTTGATTTTCTTTGTCGCTATTGTGAAAGGTATTGAGTCTTTGATTTGGTTCTCAGCTTGATTGTTGTTGGCATAGAGGAATGCTACTGATTTGTGTACGTTGATTTTGTAACCTGAAACTTTGCTGAATTTATCAATTCCAGGAGTCTCTTGGCAGAATCTTTGGGGTTTTCTAGATATAAGATTATATCATCAGCAAAGATAGTTTGACCTCTTCTTTCCCCATTTAGATACCCTTGATTTCCTTCTCTTGTTTGATTGCCCTGGCTACAACTTCCAGCACTATGTTGAATAGAAGTGATGACAGTGGGCAACCTTGTCTGGTTCCACTTCTAAGTGGGAATGCTCTCAATTTTTCCCCGTTAAGTATGGTATTTGGCTGTGGGTTTGTGTATGTTAAACCATCCTTGCGTCTCTTGGATGAAGCCCACTTGGTCGTGGTGGATTATTTTTTTGATGTGCAGCAGATTTCAGTTTGCTAGAATTTTATTGAGAATGTCTGCATCTGTATTAAAATCAGATATTGGTCTGTAGTTTTCTTTTTTTGTTGTGTCGTTTTCTGACTTTGGTATCGAGGTGACAATGGCTTCATAGAACGACTGGGGGAGGATTTCTTCCTTCTCAATGTTATGAAATAATTTCTGCAGTGTAGGTACCAGTTCTTCTTTGTAGGTCTGGCAAAATTTGGCTGTGAAACCATCTGGTCTGGGACTTTTTTTGTTGGAAGATTTTTATTGCTGCTTAAATTTAATTATTCGATCTGTTCAAGAGTTCTGTTTCTTCCTGATTGAGCCTAGAGAGGTTGTGTGTTTCCAGGAATTCATCCATTTCTTCAACATTTTTAAGTTTATGTACATAGAGATTTTTATAGTATTCAGAAATGATATTTTATATTTCTGTGGTATCAGTTATAATATCTCCTTTTTCTTTTTTTTTTTTTTGTCCATCTTTGGTTGTCCTATCCTTTTTCATTTCTGATTGAGTTCATTAGGGTCCTTTATTTTCTGTCTCTGGTTAGACTAGCGAGAGGCTTGTTGATTTTGTTTATCTTTTCAAAGAACCAACTTTTTTTTTTATTAATCTTCTGTATAATTCTTTCGGAATTGATTTCATTTAGTTCCTCTCTGAACTTAGTCATTTCTTTTCTTCTGCTGGGTTTGGGATTGGTTTGCTCTTCCTTTTCCAATTCCTTGAGATGATTCATTAGATAGTTGATTTGTGATCTTTCTGTTTTGTAGACATAGGCATTTAAGGCTGTGATGTTTCCTCTTAGGCCTGCTTTTGCAGAATCCCACAGATTTTGATAACTTGTGTCCTCTTTGTCATTTAGTTCAAAGAATCTTTTGATTTCCATCTTAGTTTCCTCCTTGGCCAGGCGCAATGGCTCACGCCTGTAATCCTAGCACTCTGGGAGGCCGAGGCGGGAGGATAGCTCAAGGTCAGGAGTTTGAAACCAGCTCTGAGCAAGAGCGAGACCCTGTCTCTACTAAAAATAGAAAGAAAATAATTGGCCAACTAAAAATATATAGAAAAAATTAGCTGGGCATGGTGGCGCATACCTGTAGTCCCAGCTACTCAGGAGGCTGAGGTAGGAGGATTGCCTGAGCCCAGGAGTTTGAGGTTGCTGTGAGCTAGGCTGACGCCATGGCACTCTAGCCCAGGCAACAGAGTGAGACTCTGTCTCAAAAAAAAAAAAAAAATTCCTCCTTGACCCAGTAATCGTTCAGCAGTAGGTTAATTTCTGTGACTTTGTATAGAGTTGAGTGTTCTGTTCGAATTGACTTCTACATTCATTCCACTGTGGTCTAAGAAGATATATAGTATAATTTCTATTTTTTTAAATTTGTTGAGGCATGTTTTGTGGCCTAGGATATTATTAGTCTTATGGAATGTTGCGTGAGCTAATGACACATCAATCATATATTCAGTAGTTTTGGGGTAAAATGTTCTGTAAATGTCTGTTAGGCCCATTTCTTCTAGAGTCATGTTTAAGTCCATTGTTTCTTTGTTTATTTTCTGTTTGGAGGATCTGTCTCATTCTGTCAGTGGGCTGTTGAAGTCCCTGGCTATTACAGTGCTACTGTTTATAATTTTGTTTAGATCAAGTAGGATTTGCTTTGAGAATCTGGGTGCACGTGTGTTAGGTGCATAGATATTTAGGATTAAGTCTTTTTGTTGAATTGTTCACCATTACATAATGACTGTCTTTGTCTTTCTTTACTTTTGTTGATTGAAGCCTATGTTATCTGATATGAGAATGGCTACATCAGCTTTCTTTAGGTTTCCATTTGCATGGAATATTGTTTTCCGTCCCTTCACTTTGAGTCTGAATGCACTTTGAGTCTGACCCTTGTGGGTCAGATGCATTTGCTGGAGACAGCAGGTACTTGGCTTGTATTTTCTTATCCATTCAGCCTGCCTATGTCTCTTGAGTGGGACGTTCAAGCCAATCACATTTATTGAAAGAAGTGATAAGTTAGGTGGATTTCTATTCATCTTGTAACATAGAACTTTATTGCTTTGTTTTACCTCTTGAGCCATTGTTGTATCTTGACTCTGAACTTTAGCTTTTGGATTATTTTACACTGGTGAGTGTTTATTGTGTTGATCAATGTATAATTTAGATCTGAGTACTTCCTGCAGGGCAGGTCTGGTCTTGACAAATTCCCTCAGAGTTTGCTTGTCTGAGAAAAGTCTTTATTTCTCCCTCATATAAGAAACTTAGTTTTGCAGGATACAAAATTCTAGGCTGGCCATTATTCTGTTTGAGAAGACTGAGAATGGGGCCCCAGTCCCTTGTGACTTGTAAGGTCTCAGTTGAGAAGTCTGCAGTTAGTCTGATGGGTTTTCCTTTGTAAGTTACTTTATGGTTCATAGGAGTTCCTGTTTAGTATTAACTCTGGCCAGTCTGATGACCATATGTCATGGTGATTGCCTCTTGAGATGAATTTCCCATGAGTCCATTGTACTTCTAGTACCTGGATGTCCAGATTTCTAGAAAGACCTGGGAAATTTTCCTGAAGTACTCCCTCAAATAGGTTTTCCATCTCTTATATATTTTCTTCTTCACCCTCAGGGATGTCTATAATTTCTTATGTTAGGCCTCTTTACATAATCCCATATTTCTTGTAGGCTTTGTTTGTTCCTCTTTGACTCACTTGTTTAATTCAAAGGTGTTGTCTTGTAGCTCTGAGATTCTTTCTGCCTGATCCAGCCTACTCTTAAGGCTTTCCACTGTGTTTTGTATTTCCTTGAATTAATTTTTCATTTCCAGAAGCTCTGCTTGATTTTTTTTAATAATTCAATTTCTTTAGTGAATTTTTCATTCATTTCTTGAATTGTTTTCATGGTTTTCTTGTGTTGGGTTTCTATTTTCTCTTTTATTTCATTGAGCTTCCTTACAATCCATATTCAAAATTCTTCATCAGTCATTTCAATAGTCTAGTTTGGGTTGGTTTGCATTGGTACAGAGTTATTGTTTTCTTTCAGGGGGAGGAGTGTCCTTTCACTCTGATTTTTCATGTATCCGGAGATCTTTCACTAATTCCTTCTCATCTGGAGCAGCTTTTGCTTCTTATTTTTAGATTTTCTTTTAATTAGATAATGACAAGCCCAGTTTAATCTCAGACAGTGGGTGGTATTTAATGGGTGAGACTCAACTACATCCTGTATGACTGACTCAGTAAATGCTGTAAAGGGAGTATAAATTGACTTCCCTGTCAATAGGTGGTACTTGCCAGAAGGAACAAGCTTCAGTGTTGTTTTGGGGTCCTGTGACTGACTCCAGTCCCTCCTGAGAAGCACTTGATTTCCCCAGGTGGTGTGTGGGGCCCTGGAGCTTCAGGTGATTCCTTTTTCTCTGCCACAGCAGAGGCGGATGGAGGAGTGTAGCTGGGCAGGGCTAGGTTGTGTGAGCTTGCCCTCAGGCTCCACCAAAGCTGACAAAATATCTGTTTCAGCAGGGGTCAAAGGGTCTGCTCCCAGTGTCCAGGCAAAGCTGCCAGGGAGGGGCTATAGTGGCCTCACTCAATCACAAATCTCCCCCCTCCTTGCCCCCAAGCAATGCAATTGAGACCTGGAGGTACAGGATCTGGCCTGTAGGCCTATCCTCAGGTCCCCAGAGATCAATTCCTGGCTGTGCCATGGAGAAGCATGCTGGTCCCGAGTTGCCCATGGGGTTCCCAAGCAGGTTCGATGTCTGTCTGCCTTGGGGCATGCCTGCACTGATGGAGTAGCTGGGCAAGTGGCACCAGGGAGGGCCAACAGGCAGGGAGCTCACAGACCAAGCACCCCTCAGTTTGCTGTAGGATCCCTAGAGAAAAAGACTGAGCCCCATTGTCCGTGGAATGAATTCTCAGCATGGTGGCACAGTTGTCTCTCAGCAGCCACAGGTGGGGGAGGGGAAGGAGAGGAGAAGCAATTCCTGAGAGCCCTGGCTCAGTCGTCTCTCAGCAGCCATGGGCAGGGCAGGGGAAGAGGAAGAAAAGAGTTGTGAGTGAAATAAAGCTAGCACTCTGATTGTCTCTGTCCCTCTCTCCAGAAGGCAGCTCACCCAGAATATCCAGACTCTGGGGTCATGCAGATCCTCTGGGACCCACTGGCCCCCTGTGGCTCCCAGTCTGGGCTAGAGTTGGAAAATGTTTGTGTGGGAACGAATGAGACAAAAAGCAAGGGGCTGAGGCCCCCTGGGAAGGACAAAGGCACAGGGTGGGTGGAGAAGCAATATGGCACCTGCCATCTCTGCTTGGGTCTGCAGTGATGAGAAGTGACCCTGAGGGTGCCAGCTGCCTGATAGTTTGTCCTCAAAAAGCTCCCAATTCACTGGTAGCAGCAGCTTTTGGGCTTGTGAGGGTAGAAGAGCTCTCCAGCAGCTCAGGACCCCCTGTCTGCCAGAGATAGAGGGTAGAGAGAAATAAGCCACTCCACCTGCCCTTCTCACTGGACTGCAAGCCTCTCGAGGGTTCATCTCTGCCAACATCCTGATCCTTCGTGTTCTGCTTCTAATTCTGGGGGCTTTCTTTCCATACACGAGGACTCAGGAACCTGCTTGAATCTTCATTGTGACTGCTCTGCTGGCTGCTCTGTTGGAGTTTCTCCAGGCACTGGCTCTGACCTATGGCTTGGATCTGTGGTTCCAATCCACTGGGCTCCAACCTATGGGATCCTCATGCCAAGCTTGCGGCAGTTTCTGAGAGCAGTGGCTCAGCAGCCCTGCTTAGCTGAGTTCCTCAGCTGAATCTCCTTCCTGAATCTCGAAGGAGGGCTGTCTTCTTTAACTCGGTTACCAAGGCTGTGATTATCCAGCTGTTTCCTCCTTCAGGATACATGGTCAGCACCAACTGCCTGTTGGAACAATGCTCACCTACATGGAGAGGTCTGGAGAAAGCTGCGCAGCAGGGAAGGAGGCAGTGGAGAGGGCTTGTTAAGTGAACAGTGGTTTTGTCTATAATATGTGCTGGAGGCCCCTGCTCTGTCTTGCCTTCACCAACAGTGTCTGGCTAGGGTAGGAGGGAAAGCTGAAACCCCCAGGAAGTGAACAATGGCTTTCTACCTGCATGAGGGAGCGGCTGGAAAGACAGTCCATGAGAGGATTGGCAGGGGGCAATCTCCATGGTCAGGATAGAGTCAGAGTCAGAAAGCATGCTGTGTGTACACACATGCTTACCTAGGCCTAGACTGTGTAGAAGAACACAGAAAACTAGTAAAGCATCACCTGTGGGAAGTGGAGCTGTGGAACTGGGTCTGGGGAAGAAGGGAGCTTTGAAAGAATAACTCCTTGGATAATTCAAACTCCTTATCATATCCATGAGACCCGCCCTCCATAAGTCTGTCCTGTCTGTCTCTCCAGCCTTGTCTCCCTCACTCTCCCTTCCTTTCACAGCACCTGGGCCAGTGGCCCCCTCAAGAGCCTCAGGCTTTGGTCCAGGCTCTTCTGTCTGGGGCAGGCCCTCTGTGTCAGGTTTTTACTCCTGTGAGTCCTAGACTGACATCATTTCCATCGGGATGTTTTTCAGATGACCTAATAGGCACTTTTAAAATATTTATAGAATGAATGTCTTTTACTTGTTTTGTTACAGACGTTGAGGATGCAGAAAATTGGTATGGAAAGCCAATGTCAAAAGAAAGAGCAGATGCAATTATCAAATTAATTGAGAGCCAGATACAGACCAACAGGAATCCTGTACCAAAACCCCCTATTGAAGATTCACCTCAAATCAGCATCATGGATATAGAAATGACCTCTCTACCTGCTTACAAAGTTGGTGACAAGGTAGGCAAAAAGGTAGATAATTGAATCATGTATATCAACTGCTTTGTTCTCTAATTTTGTTCCTAAATACACAGGATTCTTCATTTATTCTGATCTCCATGGATAAACAAATTACTAGACAGTGTGACATTTTTTATTTTGAGACAGAGTCTCACTCTGTTGCCCTGGCTAGAGTGCCGTGGCTCAGCCTCCTGAGTAGCTGGGACTAAAGGCATGCGCCACCATGCCCAGCTAATTTTATTTATATGTGTGTGTGTGTGTGTGTGTGTGTGTGTGTGTGTGTGTGTATATAATTGGCCAATTAATTTGTTTTTATTTTTAGTAGAGATGGGGTCTTGCTCTTGCTCAGGCTGGTTTCGAACTCCTGACCTTGAGCGATCCTCCCACCTCGGCCTCCTAGAGTCTAGGATTACAGGCATGAGCCACCGCACCCAGCCTAGACAGTATGACATTTAATTAGCAGTTATAAGCAATAAAGATGGGTTTACTATCTCTTTAAGTAGCTCCGATTTTTATTCTCTGCTTTCACACTTAGGTCTGAGTATTTTTATTGATCGGTTGCTATTTATTAGCACCTGGTGTTGTGTGTCTTTTTCTTGCTTCCTAACTTTGGTTTGTGAGCTGAAAGTCTGCTGTGCATGGAACTGCCACAATTCTGTGTCTGCTGTAAGGATGGTGGCCCTGGTGGGCTCATCTTTTGGACATACTCTGGATTACACAGGGCAGCAGGACAGTTCATCAAAACGAGTTCTGTGAAAATTATGCGTGAAACCCTGAAGATAAAGCCTTCTTGTTTTTTGTTTTTTTATCATTTTTATATTCTGCCTTCTGGTAGGATCTTCAGGATCTAGAGGAAATAGGGTGGCAAGCCTGAGAGGAAGAACATGTTTCTGACCCTTATTTGGAGAAATTTTGAGAGTTGCTTGTTTTCTTAGCCTGGTGATAAGGGTTAAAAATAAATGATATGGGGTAAGGCACAGTGGCTCAGGCCTATAATCATAGCCCTTTTGGAGGCTGAGGTGGAAGGATCACTTGAGGCCAGGAGTTCGAGACCAGCCTGGGCAATAGTGAGACCTCATCTCTACAAAAAAATTTCCTCCTTCAAAGGAAGGAGGAAAAGCGTGATCATATTTATACATGCTAAATAAAAGCAATTCATAAAATTCAACATTTCTGGTGGTTTTGTTTTGTTTTTTTAAAAAAACCTCTTAGTAAAACAAAGTGAGATTGGTAAGATACTTCCTCAATTTGATTCTAGATGTAGACATCTTAAATCTGGAGTCCCTTTTGCACCTATCAACCCTGCTCTGGAAGTGCTAGTCGTTGCAGTTAAGGAATAAAAGAATCAGTACCTATGCCGGGTGTGTTGACATGTGCTTGTTAGTCCCAGCTACTCAGGAGGCTGATACAGGAGGATCACTTGAACCCAAGAGTTTGAGGTTGCAGTGAGCTATGAGGATGCCACTATGTCTAGCTTGGGTGACAGTGAAACTCTATCTTAAAAAATAAAGTCAGTACCAATGAGACAGCAAGTCTATCATTACTTGCAGGTGATAGAATTGTATGTCTAGAAAACCCAAGAGCAGGGTTCCTCAAACTTTTTAAATAGGGGGCCAGTTCACAGTCCCTCAGGCCATTGGAGAGTACGCACTGTGGGCCCCGGACGAGTCAGCTGCTAAGCATGACAGGCAGTGGCAGCAAAAACACCCGGAGGGCCGGATAAATGTGCTAGGCGGCCCGTATGTGGCCCACAGGCTGTAGTTTGAGGATGCCTGCCCAAGAGAATCTATCAGAAATGGTTAGAAATAAGAACTGAGACCAGTAAGAGAGCTTGTAGCAAAACTAGTGTACAAGATCAATTCCTTTCTTATATTAAATAATTAGTAGGTATAATGGTAAGATATCCCTTTGATAATAGTAATAGGAATTAAAATATCTAAAAATAATTATATACAATCTATACTAAGATGCTTATACAACAAGAAGTCAAAAGAAGACTATATGTCTCATATGCAAGAGATGAGATGCTCACCAAGTATTAGGTTGGTGTGAAGGTAATTGTAGTTTCAGACCATGAATTTTAAATCATTACAACTAGGCTCAAATACATCTTTATTAATCAAAATAGGAAGCATTACAATCAACACATTTTTGTCAATGAGAAATAAGTTTGTTTATTCCTGTAGCATAAAAATCTATGCATTGGGATTTGATGAACTCTTGGAAAGCATTTTCTGCATCTTGCTGGTTATGGAAGCATTTTCCCTGCAAAAAGTTGTCACGATGCTTGAAGAAGTGGTAGTTGGTTGGTGAGAGGTCAGGTGAATATGGTGTCTGAGGCAAAACTTCGTAGCCCAATTTATTCAATATTGGTTGTGTGACATGTTGTCATGGATGAGAACTGGGCCCTTTCTGTTGACCAATGTCGGCTGTAGGCATTGCAGTTTTTGGTGCATCTCATCGATTTGCTGAGCATACTTCTCAGATGGAATGGTTTCACTGGGATTCAGAAAGCTGTAGTGGATCAGACTGACAGAAGACCACCAGTCACCATGACCTTTTTGTGGTGCAAGTTTGCCTTTGGGAATTGCTTTGGAGCTTCTTCTCAGTCCAGCCACTGAGCTGGTCATCGCTGGTTGTAGGTTATCGTAGAAAATCCACTTTTCGTCACACATCACAATCCAATGGAGAAAAGAAGTGGTTCATTGTTGCGTACAATAAGAGAAGACAACATTTCAAAACAACGATTTTTTTGATTTTCAGTCAGCTCATCAGGCACCCACATACCAAACTTCTTCAGCTTTCCAATTCGCTTCAAATGCTGAATGACCTGACTATAGAATGATCGACATTGAGTTTTTCAACAACTTCTTGTGTAGTTTTAAGAGGGTAAGCTTCCATGATTTGTCTCAATTGGTCATTGTCAATTTCCAATGGCTGGCCACTGCAAGCTCCTCATCTTTGAGGCTCTTGTCTCCTTTGCAAAAACTTCTTGAACTACCACTGCACTATACGTTCGTTAGCAGTTCCTGGGTCAAATGTGTTGTTGATGTTGTCAGTTCTCTCTGCTGCTTTATGACAAGAAAATCACTTGAGGGAAAGCCCTTTGGAGTGGCAGAGACAGAGACATGTCTTTTTGTGAGGTGCTGGGAGCACTTCCCCAGGGCTCTGGGCCAGGAAGATTGCGGTTAGGTGCCTCCTCACTTACCCCTCCAGGGCCCAGCCTAGCATGGGACTGCAGCAGCAGTGCGTACAAGAGCTGGAGTGAGAACTTGGCCAGGAGAGAAGTCAGTGGGTCCTTGGAAGCAGTGACGGAGTGGGCGGCTGGCCCACATCGAGAAGATAGCCCAGAGGTGGTGGAGTCCAATCCCTACAGGTGACCCTGTGTTGTGGATCAGAGGCCTTGAGATGGATGCACGAGGTTTCCATGCTGTCAAGAGTGAGGCACTCCCCACGTCCTACTCACACCAACTCCCACTACCCTTTTCCCAGTTTTGTAGGTTGGGGGATGTATCATGTTCCCATATGGTCAAGGACACGTCTTACTACTTATCAGAAAATGTTCTTTCTCTTTTTAAAAAACCCCAGGTGAGGCCAGGCGCGGTGGCTCACCCCTGTAATCCTAGCACTCTGGGAGGCCAAGGTGGGCGGATCGCTTGAGGTCAGGAGTTCAAAACCAGCCTGAGCAAGAGTGAGACCCTGGCTCTACTATAAATAGAAATAAATTAATTGGCCAACTAATATATATAGAGAAAAAATTAGCCGGTCATGGTGGCGCATGTTTGTAGTCCCAGCTACTCGGGAGGCTGAGGCAGAAGGATTGCTTGAGCCCAGGAGTTTGAGGTTGCTGTGAGCTAGGCTGATGCCATGGCACTCACTCTAGCCTGGGCAACAGTGAGACTCTGTCTCAAAAAAAAAAAAAAAAAAAACCCAAGTGAGTCAGGCATGTGGTGCTGCTCCTGTGTCTGCTGAGTGTCCAGTTTTCTGTCACCCTTCCCTCTATTACCCACCTTACTCTGCAAGAGAGTGATTAGTAAGAACTTTCAAAAGATGACATCAAATGTAAAACTGGCTAAGCAACTTTGAATTTCATAAAGGTTCCTCGGAGTATCTTAAATGGGGGTGCAGCAAGGGAGAGCAAGGTTAGCCCTAATCGGAGATATTAGGGTGCTCCTTAACATCTCAAATCATTCGACATTACCAGGCCTGGCTGCCCCTCTCCTTTCTCCTTTTCTAAGATGGCTTGTTGATTCAGGAGGCGGACTGCAGTGCAGTGGTTGAGGGTAAGGACTCTGGAGCTGGACTGATGGGATTCAAATCCCAAGTAAGCCTAGGCAAGTTCTGAACCTCTTTGCTTCAGTTTCTCACCTGTTAAATGGGGATAATAGTAATATCTAGCTCTGTCATAGTTGTGAAGATTGAAAAAGTTCTTGGAGTAGTGCTTTTACACAGTAAGGCTTGCACAGGGCCTTATTACTTAGCGTATTTAGCAGCAAGTAGTTACGGAGCTTCCACTATGTGCTAAGCACTTTACATGCATTGTCTCTTCTCACCACAACCCTGTGAGATTGCTACTGTTACTTTACCCCCATTTTATAGGTGACAAAATTAAGGCTGAGAGAGCCACTTTAGGTCATAAAAATAAGTAAATAATAAGGCCTGGACTTACCAGGTTTATCTTAATCCAAAATTCACACGGAACTGTCTCCCTAGTAAAAATAAATAAGCTATTAGGTAGTGTGGCCAAAACTGGATGGCATTAAAAAGTAGATGAAATAGGGAAGATGTTATTGTTTCTCTTTCCATTTAAAGACCATGAGAGGACAGGCGCAGTGGCTCACGCCTGTAATCCTAGCACTCTGGGAGGCTGAGGTGGGAGGATCACTCGAGGTCAGGAGTTCAAGACCAGCCTGAGCAAGAGCGAGACCCCGTTTCTACTAAAAATAGAAATTAGCCAGGCATGGTGGCTCATGCCTGTAGTCCCAGCTACTCGGGAGGCTGAGGCAGAAGGATTGCTTGAGCCCAGGAGTTTGAGGTTGCTGTGAGCTGGGCTGATGCCACAGCACTCTAGCCAGGTAACAGAGCAAGACTGTGTCTCAAAAAAAAAACAAAAACAACAAAAAAAAAACCGAGCATATTCCAGTATCAAATGGCAAATTTTAACAATGCTAAAACCGCAGTAACTTTTGCACCAACTTAATATTTGTGCATAGACTGTTTCTGAAAGATCGCTTCATAAACCTATTGTTGCTGTTTACCTCTGGGGAGGAGGGGAACTCGGTGGCTGGGAGAGTGGAGCAGGAGGAAAATGGCCTCTTCACTTGATAGCATTCTATTTATTTATTTTATTTTTTGGAGGCGAGGTCTCTGTTGCCATGGCTGGAATGCAGTGGCATGATCATAGCTCACTGCAGTCTTGAACTGTGCTCAAGAGATCCTTCTTAGCAGCTGGGACTACAAGTTTTCACCACTATGTCCAGCTAGTCCACCACTATTGCCCAGGCTGGTCTTGATCTCATGGCCTCAAATGATCCTCCTGCCTCGCCCTCCCAAAGTGCTGGGATTATTGGTGTGAACCACTGCACCCAGCTGTATTTTTTTTAGAGTGTTTGGATGAAAGAACAAAAACAAATGAAGAGGCAAAACCTTGTTTGCCTTTTTAACAGCTTTATACCCATTTAAAGTGTACAAATCAGTGGTTTTTGACAGAGTTGTGAAACCATCATCAAAGTCAATCTTACATTTCCATCGTCCCAAAAGAAACCCCATACCCATTAACAGTCACTCCCCATTCCCGACCTGTCAACCTGGTAACCACCAGCCTACTTTCTGTCTCTCTGGATTTGCCTGTTCTGAACATTTCACATAAATGAGGTCATGAGCCCAGGAGTTTGAGGTGCAGTGATCTTTTGTGTCTGACTTCTTTCCCTTAGCACAATGGTTTTAAGATTCATCTATATGTAGCGTGTACCAGTAACTCATTCCTTTTTGTAGTCGGGTAACATATTTTATAGATAGACTACATTTTGTTTATCCATTCACCTGTTGATAGACATTGGTTTGTTTCTACCTTTTGGCTATTGTGCATAATGCTGCTTTGAACATTTGTATACAAGTTTTTTTATAGATGTATGTTTTCTGTTGGGTATACACCTAGGGGTGGAATTGCTGGTTCATATGGTAATTCTGTGTTTAACAATTTGAGGGGCTGCCAAACCTTGTGGGGGTTTTTTGTTTTTTAGACAGGGTCTTGTTCTATCACCCACGCTAGAGTGCAGTGGTGTCACCATAGCTCACTGAAACCTCCCAACTCCGGGGCTCAAATAATCCTCATGCCTCAGCCTGCTGAGTAGCTGGGACTACAGGTGCATGCCAGCATGCCCAGCTAATTTTTCTACTTTTTGTAGAGATGGGGTCTTGCTCTTGCTCAGGCTGGTCTCAAACTCCTAGCCTCAAGCAGTCCTCATGCCTCAGCCTCCCAGAGTGCTAGGATTACAGGCGTGAGCTACTGCACCTGGCCCAAACTTTGTTTTTTAATAGAAAAAGTTAATATTGTAAAGATGTCAGTTCTTTCCTAAATTAATTTATAAATTCCGTCCAATGTCAAATAATATTCTAGTGGAATTCTCTTTTTTTTTTTTTGAGACAGAGTCTCACTCTGTTGCCCAGGCTAGAGTACTATGGTGTCAGCCTAGCTCACAGCAACCTCAAACTCCTGGGCTCTAGCATTCCTGCTGCCTCAGCCTCCCGAGTAGCTGGGACTACAAGCATGTGCCACCATGCCCGGCTAATTTTATATACATATATATATATATATATTTTTTTTTTAGTTGTCCAGCTAATTTCTTTCTATTTTTTTATTTCAGCATATTATGGGGGTCTTTCTAATTTTTTAGTATAGATAGGGTCTTGCTCTTGCTTAGGCTGGTCTCCAGTGCCTGAGCTCAAGCAGTCCTTCCACCTTGGCCTCCCAGAGTGCTAGGATTACAAGTGTGAGCCACCACGCCCAGCTCTAATGGAATTCTCTGTCATTGATGTCATGATTCTAAAGTTGTGTATTTTAATTTTTTGCAATGAGTGTTATTAGTTTTGTAATTAAAGAGCCACAGAGGCATTTGTATTTTGGAAAATAAATTTTAAAATTTTAAATAAACTATATGGATGAGACAGAATAAATTTAGATGAGGCAGATGTTTCAAATAAAATGCCATCAGTAAATTTTTAGACAGTAGACCGATTAATGTAACAAAGTAATTGGAAGAATACAATAAGGACTGTTAATATCTGAAATCTCACTGATAGGTTGTGGGGTGTTTTCCTGCTTGGGAAGTAGGAGTAGGAGGATGTTAACTAAAAAAAGCACAATTCGAGAAAAAGTTGGGTACGATGTCAGCCATATGTGAGACATATTTTTGAGAAGTTGATACCAGATGAGCCAAGTATGGGTTTAAAATTGGCTAGTAGTTCATGTTTATGACCCTAAAGGAAATTGCTGGTGAGTCACAATTTTACTTTTTTCATCAAGACAGATGACAATTTGTAATTCTACAAAATTATACCTTCCTTCTAAATGCATTCTAAGAAACTCTACCACTTGACTTTTTCTCTCTTCCAGATGGCTACTCTGAAAGCATGTGGTTTTGCTCTGGCCAAGCTGGGCCATGCAAATGACAGAGTCATTGTGCTGGATGGTGACACCAAGAACACTACCTTCTCTGAGATATTTAAGAAAGAGCACCCAGAGCGGTTCATTGAGTGTCTTATTGCTGAGCAAAACATGGTGAGTGTGTAGCATCTCTTTCTGGTCTTCTTGCCAACTTATCAGTGGCCCACAGGACACAGGAGGCCCACCCTGCGTTACAGTTTTTCTTTTCATTTATAAAAGCAAAGGGACTGGAAAAAGTCTCCAGGGAAACAGGAGGCAGGTCTGCTAGAAGGGGCATGGTAGACTTCTCAGCTCCCCCCAGGCAGGCTGGGAGCTGAAGTGTCTCAAGCTCCCTAGTGGTTCTTTCCATCCAGTCCAGCCCATAACTAGGCAACCTGACGACCACCCAGAGGCAAATAGGTTGAGGAGCCACAGGGAGTATGTTTTTCCTCTCTCCACTGTAAGGCCTAATACATCATCGAAATGAAAATGTCACACCAGTTGCAGTCTCAGGAATACCAGTAGTTAGAGTTGGCACCTTGCATAAAGCTGTTCTGCTTTTCTGTGCCTCAGTCTCACCTCAGAGTTGTATTAATGCAGGAAGTCACTAATGTGCATCCACACACATCCAGCCCTCAAGAGAGAAGGGAGTTAATGCAGGTAAACCCTTTGACCTCTAAAGCTCTGTGCCAGCAGGATGCCCACCTCCTGTCTTTATGTCACAGAGGCCAAAATAGCACTGGGTATACCTCAGTGGTTTTCTTCTGGCCAGAAAACCATAGGCCAGCAGGTGTCATGTGATCTGAGATATTAAGATTGGCTAGCAATCCTTGTTTATGATCCTACAATAAATTACTGGTAAGTCATAAATTTACTTTTTTCATCAAGACGGATGGCAGATTGTAGTTCTACAAAATTATACCTTCCTTCTAAATGCATTCTAAGAAACTCTGCCACTTGACTTTTTCTCTCTTCTAGGTGGCTACTTGGAAAGCATGTGGTTTTGCTTGCAATACTTTACTTTCTAGCAATATTTTATTTGGAACAAGTAGTATTTAAAATCTTTTAAAAATTAGTTCAGCAATTCTTGAGTGGGAAGAGAGCTGAAGCCCCACTCAAGGCTCTGCCATTTGGGATAGAGCAGCACCTTCCTGTTCCTGTGTCTTTCCAGTCTGTATGTTAATCCATAGTGTTCTGAAAACAACAGAAAGGTCACATAAATCTGAAGTTGTTTTTAAAGGTTTTCATTTTAATTAAAGATATCTTTTCTAATTCATTGTTGTTTGCTGTTTTCCTGAATTCCTATTCTGTCCTGCAAATCCCTGTTTGTCTAATCACTGGTCCCAATACTTTGATTAATATGTATTGTATTAGCATTAATTTAAACATTTTTAAATTTGTATACACAGAAAGTGGCAAATTACTGCATATGTGAAGAATGTGATAAATAAATATATTTGAAAAAAATTAGTTTAGCATTTAAAAATTAGGACATTCATATAGAATCCAAATTTCTGGATTGTCTTGAAAAATGGGAAGAACTGCCACTGCAGGCTGGAATTGCCTCCTAATGCTGGTTGACTGGAGTCAAGCAGCAACCCTGCCTAGATGGGCACTCACAGCCGGTGCCCTGTTGTCCTCACACTGTGCTAGCCCACTTGTTCCTTTACGATGCTTCTTGGGCCCCGTTGGTGTTGAGATTTAAGCACCCCTGTTCAGTAAAGTGGGTCATCACGGTTGTAAGATATGTTTTTCCGTGGTTTTCATTTCATTTGTTTTTTTTTCTAAGACTTAAGTTTTATTTAAATAGCATCCAGTGAGAATAGAATGGGCCAATTACTACCCTTTCCTTGTAACACCAATTAACCAAGCCAGGAAGACTAAGGGCACCCTGTAGCCAGCCAGTCACATGATGGGTGGAATGCCTCTCAAAGTGGATGGCCACGACCTTGGCCCCAGCTAGCTGCTGTGGGAGCATCCACAGTCGAGCGGGGGTTCTTAATGGTTTCATCTACAGACACAATAAGGCACGCCAGCCTCTGAGGCTGGTGTCAGGGCATTTGATCCGCACCATAGCTGGCTCCCACATGAAGGCCTGAAAGTTGTCAGCAATATCCTTGTTGATTGATGTCCACCCCATACCATGTGCCCCCCTGGGCATGCCGAGCCCACAGCTTGTCGAGGATGTTTGTGGCATCAAAGCCAGCATTATCACACAGCTAGTGTGGGATAATCTCCAAGGCCTTGACATATACCCCAATCAACAGCTGCTGCTTTCCAGGAATAGTCCCTGAGTAATCTTGCAGGTACTTGGAGAGCTCCATCTCAGTGGCCCCGCCACCAGCCACCACTGAATCATTCTTGATGGCCCTTTTGATGATCATGATGACATGATGCAGGGATCGTTCTATTTCCTCCACAAACTGCTCAGCACCGCCAAGGTGGATGAAGGTGCATGTCTTGGCCTTGGGGCAACCAGTGAAAAAATTGTACCTTTTTCTGCCAATCTGGGTCTCTCCAAACACCTGTCAGCAACCCAGCACATCTGTTGACAGAGCATTGACACTGGTCTGGATTGAGCCTCCACAGGCCATCATTGTCCTCTTCAGATCATCCTCAGGTACTCAGCCAGCACAGAACATGTCCCTGTCAGCAAAGTACTGGGTGGCCACATCTCCAGTGGGGAGTTTGGACAAGATGACTTTGGCTCCAGAATGATAGATCCTCTCTAACTTGTCATAGAGAATGTTCCACTCAGCATCAACAATTGCCTGATAATCCTCAACTGTGTGGACTCTGATCTTGGCATTGTCTTTCTCAGCTTTCAACTCGAGCTCAACATTTAAAAGGGCAGTCATGGGATTATTGTACTTTCTGGGTTGCATTTCAAACCCAGCATAAGAGAAAGTCTTCTTAAATGCAACACCAGCTACCAGCTGAGAATCCTCTAGGGCATGAGAGCTGGCAGGATGCCCAGGGGTTGATGTAAGGGCAGGAGCCAAGGTTGGTACTTGGTGTGGGCCAGGATGCCTGAGTAAGGTTGGCCTCACCTCTTGAGATTGAGAAGACTGGGGGGGAGGAGTGGGTTTGGGAGAACCATCAGGAGCTCTGTTTGGACCCAGAGGGTCAGAGTACCTGCTAGGTGTGCAAAGGGGGAGGGTACAGTGCTATCAGGTAAGTCAGGCAGAGATCAGTTGTCCTCAAGTGTGTCTGCTCTCCAAGACACTGAATGTTTTTCTAAGCTACATAACCTTTTGCCTAGTTTTAAGCTAATATATAAATTTTGTTTTTAATTTTTTTGTTTTAGAGACAGGGTTTAGCTTTTGTCACCCAGGCTGGAGCACAGTGATGCAATCATAGCTCACTGTAGCCTCAAACTCCTGGACTCAGACAATCCTCCTGCCTCAGCCTCTGGAGTAGCTGGGACTGCAGGCATGCACTACCATGCCCAGCTAATTTTTAAAATTTTTTTGTAGATATATGGTCTCATTACATTACCCAGGCTGGTCTGGAACTCCTGGCCTCAAGCAATCCTCTCACCTTGGCCTCCCTAAGTGCTAGGATTACAGGCATGAGACATCATACCCAGCCCCTAACATCTAAATTTTTTTTAATTTTTTTAAGAAACAGCATCTTGCTCTGTCATCTTGGGCCAGAGCGCAGTGGTGCAATCACAGCTCATTGTAGCCTCAAACTCCTGAGCTCAAGCAATCCTCCAGCCTCAGCCTCCCAAGTGACTAGGACTACAGGCATGCACTACCACGCCTGGCCTATTTTTATTTGTTTATTTGTCCTGGCCTATTTTTATTTGTCTTGGCCAGGCGTGATGGCTCACGCCTGTAATCCTAGCACTCTGGGGAGGCCGAGGTGGGTGGATTGCTCAAGGTCAGGAGTTCAAAACCAGCCTGAACAAGGGCGAGACCCCTTCTCTACTAAAAAATAAAAAGAAATTAATTGGCCAACTAAAAGTATATAGAAAAAAAATTAGCTGGGCATGGTGGTGCAGGCCTGTAATTCCAGCTACTTGGGAGACTGAGGCAGCAGGATTGCTTGAGCCCAGGAGTTTGAGGTTGCTATGAGCTAGCCTGAGGCCACAGCACTCTAGCCAGGGCAACAGAGTGAGACTCTGTCTCAAAAAAACAATAAAAGACCAGGTCTTGCTATGTTGCCCAGGTTGGTCTTGAACTCCTAACTTAGAGTGATCCTCCCGCCTCAGCCTCTCAAAGTGCTGGGATTATAGGCATATACCACCACGCACAGCCAATTTTTGATATTTTATATTAATACTCAAATAATTCAGTTAAAGATTATGCTAAGACTCTTCTTTTGTCATAAATTAAATCCCCTTTTCTACTTCAATTCTTATTTCCATTCCATTTCCCCAATATATCTTTTTTTTTATTTTGTTTTTGAGACAGAGTCTCGCCTTGTTGCCCAGGCTAGAGTGAGTGCCATGGCATCAGCCTAGCTCACAGCAACCTCAAACTTCTGGGCTCAAGAGATCCTACTGCCTCAGCCTCCCAAGTAGCTGGAACTACAGGCATGCGCCACCATGCCCAGCTGATTTTTTCTATATATATTAGTTGGGCAATTAATTTCTTTCTATTTATAGTAGAGACAGGGTCTCGCTCTTGCTCAGGCTGGTTTTGAACTCCTGACCTTGAGCGATCCACCCGCCTCGGCCTCCCAGAGTGCTAGGATTACAGGCATGAGCCACTGCGCCCGGCCTCCCCAATATATCTTTATACATGAAAGTGTTTTATCAATTGTCTGATCATTCTTCTATGCAGCAAAAATATGCATGTAAATTGATAGCTTTTTTCTTATATCCATAGTCCTCTGAGCATTAGAATTTTTGTCTTATTGTTATGGCTATTATTATTAGTTGATATATCAATGGATAAACTTGTAATTTGAATGTGATAAGATTCAAAACAGATTCTTTTCCTGTTTTTCATTTTAACAGTGTAATTGCTAAGAAAACTTATTCACGTAATAAATCTATGGGAACAGAAATTTTGTTGTAGGAATCTCACTCAATTCTTTGAATTCCTTTGCATTTATAAGCCAAAAATCGCAGTGATTTTTCCTTTAAAGTTGGTTATAAAAATTATTTGTAGACAGTTTCATTAGGTTCTCTTTTCAATTTTGTTGAAAGAATTGGGAACCACCTGACTTGGAAAAGTAACTGTCATCTGATCATTTAACCTCTTCACTTTCTCAGTATCAACATGATTATTTCAAATTGTCTTCTTTAGTTCAATGTGGAGGTTTTGCATTCAGGGATGTTGCCCCACTGTGAGAGTGGGGTGGGCGAGAGAGTGCCTTTGGAAGTTAGTTTGCTGGAGGTGACTGTTAGGGAGACAGTGGGAAGGAGCACAGGCCTTCTCTGGGGCAGATGAATGCAAAACCAAGTTAATATGGATGGGGGGGTCTTGACTTTGAAATCATTCATGGCCACATCCCCCTTGGAAAGTCTTGGTTTATACCTGAAGAGGCTTATGCTCTGGTTTAAAACCTGCTGGGGTATATGAGCCTGGAGTTGTAGCAGAAGGTAAGAAATAGAGATATAAAGTGGGAGGCATGACCAGAATGCAGATCAGAGTAGCGTTGGGCTAGATTTGACTTCCCAGAGCCAGAGGGCAAATGGGAAAGAGTGTAAGCATGGATCCCTGAGGGCCCACCCCAAAGGCCTGTTGGGAAGAGGCATATAGTTGAACAAATCCAATGAGACAGCAGGTCTAGACTGTTGCAATGTCATGGAAACCTGGAGAAGCAGATGCCTTGAGAAAAAGGTGAATTATTGTGCTTACTGCTGCTGAGAGGTCAAATAAGATGCCAGCTGAGGTCAAGTAACCTCTTGCGCTTGGCAACTTTGAGGTCTGTCATGGGGTGGCAGCCTAGATGAAGTAGGCTGGGGAGAGAGTCAAGGATGAGAAAGCAGGGACAATGACTGTAGACAACTTAACAGGAAATTTTCTGTCAAGGAGAATGTAGATGTGGGGCAGTCTCTAGAAGAAGGATAAGGCAGAGATGGGAGAATGAAGATGAAAGGTACTGGCGTGTATTTAAATGGTAACAGAATGATCCAAGAGAAAGGGAGAAACCAAGTTAATACAAGAGGGAAAGGGGGGAACTACATGATTGGAGATAACTTTGAGAAAGTAAGAGAGGGATGAGATTCAGGATGGTCAGTGGGCACATTGGGCTTAGGGAGGGCGGGTCAGGAGAGGACAGAGGCAGATGGGAGAAACTCCATCCCTAGGAGATATGAGGTGAGGGTACCATCTCAGCAGGAGGGGGCAGGAAGGGGTACAGAGGGTTTGAGAAAAGATAATGGCAGGGAGGCACACTGGAACTGCAGAGCAGTGTGGCATGTGCAGAGCAGGGGTTATTATCATGGGGACTGTATGATCTAAACCAGGGGTTGAGCAGGGACCAGAGGTTTTCTGATTCGTGTTCTTTGTGTTACAGGTGAGTGTGGCACTGGGCTGTGCCACCCGTGGTCGGACCATTGCTTTTGCTAGCACCTTTGGTGCCTTTTTGACCCGAGCATTTGATCAGATCCGGATGGGAGTCATCTCTCAAACCAACATCAACCTCATTGGCTCCCACTGTGGAGTATCTGTCGGTAGGAGCTCTGTGCCTCCCTTTGCAGTCACTGAGAAACAGTCTGTTTCTGAGCATCCTTATGTGTTGGGCCATGTACCGGGGGTAATGAGGGCAGTAGCCCCTCCAGCCCTCACTTTGGTCGCAGTCTAACTGGGAGTGAGCAGCATGGGCAGAGGGAAGAAAGGAGGATTCTGGCTGGTGTGAGACCTGCTCGGATGGCATGGGGACAAGGGTGACCGCCAGCGCCTTCCTGCTTTTGGCAGTGGGAACCCTTGAGGAACATGATGCAAGGGAAGTAAGGCCAACAACAGCACTGTTCTAGGAATGTTAACCTGATGGGGCGGGCTAGGCGAGAATAGGGAGGCCAGGGAGGGGATTAAAACAAGGTGTGTGACAGCAGCAGGGTAGAAAGTCCAGGGTGGACCAGAGAGAGTCTGAAGGAAGAAGTGAATGTTGCTAACAGATGGAGGGGCCTGAAAAGCCAAAAACAGGTCTCAGGGGTTTTCTCAACTGGGAAATGTCAGGGAGTTGCGTTCATGAGTGACAGCAGTGAGGACGGGAATGAAGAGCTGTCTGGTGGGCCTGTGGTAGGCAGATCAGCTGGGTAGACATGGCAGCTTACGCTTGCTGCTGGAATGCTACAGGTACACATGAGGGAGCCACCTGAGTGACTCCCTGGGAGAATTAGGCTGGACAAGATGGCTCTCCATGGCACTGGGAGTCATGGCCATCTGGGTAAAGCTGAAGGCACCCAAAGGGGTGTCATGTTCAGCTACTTTGAAGGCCTAGAGAAAGGAAGAGACAACTTGGATCTCCATCTCTTGATGGAGAGCAGAGAAAGAAGGCCAAAGCCTGAGTGGACCCTCCAAAGGAGGGCAAGATCAGCAGCTCAGCAGGCCACCAGTGCTCAGTGAACTTGGATAGGAGCACTGAGGGATCTGAAAGGTCAATTAGCCTAACCTGAGGTGTTATAGTATGATCTCAAGGGAAGTAGGCCTGTGAAAGCTCAATATAAATTATAACCAGTTAAATCGACATCATAATTGGACCATATTGGAGGATTTTGCTGTGGTTTGGGACACCCACAGCAATAAGAGTTATTGTTTCTCAAGAGTGAGTGGGAGGTAGAGGGCAGGTTCCTGCTGGGGTTATGCTCATGTTTTGTTGGGCTGTGGCTTTCTCAGGTGAAGACAGCCCCTCCCAAATGGCACTGGAGGATATGGCCATGTTCCGAGCCATTCCCGACTGCATTGTTTTCTATCCAAGTGATGCTGTCTCGATGGAGCACGCTCTTTATCTGGCGGCCAATGCCAAGGTATTTTTAAGGGGACACTGGTTCAGACAGAAAATGCTTCTGGACTCTGATACTAAGCAATAATTGGATTTTTTTTTCTTAGCACAAATTTACAAAAGTAAATTCATTATAGAAAATTTGGCATTAGGATTCTTATTAAAAATGCAACCATTGCAAAAACAGGTAATTATGCACACAAACACATTTGCTTTGTATCAAGCAGTCCTTTCAAGCAGAAGGATACTGAACAAAACTGACTGCCTGTATCTGGGCTCATCATAAGAAACAGGGACCACTCTGAGTATTCTAAACAAGAAGAGGTTTAACAAAGGTTGCTTATGAAGTCACAGCAGTGGGCTTCAGGCAGGATCCCAGACTATAAAGTGTTAACCCACCAGTGGAACAGCCAACTCTGAGGCCACTACTGGGCCTATTGGACTTAAGCCACACCCTGGTTGCTGCAGTCGGGGATAAAGAGGCCACTATTGCCACTGCCTTTTGACATCCAGGGAGATGGAGAGTGGGTGGCAGGACGCTACTGCAGACAAAGCCCAGGCCTGGGCCCTAGCTCACCTGAGAAACAGCTGAGAAGGGCAAGAGTGTGGCCTCACCCTCGCTTTTACTCCTGAGATCTCATGCAAGGGCATCAGAGAGACAGAATTAAGTTCCTATCCAGAAACTAGCTGCAGGGGACAAGCGAGCGTAGTCTTTATCTTTCCAGCCTCTCCAGCTAACGTTTACCACGCCGCCCTTGCCACCCCTGTGCCTCACCCATGCCCTTGTGCAGGTAACTCTGGGTACAGTTGGAGCACATCTTGTAAGTTCCCAATCTAAGCATTTGCAACACATATGGACAGATGTTTCTTTGATTCGTTTTATAAGTAGGTTCAAACTACTCATTCTGTATTTGCTTTTTTACTTACTATGTCTTGGAGTTTATTCTGTTCTATGATTTCATATGCCATAGGATTTCATTTCTAGAAAGGTCAAAGGAGGCAGATAAAGACTATGATATAGAAATGAGAGTACAGATTGCTTCTTAAGGGTGGCAAATGACTTCTGGGCTTGGGTGATGATAACGTGGTGATGCCTTTGTCAGAGTTTATGAAGTGCTACACATAGGACCTGAATATTCATTTATACTAAGTGTTCTTGTTCAAGTTGATAACAAAAATGTATTTACATCTTCTCATTGGGAAAAGGATGAGTCATTTCATACTCAGATATTTAACATCTTTCTAAAGATAAAGCATTACAGGGTATTGTGGTAAACATTAATTTTTAAACATTTTGTTCTGGGCTTTCTAGTCAACATGAGTCAGTGCTCCTGCCCTGAGTTTGTGACCTGTGGAGACAGAACAGGTCGGTGTGTACATGGGAAGTTTTTCCCAGTAGTATGGCCAGCTTAGCACCAAGGCCATCTGCTGGGGTCCTGCTTGCGCTTTGCATGACATGATCAGATGACACTTGACCTGTTTGCCGGTGGTTGTAGATGTTTGGCCTTTGCTCCAAGGTGTACACTTTGGTTTTTTGTTTGTTTTTTGAGACAGTCTCACTCTGTTGCCCAGGCTAGAGTGCCATCGTATCGGCCTAGCTCACAGCAACCTCAAACTCCTGGGCTTAAGTTATTCTCCTGCCTCAGCCTCCTGAGTAGCTAGGACTACAGGCATGTGCCGCCATGCCTAGCCAATTTTTTCTGTATATTTTTAGTTGTCCGGCTAATTTATTTCTATTTATAGTAGAGACGGGGTCTCGCTCCTGCTCTGGCTGGTTTCGAACTCCTAACCTTGAGTGATCCTCCTGCCTCGGCCTCCCAGAGTGCTAGGATTACATGCGGAAGCCACCACGCCCGCCCTACACTTTGTTTTTAGTAAAAAGAACTATTCAGTCTGCCTTTCCACTTGTTTTAAGATCCTTTAGTTGGAAATTTATAGTTTGATTTTTCTAAATCATGGCTCTGGTTTTCATTTATAACCCTAGGGAATGTGCTTCATTCGAACCACCCGACCAGAGACTGCCGTTATTTACACCCCACAAGAAACCTTTGAGATCGGACAGGCCAAGGTAAGGGCTTCAGTTCTCCAGTGTTGTTCAGCATCATTTCATGTTAACAGAACTGTTCCAAATATTGCAGTGTAGGTATCTCCACAGTCAAGGTGTCATCCATTCTTTGTACTACTTTTTAAAAAAGTAAAATAAACTGTGACCTTTACCTGCTTTTCCTCAGGAAGGAACATTCTACCAATTTCATCTTGGCCTGAATTTTTCTCCTTTCCAAATGGAATCGCTTTTTGTTGAACTCTTAAAGATAAACAACATGAAGCCACTTGAGTGTCTTGGCTGTAATGTATCACAGCTGTTTTCAATGAGTAATAGATCTGTTAGGTTTAGATTTTACATATCCAAGGCCAGGCAGAAAAGGGAACATGGACCATCTTTCTACTGGAAATTCTGTGGCCCTGAGGTTGGTCTTGCACATAGGATATAGAGTCGCCTACAGGCCTGCTGATAAAGGTTGGCATTGCTGGGCATTTCCAAGCTTTGGTGAGAAGCTTAGATTATCAGCCCTGCCTATAGGTGTGGATCAGAGAAGGTAAGCAACTCGCTCAAGGGTTTACAGCTTAAGAGCACCAAAACCTGGATTCAGGCCCAGGTAGTGAGCCCAGCCTCACTGGGCATGCCCACCAAACTGTCCACCTTCTGCTCTCCCTGCCTGTCAGGGCTGTGTGTAGGGAAAACCAGAAAAGTCTATGAAGAAAATAAATGAAGGCCGGGCGCGGTGGCTCACGCATGTAATCCTAACACTCTGGGATGCCTAGGCGGGCAGATTGCTCGAGGTCAGAAGTTCGAGACCAGCCTGAGCAAGAGCGAGACCCCCATCTCTACTATAAATAGAAACAAATTAATTGGCCAACTAATATATATAGAAAAAATTATCCAGGCATGGTGGCACATGCTTGTAGTCCCAGCTACTTGGAAGGCTGAGGCAGAAGGGTTGCTTGAGCCCAGGAGTTTGAGGTTGCTGTGAGCTAGGCTGACGCCACAGCACTCACTCTAGCCTGAGCAATAAAGTGAGATTCTGTCTCAAAAAAAAGAAAATAAATAACTACTTGCCACCTAGAGAATGGGACTTACAGACATTTTGGCATATTTTCCCTCCTGCCTTTTCCTAGGCATATATGTATATTTTATACAGTTGGGATCATAGTGTGTAGAAAAGTGTTAAGTCCTGCTTTTATCTTAAAAGTATTTTATAATGCCATTAATATTCTCCTTAAATATGTGAAATACCTATACCTACTCTTGAAGGAGCCAGCAGTCAACATCCAACTTGATTGCTAAGGGCTAGGCTGCTCCAGAATTCATAGTTACTAGTGGCTCTGAATGGCTGTAGTGCCACAAAAAAGGTATTTTCCGGAACTGTCCACTGTGTGCCATTAGGTAACTAGAAAATAACACTGAATGCAAAAGCTTTAGTATTCACTTTTAGTGTTAACTACCAGTTCTATTTCTGTGGGGAGAGTATCTTGACATTTATGTGGTTTGCAGAGCTTTCTCATTTCTCTCCTGTCTTCTTTTTCTTTATATTTTCCTTGTCCTGAAAAAAGAAGTAAATTTCATGATGGTGTCGAGGATGTGAGTTCCAATGTGTGTGATAATGTGCATGGCATGGATAATTAAGGACTGGGTTTTGCAAAGGGGACATAGATGTGTGTGTATGTATATATGCATTTACATATATTTTTTTTTTTGAGACAGAGTCTCACTCTGTTGCCCGCGCTAGAGTGCCGTGACGTCAGCCTCGCTCACAGCAACCTCAAACTCCTGTGCTCAAGCAACCCTTCTGCCTCAGCCTCCTGAATTGCTGGGACTACAGGCACATACTAATTTTTATATATTTTTTTTAATTGGCCAGTTAATTTCTTTCTATTTCTAGTAGAGATGGGGTCTTGCTCTTGCTCAGGCTGGGTTCAAACTCCTGACCTTGAGTGACCCGCCCACCTCGGCCTCCCAGAGAGCTAGGATTACAGGCATGAGCCGCCACCCCTGGCCTACATATATTTTTAAAGGCTAGGACATCCTCAAAGAATGGAGAGGCTTAGAAACCCTGCCCGTTTATACTACCGTGTTTTCCTGAAAATAAGACAGGGTCTTATGTTTATTTTTCCTCAAGAAGACACCCTAGGGCTTATTTTCAGGGGATGTGTTATTTTTTTTAAGTACGGTACAACAATCTACATTTATTCAAATATAATTAAGTTGTTATCTTCTGGAACATCATCATAGTAAAATGGCAGCCACAGCTTTCCTTCTCCCCCCTGGGGACACACAATACCTAAAGTAGAGCGTCCTGCTCTTCACTTCACTGAGGAGACTTTCCCCTCAAAGCCTCAGCTTGCAGCATGCAAAGGATGGCCGGGACCTGACAGGGGGAGCCAACCTTGTTGGTGGGGCTGCCCGCACCTTTCTGGTCACTTCTGGGATAGTAGCTGTCACAATGGGGCAGATGAGAAGGGCTGCTCGTCTTCTTTACCGCTCCACCACGAAATACATAGGTTGTGCAGATACGCTGTGTAGCCACGCCCATCACTAGGTCTTATTTTCGGGGTAGGGCTTATATTGCGCAAATGCTTAGAAATCCTGCCAGGGCTTATTTTATGGGTAGGTCTTATTTTCGGGGAAACACGGTATCAGCAATGGTTCTTAAGCTACAGGGAAACCTACTGAGAGAGATGAAATGAAGCCTAATTCCACATGCCTTCAGGGTGGCTTTGTAGACAACAAAACTGCATGAAATAAGCCTTGGAACTGTCTTTGTTTGCGGAATACTAAATTGTTGAGAGCATGGGCTTTGACATCAGCCCCGCCTGGCTGCGGGTCTCAGCCCTGTCCCGGGCCAGTTCCTCCTGCTCTGAGATTCACTTTTCTCAGCTACAGGATGGTCCCACTACTGATAGATTTTACAGGGAAGACTGTAAGGGTTCTCAGAGGTTAGGCATGCAAGATGCTTAGCACACAGCATGCTGCAAATGCCCAGCACGTTCTCCATTAACTTGTTAGTCATTGGAGTCCCAAACTGTGTGCATATCACAGTAAGCTCTCAAACCAGTCCAGAGACTGTACATTTCCAAGACCCCTTGTTGGGTGTGAGGCTGGGTACTTATCTGTGCTTCAGTGGTGTTAGCCTAGCTCACAGCAACCTCACACTCCTGAGCTCAAGTAATCCTCCTACCTCAGTCTCCTGAGTAGCTGGGACTACAGGCATGTGCCACCATGCCCGGCTAATTTTTTTTTTTTTTCTATTTTTGGTAAAGACAGGGTCTCACTCTTGCTTAGGCTCATCTTGAACTCCTGAGCTCAAATGTTCCCCTGCCTCAGCCTCCCAGAGTGCTAGGATTACAGACGTGAGCCACCGCACCTGGCCTGGCATGGTTTTTTTAATAGTGAATTATTAAGGGGTGAAATTGTTAGGATTGGAGAAGAGGAGCATAGCAGAGCACCATGCCCCCTACTTTGAGATGCGCTCTGTATGAAGCAGTAGTAACCACAGCATTTTGTTTTGTTGGTGCTATGCCAGGTCATCCGCCACAGTGACAGTGACAAAGTTACAGTTATTGGAGCTGGAGTTACTCTGCACGAAGCCTTAGCAGCTGCTGATGATCTTTCTAAACAAGGTGAGTTGGTTATGCCTGAACATTAAAATTCAAGAAGTTTGCATCGTATACCAAGCTAGTTATTGCTGTTCTCCAGATATTTCAATCCGTGTCATCGACCTGTTTACCATCAAACCCCTGGACGCTGCCACCATCATTTCCAGTGCAAAAGCTACAGGCGGCCGGGTCATCACAGTGGAGGATCATTACCCAGAAGGTGTGTGTGGGCATTAGGAATGGTGTTTCCCTTGATTAGAGATGTGCCCTGCTCTCTTGGGCATCACCTGTGGCAGCCCTACCCCTCAGGCAGGATACCTTCATTATTGCTTTCTGCAGGAGTAGCAATCTGGGGGTCTCTCTTCACCCGCCTGAACTGGTTCCCTAAATGTGGAGCCGTGCTCATATGCATTTGTGTGTCCCCAGCAGACTGCACAGTGCCTGGTCACCAAGGGGGTCAGTGGCAACACAGAGGAGTAGCTAAGTCAACATTGTGGGTAGGAAGGAGTCATGAAAAGCTTTACAATTTGAGTTTTGAATGATTAATAGTTTGCCCCCACTAAAAAAGTGGGAATAGTGCCTTGCAATGTAAGCAGAGAACACAGCAAACACAGAAAAGGAGTATGCCAGTGAGAGGGAGCTGGGTGATGTTTAGGCCTGGGAAAGTTAAGGAGGGCAGACAATGTGATGCAGTGAAGAACTTCATCATGTGTCAGGGGCCCCAGGACCGCACTCACAGTGTGTGATTCTCTGGAAGGACTCACAGGACCTGGCACACAGTCACTCCACAGCTAAGGTTGATCACAGAGAAAGGGCATGTGGCAGGACCTGTCAGGGGAGGAGCCATGGGTGGAGTTTGGAGAAGCCCTGCCTTAGGTTTCCCCCCTTCCCCCTTCCGCATGAGGGGCACAACAAAACACATCCCACGTGGACTGTGTTTCTGCCCAGGGATGCCCACTAGACACTCAGCACCCCAGGTTTTTATCAGGGTCTGGTCATGTTGGCAGCTTCAGCCAGGCATGTACCAAAAATTCCCAGCTCCCAGCAAGAAAGCAGGTGCTTGGCATAAACCACATTGTTTGTACAAACATTCCAGGTGCGGGGCCCGCCCTCATCAGTAGGGAAAGTGTCACAGCAGTGGAGGGAACTTGCACCAGCCAAGGACCAACCTTACGAGCCAGCAGCCTCAGGCCTGCTGGTGACTCTCTTCTGTACAGTTAATTTGTTTGTTTTAACACATTAATTGCCATGTAAGTTGTATTTAACATGCTAGTTTTGAGTGTGGGGCCTCGTGAAGTATATGTAACTCACACATCTCTTCACCTTAGGAACCTCCAGAACTATTTTTCAAGTTGCATATAACTCAACACACAGAAAACTAAAAAATAACAAATGTTTTCATTAAAGTAGAAAGGATCGTTTTGTTTTCAAAGTTTTTATTCTCTTTTCATAATAAAACACCGTGGCCCCAAGGAAAAAATTTTTTCCTAGTATGGCAGTCAGTGTGTTAATCGTTTTCAGATCCCTGACAGCCTTGAGAATCTGAACTCCCCATCCATGAAGCCCAGGTTGAGAGCATTGCCTGCTGTAGGTGGGAGTGGGAGCAATTTGGAGACTTGCACTTTAGCATAAGAACTCCTTGGGCCAGTCTGAGAATGACTGTTTACGTGAATCAATGACTAGTGAAAAAATTTTCCCCTGGGTACCAGCAAATTCAAAAGCCTCTATATGATGGAGCTTTAAGGCTAACTAGCTACTTCCAGAAAAGATCCCAGTGTCTCTTGCTTCCCCAGGCGGCATTGGGGAAGCTGTCTGTGCGGCCATCTCCATGGAGCCTGACATCCTGGTTCATCAGCTAGCGGTGTCGGGAGTGCCTCGGAATGGGAAGCCGGATGAGCTGCTGGATATGTTTGGGATCAGTGCCAGACACATTATTGCGGCCGTGAAATGCATTTCAGTGAATTAAAATGTTTACCTTACATCTATGCTTGTTCCAAAACCATCATTTTAAAACACATACTGTTTTGTTCTTTTTAAAAGCAAAGCCAGGTAACACCCTTCTTCATTCCTAATTCAGAAATTCAAGTTAACTATTTTTCTTTTAAACTATAACTGCATATACAAGTGTTATCTTTTTTTATCATTAGAGTGAGTAATAAGATTTTAAGTGACAAAATAGGTAACAAAGCAACCACCTGATACTAAATTTTCTGACAAGACTACAGATGACTGGGCTAAGGATCAATGTAGAGTACCAGTTTCTTAAATGTGTGTTTCCCTTGCAAGCAGAGACAACGTAACTTTTATAGTGCTATAGCGCCATGATACATACTGCTGTTCCCAGTTTGAGATTCCATGCTCTGCCTTCCTACCTGCAGTTTCCTGGGTAACGTGTGACTGCAGTTGCCCTGTAATTTTATTCGATGTTTGGCCTCATCTCCCCTCCACAATTCGGAGGCTGTGAAGCAGCAGCAAAAGCTGTTAGCATGTCATGTGCTGCTTGTGGTGACCATTCTGTGAAGAGATGAGAGCACAACTAGTTGTAGTCTCCACACTATACTGTTCAATGTTAATAAAGCATCTCAAAACCAGCTACTTTATTCAGTCTGTTTCTTCTGTGCAATTCAGTTTCTCTGTGGTAAAGTCCAAAACAGGGAAGGAGCTCCTATCTAAACCAGGAGAGAGCCATGGCCCCAGCAGTAAACCTGGAAAAGGAAAATGGGCTGCAGAGGAACCACTCACTAGACAACAGCATACAGCCTGAAAGCTAACCCAAGCCAACTCCTTCCTGTCATCTGAGCACATAAATCATGTGGCTGGAATACAAGAAAAGTACCAGCCAGATAAAGATGGACCTGAGCTTCAAAACTAAATTTAGAATTACACTAGAGGCCAGGCACAGTGGCTCACACCTGTAATCCTAGCAATCTGGTAGGCCAAGGTGGGCGGATTGCTCAAGGTCAGGAGTTCGAAACCAGCCTGAGCAAGAGCAAGACCCCCGTCTGCTAAAAATAGAAATTAATTGGCCAACTAAAAATATATAGACAAAGTTAGCCGGGCATGGTGGCACATGCCTGTAGTCCCAGCTACTCAGGAGGCTGAGGTAGAAGGATCACTTGAGCCCAGGAGTTTGAGGTTGCTGTGAGCTAGGCTGACGCCATGGCACTCTAGTCTGGGCAACAGAGTGAGACTCTGTGTCAAAAAAATAAAGTGTACAATTCAGTGGTTTTTAGTAATGCAAGTGTCACCACATTCAGTTTTAGAACATTTTTATCACCCCAAAAAGAAACCCCGTGCCCATTGTTAGTCACTACCCATTCTCCCTACCCCCACAAGCCCCTGGCACTCACTGATCTATTTTCAGTCCCTGTGGATTTATCTCTTCTGCATAGTTCATGTAAAGGGACTCATACCACTTAGCAGAGTGCATTTGAGGTTCATCTATGTAGCATGTGTCAGAACCTCATTCCTTTTTCTGGCCACATAATATTCCATGTTATGGATCTAGCACACTTTAGCTGTTCATGAGTTGATGGACATTTGGGTTGTTTCCTTTGTCTCTTGTGACTAGTGCTGTTCTGAATATTCATATATACAAGTTTGTGGGTAGATGTAGATTTTCACTTGGGTCATATGGCAATTATGTTTACCCTTTTGAGTGCTTGTGGGGGTGTTTTTTTTTTAAAAGCCTCTTCTATGTGGGGGTTGTTTAAATAAAGTTTTGTGAGTAAGTGATACAATGACTGTGAAGGTGTTCTGTGATCAGTAAAGGGCCATGTACTATAAGATAAGCCATTATTAATAGACAAACCAGAACATGAGTGGCCGTGCTTGCTTGTATTCAGATGTAAAATGACAAATTTTGTGATATCTACAACAGAAACAGTGTACACAAAGGCATTGTGGCAGCCTAAATGTAGCAACAAATATCCGTAATTAAAGTGCAATCTGAAAATGCAGGGAAGAGCCCCAAAGCTTCAACTCAGGTCCCTAGAAGGTTATGGGCAGAAACAGTAGGACAGTTAAAAGTAATGGGGTACAGGAGCTATGATCATTGGAGAAGAGGGAGCTCTCTTGCCAGCTTGGCCTGGCTGTAGCTTCTGAGTAGCCAAGGTGTTATACTACAGTGATGCAGGCAGGGTCATTGCAAACTTGTCCCAAGAATACTCATGAATGCACCCCGAAGAATGCCATGGACCCTGGCTTCTGGGGCCAGCCTCCTCGGCCCTCAGACTTAAACATCTACGTACTGCTCTGATTCCCTTCCATGGAAAAGCCACTCAGCAGGGACTCAGGTGCCCAGGTGGTGTCCCATGCCTAGCTTTAATCCCCAAACGTGCTACTTGTTGGCTGTGAGGCCTTACCTAAGGAAATCCCTTACCAGGGAATCCTTTTTGCCTCAAGTTTTTTCATCTGCAAAAGGGAATGATGGTGCTGATGGTGATACTATCTAACAGGATTGTGGTGAGAATTTTAGAAATGGTGTCGAAATGTCCCTGTTTAGGCCTACTCTGCCTACCTCACAGGTTCCTACTTCACAGCCACACCTGGGCTGTGGATACCGGCTGTCCCACTCCATCCGACCCTCTGCACGTTCTTTCCCAACATCACTGGGATTATATTGGAGTTGGCAGCAACTCCGACCCGCCTTTCCTCTCACTTGCCAGCCCACCTCCTCTGCAGCCCTGGCTGCTCGCCTGTCCTGCCCCAGCCGCCTCGATACCCACCATTGATGCTGCCTCGCTCCGGCCTGCGCCTGCTGCGCCGCCCGCCTGCCGGCGACTGGGACCAAACCACACGCGGGCAGCGGCCCGGTCACGTCATAGGGGTTTGTCCCGTCACTCGCTCAACCACAGCCAATCAGCGTCGCCCGCGCGCCGATGAGCGCTCCCGCGGGAAGGGGCTTAAGCTGAACTGGCCATGAGGTCCCTGTGCCCCTGGGGAGCCGAGCCACTCTGGCGCTACCTCGCGGGCACTGCTTCTGACGGCGGGCTGAACGGCGGTGGAGGGCAGAGGTATGGCCAGAGCGAAAGGACGCCCCAAACAGAGGGAGAAGGGGATGGAGGTGCAGGTGGGGTGGGGGCGGAGTGTGCAACCCAGGTCCTGCTGGACTCCGAAAGCGGAAGGGAAGCCTTGGAGAGCCGTGAATTCGTCACACTCAGAGCTCCAAACCAACTGAGGTCTCCGGGCTGAGTTCTCCCAGCATGGCACGTGCACCCGAGCCACAACACCGTGGGGTGGCCTGACTTACTAGGGAACATCGTGTGAGGTTCCTTCTTCCGCTCCACTATGCTACCTTGCCATGCCAGGCTGAGTTTGGAATTAGAAAAGTTCTGGCTTTTACATTAAGGAAACGTGAAATGATCTACGCGTGATCCCTATGTGGGCGAGGAAAACAGGCAAGCAGAATTACAAAGTAGTCAGGGCAAGAAAGCAACTGTGGACCTGGTGCTACATACCGACAAGCACGAGATGCCCTACCTCCATTACTGTGCACCTGGAGGGAGGTGACATAGCACCTGACTTAAGGGACTGATGGCATCAGGTTGTAGTTATGGAGGGTCTCATGGGTAAGGCATGTCCCCATACAAGGGTCCTGCCCAGGCAAAGTTGTGACAGTTCTCCAGCAAAGGAACACCAGTCCCCCAGACACAAGAGGTCAAGCCACTTCCACTGGCAAGGGAGGCTCAGAGGGAGTGGCAGCTTCCTGAGTCTCAGCTTCAATCGAAGCCAACAAGATGTTCCAGGTTCCAGGTCCCAATCCTCACCAATCACTGCTTACATTACACATGAGAAATGTGGTGAGGCTGGGGATTCAACACATTGGTATTCTGTCGCTCGCACAATTCAACTTCGTGTGTGAGTGTCAGAACACTCAGCCCTGCAGGTACAAGGAGTAAGAGAATGTTAGGGCTGTCCTGGAAGCCCTCTGGTTCTCTTCCTGTGACTTGAACTGAGAGTTAAGGAACCCGAGGTCAGCATGTCTTCACTGTACATAGTCAGGTACACCCACAGAAGTCATCCCACACCACAGTCCTTACAGCCCTCCATGGCCGCCATGACAGTCGGGTGCAGCAGTGACGTGAGCTCCCCAGGCACTGGCTTCGGTTGGTCCATGATCCCAGTCAGCCAAAGGTGGTAGCTGGATTAATTGTGAAGCTACTGCAGGCCATGGATGACTAGCGCCCTGCTCTCCATTGGCAAAATGCTCAGCCCTGCACTCCAGCCCAAAGGCATGACCAGACCCATCCCAAAACTCCACGTATGTAGGCCTGTCTTCTGGAACCTCCCCCAGGACCAATTCGGGGTTAATCACGGACCACTCAGGAGACAAAAAACATACCGACACTCTAGGGGACTTAATTTAAGGGATTGTTTACTTGGGGTTTTGAGGGCTGAACATGTGAAAAGGGATACTGAACTGGATGAAGGAAGAAGCTACCACTCCCAGACCGAGGGGCAGGGGAAGAGGTTGAGGTTATCAAGAGCCTAGAAGCAAGCATGAGGAGCATTGAAGACCTAGGGCTCAGATCTCTGAGGAAGGGCTGCTGCCATTTCTCAGGGAAGGAGGAAGCACTATCATCAGCTATGAAGGAGAACAGGCCAGGAGGAAATCTCTTTGGCATCATCTTCCAGATCACTGATTCTCTCTTCAGTGGCATCTATTTGTTGTTGACTCCATCAGGCGAGATTTTCACCGCCATGACTACGCTTTTTGACTTCTAAAAGTTCTGCTTGCTTCTTTTTCAAATCTGCCTGGACATTTAAACTTATTTATACCTATTTTTCTTCCTTCATTTCTATCTTTATACTCTTTGTGTCTCAGAGACTATTAAAGATCCGAGGAGGGGCCGGGCACAGTAGCTCACACCTGTAATCCCAGCACTTTGGGAAGCCAAGGCAGAGGGATTTCTTGAGCCCAGGAGTTCAAGACCAGACTGGACAGCATAGCAAGACCCCGTCTCTACAAAAAAATTTAAAAATTACCCGGGTTTGGTGGCACTCGCCTATAGTCCCGGCTACTCCGGTGGCTGAGGCAGGAGGGTTGCTTCAGCCCAGGAGTTTGAGGCTGCCGTGTGCTATGATCTTGCCACTGCACTCCAGCCTGGGTGGCACAACAGAGACCTTGTGTCAAAAAAAAAAAATGTTTGGCCAGGCGTGGTGGCTCACGCCTGTAATCCTAGCACTCTGGTAGGCCAAGGCGGGCTGATTGCTCGAGGTCAGGAGTTCGAAACCAGCGTGAGCGAGCCCCTGTCTCTACCAAAAATAGAAAGAAATTAATCGACCAACTAAAAATATACATACAAAAAATTAGCCAGGCATAGTAGCACATGCCTGTAGTCCCAGCTACTCGGGAGGCTGAGGCAGTAGGATCGCTTGAGCCCAGGAGATTGAGGTTGCTGTGAGCTAGGCTGATGCCACGGCACTCACTCTAGCCTGGGCAACAAAGTGAGACTCTGTCTCTAAATAAATAAATTTTTTTTTCCTTTTTTATGTTTTTTTTTTCAGAGTGGGTTTTCAGATTAAAATTTTTTTTTTTTTACATAAAAACCTGAGGAGTCCGAGTAGCTTGACATCACAGTTACGAAAACGATTTGCAAACATCCATGAGAACTGCTCTCTGATCTCATGAGAATTCAAAAGTAATGTGAATCTTTGTTGGTAAAGTTCACCCAGTCAAGCTTGAGAGGAGAACACTGGGTTCTCTTCATATCCTCCTCCCTTTCTCATGTGATGGCCCAAGGCCTGGGGGATATTCAGCCAGGCTCCCCTCCCACTCCACACGCACGCACGCGCACGCGCGCACACACACACACACACACACACACACACCTTGGAGGGAGGGAAGGGGGAGCCGGAGGCAGTAGAGCATAGTCGGGAATAGGATCAGGCCCTGGAGGCCAATGTCCTTGATCCACATCCTGCCTCTGCTACTTGCCATCTAGTGATTCTGAACAAGCGACTTAAGCCTTCTGTGTCATGCTTCCCTCATGTCCTCATCTGGAACATGGGGGTAATTAACACTGGTAGCAACCTCCGAGGGCTGCTGTGAGGATGGAGTGGATGAGTACTGCTGAAGCACTTGGCACACTGCCCAGCACAGAGCAAACACTCTTGGCCGGTGCTGATAATCCTGTCAGCAGATCTCCTTGCAGTGTCCACAGGTCGGTCTATCCTTGCTCTTTGACCTACCTGCTGAACATTGAGGATGGTGGCCGGCGCAGTCAACGTGAGGTTGCTGGCCATCTTCAGCTTTACCTCTGGGAGTCCCGTGTGGCAATCCTGGGGCGAAGTGTCCCCTCTAGGGAGGGCGGGTTTGCTCTGCCGGGATGCCGGCAGCATGACCACACTAGGGAAGCGAGGAGCTCTCTCAGCCAGGGGTTCGCAGAGACACGAAGCTTCTGCCCACGGCCCGTGGGAAGGCAGGCCCTGCTCACAGATGCTCAGAGCACCTGTTATAAGGCAGGCAGTCTTTCTCGCCTGCTCGGTCAGACCCCAGCTGAGATGGACCTGCTGGCTTTTGGGTCCCTGTGCCGAGGGGCAAGTTGCAGCCCACTCTTCCTTTCCACCCCGGAGGTAGTGCATCAGGAACTCTGGATTTAGGTGGAGAGCTCAGTTCTACTCGCTCACCATCTGAGGCCACAAGGCCTCCTGTCCCAGAGGCCAGCAAGACTCAAGCACCTGGACAGCCAAGCACAGCCTGCTGCTCCTGTGCAGCCCCAGCCTCGGCGCCTGCTCACCCCTCTGTGTTTTCATTGGCTCTTTGTCCCCCAGTCCCCCAGGGACTGCCCTCACTTACTTGTGGCCCAGGTATGCTTGAAATGATGCAACCCAAGGTCTTATAATTGCTCCTTTCCTTGCTTTCTTCCAAACTGGACTGGGTCCCTGGGGGTCTCCTGGTTTATAAATAATAATAATAAAGAATAGATAAAATATTTTTTAATAAAAAAAAAAAAACTAAAAAAATCTGGACTGGGGACACACACACCACTTCCCCACCCCCGCACCAGAGGACAAGCGCTGGGTGCCTGAGAGGCGCCACCCTTGAGATCCCTGCCTAGTCAGCACTGGCTCATGTGACCTAGACCCCCAGCCACAGCTGCACTGGGCCGGTGGGGCCAACCCGCCCAGCTGAGGTCAACCTGGAATTTGCAACGGACACTCAGAAATCCTGCCCAGAGTCTCCTCACTCTCTGAATTTTCCAGGCCACTTTAGGTGGAGGGAAGATGCGGCAGAGGCCCAGGACCCCCAGAAGGTTGCACAGGCTGTTCCCTGCACAAGGACACCTTCCTTGGGAGTGAGGGGACTGCTGAAATCCCTCCCGTGTCCTCGCTTCCAGCTGCGTACCTGCCAAGAGGGCAGGTGCCTTTTGCTAATCGCACACAGGCCTGCAGGGACTCATGGGGACCCGGGAGCCCAGACAGGCACCCAGGAATCCGGCAACCCTAGACGGCAAGGAGAGGAGAACTGCCGCTTTCCACCTGCTGGTTCAGCTCGTGGGGACGCCTCTCTCTTGTCCTTCCTGCCTATGAGCCACCCTCAGATCCTTCCAATAGACGTTCCCTTGCGCAAGCAAATTCAAGCGGGTTTCTCCACTGCTACCCTAGACTCCATCATCTCTTCTCCAGACCTGGGCAACGGCCCTACCCTGAGCACAGCACTGTGGAAGGAGCTGTTTGGCCATGTCTCACCGATGGGAAGGAAAGTCCCAGAAGTAAGAGACTATGTCCGGTGCTCCTCGCTCCCAGCCTCGGCTCGGCACTGCAGGAAGTGCTTGCTGGCGGAGCTGCGGGCAGCAGAGGAATTTGATTCCTCCTACCTGGACTAAGTCCAAGGTCTTCTGGAGCAAAGCAATGCTGACAATCAGGCACTTCCCATCTCCCTGCCAGAGTCCCAAGAAGCGAGGGATGTAGGTGTCTCATGGTGCCAGACAAGCAGATGGGAAGGTTCACTCAGAGAACAAAATGACCAAGGATGACAGAAACCGTCCGAAACGTCATAATGAGGGAGCCGGCAGATCCACTAGGTATGACAAGATGCAAATGCTCGCTGAAGGGCATTGACTGAGAGGCAGTCCACGGATGCATGGGCATTTAGTGTGAACATGGCAGTGACGATCATCGGGAAGAGGCTAGTGTGTGAATAATGGTTTGGAGGTGATTGGCTGTCCTGCAGAAAATAGGAAGGCAGACCGTTATTAGCCACTGCTGTTGAAGCCAGCTGCTGAGACCCACAGACCCTGACTGTGCCAGGAGCCACCCTTGGTTTTCTTCCAAACCTCCTTTGCTGCAAGAGATGGCTCAGGATTCAGGCCGCTCTGCAACTCGGCCACCTTGAACCCGTGGCCCTCCGAGGCAGGGGAAGAAAGCGCTGGACGACCCCATGAGGTGTTTGCAAAGCCCCCCAGGGTCTGCCCCAAAGCCTCCTTCACAGCACAGCCACACTGTAAAGTCTAGATGGTGAAATGGCTAAAAGCAAAATCATGACTGTGAAAATTACAGAAGAAAATACAGACTAGTGTTATGATGTTTTGGGGGGTGAGCACCATGAAAGATACCTGACCCAGAAATCATAAACCAGTACTTCAATAAATTTGCTCACATACAAATGTATAGCTACCTGACAGCCAGAAACAACAAGCAGAGCTGTTCAGGCGAGACAGGCTGAGAGAAAAGATCTGCAACCTAGGTAACAAACGACGGATAGCCATGGTGTATGACAAGCTCCTGCAGGGCACGGGTGGTTCCCAGACTCAGAATCCCAGATGGTGATGAGTTTGTGAAGAGAGATGCTCGATGAGCCCAGGGTGGAGCGGAGAAATGCAAAATCAAAGAAAAGGTGATACCACCTTATGCCCAGCAGAACAGCAAACATCAGAAGGTGGATAATTCCAAGAGTGCTGTGGGAGGAGGAGCGTTCTCGGGTAGTGCCTGTGGGATGTGAACCCCACAGCCGGTCTGGAAAGCTGAGGGGTGGCATTTATTGGAATAAAGTGTGTCCATGCCCTTTGACCCAGCAATCCTACCCCTTGCTATGTCACCAAGAGAAACTCTCAGGTCGCTAAGGTGACATGCAATGCAATGGCCATTGGGCCATGGGTTGTGGCACAGCAGGGGCTGAAGCACTAGGGCTTCGTAACTTGGGGTGGGGATGATCAGATATGCTGGATCCACGTGATGAAATCCTGTGCAGGAGCGTCAACATCGCCCATGTGTCTTCAGGGCCACGGGGAGAGAGCTGAGATGCCCTGGTGAATGAGAAAAGCAGTCAGCAGAATGAGACTACAGCACGATGACAGTTACGGTGGGCAAGAACGTACGCGTATTTCCAAATGACACTGCATGTTTACCAAGGATATGTGGAAATTTAAGGCTGGAGGAGACATCCCAGTGACTTTGGTAGGGAGGGGAACGGGAGCCGGAAGGCAGGAAGAAGGGAAGAATAAAAAGCTCTGGTTCTCCCATCCAATTTCTCTACACTATAAAAAGTTGTTCACCCAAAAGGTGTCGCTGAGGCTGTGGATAAACACTGTGTGTACAATGTGAGGAGGGATGACGTAGGATGCCAGGGTCTTTGGGGGAGGCAATTCCTCAGTGTCTGTTAAAAGTTTTAAGCACGTTATGTTTTGACCCGGTAGTTCCACGGAGAGGTGATTATACTAGAGAGAGACTGACATGACGCTTTGACACGTGTTGAAGGCTGTTGGGTGCAGCATTCATAGCAGAGGCAAAATAAACATGACAATGGCTTAAAAGCACATCAAATGGGGAATTCATTATGTAAATGGCATAACAGTTCAGGGATCCTATCAAATACCACACAGCCAAGAGACAAATGAGCTAGCTAGAGGATTGTGTACTGACATGGAAGGATCTCGAAGATTTGTTCCAAGTGAAAAGAAAACCACAACAAAAGTGTATAGCATTATGGGTTTTAAAAACTGTGAATGCCGATGTTGGTGACTACACAGAAGGATCAAAGAGGAAAACAAAACGGTGTTGCTTAAAATAACGTTTCATAAAAACTTTCCCATCATTTGCTCTAAAAATGTGCAGGGTGGTGATGTTAATTGGTTCAGCAGCTCTGGAGGACAGTTTGGCCGTTTCTGTTAAAACTGCACAGCCACTTCCCAAGGACCCAGCCACTGCACCCTCAGGTGTTGAAGACGCAAGTGGAAACATGATCACAGGGAAACCTGTTCGTGAACGTTCACAGCTGGTTTATTTGCAGCGGTCTAAAACTAGAAACAAGAAACTTGTCCTTCAAAGGGCAGACGCTCAAACAAACCGTGGTTCCCCCAAGCGTGCACTAAATGAAAACACAGCAGTAAGGAGGAACAATTATCAGCACTGGCCACAACTAGGAGGCATCTCCAGGGCATTCGGCCGGGTGAACAGAAGCCCACCCCAGAAGGCTACGTGCTGTGTGGTTCCATAAATGGAATGGAAATGCTAAAGCATGAGGAAATTATGGCCACATAGAACAGATTACTGTAGAGATTATGGCCACGTAGAACAGATTACTGCTTGTCACGGACTGGGAGGAGGTGGGAGGAGGCTGTGTCTATAAAAGGTCAACAGGAGAGACCCTCGAGACTGAACAGGGCTTTCTCCAGGCTGTGGCAATAGGGGCAGGGTCCTACCTGCCCCTATCTGTGCAGGTGAGGCAATGCCCAGGGACGCGCGGGTACACACGCGCGCGCACTTGTGCACGCACCGCGGGGGACATCTGGAGCAGCTCTCGGATGGTACCAAGGCCGCGTCTGGGCCCTGAGACTGCACCTCAGTTGTGCAAGATGCCCACACTGGGGAACCTGGGGGAGAGCATAGCGGCCTCCTAAACGTCTCCTGAGAACAAGAAAATTCCCGTGACTCTAACGAAGGGAACAGGAGTCCACACCCAAACCACGGTGCCGCAGCGCTCCACGCGCACAGCTGGCAAGTCGCGCGCGGCCCTGGCTGCAGCCAGCGCCCGGGCCCTAGCCTCACGGATGCCCAGGCGCGGGAAAAGAGCGCGCCGCGCCCCACGCGTCCCCAGGGACGCGCACACGACGCGGTGGATTTGACTGGGCGAAGGAGCGCCCGTCAGGCGCGGGGGCGGGACTTCTTCCCTAGCCGAGCAAGATCATTGGCGGAGTCAGCAGGAAAAGGACCGGAAGGCGAGGCGGCGCTTCCAGTGGGCGCACTGAGGGAAAGTGAAGAGGGGGACACCGAGACGCGGCAAGGGGCGGGCGGAGTCGGGCGCTGGCCCACCCCGGGCGCCTCGGCACCGTCTTCCGTGCCCTAGGTTCCTGGGCCCGGCCGTGCAGGGGACGCGCCGAGTCCCCCTTCCCCGAAGCCTGAGGTGTCTGCGTCCAACCCCTGGGAACAGGCCGAGGGGGAATCCTTCACCGAGAGCCGGGGCCCGGGCGGGGCTGTCGGCAGCGTTGTTTCCGTCCCGCCCCTGAGGGCCAGTCTGGCCTTCTAGTAGGGCCGGGAAAGAGACGTTGTGCTCCCCAGGGTGATTTGGAGAAGGGTGGAAGGAGGGTGGCGCCCCCAGCCGGCGGCTGAGGGACCTCGGCCGTTCCGTCTCGGGCCACGCCCCGGTCGGTCCTGGCCTCCGAGCTCTCTTGCGCCTCCTTTTGTGAGCTTCTATCCTCCCGGGGTGCTGGGGGGGGCCCTCCTTCCCACTCCACTGTGTCTAGAAAGCGCCTCTGAGTGTGTCTGGGGGAGCGGGGGACACACGGACACACCTCCACCCCCCACCCCGACACACACAGGTGGGCAGAGCTGGCAGGCGAGTCCTGGGGGGAAGGTGGCATTGGTCAGAGGTGTCTCCAGGCTTTCGGAGGTGGGGGGTGGTGGTACCATAACAAAGCCTTAGGCCGTCACTAGAAAGGTGTGGCCCGCCAGGGAGGGCATGTGCCTGGGCAGGGGCTGGGCCCTTTCAGTTCTCAGCCTGACTGCCTCCTGGGGGAGGTCAGTCAATGGGAGCCCCACGGAGAAGACTGGGTGGCTTTTCTGGAAGTGGCTGCAAGCAGGAGCCATCCCTCCCTCCTGCTGTTTGTAGCCCAGAGTTTCTGGGGAAGCCTCGCCTTTCCAGCCATGCTTCCCTCACCAAGGGGGACCCCAGCGTGTAGGCTATGCACAGGCCCCTCAGCTCCTGGCACCCCACCCACCCCATACAATACCTGCCTTTGGCCAGGCTTCACCCTGGTTGGTCTTTGGTTCCAGGATGGCCTGTCATCTAGTTGGAGGGCAGCTCTGGGGACTGAGCATCTCATCTCATTGTACGATCAGAGTGTCTCCAAAAGAATTGCATCCGGATGGAGAAGCACTTTACCTGTCAGTTTCCCTTCCTCTTCTCTCCCATTTGCTTTCCCTTGTCCATATGTCACAGCTCTCTGTGTGTGAACGATGTGAGCCCTTAGTCACATCTTGCTGCTATTTTACCCCGTGTTATCACTTGCCTCTTGACTTTGTGGTTTGAGAGTCGTATTTGGTTGGGCAGAGCACTTTAGGTTTTGCATCATCAAAATTTCCAGGCTCTTCCTACTGGCTTCTGGGGTTGCTTGTCGGTTGGTTTGGTCCTGGCTCACATGGAGCAGTGGTCTTCTCCATTTAAAGTCGTTTAGTAGTTCCTGACCCCGCTGCGTGAGGAATTACCCTAAACTTAGCTCCTTTACGCAACAAATGCTCCTTATCTCCCAGGTCTCTGAGGGACAGGCTCAGAGAGAGGGGGTTCTCGGGATCCAGGCGTTCTGGCTCAGGATCTCTCCCGGGCCCGGCATCAGCTGCAGTCCCTGCTATCTGGTCTCAGCTGGCTCCCGTGGCTGTGGGCAGGAGGAACTGAGGAGTTCCTCCCCACAGGGCCGGTCTATAGGGTTGCTCAGGGCAGGACTTCCCCTGGGACAGAGGTGAGAGAGAGCATCCCCAAGACCAAGTCACAGACTTTTTATAACTTCATCTCCTAAATGCTGTATTCTTTATAGGTCTCACAGGTCAGGCCTGGAGCAGTGGCAGGGGAGATGACAGGAACAAGGTCAGAAGTTCCCGAAGAAGGATTCGAGGAGCAGCCTTGCAGGAGGACCTGGATGTGTCGCTGCAGGTCCTGAACAGGTCGGCCTCCCTTACGTGTCCTCCGTGTAAGCTGGGGCGGCAGGCCACATCCTCGGGACTAAGACTGGATGGGGCCTGTGTTTGTAAGGGTGGAGAGCAGCTTCTACTTCTCCGTCTTGTCTTTGCTTTCTTGCTTTTCTCTTCTTTTCCCTTCCCTTCTTTTCTGTTCTGTTTTCTTCTCTTTTCGTGTCTTTTCTTTCTTTCGACAGAGTCTCACTCTGCCACTCCAGCTACAGTGCAGTGGCTTTATCATAGCTCGCTGCAACCTCAAACTCCTGGGCTCAAGGGATCCTCCTGCCTCAAGCCTCCTGAGTAGCTGGGACTACTGGCATGTGCTACTGTGCCCGGCTGATTTTTCTTTCTTTCTTTCTTTTCTTTCTTTCTTTCTTTCTTTCTTTCTTTCTTTCTTTCTTTCTTTCTTTCTTTCTTTCTTTCTTCCTTTCCTTTCCTTTCCTTTCCTTTCCTTTCCTTTCCTTTCCTTTCCTTTCCTTTCTTTTCTTTTCTTTTCTTTTCTTTCTTTCCTTTTCTCTTCTTTTCTTTTCTTTTCTTTTCTCTTTTTTAGTAGAGATGGGGTCTGTCTTACTCTTACTCAGGCCGGTCCCAAACTCCTAACCTCAAGCGATCCTCAGCCTCAGCCTGTGGTGTAATCCTAGCAGCCTGTGGTGAAGGGGAGGGGCCGGGGGTAGAGAGGTGTGTGGCATGTTGTCACAGCGTCCTTTCCTTCAGTGACAGTGTCAGGTCGCCAGGCACTGGGCTCTGGTGGCCCAGGTGGGGGTGGTTGCTGACCTAGGGGTCGGGAAGGAGCTTCCTGCTGTGGCCCGAGGGAGGCTCTTTGTATCTCGTTTCCCTGGAGATGTGCCTCATCCTTCCTGATGACGTTTTTGGTGCCTCTGAATTTGTCACAGAGGTTCTGTGAGTGGTAAGTGCTTTTACTGTTGGCTCATGTCTCTGGGCAACACCGAGGCCCTTGGTGACAGCTCCGGGAACCCTCCAAAGCCACCTTGCCCGCCTTGCACCCCAGGAGAGCAGGTTGCTGGGCCTTCTATGGAGGAATGTGTTTGTGGCCCGTGGGGACAGCCTGAGGGGTCCTGAGGAGCCTCAGGTCAGGGTCTGGCTCGGCATGCCCCTATGTTCCTGAGGTGTCTGACCGCTTGCTGCCTGCTCTTTCCTTCCCTCCTCTGATTGAGCAGTGCCACCTTCCGTCCTGTGGCTCTACAGGGAGGACCAGCGTGGAAGGCCCCAGCTTCCCTGGCGTGAGGGCCTCAGGGGGCCTGGGTGGGGGCAGGGTCCTCCCTCCCCCTAACTGCACGGCACCCTTGCCCAAGGGGTGCCCTCCTAGTGGCCTTTTCTGCAGATGGGACACTCACCACAGCAGCCAGACCCCGTCCTGACCCACACACCCACCTTGACTTAGTGGCCCACCACTGTGGCCCACTGGCTCCATCGAGGTCCCCAGAGGGGCTGCTCCAGAGCACCCTGGCCGGAGCTCCAAACCACCGGCCCCCCAGCAGCTGCTGCTGGCCCAGGCAGGACCCAGGGGCTTCTCTGGACAGAGCAGCCGCCGATTGGCACCAGTACCCAGGGCCACCCAGAACCTCGCTAGCCGTCCCTGGTCTGGGACTTCCGCTCCTGCTCCGGATCAAGCAGGACCTCCTGCTCCTGCTGCCTTCCAGGAGTCCTGGCACCTGTGGGGAACTGGGTCCTGGTGGTAACTGGAGAATGCCCTGACATGGTGCCCCTTTTGGCTGGTGCCCTGCCTCCTGCTTGCCTCCCACAGACCCCAGGCCGCTGTCAGCTGGGGCTGGGGGTCCTCTTTGGTCTAGGGGGTATCCCAGCCTGTGAGTGCCCCGCCCTGGACACCACGTCAGGGTAGGACACACACTGGCCTTTTGTTGGGGGGTCAGGCGGGGGTTGGGGAGGGCACTCAGCATCTCTGGGATTCCTCAGTGGGTGCAGCGCCTGTTTGGAGAGATCCTGCCCGGGGCTGGGGCCCTCTGCCTGTGCTTGGGACCCTGGTCAGGCACCTCCCACCAGCCTCCAGGCGCTGTCTGCGCCTCAGTTGGGTCCCGAATGCCTGATCATGTGCTTGGGGCACCCGGTTTCTCCCTTGATGTTTGAGGGTACCCCCACATGGATGTCTGGCTGCCTCTCTGTGTGAGCTTGTTCCTGAGTTGGGGGTGGGTGGTGGTGGCGATGTTCCCACAGTCACTTACTCCTGTCCTCAGCCCCAGGTGGGGCCGGCGCCCTCTCTGCCCTATTCCCAGCCTGTCCCTGTCCCCCGGGCCAGTCCACTAAGCTTCCCCCTCACGTTCCCAGGTGCACCCAGAGGAGTCCAGAGCCCTAGAGTGGAGTCCAGACCTCCCTGTGCTGGGGGCCCCACGGGGACCCCTGTCCAGTGTTCCCACTGTCATCCAAGTGCCGGGCCTCCCTTGCTGCAGGGTGGGTGGGAGCATCGCTCTGAGGGCCCATTGCTTTCCTTTCGTCTCCCTGTCCCCTCCCAGCATCCTCGGGGCATGGAGGATTGGGCTGGGGGGGGGGGCAGAAGGGAGAGCTGAGGTGCAGAGGTGTGGCTGGGGAGAGGGGCGGGCAGCTGGGCTATCCCCTCCCCTGCCCTGCCCTCCCCTCCCTGGACTCGGTTCAGGCGGAACCTGCAGCTTCTAGGGGCTGTGCCCAACTGGGGGCAACCAGCCCATCCCCCCCCCCTTGGTCTCAGCAGGTGAGATGCGGCCAGGCTGGGGAGGGCGTGTGGCCGGGGTCTCCCCTCTGCTCCGGACACCTGCCGGCCAGCAGGGCTTGGGCCTGGGGCCTGGTGGGGCTTCGCCACCACCCCCACCGGGTCCGGGCCAAGTGGCCAGGCCACGGTACCCGGTGTGAGAGCCTGGCTGAGGGGGCCGAGCCTGTGCACCCTCCGTCTCCCCGAGTAGCCTGCTGGGTCCCCCCCCGAGGTTTCCTCAGTGTGGCTGGGTCACCGGGCCATCTGCCCCCACGGGGTGGGGGTCCCCAGTGCTCCTTTTGTTGGTCTCATCTGCTTGGTCTCCCTGCCTCCTGCCTCTCTGGGTGGCCTCTAGCTCACCGCCTGGTCTGGCCTGTGGCCTCTCGCCAGGGCTGTCCCCAGGGGCCTGTTCCCCCTAGTTCCGTGTCTTCTGCCTTTGCTGCCCCACGTGTGGTGTGTCCCTCCGGCCGGGCATGATTTGGGGGGGTGGGGAGGGGACGGCCCTCCTGGATAGCCCAGGTCACCCTGCCAGGTGGGGGCTTGGGAGAGCATGTGTGGCAGTGCCCTCTCTTCTACATGGCGCTGGCGCGGGGAAGGGGGCAGTAGACTCTGGGTGACTCAGGGCAGAAGGGAGTGCCCCAAGGCTGCGGAGTCCTGGATACTCTGTGGGCTGAGGGGAGGAGCTGGGGCCTCAGGGGCACTTCCCACCTCCCCCCTTCCACTGGCCACATTTCTGGTCCTGGCTCTGCTGTCTCCTGCCCCATCTTAGGAGTGGTTTTTGAATGAAGAATAATGGATAGACTGTGTTACACAAGTGGTTACTGTTTCCTTCCTTCCGTCATGCCACATGCCACAGTGGTTCCCAAGTATACCCAGCTGCCCGGTCCTCCCCACCTGCTAGGTGTCCAGGGCCTGAGGCCTAGAGAAGGCCACTTTGTCCTAAAACCTAGATATCTCTTTTCCCCTTCTTGGGATGCTCCAAACCTTGTTCCTGTTCCTCTCCACCCCAGCTGCTACTCCCCAGCTTTGGGATGTCAACCTTTCCACCACCCCGGGCCACACATGGGTTCCTGCTGGGCTCTACCTGCCTCTTTGTCCATCCACCACTGGGCTGCCATCCAACAGCAGTCCCAGGTAGTGAGTGCTTGGTGGGGGACTGTACTCAGAGGTGAGGTTCATTGCTCTTCTCAATATACTTGATTTGTGATCAGCTGCTGAAACAGGATATTATTGTGTCCTTTTCAGGTCCTGGAGGCATCCTGCTTATTTATTTTGTCCCCTATGTATACAGGCCCATTGATGGCATCATCAGGTCCTTATTGTCAAGATAGCATCCCCTGCCCATGCCTACAGCTAGCTGCAGGGCCAACTTTCAGGACCTTGTATTGGGATTGGGATGGTGAGGGGGAGGGGCACAGAGAGTCTATGCAGCTAGTGGCTGGGCACTGGTGGGAGGGGCTTGCAGCAGTCAAACAAGGGAGTTGATACTGTGAGTAGTAAAATTAGAAGTGATTCATTCCTTTCTGCCAATTTTAAATGCACAGAATTATGCAAGTTTTACTTTTAGAATCACACACACAAAAAGGTGGGGACTGACTAGAGGCAGCAAAGAGGTCAGGAGCAGGTAGGGTCCCAGTCCTGCCACAAACTGTGTACCCATAGACAGCCAAGAGCCCCTGAAGGCTCAGGGGCCCATGGGTGCATACATAGACACTGCATGGGTCCTGTGCCAGGTGGGAGGCCAGGGTGAGTCCCACTGCCCACAGCAGGGAGATGAAAGGTGTGTGGGCCTGCTTCTGGAGCGGACACCTGCCTGTCTGCTTCCCTGCCCTCTGTTGGCAGCTGGAACCAGGCATACAAGGCAGCATGTGGCTTTCTAGCCTGGATTTCTTCAGCACTTGCTTTCCAGTTTAAGAAACATGTATGTAAACTTTGGAGACATACATATATAAAATACATGCCTAAGGCAGAAAACCTGAGAGATAGACAAGTAAAGAATTTGAGTATGCAAAGATGGGGCATTTCAGTCTTTGGAGCTTTGCCCACATCACTAAACACACAGCAGTTCCAAGACCTGAGGAACCACCCGTTACCCAGATGATTGCTTTCCATCCCCACGCCCTGGATGTGGAGGCTGACTGCAGCTTTTCCCAGTGATGATACTGGCAGATTACTGGTATTGGACGTGCAGCTTTACCTGCGTTTTCAAGTGGGTTCTCTCTACACATTGTTGTATCATAGTTATAAGTTGTTAACAAGTGCTTTGGGGAATGAGTCAGGGAATAAAACTCACAAACATCTATGGGTAGTGCTTGACCCCTACCCCCAGACCAAAGCGAAAATGCAGAACCAACAAAGCCAGACGGTGATCCTTGAGACCTAAGCCCCAGTGCCTGTGCCATGGAACCCCAACCCCTACCCTAGCAGGAAGAGCCAACACGTTAAAAATAAACAGTCTTTTTATTGTGTGTTCACAAAAACAAATGATGGCCTTTGGTTAATCCCCTCAACAAGATGACAATGAACAGGAGGCATGCATGACAACTACCACCACCACCACCACCACCACCACAGTCTCCTCTGTAGGAGTGAGGTCTTGGTCTCCCAGGCCCTAAGGGTCAGAGGAAGGCACACCCAGGTCCACCATACTCAGGAGAGCCTGAGTATGCTGCTTCCCTGGCAGGACAAGGCAGGAGAAATAAGCACTGCCCTGGGCTAGCCGCCCCCCTGCAAATTAGAACACAGAAAAGCCCCTACCCCCACCCCCCAACAAACACTGCTAAGGCAGTCAGCCAGGACTTCTGAGAAGAGCTAGCTCCAAAGCTGAGACCCTCAGGGCTCCATCCAGAAGGGGTTGCCTTCCTCAGCCAGCATGGAGTAGTAAACAAAGAGCAGGAAGGCAGCAAAGACCAGGAAAAGCAGCAGCTGCCCCCAGAGTGGGACCTGGCGATCCTGGCCCAGACCAGCCCCAGGAGCTTGCTTTTCAGGCCGGATGGCACGGCGGGCAAGCCATGAAGGAGGGGCAGATGAAGATGAGGACACAGAAGAGGCAGAGGAGGATGTAGGGTAATAGGATAAGCCCAGAGAGCTCCTGGAGACATTGGAAACAGGGCGGTAGTGCGCTATGCTCTGGTAGGCACTGTCCCGGTCATACATGCGGCGTTCCCTGTAGTAAAAGAGAGGAGCAGGTGGGCCAGGGAGCCTGGGCCCAGAACCAGCCCCTGGGCCTCCCCACTACTCACCTATCCTTGCCTTCCTTTTCAGGAAAAGAAAAAAGATTGTCATCACGCACCTGCAGAAGAGAATCGGGGTGAGGGGACTAGCTGGCAGGGTGTCCCTCAGTCCAAGCTTCCCCAGCCGGCCCACTCTGACCACTGCTTACAGGCCAAGCCCACCCCACCCTCCAATGGTTTTGGGTTCTCAGCCTTTGGTCTATGGGGCCTGGCCAGCTGTGCTCAGTGACTGTCCTGGCTGTCCATACCCCAGCATCCTCCTTTCTCCCCCAGGATGCTCAGAAAGAGCTCGAACCTAGATCCCAGACCAGGGTGCAAAGCATATCCCATGTGCTCTAGTCAAATAGCTCTGATAGCTCCCCAAACTGGGGCCCTGAACAAACAGATGTCTGCTGACCCTAACTCTCCCTAGCGGCCTAGGAGCCACCATTTGCACCCAGTGGTCCCCTCGATTTATCCAAACCCAGCCATGATCCTCTAGGTTATACCCAACTACAAGGTGCCTGCCAACCAGCTCACCTGGTGGTGTAAGGTGTCAGCATCTGAGAGTGGAGTCACAGGCTGGCGGAAGCCCTTGGACGTGCCCACAGACTCGGGCTCCCCATAAGTCCTGGTGGTCAAGTAACTCTCCTCATAGTAGTCGTCATTATAGCCTTGGGAAGGGGGGCAGTGATAGCAGAGGGGCTACTGCGGTCCCCCACCTGGCCTGATGGCCCTAAACTGAATCCCATTTCACGGCCTTCTCCCCTCTAGGGCTGAAGAGTGATAGGGGTTGAGGTCTCAGGGTGCCCCTGTGACCTCAGTCCATGGCACAGTGGGATGAAGGTGCCCACCCCACCCTGCCTTACCCTTGCTCTGATAAAGCAAGGCGTCTTCTTTCTTGGGCAGGTCATACATATCTGAGTCCACCGACGCTGAATCCGAGTCTAAATTGAAGATAGGAGACAGAACCATTTGCCCCCTAGGTTTCCCTCCCTTCGCCCCAGTGCTCCTCTGGACCAGCTTTCTGCCACGCCTTCGCGACTCCGTCCCCCCTGTCTCCCAAGTCCCATCCCTAGAGGCAGCCAGGCCGGGGTCTCACCAGAGAGCCGAAAGGAGAACGAGGCGGACGAGTTGGGGGGCGACAGCCTCCGCCTCTGGGTCTCGTACTCGAAGATTTTCTTTTCGTAGAGCTTGCGAGTGGAGCCTGGCCAGATACAGGACGGTGAGGGGTGCGGGCCGCGAGCCCGGGGGAGAGCGCGGGAGTAGGGGGCGCGAAGAGGGGATGGGGGAGGCGCGGGGCGGGGAGTGGGTCCTGGGAGGGGTCCCCCCCTCCCCGCCGCCGCATACCCACGACGGGTCCATGCGGGATGTTGTACTGGCGCAGCACGGCAGCCAGCTCGGCGTCCGACAGAACCGCATAGTCGTCCATGGCGGGCGGGGTGGCAAGGCCTGAGGTTGGCCCAGGCCTGGCGAAACAGGCCAAGCAACGGCTGCCTCGGAGCACAGCAGGGATAGCGCGAGCACCTCGGGAGCGGCCACGGTCGCGTCACGCCTGCGTCATTCTCGTATCCGGGCCGCAAACACTGCAGGCTGCGCGCGCTGCGCCGGGCGGAGCCAAGTCGCGCGGAGCAGCTGGCGCAGACCAGTCTGGACTGAAAGGGGGAGCGGGGTGAGGCCGCGCATTGGGGGCCGTGCCTGGTGACCTCATACGTCACAGGCCGACCGGATTGGCTAGGAGTGGAGGGGGCGGGGCCTGCCGGAGGGTTAAGGCGGCGCAGACCAGTCTCTCCTCAGGAGCCGGCTAGGCTGAGCGTCCCGGGTGGGTTGCGGCTAGCCAGCCAGACGTCACACACCGGCGTGTTTTGGCCAGACCTGAGAGATGGGTGGGGCCTGTGCGCGAGGGGACCCAGCAGAGATCTACCTGGGCGTGGGAGCGGGCAGAGTCGGCGCTCTTGGGGTGGCTGTGGTCCCTGAGTCATTTGGACTCCGTCCTGTCCCTGCACCCCGCTCGTGCCCCCCCTGCCGTCGTCCCCTTTCCCCGAGCTCCGGCTGCCCAGGCAGGGGCCAGATTCTAAGAGCGAAGCCTTGGAGAGCGCCGCCCCGGCAGGCACCTCTGGGAGCGCTTTGCATGCGCAACGCCAGGGAAGCGGCTGCCCGGCTGGGCCCCGCTGGGCCCCTGCCCCAGGCCCGCCCTTCCCGTCTGCACGGCCCTCGACTGCCCACCTGCGCCCACTGCTTCCCACCGCCTCCCTCTCTCCTTCCTTTCCCCTTCCCTTCCTCCCTCCCTCCTCCCTCGCTCCACCCAGGAGGAAATGGGGCACTGGGCCTGGAGGCCGCCAGCACTCCAGGAGCAAACAGCCTTTGAAGGGGCCCCGGCAAGCCAATGGGAACGGACAGAGGGCGCCGAGTCGTGCGTGCAGAGGCAGGGTGTGTCCGCCTAACCTTCCATGCTGGTCACCTGGGACCAGGGGCGGCGGAGGGGGGACTTTCCTCTTCAGTCAGAATGGCCCCTAGCCCAGCGTGAGCCTGGCCCAGCGTGGCCAGCCATGGGGCGGGCGAACCATGGGAAGCTGCCGTGGTTTCCGCAGGAGCCTGGACTGTTGGCTAGGAGTCAGCCAGGGCCTTCATCAGAAAAGGGCTGCCCTGTGGAGACTGGAAAGGGGATGATGGTCACATTGTAAACAACGCCAACTAATGGAGCATGGGACCAACCAGGGTGCCCCTCACTGCCCTCACTGGGAGGCCCAGAACTGGGAGCATTAAAGAGGTGTCATCTGATCTCACAAATGAGGGCTGGTGACAGAAGAGGAGAGGACTCTGGTCAGGTCCAGACTGGCTGGCCCAGCTGGTGAGGGTCACATGCCATTTGTACATGGAGGGAAAAGGAGATGGGGCCCTGTTTTCGCCATAGACTTAAGTCCCTAACGGAGAAGTATTGCTGTTGGCTAGGTTTTAAGAGTAAAGGCAAGGCTCTGCTCTGTCCCCAGCAATGTAGGAGGAGGTGACATGTGTGTCCTCGAAGACACCATATGTGGCAGCATGAGGCAGAGGAGCCTTGGGCAGGAGCTGGAAGTTTGCACTCCAGGCCACTCAGGGGCTGCCTTATGGATTTTCTAGTTTTGACAGAATTAGATTCCCCAGCACCTCTTGAAACCTTCTGCAATGCTGGCCCCTCTCCCGGAGGCCTGTGTGTACAGAGTGCTTGCTCAGTCCTCCCCCGTGCCACCCCTCCCCACACAGATCCAAGCTGTTTCCTTATGAGGTCAAGGAATTCTAGGTTTGCCTTCTCCCTAAGGAACAACCCCCCCGCACCTGCCTCAGTATTCTGCCTTTTATGCCCCCCAACTGGTTGCCCCACGATGAGGTCCCACCACAGACAGCACCAGGAAACTGAACTGTAATGGTCCCCCTGCACCCACCCTGTGGGTACCTGAAGTCTAAGTCCAGCTCCATTGCAGTGCAGCTCCCTCCCAGACGACTAGAAGCCAGGGGAGCTCTTGGCCATCAGAGCTGAGAGACTCTACACGCCCCCCTCCCCAATCTTAGAGAGGAAGAATCAGTCAGGATCTCACGTTAGGGGAGACTTCTCCAGAGGCCCTGAGTACAGCAATTCATTCATGGACCATTCCCCTGGCCAGGACCTGGTCCTCAGAGGGATGACATGGCTTCAGAGCTTCCTGATAGGGGGTTGCAGGAAATCTGAGGGCTACAGGAAGTTCTTCTGGGAAGGGCAGGCAGAGGAGACATTGGCGTACAGCCAATTCTAGGTCAAGAATAAGAAAATTGGCTGGGCGTGGTGGCTCACGCTTGTAATCCTAGCACTCTGGGAGGCCGAGGCGGGCGGATTGCTCAAGGTCAGGAGTTCAAAACCAGCCTGAGCAAGACCCTGTCTCTACTATAAAAATAGAAAGAAATTAAAAAAAAAAAAACATAAAATACAGTCCTGTTTGGCCTTATAAAAAAAAATAGAAAGAAATTAATTGGCCAACTAATATATATATATAAAATTAGCCGGGCATGGTGGCGCGTGCCTGTAGTCCCAGCTACTCGGGAGGCTGAGGCAGTAGGATTGCTTGAGCCCAGGAGTTTGAGGTTGCTGTGAGCTAGGCTGACGCCATGGCACTCACTCTAGCCTGGGCAACAAGCGAGACTCTGTCTCAAAAAAAAAAAAAAAAAAAAAAAGAATAAGAAAATTGAGCTGCTCCTTTAAGTATGGGGAATGGCTTCTAAGCAGTACACAGTATTGTATAACTTGCAATCCTAGCAAGATTGAAAGTTATAAAGAAAAATATCAACATGAAAATATTTTTCAGTATCTGTGTACAAAGAGATGATTGTTCATTGAGTTAACATTTTCCTTAAGCTCAGATATTAAGTGTATCTTAATAATAAACAATATTTAACTTTGCAAGGATTTTAAAGATTTTTGGGTTTTTAACTTGTATTCAAATGCTTTGAAACATTTGCTCAGATGGTAACAAAAATCATAAGACAATGATTACTGCAGCATCCATGTGTTGAAGACTGTGAAAACCAAGGAAAACAGTGAATGACCAGAAGCCTTGTGTTCAAGCCCTAGAACACATCGGTTCATCTTGTTACTATTGGCATGGCTAGTTGGAGATTCAGCCTGGCCTTGCAGCAGGAATGGAGCTGATTCTAGCAGTTTTCAGACATCTTCAATACAGGAAGAAAATATCTTTATTATCCTCACCAAGGAACAGCTAGTGCAGTACAAACCTTCGTCCCTCCCTCCCCAGACCTGGAAAAAGTAGAGAGAAGGAATTGCTTGTGTTTAGACTGGGAGGAGGACAGGCCGGGCGGGGTGGCTCACGCCTGTAATGCTAGAGGCGGGCGGATTGCTCGAGGCCAGGAGTTCGAAACCAGCCTAACCAAGAGCGAGACCCCGTCTCTACTATAAATAGAAACAAATTAGTTGGCCAACTAATATATATAGAAAAAATTAGCTGGGCATGGTGGCACATGCCTGTAGTCCCAGCTACTCGGGAGGCTGAAGCAGTAGGATCGCTTGAGCCCAGGAGTTTGAGGTTGCTGTGAGCTAGGCTGACGCCAGGGCACTCACTCTAGCCTGGGCAACAAAGCGAGACTCTGTCTCAAAAAAAAAAAAAAAATAGAGTGGGGGGAGGACAGTGGTGTAAAGAGAGGGTTCAAATACAGCGGGGGTACTGAGAGTCAGCCAAGCATCCACCACCTCTTCTGTGTTCCCCTCACCTGTTGTACCCCTGGCTTAGATTGTGGTGCCCATGGGTAGGTGGGGTTCCCCCCTCAAAGGATAGCCTTGACTGTGAACTCCAGAATAGCCACCTCATGGGCCTGAGCTCAGGCTTCTCATCCAGCAAGTGAAGATAATTCACTGTCCCGCCCCACAGCAGGGGCCTCCCACTGGATAGAGCAGTGGCAGGCAGAGACCCTGGGACTGTTGGAGGCTTCCACACTTCCAAGGTGAGTCAAGGTGAGAAATGTCATCAGCAGCGGAGCTAGCAAAGGCAGCAGCAGAAGCAGTGAGGCCTAGAAGATGACCAACACCTTGCTATTAGTGTTTTTTTTTCTCTTTTTTTCTCTTTTTTTTTTAAATTCTTTTTTCTTCTCTTTTTCTTTTTCCATGCTAGTGAGGTTGATGCTGTTAGTGTTAAACTGGGTATTGCCAAGTTCACTTGGCAAATGTGACCAAGCACCTTCCCTCCCTCCCTTCCTTCTTTCTCTTTTTTTTTTTCTTTTTGTGTCTGACCTTTCAGTGTAACCTTCTTTCTCTTTTTAAATGAAGTAGAATGGAATAGAAAATATCAGAGTACTTTACAGGTACTACTTTACAGATAGTAAGGGGAAGTACTGTTTTGTGAAATGTCTGTTTCAGTTACATATGTCTGTGTTTGTGTCTGTGTGCTGGCTCAAAATGTAAAATGTAATTCTTCAGGGTTCTGGGCAAAATGTTAAAATGACACTGCCCTATGTGGCTTCCCCCAAGGAGGTGACATTTGAGCTGAATCTGAAACTACCAGGAAATGGGCACGTAGAAGAGGAAGAGAGAGGCTGGCAGTGCCAGAGTGTGGCTGTGCCCACCAGGTTCACAGACACTTGGCCCTTTGGCCACACCCTGCTGCACACTCCCAAGCTTGGAGACTGCACGGAACCTGCCCCTGGAAATTCAGTAGGTTCTGCTGCTGCCTCCAGCCCAGCCCCAGCCCCAGCCTGTTCATCACAGGGCTCCGGTCCCTGGTCCAGCCTTGCGATGGTAGGTGCTCAGTGAACACCTGCAACAGCCTGCTGTCCCCCATGGGGGAGGGGGGCGGGGGGGGGGCGCAGAATCCAACTTGCCTGGCCAGCCCAGGCTTGGGGCAGACACAGGGGACTGTAACTGTGGGTGGCTTCCTAGAAGAGGTGGCCTTGGGGCTGGGCCTTTCCAGCTGGGGAGCACTTGGCTCTCCCAAACTTAGCCATGCAGCGTCGTTGCAGTTGGGCCTGTGTGGGCCCTGCAGGCGCAGGAGGCGAGCCCCCTCCCTGGGGCCTGGCGTCCCTCAAGGGGCGGTGAGCTCATGGGAGGCGGCGACGCCAGGCGGCCGAGTAGCTCAAGCGCAGGGCACGTCCCCGCCCCCCATCCCCGTCCCTGGCTCCTGGGCGATTTTACCAATTAAGGCTTTCTCGCCGAGCCGGGCGCGGGGCGGGGTGCGGCCAACAAGAAGACGGGTGGCGGTGGCCCATTCGCGTGGAGGCGCGGCGCGCAGCGGACGCCCGTGGAGCCCTGAGGCGCTTGGCACCAGCGCAAAGGCAAGCTGAGCGCCACCCCGCGGTCGCCGGCCGCCCGCAGGGACAGCAGGTGAGGCCTCAGTTGCTCGGCTCCGCGCTGGCCAGGGCGAGGGTGGAGAAGGCGGCGGGCGGAGAGGCCTGAGAACGCAGGCGTTGGCTCGCGTCCAGACCCGGGCCAGGTTCAGCTGGGGTGCATGAGCGTGATGGAGGCGCCCCTGGCGTCGGGGAGTGGGTGTACGGGGACTGCCTTCCGTAATTTGCCCATGGGCAGTGTCCGTCCCACGAGTGTGGGAGCCCAAAGCCACGAAGGTGCCTGAAAGAGAGGGTGTCTGGGCCTTTGGCAGGAGACTGGCGCCTGTGCAGCTGCCCATGAACCAACCACTGCATGCCTGTATGGGAAAGACCGCACAACACCAGGTCCTTGCATGGGCTGAGGGTGAGCGGACCCGTCCTGGAAAGGCACTTCTAAGCCAGTGTGACCGCTGGGAGGGTGGGTCCCTTGCTAGTGCAAGTCCACAGCTGCTTTGGACACAGGGGAGCTGGTTCTGGGACTGCTGTGGAGCCATAGCAGGGGTGTGGCCAGGCCAGATTCCCCTGCTGGGCCCTGGGCCTTGTCCCAGGTTGGCTCTGGGCTTGATGTTCACTGCCAGCCGGATGTGAGCAGTAGAGTCCCCAGTTTCCCATGCCACCTGGGCCGGGAAATTAGGTGAAATCCACTGGCAGGCCCATTTGTAAGTGCTCCAGGCTGAACTGTCAAAGTGGGAGCTTGGAAAATGGGGGCCCTCATCTGCCACACCAGCCCAGGTCTCTTCTCACCTTGCCAATCTTCTGTTTTCTTCCCTCCTGGCGCCCCCTGGCTACAAAGGCCTGGAAAGGACTCCTAAAGTATCCCAGCTAAAGAGCCCCTGGCCTTGGGGCTATAGCTCCCTGTGGGAGGGCCTGGCCTGGGGTCTGAGGGCCAGCGGGATTGTGGTGGGCGGGGTGTGTCTAACATCCAAGAATCTACTCCAAATAAGGGAAAATATGAAAGAGCTGGATTTTGGCTTCCCAGGACTATCCGATCTGGGGGCTTTGGGATCAGGCGACATCTGGTGGTGATACTGTGTCCTCCTCGGGAGAAGAACCCTCTACACTCTCATTCCTTGTTTTCTCTAAATAGAGAAAACCTAGGGCTGGAAGCCAGGACACCCACCTTCTGACACCCTTTCTGCTGGAACTGAGTACTGGTCAGTTCCTCTGACTCAGTTTCCCTGCTCTCTGAACATTAAGGAATGAACCCAGGTGACCCAGCTGGATGGCACTTAGTGGAGAGAAAATCAGTTTTTGATGTAATTCCAGCCCTGGGAACTTGTTTCTCAGTGGGGCACAGGGATCAGAAGGACAACTTTAAGTCTGTCTTGATCTGTACGGGGTCCCCCTTCACAGCTGTCCCTCCCATCTCCCCAGCTCCCAGACACAACAGCGTGGTGCATTTTGTGCAGATGTGTCTGAAAGTGGTCAGGAGAGGAGAGTGTACAGGGGGTGTGCCTCAGTACTTAGAAAATGTCATTTGGATCCCCCCAACCACCACTTGTGGGAAAAACAGTGGGGTTACAGATATCCCCGAAATGGACGTGTTGATAGGCAGGGCAGATGCTGGCTGGGCTTGCAACCCCACCACCAAGGCTATGGGAGAGTCAACCATATTTGGGCATGACATGCTGGCCAACCCAGGGCTTTCTTCTCCTACTGTCTTTGGCAGATAAATTAATTATTACTAGAATCAAGCAGTATGGACAGAGACCTTTCTTTCTAGAAAAAAGACATAGAGAAGGAGTGCGGGGTGCGCACTAGAGAGGGTAGCTACACAGGACTGAGAGGAAGAGTCCACTCTGGGGGAGAAGCCATAGGTAGACTGGCTTCTCTTGACTGAAGAGAGTGGCAGTGAGTGTCCCCAACAATGCCCTTGCCCCTGTACCTTTGCTGGTCTCCGACTCAGCAAAGCAGTGTCTGCACCATCTCTAGTTATCTACCAGAGAATTCATTTTGAGTGAATAGCTCCCCACTGCTCTGGGGACACAGTCCAGGTTTCTGAGCAAGCCTTGGCAACATTATGTTTCATAGTCTCCCTACCCCTGACCCTCTGGCCCCCTTGTCCTTGGGCCCCCTATGTACCTGCCACCACACCTGAAGCCCACCCACACCCAGCCTGCCAAGCCTTATGAGAACCCTTGAGTAGGTCCTCTGGGTATGGAAGGCCATTCCCCTCAGCCCCTTGCCCAGCCAGGGTCACACTGGGCTAGGGACCATTCTGACTGAAGAGGAACCTCCTCCCCAGCCCCAGGTGACCAGCATGGAAGGTTAGGCGGACACAGGCTGCCTCTGCACGTATGACAGGCGCCCTCTGTCCGTTCCCATTGGCTTGCCGGGGCCCCTTCAAAGGCTGTTTGCTCCTGGAGTGCTGGCGGCCTCCAGGCCCAGTGCCCCATTTCCTCCTGGGTGGAGCGAGGGAGGAGGGAGGGAGGAAGGGAAGGGGAAAGGAAGGAGAGAGGGAGGCGGTGGGAAGCAGTGGGCGCAGGTGGGCAGTCGAGGGCCGTGCAGACGGGAAGGGCGGGCCTGGGGCAGGGGCCCAGCGGGGCCCAGCCGGGCAGCCGCTTCCCTGGCGTTGCGCACGCAAAGCGCTCCCAGAGGTGCCTGCTGGGGCGGCGCTCTCCAAGGCTTCGCTCTTAGGATGCAGCCCCTGCCCGCAGCTGCCTGGGCAGCTGGGAGCTTGGGGAAGGGGGACGACGGCAGAGGGCGCGAGCGGGGTGCAGGGACAGGGCGGAGCCCAAGTGACTCAGGGACCACAGCCACCCCACCCACCGCAGGGGCCTTGGGGAAGGAAAGTCCCTGTAAGGGTTGCCGACTGGAGGCCAAGCAGTTCTGTGCCAGACGCTGCTCGGTCTTTTCTTGCTCTGGGGCGGGTTTTCTACAAGGCTGGAGCGAGGCTTTGGGGCCTGGGAACATCCTTGCCCCCTTCAGGGCCCATCGACCTTCTTCCAAGCTTGACGTTCAGTGCTTCCGTGGGAGCCGGGACCCGCTGGGGCATTCCAACGGGCGGGGCGGGGCGGGGCGGGGCGGGGCGGGGCGGGGCGGGCGCGACCCCCGAAGCCCCACCCCACGGCCCCGCCTCGTGGGAAGCCCGCCTCCTAGCCCCGCCCTCAGCCTGCATTTAAAGGGCTCGCTCTTCCCGCAGCACAACGTCCGCTCTCTGCCTCGCCTCCTGTGCGTGCCGAGGTGCCTGCGACTTTAATTAAAGGGCCGTCCCCTCGCAGAGGCTACAGCACCGCCCCCCGGCTCCTCGCGCCTCAAAATGAGTAGCTCCCACTCCCGCGTTGGCCAGAACGCGGCGGGCGCGGCTCCGGGCGGGGGAGGCGATACGCGGGACGCCGAGATGCCGGCCACTGAGAAGGATCTGGCGGAGGACGCGCCGTGGAAGAAGATCCAGCAGAACACGTTCACGCGCTGGTGCAATGAGCACCTCAAGTGCGTGAGCAAGCGCATCGCCAACCTGCAGACGGACCTGAGCGACGGGCTGCGGCTCATCGCGCTGCTCGAGGTGCTCAGCCAGAAGAAGATGCACCGCAAGCACAACCAGCGGCCCACCTTCCGCCAGATGCAGCTCGAGAATGTGTCGGTGGCGCTCGAGTTCCTGGACCGCGAGAGCATCAAGCTCGTGTCCATAGGTGAGGGCGCCGGGCGGGCGGAGACGGGGACTCCGTGCGTCCTTCCATCCCCCCCGGGCCCCTCCAAATCCCCCTTTCCTGGCTGCAGCGCAGGGCTCTGGGCCCCAGGACTGCCCTGCTCCACGCGGGCCTCGAGAACAAAGGCGCGCGGGCGGGCTGGCCGGCTGGGTGTGCGAACCGCTACGTGCCCCCGCCCGCTGCACCCCGGCTGGCCCACGCCCAAGCTGAGCTCACATCCTCCGCAGGCCGCGCCCCCACCGCTGCGGCCACGGAGGGAGAGGGCCTGGGGGCCGGGCACTGGTCAGGCTCCTGGCCCTGCACCCCGCACCCCAAATCCAAGGAGGAGGAGGCCTGGGTTGTCCCCCTACAGCAGTTTAGAGAAGGCCCTCTATCCTTCAGGAGCCCTTGTGGTTCCAAAGTGGTGATTGGAACTTGTGGGTGCCATTGTCTATGGCTCAGGGCTTCTTCTGTCCCTGGAACATGGGTCAACCATAGGAGAGATGGCTCCAACTCCCAGTTTAGATCCCCACCTCCTGGGGAACTTGGGGGCCAGAGTGAGGCTTAGCCAGCAAAACTACACAGGAGGTGAGTTGAGTGTGGTTGAGTGAGGGACCTGGCTGACAGTCTTCTTGGACACAAACTTTGCTGTTCATCTTGAGTCAACTCTTGCTTGCATGTAGGCCTTGGTTTTCTGCATCTAGAATGCAGGAGTTTCTTGGGAGATGCTCCATTGTGCACTGGTCCATTGCCAGCCCAGTGTCTGTGTCACTGGGCTGGAGAGGCTGGCATTGGTCTGGCCTACTACAGCATCCCAGGCCTTTCTCAACAGGGGGGCTGGTGGGGGACAGGCAGCAGAACTGGTGACTTCCAGGGACTGTGGAACAGGGAGAGGAATGAACCGCTTTTCTTCAGAATTGAAAGGGACCTTCCAGTTATCCCTATGACCTTGGAATGATCCTTGCTGAGCCTAAGAAAGTGAGGGACCAAGACTTGGGTTACTCTAGCCACTCAGAGAGTAAGTCCAAAGAGCCGAAGTTCTTTCTTTGGAATGCCAGTTGAAGCAAGGCGGAGGCCCACCCCCCAGTTCCAGCCTCAGGCTAGCCAAGCTGAGTCATCTCTGAGTGGGGGGGGCAACCGGATGTGGGGAGGCGGGCCACACCCCTGCTCTTTTGGGGGGGGTCTCCTCCCTTCTCCCCTCCTCCTTGTGAGCTGGCTGGAGCAGGCCTAGTTCCCAGAGCTTTGCCATATAAGGCAAAAAAATGTTGGAAAGCGGCAGTGATTAGGGGAGGGAGGGGGCCGACTGGCCCTGGGCTAGGGAAGGGGGGTGGGATAGGGCGGGGCCATCCAGCCAAGCTGTCTCCCAGCCAGGGGCCCTGGTCCTTCCCACCCTCTCTTGGGAGGGGAATGGGCCCGGCATAGGCTGGCCTAATATGGACCAGGGGGAGGGCCCAGCCCTACCTACCAGGGCTGGGGGACCAGGCCTTGCTTTGCCCATGCAGGTCACTGTGGGCTCTTGTACTGGACCGAGGATTCTCGGGGTCAGGGCCTGGTGGGTCAGGGCCTGGTGGGAAGCCTTGGCTGGCCTTGTGTGCTTGCCTTGTGCCCTGGGTCTTCTCTGACTCCCCTCCTCATCCTCCCTCCTGCCATTTGGGGAGAGCAAAAGGCAGCTGTGGGGGCCAGGACCAACCTGGGAACAGGGGAAGCTGCTCTGCTTTGAGCAGCTCAGCTGCTTCCCCAGGTACTGCCTGGATTGGGAGGCCACCTGCCATTGATGGCCCTTTTGATGGTGTCCATCCCCTTCTCACAGGCCCACCCCTGCCCACATGAGTTGACTCACCAGACAAGTATTTTCTCTGATTATGGGACAGGCCAACAGGGTTTCCAAAGATGAACTCTTAGAAAGCCCCAGCCAACGCCCTTGAGAAGGCTGAGACTCGAGGGTGGCCCTGGGTGGAGCCCAGAGGGGTTGCCATGGTGATGGGGGTGCAGGGTGCCTGCCCTAACCACTTCCCCTGTGGTGAGCATGGTGGCTGCCTGAGGTGCAGGGGACCATTTGGTGGCAAGTGGGGCAGACAGTAGGCGGCAGCAAATGGGCTGTGCTGAGGCAGCGGGACTTGGGGACCCCACCCAAGGCCTCAGCCACCCAAGCTCACAAGCAGGGCCCTTAGTGTCCAACCCAGGCTCACCCAGCCCACTCCTTCCTCCTCTGGCTGGGTGATGGGGCCCCCACAATGTCTCGTGACCATCACCCCAGCATTTCCCAATGGGTCCCAGTGAGTCAGGGTCATGTGGTCACACCACTGGTTCCTTTGGGCTCCTGGCCCCTCCCCCAAGCCAGGCCTGGAGCCGCCTCCTGCAGCCTCCCGACCCCCCAGACCTCCAGCTTGGCTCCGGGGTGTGGAGAGGAAGTGGGCAGTGGGGAGGGGCGGGGTTCGACCCCTTTACCCAAAGGGTCCTTGCCCAACTCTTCTACTTCCCCTGCCTCACACTACCCACCCACTCTGGAGCAGCAGTTATATTTCCCAACTACCCTGTGCCAGCCAGTCTTCCTCTTCCTCAGTCCCAGCCCAGCTATGGAGGTCAGGGCCCTGGTTTCTAGGCCAGCTAGGGCTGGACTACTCCTGGTTTCCCATGGACCCCTGGAGATGGGTGGTGGGCCCCCACTTTGGCAGCTATGTGCAGAATAGGTCTGTCTGGGCCCAGGGGCTTCCAGGAATGGCCCCCTTATTGTACTGCATTATCATTGTATAGACACAATGGTTGTCTCCCCAGAAATCTCCTTCCCTATGAAGATCCCCTGGTATCCTCATGGGGACCCTGGGCAGAGAGGGCCTGATCCACACCCTGCCCCTGGCTGGAAGGGGAACTCTACTTTCTCCCTGACCCCACAGCTCGAGAGTGAGCTGACCCCTTGTCTGGCCCCTCCAAGGCTGTGGGGAAAGGGCAGGAATGCCAGGCCGGCCCTGCCTGCCCAGTACTGCATTCCTTTGCCTCACAGACAGTAAGGCCATTGTGGATGGGAACCTGAAGCTGATCCTGGGCCTCATCTGGACCCTGATCCTGCACTACTCCATCTCCATGCCCATGTGGGATGAGGAAGAGGACGAGGAGGCCAAAAAGCAGACACCCAAGCAACGGCTCCTGGGCTGGATCCAGAACAAGTTGCCACAGCTGCCCATCACCAATTTCAGTCGCGACTGGCAGAGTGGCCGGGCCCTGGGTGCCCTTGTGGATAGCTGTGCTCCGGGTGAGGGGGCGCAGGGGTGGGGAAGATGGGGCTGCAGCTGTCTGTGGGGAGCCTGCAAGGGGGTCCTGCAGCCCCCAGCCTCAACCTTCTTTGTGCCACAGGCCTATGTCCTGACTGGGACTCCTGGGACGCCAGCAAGCCTGTGAACAATGCACGGGAAGCCATGCAGCAGGCCGACGACTGGCTGGGCATCCCACAGGTATGCCCCCGCCTGGCATGGCTCTGGGCTTTTGGGGGGCCATGTTTGCTGTGGGGAGAGACTCAGAGGCCCAGTGGCTCCTGGTTTCTCCTTATGTCAGGTGATCACCCCTGAGGAGATCGTGGACCCAAATGTGGATGAGCATTCTGTCATGACCTACCTGTCCCAGTTCCCCAAAGCCAAGCTGAAGCCAGGGGCTCCGCTGCGGCCCAAATTGAACCCGAAGAAAGCTCGAGCCTATGGGCCAGGTGAGGGAGCCCAGCCAGGGGTGCACCTGTGTACTGCTGTCCTCCCCATGGGACAGTGTACTCTTGGAGGTCCTAAGGGATCTTGGATCACATAGTGGCTAGGTGATGAAACACTACCCAAGAGTCAGACAGGAGTGGTTTAGGACTGGTTAAAACTGATCACTTGACTAGACAAGAGAGTGCTGGTAAGTTCTTCAAGTCACTTAAGCCTGTGGTGAAGCCACAGGGAGGAAGGGAGGGAAGGAGGACCCAGTGGGCTTTACTGTAAATGGAAATGAACCAGGTTGTGGTAGCAGGGACCTGAAAGCTAGTCAGGATCACATGGGAGCAGAGGCCCAGGCAAAGGGTTGGGCAGCAAACCCGAGCATTCCAGAAAACAGGCACAGGCCTGTCCCTGCAGCAAGAGCACCGCTGAGTCCAGAGGCTAGCCTCAGTGTGTAGGGGTTTATGCTGAACTAACTCGCCCAGATTGGAATGTGCCTGGCTAGGGGGCAGGCAGGCAGGGGCACGGAGCCTTGAGTGCTGCATCCCTTGATACTCCTGAAGGGCCAGGGGCTCTACCTGCCTGCCTGTCTTAGTGTCTGGGAAGGGGCTATGGCTGTGGCCCTAGTAGCTGGCCCATGGCTTGCTCACCCTCCCCCCGGCAGGCATCGAGCCCACGGGCAATATGGTGAAGAAGCGGGCAGAGTTCACTGTGGAGACCAGAAGTGCTGGCCAGGGCGAGGTGCTGGTGTACGTGGAGGACCCAGCCGGACACCAGGAGGAAGTAGGGCCACCTATTGGCAGTGGAGGGCCTGGTAGTTGCCCCCTTTGGGTGGGGCCACTGATAGCAAAGGCTCATGGGCACCTTTCCACCACAGGCAAAAGTGACTGCCAACAACGACAAGAACCGTACCTTCTCTGTCTGGTATGTCCCCGAAGTGACGGGGACTCATAAGGTGAGCCCTTGGCCAATGGGGAGGCTGGTGGCTACAGGCAATGGCTAGAGAGCTCTGACCCTGCTCTCACGGCCTGCCCCTCCTGGGAATAGGTCACTGTGCTCTTTGCTGGCCAGCATATCGCCAAGAGCCCCTTTGAAGTGTATGTGGATAAGTCACAGGGTGATGCCAGCAAAGTAACTGCCCAAGGTCCTGGCCTGGAGCCCAGTGGCAACATTGCCAACAAGACCACCTACTTTGAAATCTTCACGGCAGGTGAGGGGAGGCTGCTGAGGCCTGGATGGTCTATGGGGAGGGTCACCTTGGGGCCCAGGAGCTGAGCTGGTGCCTTGTGGCAGGAGCTGGCACAGGCGAGGTGGAGGTCATGATCCAGGACCCTGCAGGACAGAAGGGCACAGTGGAGCCTCAGCTAGAGGCTCGGTGCGACAGCACATATCGCTGCAGCTACCAGCCCACCATGGAGGGTGTCCACACGGTGCACGTCACGTTTGCTGGTGTGCCCATCCCTCGTAGCCCCTACACTGTCACTGTTGGCCAAGGTAGGCCTGGCCCTGGCTGCCGTCCACTGTGACACTGCAGCCTGAGCCTCCCACAGGAGGGGGAGCCCACAGGGGCTGCTCCCACTGTAGCCCTGCCTGGGTGCCCCTGGTCTCTGAGCTTCCACTGTCTGGGCACACTCTATCTTTCTTCCCTTGCTGGGACCCTTCCGCTTCCTCCTCCTCGCCGCTCTCCATCTCTCCATGCTTTCACCTTTGGAAGAGTTCGCTCCAGCTGTCTAGAAACCTGCTGCTCTCTGCTCTGCCCACAGGGTCAACGGTACTTTAATCTGTCTTCTTCTTGGAAGGGAGGGCCAGGTAGAACTCTGGGCTGGTGTGGAGCAGACGGGAGGAGGCCTGCCATGTCCTGGCCGGGGCTACAGTCCTGGGGTCCTGTCATTCCAGTTCTTTCTTGCATGTCCCTCACTAGCCAAGCTCTGGGGAACCCTCCAATCCTGATGGCCTGGCCCTGTGGGGGGCAAGGGAGTGGGAGACCCAGCCCCAGCTCCCACCAGTTCAGCCAACCCCTCTGCCCCATAGCCTGTAACCCAGGTGCCTGCAGGGCTGTTGGCCGGGGCCTTCAGCCCAAAGGTGTGCGGGTGAAGGAGACAGCTGACTTCAAGGTGTACACAAAGGGTGCTGGCAGCGGGGAGCTGAAGGTCACCGTGAAGGGCCCCAGTAAGTTGGCCTGGGGCTGGGGTGGGTTGCAGTAGCCTCTGGGTTTGCTGCTGGGCAGGCCTGAGGTCTTCCTTGTCTGGCAGAGGGTGAGGAACGTGTGAAGCAAAAGGACCTGGGGGACAGCGTTTATGGCTTCGAGTATTACCCCACGGTTCCTGGGACATACACAGTCACCATCACGTGGGGTGGTCAGAACATCGGGCGCAGGTGAGGCCCCTGGGCGTTTCTCTCCCTGCTTTGCACACTCCACATCCTCCCTCCTATTTGTAGGCTCTTCCTTCCTGGCCCGCAGATCAGTGCCCTCAGTGTTCCCCTATGTGGTTCTCTCATTTTTAGTCCCTTCGAGGTGAAGGTGGGCACCGAGTGTGGCAATCAGAAGGTGCGGGCCTGGGGCCCTGGGCTGGAGGGCGGTGTTGTTGGCAAGTCAGCAGACTTTGTGGTGGAGGCCATTGGGGACGATGTAGGCACCCTGGGTAAGTTGGAGGCTGCAGCGTGGGCACCTGGGGACAGAGGGAGGCAAGGGTAGTCCCTCTGAGACTCCAGGGTACTGAGAGGACTGGTGGCTCTTATCAGGCTTCTCGGTGGAAGGCCCCTCACAGGCCAAAATTGAATGTGACGACAAGGGAGATGGCTCCTGTGACGTGCGCTACTGGCCCCAGGAGGCTGGTGAATATGCTGTTCATGTGCTGTGCAACAGTGAGGACATCCACCTCAGCCCCTTCATGGCTGACATCCGCGACGCACCCCAGGACTTCCACCCAGACAGGGTAAAGGGCATACAGCACTGGCCTGAGTCTTGGCCTCCTGCTTCTGCTTCTCTGTCTCTCCGGCTACCCTGCCTGGTTTGTGGCTTTGGTGGCCCTGACTTGGTCCCCTTAAATCTGGGTGGTCTCCTATCAGGTGAAGGCACATGGGCCTGGATTAGAGAAAACAGGTGTGGCCATCAGCAAGCCAGCAGAGTTCACAGTGGATGCCAAGCATGCTGGCAAAGCTCCTCTCCGGGTCCAAGTTCAGGTGAAGTGCCCATTCATCTTGGGGGCAGTGTTGCTGGGTACCCAGGCCTGGGCATTGACCAGTGGGCCACCTGCTTCTGCCTTCCTTGCAGGATAATGAAGGCTGCCCTGTGGAGGCATCAGTTAAGGACAACGGCAACGGCACTTACAGCTGCTCCTATGTGCCCAGGAAGCCAGTGAAGCACACAGCCATGGTGTCCTGGGGAGGTGTCAGCATCCCCAACAGCCCTTTCAGGGTGAGCTGGACCTCCTGGGCCTTTAGCCCATCTCCACAGATAAAATTCACATAGCACATGATTCATCCATGCAAAGCAGACAACTCTGTGGGTTTTATTTAGTACACTCAGAGTTGAGCAGCCATCACTACAATCTATTAATAAGTTTAGGACATTCTCATTATCCTAAAAAGAACCTCCCCACCCTCCCAACTCCCGCTCCCCCAGTACCTGGCCTGCTTTCCATCTCTGGATTTGCAGGGATCAGTGCTTTATTCCTTTCGTGGCTGAATAATAAGCCATTGCATGGATGGCCACATTTGTTTGTCCATTCACTTGCCAATGGACACTTAGGGTGTTTTTACCGTTAGGTTATTGTGAATAGTGCTGCTGTGAACATCTGGGTACAGGTTTGTGTGGACATGTAGTTACCTAGGAGTGGAACTGCAGCATCCTATGGTCACTCTATGTTTAATCGTTTGAGGAACTGCCACATGCTTCCCAAGGCGACTACACCATTTCACGTGCCAGTCAGCAGTGGGTAAGAGAGATTCTGCCTTTCCTCCAAACCCTTGCACTTGCCCCTGTGCCCTGCAGGTGAACGTGGGAGCTGGCAGCCACCCAAACAAGGTCAAGGTATATGGCCCGGGAGTGGCCAAGACAGGGCTCAAGGCCCATGAGCCCACCTATTTCACTGTGGACTGCACAGAAGCTGGCCAGGGTAAGGCCTGGTTGTGGGTAGGAGGGCAGGTGGGTGGGGTGTCCCTGTGAGGTCCCAGCCTCTGCTCCTTCTCTCACTGCAGGGGATGTCAGCATTGGCATCAAGTGTGCCCCTGGAGTAGTGGGCCCTGCTGAGGCTGACATTGACTTTGACATCATCCGCAATGACAATGACACCTTCACAGTCAAGTACACACCCCGTGGAGCTGGCAGCTACACCATTATGGTCCTCTTTGCTGACCAGGTAGGTGCTGCTGTTCCCAGCCCCTAAAACTGCTGTATGTAAGCGTGCTACTCTCCTCTCAGCCCCTCTCCTCCCACCGCTTGCAGGCCACACCCACCAGCCCCATCCGGGTCAAAGTAGAGCCCTCCCATGATGCCAGCAAGGTGAAGGCCGAGGGCCCTGGTCTTAGTCGCACAGGTGAGGACAAGTACCCTGTGGGAGGTTGAGGGGCATCAAGGGTGGGAGGCCTTGGGACATGGTCACTGTCTCCTCAGGTGTGGAGCTTGGCAAACCCACCCATTTCACAGTCAATGCCAAAGCCGCTGGCAAGGGCAAGTTGGATGTCCAGTTCTCAGGGCTTGCCAAAGGGGATGTGGTACGAGACATGGATGTCATTGACCATCATGACAACATTTACACAGTCAAGTACACTCCTGTGCAGCAGGTAGCCATCTTGCCCCCTTCAGCCACACCCCTCCGCTGCAGTCATTGATCCTACATGGCAGCCTAGGTGGGCCCCTCCAGAGGGCTTACTGCCCAGTGTTTCTCACCTGGGAGAGGAGAGGCATGGAGGGCCAGGAAGGGTGTTGGGGAGCACAGCCCAAGTGGGGCAGCTAAAGGCCAGGGAAACCAGGGCCCTGACCCATGACTTTTGTGCCCCTCCCAGGGTCCTGTAGGTGTCAATGTCACTTACGGAGGTGATCCCATCCCCAAGAGCCCATTCTCAGTGGGAGTATCTCCAAGCCTGGACCTCAGCAAGATCAAGGTGTCTGGCCTGGGAGAAAGTAAGTAGTTGGAGCCCTTATCACGGTCACTGAGGACCTCTTAGCCAGAGTCTCACCCCAGGGGCTGCCTGAGCTGGGCTTCATAGTTCTTTCTCTCCCTTCTTTCATCATTTCAACAGAAGTGGATGTTGGCAAAGACCAGGAGTTCACAGTCAAGTCAAAAGGTGCCGGTGGTCAAGGCAAAGTAGCATCCAAGATTGTGGGCCCCTCAGGTGCAGCGGTGCCTTGCAAGGTGGAGCCAGGCCTGGGGGCTGACAACAGTGTGGTGCGCTTTGTGCCCCGTGAGGAGGGGCCCTATGAGGTGGAGGTGACCTATGATGGCATTCCCGTGCCTGGCAGCCCCTTTCCTCTGGAAGCCGTGGCCCCCACCAAGCCTAGCAAGGTAATTGGGGTGTGAGGGACCCTAAGGGTAGAGTCTACTGCATTATCAGAGGGCACCCCATCTTCTCCAGACTCGTCCTTGCTCTTTCTCTATTGTCCTCATGACTGACAGATGGCCCAACTGGCAGGCCTGCCCATATCCCTGTTTGGTGGGGATGGGAAGCCAGGGCCAAAGGAGGTAGACAGAGGGTCAGACTGGAGGTCTGGGGTCAGGGAGGTGGCCTTGGCTCCTGATACACCCTTCCCTCAGGTGAAGGCATTTGGCCCAGGGCTGCAGGGGGGCAGCACAGGCTCCCCTGCCCGCTTCACCATCGACACCAAGGGCGCTGGTACAGGTGGCCTGGGCCTGACAGTGGAGGGCCCCTGTGAGGCACAGCTTGAGTGCCTAGACAACGGGGATGGCACATGCTCTGTGTCCTACGTACCCACTGAGCCTGGGGACTACAACATCAACATCCTCTTCGCTGACACCCACATCCCTGGCTCCCCATTCAAGGCGCACATAGTTCCTTGCTTTGATGCATCCAAGGTCAAGTGCTCTGGCCCTGGGCTGGAACGGGCTACTGCTGGTGAGGTGGGTCAGTTTCAAGTGGATTGCTCAAGCGCTGGCAGTGCGGAGCTGACCATCGAGATCTGCTCGGAGGCAGGCCTGCCAGCTGAGGTGTACATCCAGGACCACGGCGATGGCACACACACCATCACCTACATTCCTCTCTGCCCCGGGGCCTATACTGTCACCATCAAGTACGGTGGCCAGCCTGTGCCCAACTTCCCCAGCAAGCTGCAGGTAGAGCCTGCAGTGGACACCTCAGGCATCCAGTGCTATGGCCCTGGGATCGAGGGCAAAGGTGAGGGTACCCACCATGGGATACATGAGGGAGGGTGCACGTGGGGAGCCAGGGTCCCTAGACCTCTGGGCCTCCTCCCTGTGTCCTGTTATAGGTGTCTTCCGTGAGGCCACCACTGAGTTCAGTGTGGATGCCCGGGCTTTGACACAAACTGGAGGGCCACACGTCAAGGCTCGTGTGGCTAATCCCTCAGGCAACCTAACTGAGACCTACGTGCAGGACTGTGGCAATGGCACATACAAAGTGGAGTACACACCTTATGAGGAGGGTATGTGTTCAGGCTCCCTTGGGCAGGGGGCAGGTAGGGCCAGGCCAGGCTTCTCCTGACCTGGCCTGCCCTCCTCTAGGCCTCCACTCTGTGGACGTGACCTACGATGGCAGCCCTGTGCCCAGCAGCCCCTTCCAGGTACCTGTGACGGAGGGCTGTGATCCCTCTCGGGTACGTGTTCATGGGCCAGGCATCCAAAGTGGCACCACGAACAAGCCCAATAAGTTCACTGTGGAGACCAGGTAAGTAAGCTGCCTGAAAGGCAGGGTTGGCTGATGGGCCTGGGAATACTAGGGAATGACGAGCTATCTATTTGGACCAGGGGAGCTGGCACAGGGGGCCTGGGCCTGGCTGTAGAGGGCCCCTCTGAGGCCAAGATGTCCTGCATGGATAACAAGGATGGCAGCTGTTCAGTTGAGTACATCCCCTACGAGGCCGGCACCTACAGCCTTAACGTCACCTATGGTGGCCACCAAGTGCCAGGTGAGGTGGCGGCCAGGGCGTGGCTGGGACTGTCCGCTCATCCCCACTCTTATCTTATGTAGCTGCCATCCCCCTACCCCGACCCCCAGGCAGTCCTTTCAAGGTCCCTGTACACGACGTGATGGATGCATCCAAGGTCAAGTGTTCTGGGCCTGGACTGAGTCCAGGCATGGTCCGCGCCAACCTCCCGCAGTCCTTCCAGGTAGACACAAGCAAGGCTGGCGTGGCCCCACTGCAGGTCAAAGTACAAGGGCCCAAAGGTGAGTGTTCACATACCTGGGAACCAGGAGCAGCGTCCTCTTTGAGGGAGCTGGGGAAAGACACTGACAGGTATGCAGGTAGTTGGTAGAAGAGCCTCAGGTGACAGTGGAGCCAGTAGGGAGACCAAGCAAGAGGTGGTGGAACAGATAGGATGTGGCTACTGAGCAGATGTGGTGAGAGGGAAGGCAGGCAAGGGTACAAGATGACTCCCACATTGGTGTCTTTTGTGCCACAGGGGCTCCAGGCCATTCCCAGGGTTGGGCAGATGATGAGGTGTGGTCTAGGTGTGGGGCTTAGCCTGGCCATCCAGTGTGGTGGGAGTAGGGGTGGGGACCCAGGGGACTGGCTAAGGTTCTATCCCTGGGACTGGGGCCAGGCCTGGTGGAGCCAGTGGACATGGTGGACAACGCTGATGGCACCCAGACTGTCAACTACGTGCCCAGCCGAGAAGGGCCCTACAGCATCTCAGTGCTGTATGGAGAAGAAGAGGTGCCCCGGAGGTAAGAGGCAGGGCCCACCACTTGTCTTAGAAAGCCCAGGCTTGGTGCAAAGAGCCTGTCTGACTACTTAAAACACCCCGGCCCCACAGTCCCTTCAAGGTCAAGGTGTTGCCTACACACGACGCAAGCAAGGTAAAGGCCAGCGGCCCTGGGCTCAACACCACTGGTGTGCCCGCCAGCCTGCCTGTGGAATTCACCATTGATGCAAAGGACGCAGGGGAAGGCCTGCTGGCTGTCCAGATCACGGTGAGCTGAACTGCAGATGCAGATGTGAAAAAAGGAGGCAAAGGGGCCCAGGCCTGGGTGGCTGGAGGGTGGGGCAGCTGGCCCAGTTCAGGTCTCATCTCCTAGGGAACTGCACCAGGGATGGGACAGAAGGGCAGCTCTTCTGCCTTTAGTTCACTTAAGCTATGAGTACCTTAGAATGGAGGTGACAGGCACAGGCTTACACACACACTTGCTCACTACTGACTTTTGAGCACATTACCAAAGCTTTTAGTGCCTCCATTTCCCCACCTGCAATATTCTCATGGGGCAGGTATAAGGATAGAACCCTGAGATCTCCTAGGTGAGCTCCTACGCAGGCCCTGGGGCCAAGGATGGGATCCAAGAAATGTCACAGGGATTTGGGTAAAGCAGAATGGGCACCAAGCTCCCTGGCCCTGTCGTCGTGTGGGGAGTGTTAGGCATTTTAGGGTTTCCATTCTGGGCTCTGCCCATGGGAAAATAAAGAACAATGCCAATTCCAGGCAGCCATTTGGAGCCACAGCAGTTGAGAAGCCCGGAGGCTGTCCCTGTAGCAGTGGTGCTTGGCATTCCTTCAGGAAGGCCTGAGGCAGGCCTAGACCTGGTTAGGCTTGGCCCAACCACCTCCCCTACACTCTGCTACACAGGACCCTGAAGGCAAGCCCAAGAAGACACACATCCAAGATAACCATGATGGCACGTACACAGTGGCCTATGTGCCAGATGTCACAGGCCGCTATACCATCCTCATCAAGTATGGCGGTGACGAGATCCCTTTCTCCCCATATCGCGTGCGTGCTGTGCCCACTGGGGATGCCAGCAAATGCACAGTCACAGGTGAGCCAGCCCACCAGTGGCCACCATGGTGCTCCGCACGGGGCTTGGGTATGCCTGTGTGCAAGGGCTCGCTGCTTGGGGCGGCGTGTGGGAGTGGGGGCCGCCCCCTGAGTGACTCACCTGACCTTTCTCCTTGCTCTCTGCCCTCTCACCTCAGTGTCAATCGGAGGTCACGGGCTAGGTAAGCTGCTTGCTGGGGCCACTTCCAATGCCCCTCCTGCTCAGAGGGGCAGCTTCCTTTCCTCTTGGGGCTAATTCCCAGGACAGTTCCAGCTGCAGCTCTAGGCAGGGACAGAGGGGGGGGGCACACAAGACAAGGCCATGGGCTGGAGGGTTAGGGCCCAGGGAGGCTTCCAGAGCTGAGCATGAACGTTCTAGCCCTTCCCCTCTCTGGGCCTTTATTCCCCCATCTGAGAACTCGGGTTGCAGCTGAGAGCTTTGGGGTGAGGTGTATCCTGAGAGGCACACCACTGGGGACTTTGGGGTCTGGGGATCTTGGCACCCCAGGGAAGCACAGGGCTTCTGTGTGGACTGAGGCGACAAAGGGTCTGCCCCACTCAATGGAAGTCCCCAGCCCTGGCCAGATCCACAGACCCCCATCCCCACCTCCCAGGGGCCTCTGTGTCCCGGGCTGGGGAGGTGCATGAGGGGGTGGGGCTGGCTGGTAGTGTAGTAGCGCCAGTGTCGACTGCTTGGGCAGCTAGCATGGAGGGGCCTGGCCCAGCCTCAGAGCCCCAAAGTGCACTCTTTGACCCACCTTCCTCCTTCCTTCCCTTCCCCTGTTCCCACAGCAGTGACGTTATTCAGTGTCCAACTAGGCATGGAGGTTTACCTGCCCCAGCCAGGGCCACCCGAGAGATGCTGATAAAAGGCTACAACTGCTCAAAGGCAAAGTGGCCAGGGAGAGGGTTAGAGGGTGGCTAGGGTCTTGTGGCAGGAGCTAGATGACTTTGTAGAGCAGGCCATGGGATCTGAGATGACAGGTGTGTGTGTGCAGGGCAGGGGACTAAGGGATACTGGGAGGGGTGCTGATTACAGGCTTTGGGGGCCAGGGGAGCCAGGAGCAAGACTCATAGTGACCTCAGTCTCCATAGCTGTGTGTAGAATAGAGGCAGAGAGCCCTGCTGCAGGGCTGACATTGCTCTTGATCAAGCCAGAGGGCTGGCTTGGGCCATGCTGGTGGCTATGGGGCTTCATGGGGGAGCCAAATTAGGGGCTGTACTTTGAAGATGGAGTGGCCAAGACCTGCTGATGAGCTGGGGGCTGGGCGGGGAATGGGGGGAGCCAGTGTACCTGTGAGGTTGGGGCCCATGCCACTAGCTAGATCAGGCATCCTCAAACTACGGCCTGTAGGCCACATGCAGGTGTTTTTGCCCTTTTTTTTTTTTTATTTTATTTTTTTTTTGATACAGAGTCTCACTTTATTGCCCAGGCTAGAGTGAGTGCTGTGGCGTCAGCCTAGCTCACAGCAACCTCAAACTCCTGGGCTCAAGCAATCCTGCCTCAGCCTCCCAAGTAGCTGGGACTACAGGCATGCACAACCATGCTTGGCTAATTTTTTCTATATATATATTAGTTGGCCAATTAATTTGTTTCTATTTATAGTAGAGACAGGGTCTCGCTCTTGCTCAGGCTGGTTTCGAACTCCTGACCTCAAGCAATCTGCCTGCCTTGGCCTCCCAGAGTGCTAGGATTACAGGCGGTAGCCACCATGCCCGGCCCCGTTTGTTTTTTTTTACTTCAAAATAAGATATGTGCAATGTGCATGGGAATTTGTTCATAGTTTTTTTTAAACTATAGTCCAGCCCTCCAATGGTCTGAGGGACAATGAACTGGCCCCCTGTTTAAAAAGTTTGAGGACCCCTGAGCTAGATGGTGTGGGGCAGGCACGAATGAAGCCTCCAGGGCAGCATGGGCAGCAGGCAGCCAGGTCTAGAGCTCAGGAGAGGCGCCTGAGCTGCGTAAGGCCAGCATGCAGCCTAGTGCAGCAGGAACCCTTGGCAGTTAGGGGGACTTGGTGGCCGGTTCCCTTGAACTTGGCCCTCAAGTGGGTTCTATGCTCCTAGCTGCTTCCCTGGTAGGAGGCCAGGCTACAAGAAATGCTGTCACTGCCAGGCCTCACAGCCCACAGCCCCCCAAGCCTCCACAGCTCAGCCCCAGATCATAACGTCACTGTCCCTCCCCTTTCCTTGGGTACTCTGGGGCCCTGGATGCTGCTCAGTTGCTCCATTCTTGCAACTCAGCAATGGTGGCTGTGGCTTGGGCCTCCTGTCACCTGTCCCCCCCCTGGGTGCTGCCACAACTCTGCCAAGCCTGCTGTGCTGCGCTACTCGGGTGCTAACCCCACTGCCTCCCTGTTTCCCTGCCTCCGCCTGTGCCAGGCTGCTTCTCACTGCGAGCCTCTGGTTGAGTGAGCATTCTCAGTTGTCAGGAAACTCCAGTTTCACCTTCAGGCCCAGAGGTAGGGAAGCGAGTGTCACATCCCTCCCCACGCTGCAGCAGGACTCTGCCTCATCGTATCCACACACAGCATTGGGGGCTGGGGCCAGGCCACAAGGGTCTGCAGGCAGCCATAGACCTAGCCAGAGCACTGGCATTCATCAGTATGGGCCATGGTGCCTCCTGAAGCTGAGCTGGCAAGGGAGGTGGCAGTCAATACTTGTGCCAGGATGGGCCCTTCATTTTCCTCCCAGGCACCTAGGTGCCCCCCATCAGGCCTTTCCCACATGGGCACTTGAGGTGGTCAGGAGAACCCTTCCTGCCTTCTGAGAAACCACTCGCTATCCCAGCTTGGTTAGGGTGGGGCAGGAGGCCTGGCTGTGCTTGGTGGTGGCAATAAGAGGCCTGTGTGGGTGGCAGACAGGAGTAGCCCAAATCCAAGCTCATGCTCTGGCCCCCCTTTGGGGACCCACCCTGCTCCACCAGGTGCTGGCATTGGCCCCACCATCCAGATTGGGGAGGAGACAGTGATCACTGTGGACACAAAGGCAGCGGGCAAAGGCAAGGTGACTTGCACCGTGTGTACCCCTGATGGCTCAGAGGTAGACGTCGACGTGGTGGAGAATGAAGATGGCACCTTTGACATCTTCTACACAGCCCCTCAGCCAGGCAAATATGTCATCTGCGTGCGCTTTGGTGGTGAACATGTGCCCAACAGTCCCTTCCAAGTGACGGTGAGGAGGGGCCAGGGGTGGATCAGCAGAGGGGTCTTAGCAGGTCCTGGCCTGTCCCCCTGGGGCCCCTATGTGGCGACATAATCTCCAGCTCTCTTGCTTTGCCCTGCAGGCTCTGGCTGGGGACCAGCCCACGGTGCAGCCCCCATTACGGTCTCAACAGCTGGCCCCACAGTACACCTATGCCCAGGGTGGCCAGCAGACCTGGGTATGGCCTGGTCCGCCTCCTCCCAGCATGCCCAACCCAAGGGGACTCTGGGGCTGGCTAGCTTGGTGTTCTGTGAAACCCTATTTCACTACATGTGAGGAGGGCCCCCAGTTCCCCAGCCCCTCACCCAGGCCCTCTGTCTCCACACAGGCCCCAGAGAGGCCCCTGGTGGGCATCAACGGGCTGGATGTGACAAGCCTGAGGCCTTTTGACCTCGTCATTCCCTTCACCATCAAGAAGGGAGAGATCACCGGTAAATGGGAGCTGGGAAGGATCTCAGGAGCTGAGGGGGCCAGTGTGTGCTGACGGGCCACCCTGACTGTGGCCCTGCTGCCCTACAGGGGAGGTCCGAATGCCCTCCGGAAAGGTGGCACAGCCCACCATAACCGACAACAAAGATGGCACTGTGACTGTGCGGTATGCACCCAGCGAGGCCGGCCTACATGAGATGGACATCCGCTATGACAACATGCACATTCCAGGTGGGCTTGCCCTGCCTCTGCCCACCCTACCCCACCTCACAGAGAGACAAGGGTGGGAGAGACACAAGGCTGCTGTTCCATGAGGTCCTTCTTCCTGCCTCAGGAAGCCCCTTGCAGTTCTACGTGGATTACGTCAACTGTGGCCATGTCACTGCCTATGGGCCTGGCCTCACTCACGGAGTGGTCAACAAGCCTGCCACCTTTACCGTCAACACCAAGGATGCAGGAGAAGGTGAGCAATGGCTCTCTCTTGATCTGCTATGTGCCCAGGATGCCCTGGCACAGCCAAGGGCTAAATTCAGAAGATATTCTCAAATGGGGCTCCCTGGCCTGCTGCCCTGGCTTCTACTTGGCCATCAGGACTCCTCACCCATGTAGGCCTAGCAGGGTGTCCCACAACTCTCTCCAGGGGGCCTCTCTCTGGCCATCGAAGGTCCATCCAAAGCAGAAATCAGCTGCACTGACAACCAGGATGGAACATGCAGTGTTTCCTATCTGCCCGTGCTGCCTGGTGACTACAGCATCCTTGTCAAGTACAACGAGCAGCACATCCCAGGCAGCCCTTTCACTGCCAGGGTCACAGGTGGGTGGCACCGAGTAGTGATGTGATGGAAGCAGGTGACAGGGCGGACATAGTCTCCTGTGACTGGGTGCACAGTGATGGATGGTCTGCCCCCCACTAGGTGATGAATCGATGCGTATGTCCCACCTAAAGGTGGGTTCTGCTGCTGACATACCCATCAACATCTCAGAGACGGACCTCAGCCTTCTGACAGCCACTGTGGTGCCACCCTCAGGTCGGGAGGAGCCCTGTCTGCTGAAGCGGCTGCGTAATGGCCACGTGGGTAAGAGACCAAGGGTGCCAGGGCTCTTTTAGGAAGGAGGGAGTCTTTGGGCCCATACTTCCCCCAGCTGACAGCCCTGCCCTTGCCCAGGTATTTCGTTCGTGCCCAAGGAGACAGGGGAGCACCTTGTGCATGTGAAGAAGAATGGCCAGCACGTGGCAAGCAGCCCCATCCCAGTGGTGATCAGCCAGTCAGAGATCGGGGATGCCAGCCGTGTTCAGGTCTCGGGCCAGGGTCTCCATGAAGGCCACACCTTTGAGCCTGCAGAGTTTATCATTGACACTCGAGATGCAGGTAGGTGGTGGCTCCCTGCCAGCTGGGGTGGGACTACTATGCTTGATACCCTGGCTCAGGAGTGTCCATCCCCCAGGCTATGGTGGGCTTAGCCTGTCCATTGAGGGCCCCAGCAAGGTGGATATCAACACAGAGGACCTAGAGGATGGCACCTGCAGGGTCACCTACTGCCCCACTGAGCCTGGCAACTACATCATCAATATCAAGTTTGCTGACCAGCATGTGCCTGGTGAGTTCAGTAGCCATGTGCCTTCCCTGCTACTTGGCAGCCCTCCTTGTCACACCCTAGGGCCATCTGCGGTGTATAACCTTTGTGGGGCATGGACTGCATTTTCTTCCTGCAGGTAGTCCCTTCTCCGTGAAGGTGACAGGCGAGGGCAGGGTGAAAGAGAGCATCACACGCAGGCGACGGGCCCCTTCAGTGGTCAACGTTGGCAGTCATTGTGACCTCAGCCTGAAGATCCCTGGTAGGGAGCCGGGGAGGGGTCCTGGGGCTCAGGCAGCCCCAAGCAGAGGGGCAGGTCCCAGGGTTCTTGCTCACCAGGTTGTCTCCCACCTTGTAGAAATTAGCATCCAGGACATGACAGCCCAGGTGACCAGTCCATCAGGCAAGAGCCACAAGGCCGAGATTGTGGAAGGGGAGAACCACACCTATTGCATCCGCTTTGTGCCTGCTGAGATGGGCACACACACAGTCAGCGTCAAGTACAAGGGCCAGCATGTACCTGGGAGCCCCTTCCAGTTCACCGTGGGGCCCTTGGGAGAAGGAGGAGCCCACAAGGTCCGCGCTGGGGGCCCTGGCCTAGAGAGGGCTGAAGCTGGAGTGCCAGGTGGGCCTGCTTACCCACTGAGCTCTTGCTCTCCTGGGCAGGGTGGGTGGAGGAAGTAGCAAGCAGTCAGATCGATCTTGGCCATGCTTAGAGGGGACTGAGGACAGGGAGCAACTCTCCATGAGAACACACTTTCTCCCACAGCCGAATTCAGTATCTGGACCAGGGAAGCTGGTGCCGGCGGCCTGGCCATTGCTGTTGAGGGTCCCAGCAAGGCTGAGATTTCCTTTGAGGACCGCAAGGATGGATCCTGCGGTGTGGCCTATGTGGTTCAGGAGCCAGGTACTAAGAGCTTGGCTGGAGTTGGAGGAGGTGGGGCCTGAGTGTGGGTGATGGTCCCTGGGGTTGCACAGACAGGCCCTCCTGGCTCCTACCCTCCACCTTGAGGTCCTAGAGCCACTCAGGCTGTTTGTGGGAGGTGGAAGGCCCAAATGCTTAGGAGCTGGGGCTTTCCAGCACACTCTCCTTGGGTGGCCCTTGGGGATATGTATGTGGTGCCCCCAGCAGCTTTGTGCTCTTTCTCTGCCCAGGTGACTACGAGGTCTCAGTCAAGTTCAATGAGGAGCACATCCCTGACAGCCCCTTCGTGGTGCCTGTGGCTTCTCCATCTGGCGATGCCCGCCGCCTTACTGTTTCTAGTCTTCAGGTGAGGCACTGAGAGAAACCGTCCGCCTGGGGTTCCTGGGCCTGGCCAGACCAGAGCCACCACAAAGAGCAGGCCTCAGCCCTGTGTTGAGTGACCTGCCTGGCCCACCTATGGGCACCAGGCCTCTGCTCTGGCCAGGTGCAGCCCACACTTGGGGTTGGCAGGAAATACCCTGCCCACCGCATGGAGTTTTTCTCGTGTCTCATGTCTAAAGGCTTTGAACAGAAGCCTGTGCCCCTTGAGCACCAGGGCTGAGGTTTAAAGAGGGACAGCCTGCCAGGGCTGGGTGCTGTCCACAGTGTGGGGCCACCCACCCTTCCTGCCACTTGGGTGTATATGATTACAGAACATGGGTCTAGGGGATGGGAGTTCGGGTGGTGTATGCCCATGGCTTGCTGCTCCTTGAAAATGAATGGCTCTCCCTCTTTAAACCAAGTTGGATGCCAAATGGGTAAGTGCAACCCATGGGCTTCCTGCTTCTGGGGCCTTGCCCTCCTCCCTTGCCCCAGCTACCCCATCTAACCACATCTGCTGTGCTTCCAGGAGTCAGGGCTAAAGGTCAACCAGCCAGCCTCTTTTGCAGTCAGCCTGAATGGGGCCAAGGGGGCAATCGATGCCAAGGTACACAGCCCCTCGGGAGCTCTGGAGGAGTGCTATGTCACAGAGATTGACCAAGGTGAGGCCCTGTCCCTGCCCGGCCACCCAGCCATCTGCCCTGGCCCCACTGGGGGCAGCAGACCTCCCCAAGCTTTGCCCAGCTGGCTGGAAACAGGCTGAGAGCACAAAAGGAAGGTACAGATTCTGTAAGCAGCCAAGACTGGGGCCCCAACTCCTGGGTCCTCTCAGCCAAGCAACCTTTCCTCAACTGGTGACCCAAGCCCTTGGGGATCTGACTTGCTAGTCACAGCCACTAGGAAGGACTTCTGCATGCAGTACCATGCAGTCTTTAGATAGAGAGGCCCAAAGTGTAGCCATAGGGCTGCCCAACCCTACAGCCAGGAGCACTATGGCACTCACAGACAGGCCTGTGGCAGCTCTTAGGGCAGGAGGAGCCAGCAGGCTCTCTCACTGGCTTCATAGTCTCGTCATGCCCCTTCCCAGCTGCACGACCTGAAGCAAGTTCCTGCCTGGCTCTGAGCCCCAGTTAACACACTGGGGATGTGATATTCATGGCAACCTTTCTGAGGAAGCAGTGAGGAATGTGTCTTGCTTGTAAACAATTTCTGTCCAAATGAGCCTCAACAGCGGCTGCTCGAGTGTCTAAAGCTTCAGCCCTCAGCCTTCAGGAGGTCTGTGCTGCAGGTTGTGGGTGTCCAGCATGGCCCTGGAGGCAGCAGACTGGGCTCCAAGGAGCCACTGGGTGAAGAAAACAGGGAGGGTCATGGTTGAGGCTGTCCTCTAAGATTCCATTTGCTAGTTACAGAGGAGGGACCTCAGGCCCACAGTGTATCCTTCTGCTCCCCAGATAAGTATGCTGTGCGCTTCATCCCACGGGAGAATGGCATTTACCTGATTGACGTCAAGTTCAATGGCACCCACATCCCTGGAAGCCCCTTCAAGATCCGAGTTGGGGAGCCTGGGCATGGAGGGGACCCAGGCCTGGTGTCTGCCTATGGAACAGGCCTAGAAGGTGGTGTCACAGGTAGGTCGATGAGTACAGCTTCAGGTGTGGATGCAGCTCCTAGGGCCTTGTCTCCAAGCTCTTGGTGACAACAGGAGGTACCTAGAGGTGACAAGCCTGCACTGGGTGTCTGAGGACAGGGAGGCAGGCCAGGCTGGCTCTCTGCCTGACCTCCCATGCTCTCAGGGAGCCCAGCTGAGTTTATTGTGAACACAAGCAATGCGGGAGCTGGTGCCTTGTCGGTGACCATTGACGGCCCCTCCAAGGTGAAGATGGATTGCCAGGAGTGTCCTGAGGGCTATCGTGTCACCTACACTCCCATGGCACCTGGCAGCTACCTCATCTCCATCAAGTATGGTGGCCCCTACCACATTGGGGGCAGCCCCTTCAAGGCCAAAATCACAGGTGAGCCTAGGGCCAGGCTGCTGGTACCTGCCCACCCAATGCCTGGCACTCCAGCCATCTCTTAGCCCCACCCACTCTACTCCGTAGGCCCCCGTCTCGTCAGCAACCACAGCCTCCATGAGACATCATCAGTGTTTGTGGACTCCCTGACCAAACCTGCAGGTGCCCCTCAGCATGGGACCCCAGGCCCAAGTCCTACCGATGCCAGCAAGGTGGTAGCCAAGGGCCTGGGGCTGAGCAAGGCCTACGTAGGCCAGAAAAGCAGCTTCACAGTAGACTGCAGCAAAGCAGGTGGGCAGCACAGACCCCCATCCTGGCCTTCCAGAAAGAGAAGGCCAAAAATAACAGGATGGCCAGCATTAGGCAGGAGTGGAAACCACCTTTGGGGGCACGGCTAGCACTTTTAGAGCCTCCTTCCTGCCATCTCCTTTACCCCTCAAGAAAATGCCTTGGAAGAACTGGAGTTTCCTATGCTGGCTTGGGTAGGGGGAGAGTACTGGCAGCTCTTTAGGAAGCACTGTCACCCTGGAATAGGCTAGGAAGGGGATACAGGAGGGGGAGGAGGGGCTAGCGTAGTCACAGCCAAAGGAAGGGGGCTGGGGCCTATGACTGACTGATGCCCCTTCCCACCTCAGGCAACAACATGCTGCTGGTGGGAGTCCATGGCCCAAGAACACCCTGCGAGGAGATCCTGGTGAAGCACGTAGGCAGCCGGCTCTACAGCATCTCCTACCTGCTCAAGGACAAAGGGGAGTACACGCTGGTGGTCAAGTGGGGTGATGAGCATATCCCAGGCAGCCCCTACCGAGTTGTGGTGCCCTGAGCCTGCTGCCCATGCCGGCCAGCAGCTCCCATGACAAGACATGTCCCCATGCCTGCCCCACTACTCAAGCAGCCCCACCCTCCCCTGCCACCCCCTCACTGTGGCCGCCCACCCTGCGCTGTACTCACCTGCCTCTCCCGGCAGCCTCTGGCCTCTTGGCCTTCACTTGGGCAGAGGAAGCCATTTGGTGGTGCCGCCTGTCTTCTTTGGTTTTGGAAGGAGTGAGGGATGGGGGTCCTGTGCATGACCATCCATTGGTTCTCTTCCCCAGCCAAGAGAAATAAAGTTTTGCTTATATTCTCTGGGTGGCTGCAGCTTTTCTGGGGTAGGGGACTAGGTAAAGGCCAACCTGGCAAGGGTGCCAACAGGGCAGATAAAAGTATGGGCCATGCCCAGGCTGCTGCACCTACAGGTAGCCCCTCCTGCTGACCAAGTGCCCAGGGACCCCTGCTTCACCTTACCCCTGATTTCCAGAAAGCTCCATCCGTACTTGCCTTCTCTTTGTTCCCTGGGTTTAAACCAATGTGAGGACAGGGGTGTATGTGGACCCCAGAATAGGGCCTAGGAGAAGGCCAGGTGTAGGGAGGCAAACTGCTGGGAGGGAGGGCCCATTACTGGGTAGGGTAGGCTCAGGAACCTTGTTGCAGGTGACCAGATAATCAGGAGGAATCCCAGGGAAACATGGCACCCAGGTGTCCTTGTTTGTCCTGTCTTCCCTCCCTAGACAGACCTTGCCGTGACTCTCTCTTGCTATAGGCCCCTTGCTAAACACTCCTTCCTCTGTATCCCTGCCTAAGGGCTCCCATACCAGCCCATGCGTCTCACACCCTGAAAGTGAACCCAAAACACAATATCCCAAGTCCTATCTTCTGGTGCCACCTGCACAGTTCAGAGGTCCCCTCATCAGTCCACAAAACTGCCTGCAGCCCCAACCAATGGCTGCAGGCAACTTTGGCCCTTACCCAAACTCCTTCCAAGGATACCACCACCACCCCAGAACCTACAGAGGGCCAGGAACCAAGTCTCTGGGACAAAGCTCAGTTTCAGGCCAGTTCCTCAGCACCTGACACTCTGGCCGTGCTTTCCTGGAAAAGGCCTGGGAGCAGCATCAACCCACAGCCCATGGACAGGTACACAAAGGGGAGAGGAGAGAGAGGACCAGGCTGACTTGAGAGCTGCATATGCCAACCCAGGCCTCCTGAGGATCAGTACACCACTCCCATCCCCGCCCTGGTGTGCACACAGGGAGAGGGCACAACCTCAGTTGTGGCAGGATCCTCATTTCTACAACCTGGCGCTGTCCTGCTGCCCCAGGCTAGTGTGGCCAGTCACAGGGAGACACTCCCCAAGGAACAGGCAGAACGAAGCTGAATAAAGTCCTACCCCCACCCACACTCCTGCTGTCCTCAATGGCCCCTGGAGGGGAAGGGAGGCAGGCCATCTCTGGATGCCTCCAGAGGCTACCTGGAGAGGGGGCAGGAGACAGCAGAGCCAGGACCAGAAATGTGGCCAGTGGAAGGGGGGAGGTGGGAAGTGCCCCTGAGGCCCCAGCTCCTCCCCTCAGCCCACAGAGTATCCAGGACTCCGCAGCCTTGGGGCACTCCCTTCTGCCCTGAGTCACCCAGAGTCTACTGCCCCCTTCCCCGCGCCAGCGCCATGTAGAAGAGAGGGCACTGCCACACATGCTCTCCCAAGCCCCCACCTGGCAGGGTGACCTGGGCTATCCAGGAGGGCCGTCCCCTCCCCACCCCCCCAAATCATGCCCGGCCGGAGGGACACACCACACGTGGGGCAGCAAAGGCAGAAGACACGGAACTAGGGGGAACAGGCCCCTGGGGACAGCCCTGGCGAGAGGCCACAGGCCAGACCAGGCGGTGAGCTAGAGGCCACCCAGAGAGGCAGGAGGCAGGGAGACCAAGCAGATGAGACCAACAAAAGGAGCACTGGGGACCCCCACCCCGTGGGGGCAGATGGCCCGGTGACCCAGCCACACTGAGGAAACCTCGGGGGGGGACCCAGCAGGCTACTCGGGGAGACGGAGGGTGCACAGGCTCGGCCCCCTCAGCCAGGCTCTCACACCGGGTACCGTGGCCTGGCCACTTGGCCCGGACCCGGTGGGGGTGGTGGCGAAGCCCCACCAGGCCCCAGGCCCAAGCCCTGCTGGCCGGCAGGTGTCCGGAGCAGAGGGGAGACCCCGGCCACACGCCCTCCCCAGCCTGGCCGCATCTCACCTGCTGAGACCAAGGGGGGGGGGATGGGCTGGTTGCCCCCAGTTGGGCACAGCCCCTAGAAGCTGCAGGTTCCGCCTGAACCGAGTCCAGGGAGGGGAGGGCAGGGCAGGGGAGGGGATAGCCCAGCTGCCCGCCCCTCTCCCCAGCCACACCTCTGCACCTCAGCTCTCCCTTCTGCCCCCCCCCAGCCCAATCCTCCATGCCCCGAGGATGCTGGGAGGGGACAGGGAGACGAAAGGAAAGCAATGGGCCCTCAGAGCGATGCTCCCACCCACCCTGCAGCAAGGGAGGCCCGGCACTTGGATGACAGTGGGAACACTGGACAGGGGTCCCCGTGGGGCCCCCAGCACAGGGAGGTCTGGACTCCACTCTAGGGCTCTGGACTCCTCTGGGTGCACCTGGGAACGTGAGGGGGAAGCTTAGTGGACTGGCCCGGGGGACAGGGACAGGCTGGGAATAGGGCAGAGAGGGCGCCGGCCCCACCTGGGGCTGAGGACAGGAGTAAGTGACTGTGGGAACATCGCCACCACCACCCACCCCCAACTCAGGAACAAGCTCACACAGAGAGGCAGCCAGACATCCATGTGGGGGTACCCTCAAACATCAAGGGAGAAACCGGGTGCCCCAAGCACATGATCAGGCATTCGGGACCCAACTGAGGCGCAGACAGCGCCTGGAGGCTGGTGGGAGGTGCCTGACCAGGGTCCCAAGCACAGGCAGAGGGCCCCAGCCCCGGGCAGGATCTCTCCAAACAGGCGCTGCACCCACTGAGGAATCCCAGAGATGCTGAGTGCCCTCCCCAACCCCCGCCTGACCCCCCAACAAAAGGCCAGTGTGTGTCCTACCCTGACGTGGTGTCCAGGGCGGGGCACTCACAGGCTGGGATACCCCCTAGACCAAAGAGGACCCCCAGCCCCAGCTGACAGCGGCCTGGGGTCTGTGGGAGGCAAGCAGGAGGCAGGGCACCAGCCAAAAGGGGCACCATGTCAGGGCATTCTCCAGTTACCACCAGGACCCAGTTCCCCACAGGTGCCAGGACTCCTGGAAGGCAGCAGGAGCAGGAGGTCCTGCTTGATCCGGAGCAGGAGCGGAAGTCCCAGACCAGGGACGGCTAGCGAGGTTCTGGGTGGCCCTGGGTACTGGTGCCAATCGGCGGCTGCTCTGTCCAGAGAAGCCCCTGGGTCCTGCCTGGGCCAGCAGCAGCTGCTGGGGGGCCGGTGGTTTGGAGCTCCGGCCAGGGTGCTCTGGAGCAGCCCCTCTGGGGACCTCGATGGAGCCAGTGGGCCACAGTGGTGGGCCACTAAGTCAAGGTGGGTGTGTGGGTCAGGACGGGGTCTGGCTGCTGTGGTGAGTGTCCCATCTGCAGAAAAGGCCACTAGGAGGGCACCCCTTGGGCAAGGGTGCCGTGCAGTTAGGGGGAGGGAGGACCCTGCCCCCACCCAGGCCCCCTGAGGCCCTCACGCCAGGGAAGCTGGGGCCTTCCACGCTGGTCCTCCCTGTAGAGCCACAGGACGGAAGGTGGCACTGCTCAATCAGAGGAGGGAAGGAAAGAGCAGGCAGCAAGCGGTCAGACACCTCAGGAACATAGGGGCATGCCGAGCCAGACCCTGACCTGAGGCTCCTCAGGACCCCTCAGGCTGTCCCCACGGGCCACAAACACATTCCTCCATAGAAGGCCCAGCAACCTGCTCTCCTGGGGTGCAAGGCGGGCAAGGTGGCTTTGGAGGGTTCCCGGAGCTGTCACCAAGGGCCTCGGTGTTGCCCAGAGACATGAGCCAACAGTAAAAGCACTTACCACTCACAGAACCTCTGTGACAAATTCAGAGGCACCAAAAACGTCATCAGGAAGGATGAGGCACATCTCCAGGGAAACGAGATACAAAGAGCCTCCCTCGGGCCACAGCAGGAAGCTCCTTCCCGACCCCTAGGTCAGCAACCACCCCCACCTGGGCCACCAGAGCCCAGTGCCTGGCGACCTGACACTGTCACTGAAGGAAAGGACGCTGTGACAACATGCCACACACCTCTCTACCCCCGGCCCCTCCCCTTCACCACAGGCTGCTAGGATTACACCACAGGCTGAGGCTGAGGATCGCTTGAGGTTAGGAGTTTGGGACCGGCCTGAGTAAGAGTAAGACAGACCCCATCTCTACTAAAAAAGAGAAAAGAAAAGAAAAGAAAAGAAGAGAAAAGGAAAGAAAGAAAAGAAAAGAAAAGAAAGGAAAGGAAAGGAAAGGAAAGGAAAGGAAAGGAAAGGAAAGGAAAGGAAAGGAAAGGAAAGGAAAGGAAGAAAGAAAGAAAGAAAGAAAGAAAGAAAGAAAGAAAGAAAGAAAGAAAGAAAGAAAGAAAGAAAGAAAGAAAGAAAAGAAAGAAAGAAAGAAAAATCAGCCGGGCACAGTAGCACATGCCAGTAGTCCCAGCTACTCAGGAGGCTTGAGGCAGGAGGATCCCTTGAGCCCAGGAGTTTGAGGTTGCAGCGAGCTATGATAAAGCCACTGCACTGTAGCTGGAGTGGCAGAGTGAGACTCTGTCGAAAGAAAGAAAAGACACGAAAAGAGAAGAAAACAGAACAGAAAAGAAGGGAAGGGAAAAGAAGAGAAAAGCAAGAAAGCAAAGACAAGACGGAGAAGTAGAAGCTGCTCTCCACCCTTACAAACACAGGCCCCATCCAGTCTTAGTCCCGAGGATGTGGCCTGCCGCCCCAGCTTACACGGAGGACACGTAAGGGAGGCCGACCTGTTCAGGACCTGCAGCGACACATCCAGGTCCTCCTGCAAGGCTGCTCCTCGAATCCTTCTTCGGGAACTTCTGACCTTGTTCCTGTCATCTCCCCTGCCACTGCTCCAGGCCTGACCTGTGAGACCTATAAAGAATACAGCATTTAGGAGATGAAGTTATAAAAAGTCTGTGACTTGGTCTTGGGGATGCTCTCTCTCACCTCTGTCCCAGGGGAAGTCCTGCCCTGAGCAACCCTATAGACCGGCCCTGTGGGGAGGAACTCCTCAGTTCCTCCTGCCCACAGCCACGGGAGCCAGCTGAGACCAGATAGCAGGGACTGCAGCTGATGCCGGGCCCGGGAGAGATCCTGAGCCAGAACGCCTGGATCCCGAGAACCCCCTCTCTCTGAGCCTGTCCCTCAGAGACCTGGGAGATAAGGAGCATTTGTTGCGTAAAGGAGCTAAGTTTAGGGTAATTCCTCACGCAGCGGGGTCAGGAACTACTAAACGACTTTAAATGGAGAAGACCACTGCTCCATGTGAGCCAGGACCAAACCAACCGACAAGCAACCCCAGAAGCCAGTAGGAAGAGCCTGGAAATTTTGATGATGCAAAACCTAAAGTGCTCTGCCCAACCAAATACGACTCTCAAACCACAAAGTCAAGAGGCAAGTGATAACACGGGGTAAAATAGCAGCAAGATGTGACTAAGGGCTCACATCGTTCACACACAGAGAGCTGTGACATATGGACAAGGGAAAGCAAATGGGAGAGAAGAGGAAGGGAAACTGACAGGTAAAGTGCTTCTCCATCCGGATGCAATTCTTTTGGAGACACTCTGATCGTACAATGAGATGAGATGCTCAGTCCCCAGAGCTGCCCTCCAACTAGATGACAGGCCATCCTGGAACCAAAGACCAACCAGGGTGAAGCCTGGCCAAAGGCAGGTATTGTATGGGGTGGGTGGGGTGCCAGGAGCTGAGGGGCCTGTGCATAGCCTACACGCTGGGGTCCCCCTTGGTGAGGGAAGCATGGCTGGAAAGGCGAGGCTTCCCCAGAAACTCTGGGCTACAAACAGCAGGAGGGAGGGATGGCTCCTGCTTGCAGCCACTTCCAGAAAAGCCACCCAGTCTTCTCCGTGGGGCTCCCATTGACTGACCTCCCCCAGGAGGCAGTCAGGCTGAGAACTGAAAGGGCCCAGCCCCTGCCCAGGCACATGCCCTCCCTGGCGGGCCACACCTTTCTAGTGACGGCCTAAGGCTTTGTTATGGTACCACCACCCCCCACCTCCGAAAGCCTGGAGACACCTCTGACCAATGCCACCTTCCCCCCAGGACTCGCCTGCCAGCTCTGCCCACCTGTGTGTGTCGGGGTGGGGGGTGGAGGTGTGTCCGTGTGTCCCCCGCTCCCCCAGACACACTCAGAGGCGCTTTCTAGACACAGTGGAGTGGGAAGGAGGGCCCCCCCCAGCACCCCGGGAGGATAGAAGCTCACAAAAGGAGGCGCAAGAGAGCTCGGAGGCCAGGACCGACCGGGGCGTGGCCCGAGACGGAACGGCCGAGGTCCCTCAGCCGCCGGCTGGGGGCGCCACCCTCCTTCCACCCTTCTCCAAATCACCCTGGGGAGCACAACGTCTCTTTCCCGGCCCTACTAGAAGGCCAGACTGGCCCTCAGGGGCGGGACGGAAACAACGCTGCCGACAGCCCCGCCCGGGCCCCGGCTCTCGGTGAAGGATTCCCCCTCGGCCTGTTCCCAGGGGTTGGACGCAGACACCTCAGGCTTCGGGGAAGGGGGACTCGGCGCGTCCCCTGCACGGCCGGGCCCAGGAACCTAGGGCACGGAAGACGGTGCCGAGGCGCCCGGGGTGGGCCAGCGCCCGACTCCGCCCGCCCCTTGCCGCGTCTCGGTGTCCCCCTCTTCACTTTCCCTCAGTGCGCCCACTGGAAGCGCCGCCTCGCCTTCCGGTCCTTTTCCTGCTGACTCCGCCAATGATCTTGCTCGGCTAGGGAAGAAGTCCCGCCCCCGCGCCTGACGGGCGCTCCTTCGCCCAGTCAAATCCACCGCGTCGTGTGCGCGTCCCTGGGGACGCGTGGGGCGCGGCGCGCTCTTTTCCCGCGCCTGGGCATCCGTGAGGCTAGGGCCCGGGCGCTGGCTGCAGCCAGGGCCGCGCGCGACTTGCCAGCTGTGCGCGTGGAGCGCTGCGGCACCGTGGTTTGGGTGTGGACTCCTGTTCCCTTCGTTAGAGTCACGGGAATTTTCTTGTTCTCAGGAGACGTTTAGGAGGCCGCTATGCTCTCCCCCAGGTTCCCCAGTGTGGGCATCTTGCACAACTGAGGTGCAGTCTCAGGGCCCAGACGCGGCCTTGGTACCATCCGAGAGCTGCTCCAGATGTCCCCCGCGGTGCGTGCACAAGTGCGCGCGCGTGTGTACCCGCGCGTCCCTGGGCATTGCCTCACCTGCACAGATAGGGGCAGGTAGGACCCTGCCCCTATTGCCACAGCCTGGAGAAAGCCCTGTTCAGTCTCGAGGGTCTCTCCTGTTGACCTTTTATAGACACAGCCTCCTCCCACCTCCTCCCAGTCCGTGACAAGCAGTAATCTGTTCTACGTGGCCATAATCTCTACAGTAATCTGTTCTATGTGGCCATAATTTCCTCATGCTTTAGCATTTCCATTCCATTTATGGAACCACACAGCACGTAGCCTTCTGGGGTGGGCTTCTGTTCACCCGGCCGAATGCCCTGGAGATGCCTCCTAGTTGTGGCCAGTGCTGATAATTGTTCCTCCTTACTGCTGTGTTTTCATTTAGTGCACGCTTGGGGGAACCACGGTTTGTTTGAGCGTCTGCCCTTTGAAGGACAAGTTTCTTGTTTCTAGTTTTAGACCGCTGCAAATAAACCAGCTGTGAACGTTCACGAACAGGTTTCCCTGTGATCATGTTTCCACTTGCGTCTTCAACACCTGAGGGTGCAGTGGCTGGGTCCTTGGGAAGTGGCTGTGCAGTTTTAACAGAAACGGCCAAACTGTCCTCCAGAGCTGCTGAACCAATTAACATCACCACCCTGCACATTTTTAGAGCAAATGATGGGAAAGTTTTTATGAAACGTTATTTTAAGCAACACCGTTTTGTTTTCCTCTTTGATCCTTCTGTGTAGTCACCAACATCGGCATTCACAGTTTTTAAAACCCATAATGCTATACACTTTTGTTGTGGTTTTCTTTTCACTTGGAACAAATCTTCGAGATCCTTCCATGTCAGTACACAATCCTCTAGCTAGCTCATTTGTCTCTTGGCTGTGTGGTATTTGATAGGATCCCTGAACTGTTATGCCATTTACATAATGAATTCCCCATTTGATGTGCTTTTAAGCCATTGTCATGTTTATTTTGCCTCTGCTATGAATGCTGCACCCAACAGCCTTCAACACGTGTCAAAGCGTCATGTCAGTCTCTCTCTAGTATAATCACCTCTCCGTGGAACTACCGGGTCAAAACATAACGTGCTTAAAACTTTTAACAGACACTGAGGAATTGCCTCCCCCAAAGACCCTGGCATCCTACGTCATCCCTCCTCACATTGTACACACAGTGTTTATCCACAGCCTCAGCGACACCTTTTGGGTGAACAACTTTTTATAGTGTAGAGAAATTGGATGGGAGAACCAGAGCTTTTTATTCTTCCCTTCTTCCTGCCTTCCGGCTCCCGTTCCCCTCCCTACCAAAGTCACTGGGATGTCTCCTCCAGCCTTAAATTTCCACATATCCTTGGTAAACATGCAGTGTCATTTGGAAATACGCGTACGTTCTTGCCCACCGTAACTGTCATCGTGCTGTAGTCTCATTCTGCTGACTGCTTTTCTCATTCACCAGGGCATCTCAGCTCTCTCCCCGTGGCCCTGAAGACACATGGGCGATGTTGACGCTCCTGCACAGGATTTCATCACGTGGATCCAGCATATCTGATCATCCCCACCCCAAGTTACGAAGCCCTAGTGCTTCAGCCCCTGCTGTGCCACAACCCATGGCCCAATGGCCATTGCATTGCATGTCACCTTAGCGACCTGAGAGTTTCTCTTGGTGACATAGCAAGGGGTAGGATTGCTGGGTCAAAGGGCATGGACACACTTTATTCCAATAAATGCCACCCCTCAGCTTTCCAGACCGGCTGTGGGGTTCACATCCCACAGGCACTACCCGAGAACGCTCCTCCTCCCACAGCACTCTTGGAATTATCCACCTTCTGATGTTTGCTGTTCTGCTGGGCATAAGGTGGTATCACCTTTTCTTTGATTTTGCATTTCTCCGCTCCACCCTGGGCTCATCGAGCATCTCTCTTCACAAACTCATCACCATCTGGGATTCTGAGTCTGGGAACCACCCGTGCCCTGCAGGAGCTTGTCATACACCATGGCTATCCGTCGTTTGTTACCTAGGTTGCAGATCTTTTCTCTCAGCCTGTCTCGCCTGAACAGCTCTGCTTGTTGTTTCTGGCTGTCAGGTAGCTATACATTTGTATGTGAGCAAATTTATTGAAGTACTGGTTTATGATTTCTGGGTCAGGTATCTTTCATGGTGCTCACCCCCCAAAACATCATAACACTAGTCTGTATTTTCTTCTGTAATTTTCACAGTCATGATTTTGCTTTTAGCCATTTCACCATCTAGACTTTACAGTGTGGCTGTGCTGTGAAGGAGGCTTTGGGGCAGACCCTGGGGGGCTTTGCAAACACCTCATGGGGTCGTCCAGCGCTTTCTTCCCCTGCCTCGGAGGGCCACGGGTTCAAGGTGGCCGAGTTGCAGAGCGGCCTGAATCCTGAGCCATCTCTTGCAGCAAAGGAGGTTTGGAAGAAAACCAAGGGTGGCTCCTGGCACAGTCAGGGTCTGTGGGTCTCAGCAGCTGGCTTCAACAGCAGTGGCTAATAACGGTCTGCCTTCCTATTTTCTGCAGGACAGCCAATCACCTCCAAACCATTATTCACACACTAGCCTCTTCCCGATGATCGTCACTGCCATGTTCACACTAAATGCCCATGCATCCGTGGACTGCCTCTCAGTCAATGCCCTTCAGCGAGCATTTGCATCTTGTCATACCTAGTGGATCTGCCGGCTCCCTCATTATGACGTTTCGGACGGTTTCTGTCATCCTTGGTCATTTTGTTCTCTGAGTGAACCTTCCCATCTGCTTGTCTGGCACCATGAGACACCTACATCCCTCGCTTCTTGGGACTCTGGCAGGGAGATGGGAAGTGCCTGATTGTCAGCATTGCTTTGCTCCAGAAGACCTTGGACTTAGTCCAGGTAGGAGGAATCAAATTCCTCTGCTGCCCGCAGCTCCGCCAGCAAGCACTTCCTGCAGTGCCGAGCCGAGGCTGGGAGCGAGGAGCACCGGACATAGTCTCTTACTTCTGGGACTTTCCTTCCCATCGGTGAGACATGGCCAAACAGCTCCTTCCACAGTGCTGTGCTCAGGGTAGGGCCGTTGCCCAGGTCTGGAGAAGAGATGATGGAGTCTAGGGTAGCAGTGGAGAAACCCGCTTGAATTTGCTTGCGCAAGGGAACGTCTATTGGAAGGATCTGAGGGTGGCTCATAGGCAGGAAGGACAAGAGAGAGGCGTCCCCACGAGCTGAACCAGCAGGTGGAAAGCGGCAGTTCTCCTCTCCTTGCCGTCTAGGGTTGCCGGATTCCTGGGTGCCTGTCTGGGCTCCCGGGTCCCCATGAGTCCCTGCAGGCCTGTGTGCGATTAGCAAAAGGCACCTGCCCTCTTGGCAGGTACGCAGCTGGAAGCGAGGACACGGGAGGGATTTCAGCAGTCCCCTCACTCCCAAGGAAGGTGTCCTTGTGCAGGGAACAGCCTGTGCAACCTTCTGGGGGTCCTGGGCCTCTGCCGCATCTTCCCTCCACCTAAAGTGGCCTGGAAAATTCAGAGAGTGAGGAGACTCTGGGCAGGATTTCTGAGTGTCCGTTGCAAATTCCAGGTTGACCTCAGCTGGGCGGGTTGGCCCCACCGGCCCAGTGCAGCTGTGGCTGGGGGTCTAGGTCACATGAGCCAGTGCTGACTAGGCAGGGATCTCAAGGGTGGCGCCTCTCAGGCACCCAGCGCTTGTCCTCTGGTGCGGGGGTGGGGAAGTGGTGTGTGTGTCCCCAGTCCAGATTTTTTTAGTTTTTTTTTTTTTATTAAAAAATATTTTATCTATTCTTTATTATTATTATTTATAAACCAGGAGACCCCCAGGGACCCAGTCCAGTTTGGAAGAAAGCAAGGAAAGGAGCAATTATAAGACCTTGGGTTGCATCATTTCAAGCATACCTGGGCCACAAGTAAGTGAGGGCAGTCCCTGGGGGACTGGGGGACAAAGAGCCAATGAAAACACAGAGGGGTGAGCAGGCGCCGAGGCTGGGGCTGCACAGGAGCAGCAGGCTGTGCTTGGCTGTCCAGGTGCTTGAGTCTTGCTGGCCTCTGGGACAGGAGGCCTTGTGGCCTCAGATGGTGAGCGAGTAGAACTGAGCTCTCCACCTAAATCCAGAGTTCCTGATGCACTACCTCCGGGGTGGAAAGGAAGAGTGGGCTGCAACTTGCCCCTCGGCACAGGGACCCAAAAGCCAGCAGGTCCATCTCAGCTGGGGTCTGACCGAGCAGGCGAGAAAGACTGCCTGCCTTATAACAGGTGCTCTGAGCATCTGTGAGCAGGGCCTGCCTTCCCACGGGCCGTGGGCAGAAGCTTCGTGTCTCTGCGAACCCCTGGCTGAGAGAGCTCCTCGCTTCCCTAGTGTGGTCATGCTGCCGGCATCCCGGCAGAGCAAACCCGCCCTCCCTAGAGGGGACACTTCGCCCCAGGATTGCCACACGGGACTCCCAGAGGTAAAGCTGAAGATGGCCAGCAACCTCACGTTGACTGCGCCGGCCACCATCCTCAATGTTCAGCAGGTAGGTCAAAGAGCAAGGATAGACCGACCTGTGGACACTGCAAGGAGATCTGCTGACAGGATTATCAGCACCGGCCAAGAGTGTTTGCTCTGTGCTGGGCAGTGTGCCAAGTGCTTCAGCAGTACTCATCCACTCCATCCTCACAGCAGCCCTCGGAGGTTGCTACCAGTGTTAATTACCCCCATGTTCCAGATGAGGACATGAGGGAAGCATGACACAGAAGGCTTAAGTCGCTTGTTCAGAATCACTAGATGGCAAGTAGCAGAGGCAGGATGTGGATCAAGGACATTGGCCTCCAGGGCCTGATCCTATTCCCGACTATGCTCTACTGCCTCCGGCTCCCCCTTCCCTCCCTCCAAGGTGTGTGTGTGTGTGTGTGTGTGTGTGTGCGCGCGTGCGCGTGCGTGCGTGTGGAGTGGGAGGGGAGCCTGGCTGAATATCCCCCAGGCCTTGGGCCATCACATGAGAAAGGGAGGAGGATATGAAGAGAACCCAGTGTTCTCCTCTCAAGCTTGACTGGGTGAACTTTACCAACAAAGATTCACATTACTTTTGAATTCTCATGAGATCAGAGAGCAGTTCTCATGGATGTTTGCAAATCGTTTTCGTAACTGTGATGTCAAGCTACTCGGACTCCTCAGGTTTTTATGTAAAAAAAAAAAAATTTTAATCTGAAAACCCACTCTGAAAAAAAAAACATAAAAAAGGAAAAAAAAATTTATTTATTTAGAGACAGAGTCTCACTTTGTTGCCCAGGCTAGAGTGAGTGCCGTGGCATCAGCCTAGCTCACAGCAACCTCAATCTCCTGGGCTCAAGCGATCCTACTGCCTCAGCCTCCCGAGTAGCTGGGACTACAGGCATGTGCTACTATGCCTGGCTAATTTTTTGTATGTATATTTTTAGTTGGTCGATTAATTTCTTTCTATTTTTGGTAGAGACAGGGGCTCGCTCACGCTGGTTTCGAACTCCTGACCTCGAGCAATCAGCCCGCCTTGGCCTACCAGAGTGCTAGGATTACAGGCGTGAGCCACCACGCCTGGCCAAACATTTTTTTTTTTTGACACAAGGTCTCTGTTGTGCCACCCAGGCTGGAGTGCAGTGGCAAGATCATAGCACACGGCAGCCTCAAACTCCTGGGCTGAAGCAACCCTCCTGCCTCAGCCACCGGAGTAGCCGGGACTATAGGCGAGTGCCACCAAACCCGGGTAATTTTTAAATTTTTTTGTAGAGACGGGGTCTTGCTATGCTGTCCAGTCTGGTCTTGAACTCCTGGGCTCAAGAAATCCCTCTGCCTTGGCTTCCCAAAGTGCTGGGATTACAGGTGTGAGCTACTGTGCCCGGCCCCTCCTCGGATCTTTAATAGTCTCTGAGACACAAAGAGTATAAAGATAGAAATGAAGGAAGAAAAATAGGTATAAATAAGTTTAAATGTCCAGGCAGATTTGAAAAAGAAGCAAGCAGAACTTTTAGAAGTCAAAAAGCGTAGTCATGGCGGTGAAAATCTCGCCTGATGGAGTCAACAACAAATAGATGCCACTGAAGAGAGAATCAGTGATCTGGAAGATGATGCCAAAGAGATTTCCTCCTGGCCTGTTCTCCTTCATAGCTGATGATAGTGCTTCCTCCTTCCCTGAGAAATGGCAGCAGCCCTTCCTCAGAGATCTGAGCCCTAGGTCTTCAATGCTCCTCATGCTTGCTTCTAGGCTCTTGATAACCTCAACCTCTTCCCCTGCCCCTCGGTCTGGGAGTGGTAGCTTCTTCCTTCATCCAGTTCAGTATCCCTTTTCACATGTTCAGCCCTCAAAACCCCAAGTAAACAATCCCTTAAATTAAGTCCCCTAGAGTGTCGGTATGTTTTTTGTCTCCTGAGTGGTCCGTGATTAACCCCGAATTGGTCCTGGGGGAGGTTCCAGAAGACAGGCCTACATACGTGGAGTTTTGGGATGGGTCTGGTCATGCCTTTGGGCTGGAGTGCAGGGCTGAGCATTTTGCCAATGGAGAGCAGGGCGCTAGTCATCCATGGCCTGCAGTAGCTTCACAATTAATCCAGCTACCACCTTTGGCTGACTGGGATCATGGACCAACCGAAGCCAGTGCCTGGGGAGCTCACGTCACTGCTGCACCCGACTGTCATGGCGGCCATGGAGGGCTGTAAGGACTGTGGTGTGGGATGACTTCTGTGGGTGTACCTGACTATGTACAGTGAAGACATGCTGACCTCGGGTTCCTTAACTCTCAGTTCAAGTCACAGGAAGAGAACCAGAGGGCTTCCAGGACAGCCCTAACATTCTCTTACTCCTTGTACCTGCAGGGCTGAGTGTTCTGACACTCACACACGAAGTTGAATTGTGCGAGCGACAGAATACCAATGTGTTGAATCCCCAGCCTCACCACATTTCTCATGTGTAATGTAAGCAGTGATTGGTGAGGATTGGGACCTGGAACCTGGAACATCTTGTTGGCTTCGATTGAAGCTGAGACTCAGGAAGCTGCCACTCCCTCTGAGCCTCCCTTGCCAGTGGAAGTGGCTTGACCTCTTGTGTCTGGGGGACTGGTGTTCCTTTGCTGGAGAACTGTCACAACTTTGCCTGGGCAGGACCCTTGTATGGGGACACGCCTTACCCATGAGACCCTCCATAACTACAACCTGTTGCCTTTAGATTCATACGTATTGTTAGATCTCATTGTGCTCTAATGGGATAGGCATACATTCTGTCCCAGGAGGAAAAGCTGCTACATGATAATTGTGAAGACTTGACTGATATCTACCAGCATTCTCTAGTTTATATGTGTCACAGTGGATTTTCAGAGTGTAGCCTACAAGGGGAAACCATGAGTAGATGGCTCTGGATTCTCTGATAGGGGTGCACTTAGTACAGAGACCAGATTATATTATGTTAGTGCATGCAGGTAGTAGTAACTCCAATAGCTCACTTTCTTAGTTGACTAAAACTTGTGCTCAATGGTAGCCGGAAGTTAATGGGTTTGCCTGACCTGGTATGAGGTAAAGGAGGAAATCCACAGGCTTAGAGAAAGTGTAATGTTGGTGTAGATTCATCACATGCAAGGTGCACACTTCTGTCCCCCATCTGTGTTTCATGGGGAAATCCAGAAGACACTCTGTTTATTGAGGTGCTGAGAGAGGTATTAGTGTAGGAGCACCTGCATCCTTGAAGCGCTTTATGGTGCTCTCCTCCATATGGAGGTATGACTCTGCATGATGGCACTACTGAGGTGGACTCCCTGATTTCTGTGGGAATGACAGAACCCTTGTGTAGCAGAGACCATGTGGTAGCTCTAACCTGCTCAGGAGAAGGTGGCTATGTCTACCATAAAGGTCAGCAGGGATATACAACCAGAATGCCTTGGCCCAGAGAGGTCTTTGGAGATGTCTGCTTGATCACACTGTGTCTAGAGCCAAAACATAGAGGTAGCCTACTACAGCATTGTTTGAGGTATATAACCAGAAATCCTCTAGGTCTAGGTGCCAAATACTTGACTTGACCCATTGGAGTCACAGCCTGTCACCCCATTTCCTGACCTAAATTAATTAGTGCACGGATCCAGAGCCCTGTGATGGAAGGGGAGGCTAGGTTTCCCTGGGTAGGACCCTGCACCATTGCTGCTAGTGCACACCACAAATCTTTCCAAGCCTTCCCCATAGGGACCTGCAGCCAGTTACTGAAATGACATATCATCCTGGAAAACAGGGGTGCTCAAGCAGGATACCCTCGCTGGTTGGCCACACTTGTCCAGTGACACGAGCAAGACTTTGTTACCATACTGTGACCCACACCCAGAAATGTGGACAGATACCTGACAGACACCACCTTTCTTTTTGTTTTTTTTGAGACAGAGTCTCGCTTTGTTGCCCAGGCTCAAGTGAGTGCCATAGCGTCAGCCTAGCTCACAGCAACCTCAAACTCCTGGGATCAAGCAATCCTCCTGCCTCAGCCTCCCAAGTAGCTGAAACTACAGGCATGCGCCACCATGCCTGGCTAATTTTTTCTATATATTAGTTGGCCAATTAATTTCTATTTATAGTAGAGACGGGGTCTCACTCTTGCTCAGGCTGGTTTCGAACTCCTGACCTCGAGCAATCCGCCTGCCTCGGCCTCCCAGATTGCTAGGATTACAGGCGTGAGCCACCGTGGCCGGCCCAGACACCACCTTTCCCCCATGATTTGCCAACCAGTGGTGCCCATTTGTGCTTGGGTACTACCCTGTGTGTGTATGCGTGTCTGTGCTTCCCCACGAGCTCTCCAATCATGCTCAGAGGCACTTTTTTTTTTTTTTTTTTGAGACAGAGTCTCGCTTTCTTGCCTAGGCTAGAGTGAGTGCCGTGGCGTCAGCCTGGCTCACAGCAACCTCAAACTCCTGGGCTCAAGCGATCCTCCTGCCTCAGCCTCCCGAGTTGCTGGGACTACAGGCACGAGCCACCATGCCCGGCTAATTTTATATATATATATATTAGTTGGCCAATTGATTTCTTTCTATTTTTATAGTAGAGACGGGGTCTCGCTCAGGCTGGTTTTGAACTCCTGACCTTGAGCAATCCGCCCGCCTCGGCCTCCCAGAAGAGGCACTTTTTGAACACAGTGGAGTAGCATAGGAGAGGGACTGCCACACGTCTGCGCTCTGGGAGGGCAGAAACTCACTGGAGGCGGTGCAAAAGAATTCAGAGGCCAGGACTGGGGCGTGGCCAGAGATGGAGCGGCAGTCTTTCCATGATAGCCCGGCGGGGTGCGGGCCCAAGGGTGCCTACGGGTCTCTCCGGTCACGGATCTCCCTGAAGGCTACTCCTCAGATTCTTCCCCGCTGGGAGGCGCGACAGCTGGGTCTCCGGGGAACGGCGCAAGGCTCAGACCAAGGCTTGCTCCAGCCTTTTCAGTCAGGGGAAAGCGGAGACGGTCTCCCGCTAAGGGCTCCCGGTTGATAAAGGAACGCAGACCCAGGCCACAGCATGGCGCTTCTCTGCTTGGCCCTGGAACCCAGAGAGAGGCACGGAGCGCGTGTCCAGGGCGCCCAAACTTGGAAAAACTCGCGCGGTCGCTGCGAGGCCACCGGGGTGGACATTCCTTCTTTCCACTGTTGGAACATGCGTCTATTATAGTTACAGAAAAGCCTAGGGCAAGAGTTCTATGTCCAGGATGGACAGCCAGAAGCGGGCTTCTAGCACTCACGTGGCAATGCCAGATTCGTCACCAGGTCGCGGACGCCCATCCACCTCTCTGCTCTGCGCATGTGCTGGGTTTAGCCCGCGCGCAGACGCAGAACGCCGCTGCGTCTATGGTAGGGATCTATGACAGAGCGTCCACCTACCCTCGTCCAGACTCTATGGTTACTACGCGGGAAGATAGGCCGAGTATATAAGACTTGCGCAGACGTGGGAGCGCCTCTTTTCCTTCGGCGCGGTGAGTAAGTGCGGTATTGAGTTGTTTTGGCGCCCTTGCTGGGTCTCACTCTGGCTTAAGGCCTGTTCTGGTGTGGTGTTCCGACTTTTTGTATTTCGTTGCAGCCACCGAAGATCCTGGTATCGCCATGGGCCGTCGCCCCGCCCGGTGGTGAGTGCCGAATCTGTACTTTTGCACTGCTGGGGAAGGGGAGGGAGAACTGCCCTTGGTCGCTAAAAACGACTGTCGTGTGGAGCCTCCCTCGTTTGGCGGTCTTGTCTGGGGAACTGATCCCATGTTTTCCCTTAATACCTTCCAGGTCGCTTTCAGTTTTTGTTTATACTATCTGTTCTTTTTCTTCAAAAGTTTATGCCACTCTATAGCGCTTCACCCCTTTTGTTGCTGGGGTGGCGGATTGACCCTGGACTACATGTACTGCGCCTGTGTCGTGTTGGAAGCGACGTCTGCCGTGTATCTCACCTCTGTCCTGCAAATTTGCCGAATTTTCCAGCTTGATGCCCTTTAGGGCCTTTGTGTGCGATCCCTGCCTTATTTCCGGGCGACGTGCCGCGTGTGGACTCAGAAGGCAGTCGAGGCGGGGGGAGGGGGGGAATTGGGCGCAGCCACCACGCGTGCCCTGCAGGGGGCGCCGGGTGCCCTTCTCGTGCCTCAGGCACATTTAGTGCCACGTGACCTTTAGTAGGGTCAGCTGAACTGTATAACTGTCATGCGGTGAATGTTTTTTAACTGGGAGAGCTTTTCAAAGTGTTGGCTTTATAGGAACTTTAAAACTAGGGGTAATGGAAAGCATTGGTGCTATTGTTTCTCGTGTGGGTGTCGTCTGTCATAGCCACCTGTTCTGACCGTGTGTTGCTTTATGGCCAATTTCTGCAAATGGAGACAACTTAGACGTTGATATGTATTCCTGACCCCCTTTCTAGCCTTAACTTTGGTTGTTCCTTGAGGCAGGCAATCAAAGTGCCTATTGAGTTTGCTTGTGAAAACCACCTAACATGGGTTTTCCTCTCTTCTGCAGTTACCGGTATTGTAAGAATAAGCCATACCCAAAGTCTCGTTTCTGCCGAGGCGTCCCAGGTAAGTAGTGAAAGAGCTTCCAAGCTGCTTTGGCTTGCTGACTGAGCTGCCACCCCACACACTTAACCTGAGTGTTTTTCAGATGCTAAGATTCGCATCTTTGACCTGGGGCGGAAGAAGGCAAAAGTGGATGAGTTTCCGCTCTGTGGCCACATGGTGTCAGATGAATATGAGCAGCTCTCCTCTGAAGGTGATGCGGGACTCTTCTTAATCATTCCCAGTCCTTCCTATGTCCTCAGTCAGCCCAACCCCAAATACTGCACTCATGAATTAGCAGTCATGAAGTGTAGGCCGTTTTACAGAACTCACTAGGCCAACACATTTCCTCTGAGGGCCGGGGGAGGTTGTGAGGTAAGGGCTTTTCTACTTTCTTGTCTTACTGCTGCTTTCCTTCCCCCTGCCTAGCCCTGGAGGCTGCCCGTATTTGTGCCAACAAGTATATGGTAAAAAGCTGTGGAAAAGATGGCTTTCATATCCGAGTGAGGCTTCACCCCTTCCATGTTATCCGTATCAACAAGATGTTGTCCTGTGCTGGGGCCGACAGGTGAGCTCAGTCTGGGCCTCCTTGGGGCTTCTGTGTTGGGCTTGGGTTTTCATCAGTCAGGGCATAGATATGGCCTCACACTCAGCCATCTGTGGGTAATGGGAAGGCCAGGACATGGCTAATAAGTGGCTTTTAATGGATACTCCCTCTTTTGGCAACCAGATTGGTCTGACCCTGTTGCAGAGTAAGTCAAACAAGCCCAAAAAGTGTCATGATTAAGTCTGTCTCTGGGCCACAGGTAGAGGGAGGCACTCCTGATGGGAGTCCTTGCTTGGAGTCTGACAATACCTGCTTGCAAGCAGGGACCTGTCAGATGAAGATGAGCCCGGTGGTACCTTGCAGAGCCTCCCATTGGTTGCTTTTGGGATCCTCTGTCCTGCAGCCAATTAAGCCGACCGTGCTCCTTTCCTCGTAGGGGCCCGGTGTGCAATGGCTGCAAACAGCAGCCTCCTTGGTAGTGTATGCAACCTGTTGCTTGTATAGGTTGCTCTAAGGGACCTTGGATACAGTCCCTTCTGATATATGTTCATGTGTGAGACCTTGTGCTGTCCCCAATCTAGGCTCCAGACAGGTATGCGAGGTGCCTTTGGAAAGCCCCAGGGCACTGTGGCCAGGGTTCACATTGGCCAAGTCATCATGTCCATCCGCACCAAACTGCAGAACAAGGAGCATGTGATTGAGGCCCTACGCAGAGCTAAGTTCAAGTTCCCTGGCCGCCAGAAGGTAGGCAGTGCTGCAACCCCCTTCTCCCACCTTTCCTTGCCCCAGGCCTCCTGTATTCTTTCCATCTCTCCCTAGATCCACATCTCAAAGAAGTGGGGCTTTACCAAGTTTAATGCGGATGAATTTGAAGACATGGTGGCTGAGAAACGGCTCATCCCAGATGGCTGTGGGGTCAAATACATCCCGAATCGTGGCCCCCTGGACAAGTGGCGGGCCCTGCACTCATGAGGGCTTCCATGGTGGTGTCCCCAATAAATTCTGCTTTCTGTCCACTTATGTTTTTGCCCTGGATTCTTGTGGGGGAGGGGAAGAGGAACCTCCTGGGACTGCTAACTTTCATTTAAGGAACAGGCTGATGACTAAGCAGGCTGTATAACTGGCAGTAAGCAGGGCTAATGAGGTAATGCCCTAGAAGGGGCCAGGCCTATTAGCCTTTCCTCAGTTGCATAGTCTGGGCCTTGACTTGGACCTCCCCAGATCCTGAGAAGTGAGGAAGGGGAATGAAGGGCAGTAAAGCCCTTGCAATCCTAGGCTGCTGTGAGTCTGTTGATTGCTGCCTGACCCCCACCCCATGAGGGTGGAGAAGGGCTTATGTGCCAAAGCTAACCTCAGCAGCATTTAGGAAAAGGGTAGACATGAACCAAATGCCCCAGCAGCCATCTGGCTCAACCAGTTGTCCGTGTTATTTATTTTCTTTAGTCAAGTGAAGCAGTAGGAATGGAGAAGGAACAAAGGAATCTAGCGATTAGTTAGTTGTAAACACCACTGCTTGAACCATGCTATTTCTAGAGTTTTAAACTACCTTTAAATTTTTTTACCTCAGTGAGATGGCTCTAAACCATAAATCTGATTGATTATAGTTTACAGTTAGCCCTGACAGTGTCCCAATAGGTGTTTTTATTGAGCTCTGTTCTTTGGAAAGTGGAGGGTGGGGAAGGGAGAAGTCCTGTGATTTAACACCCTAGAGAGGATCACCGCTTGGAGCAGCCAGCTGGTGACATGTGCAGCACCTGGAGTTAAGGGGCGAGGCTGAGAAATGAAGAGACAACAAAAAGATGGGGACAGGAGGATGGAGTCCTTGGTGACTGCTGCGCCTCGTTTATTTCAGTTGCTATATTTATACAGATAAGAACAAAGGAGAAGTGAAATGCATTGGAACAGGTGGTACATGTCTTCGTTAAACCAGAAAGCAAAACAGTTCTTGTTTCTTTCAACCTTATGTCACTTTGATAGCCCTTTCCCTCGCTTAAGCAGTTTTCTAATCTACAACTTAACTTTTTTCTGATACCAAAAAAGCTACAAATACTGAACTATGCTCATTCAGACAGTTCAAGGAAAAGAGCACCCAAGCGTAATTAGCAATTCTGGGAAAGGAATGTGCAGGGGGGGGTGGCTGTAAGCTACGAGGGCTGTGTGCACAGGATTACTTCAGTGACCTATAACTGCTACTGCTATCTCCAGCACCCTCCGTGAGCTAGAAGACAGGCCAAGAATGTCAGAGCTCTGAGTCAAGGCGCCAAGTGCTATGTCTCAAGGACCCCAGTGTTCGGACAGCAACCGCACTTTAACTCTCCCATGTCCAGGACAGCTCCCAACAACCGCTAGCTTTTGTTTTTGCGGTGTGTTCTATATCCCTTTTCCCTGAGCAATTTCACACAGTAGCTGTTCAGGTTCTGCAATAACTGGTTCAGGTAAATATTTTCTGGTAACCAGTCTCAGCTGGGCCTCGCCCTAGGCACAGAAGGGCGGAAGAACAGCACACTGGTGGTGGAAGCAGAGCTGCGCAGCAGTTACTGCAGACACCAGGGCTCTTTCCAGGCTATTCATTAGCTGCATTATGTGAGCTTAAACATTTTCTATTGTTCACTAGTTTTTTTGTGTGTAACTGCTTATCTCTCCTTTTATTAATATTTACTAGTGTCTTAATGTTTTCCTATTGATTCGTGAGTCCTGTATACCATAAAGGTAGCCTGTTGGCATATCTGCTACAAACAAAATATCCTTCCAATCTGGCTTTTTGTTCTCTGAGTTTCTATTCTGTCATATAAAATCTCTTCCGTTATTCCCCTTTCTGAGCCTTGCAGGAGTTTAGCTAAGATGCCTCCTGGGCCCTCTCTGCCCCTCCCCCAGCCCTGGAGCCTGCTTTGTATCCACTCCTAACACTACCTGGGTAGGGACAGCATGGGTCCAGCCTCAGGGCCCCTGGCTTCCTTTCCTAATACCAGGCACAAGCCCAACCAAAGAACAACAAAAGCCAAACCAAACAAAAGGCAGATGAAGGCTACAGTCATGTGGAGGAGGGTTGCAGTTGAAGGCTCTCAGGAGTTGCTTCAGCCCCAGGGCAGGATGGATGGGGGAGGACAAGGTTTGAGAGTCTTAAAGGCAGTGTCATATCTGGGCAGCAGCAGGCCCTGGGAGGTTCAGGGCCCAGGGCTTAGCTGAGTGGGCAGGAATGACAGAGCAGCAGCTACGGCAGCAGCAAAAGTAGCCAGGCTGAGGGGCTGGACGCTGTGCACTGCCTGGCTCAGCTCCACCTCCACAGGGTAGTGGTCACTGATGTTGAGGGCCTGCACATGGGAGACAGGACAGAGCATCAGTGCCTGGGCTGAGGGGCTTCCCTGTGACCCCGTTCTTGCCCTCCCTTCTTATGCCAGCCCACCCCTTTACCTCCTCCTCGGTGAGCTGGAAGCTCCTGGGGAAGTCAAAGGTGGCAGCGGCCTGGAGCAGGCTCTGGCAGCGCTCCCCATGCAGCACAATGCGGTCGTAGGCGCAGTGGGTGCTGGCCCGAACTGTGGTGTCTTCCCCATCGGCAATCACCCAGTGGAAGCCTGGCTCGGTCCGCAGTACCAGCTCATCCAGGCGTTTTTTTGCCAGTGAAGCACAATCAGCATTGAAGTCCCCGAGCAAGATCATATCCTAGAAACAGAGCAGCGGTTGGGCCTGGCTACTGGGCCGTCGTGTCCTGTTCCCTCTTGTAAATTGCCTGGCCCTACCTTGCTCTGCCAGTGCTGGGAGACATGGAGAAACACGTCGTATAGGGCGTTCAGCTCCTTCTCTACGGCCTTAGGAGTAGTATGCAGCGGGACCAGCACCAGGCTAGGAAGGACTATAAGACCCAGGGCCCGAGGGCTGCCACCCACTCCCAGCCCTTCTTCCCTAGCCTCCTCTGGGTGACCCCAGTAGAGCCAGCCAGACCCCATTCCTGTTCCCACGTACCAGGCCCACCCTCCTTCCCCTCCTACCCTTGCTGGGCAAAGTGAACTGGGCCACAAAGGGCTCCCGGGCAAAGAGATCATCCTTGTCGTTGTACACGTAGTAATTCAGGACCTGTGTCTTGTGTGACCTAGGAGGACCAAGGGATGGGAAGCAGTGGCCCCATGACACCAATTTTGGCTCATAAGTGCCAACAGCAGAGCTGGCACCCAGGTAGGTGCCCTCCATCAGCAGCCCAGTGGGAGCCCATCCTGGCTTCATTTCACATAGGCATAACCTTCCCAGCCTATTTTTCTAGAACTTAAAAAATTCAGATATTCATATTCCATAAATTTCACCTCTTTAAAGTGTACAATTCTATGGTTTTTAGTACATTCACAAGGTTGTGCAACTATCACCACAATCAATTTTAAAACATTCTCATCACCCCCCAAAGAAACCTTATATCCATTAGCAGGTACTCTCCATTACCCTTCCCCCCAGCCCTTGCAACCACCAATCTGTTCTCTATCTTGTAGAAATCTACCTAAAATACCTTATTCTGGATATATTATATGAATGAAATAAACTAATATGTGGCCTTTTGTGACTGGCTTTTTTTTTTTTTGAGACAAGAGTCTCACTTTGTTGCCCGGGCTAGAGTGAGTGCCGTGGTGTCAGCCTAGCTCACAGCAACCTCAAACTCCTGGGCTCAAGCAATCTTTCTGCCTCAGCCTCCCGAGTAGCTGGGACTACAGGCATGCGCCACCATGCCCGGCTAATTTTTTTTTTCTTTATTTTATTTTATTTTTTTATCAACTATTTTGTAAATGCATCGGCTAATTTTTTGTATATATATTTTTAGTTGGTCGATTAATTTCTTTCTATTTTTGGTAGAGACAGGGTCTCGCTCACGCTGGTTTCGAACTCCTGACCTTGAGCAATCCGCCCCGCCTCAGCCTCCCAAAGTGCTAGGATTACAGGCGTGAGCCACCACGCCCGGCCCATTTGGACACTTTGAGGTCATTCATCAATTGACGGACATTTTCACTTTGGGGCTATTGTGAGTGACGAGCATTTCTATGGGGATATGTTTTTGTGTCTCTCAGGTGGATAGCTAGGAGCTTCCCAGTTATTTTGGAACAAATTCTAGACATACAATTTTCTTTTCTTTTCTTTTCTTTTCTTTTCTTTTCTTTTCTTTTCTTTTCTTTTCTTTTCTTTTCTTTTCTTTCTTCTTTCTTTCTTTCTCTCTCTCTCTTTCTCTCTCTCTCTTCCTTCCTTCCTTCCTCCTTCCTTCCTCCTTCCTTCCTCCTTCCTTCCTCCTTCCTTCCTCCTTCCTTCCTTCCTTCTTCCTTCCTTCCTTCCTTCCTTCCTTCTTCCTTCCTTCCTTCCTTCCTTCCTTCCTTCCTTCCTTCCTTCCTTCCTTCCTTCCTTCTTTCTTCCTTCTTTCCTTTCTTTCTTTCTTTCTTTCGACAGGGTGTTGCTCTGTCACCCAGGCTGGAGTGCAGTGGCGTGATCACAGTTCACTGTAATATCAAACTTCTGGCCTCCAGTGATGCTCCGCCTCAGCCTCCCAAAATGTTGGGATTATAATTGTGAACCACTGCACCCAGCCTCTAATTTCATCTATATAGAGACACAAGTCTCCTTCCCTGACAGTCCCCCTTGCCCTCTTGATCCTGACTCCAAAGGGCTCCTCCCACTCAACCTGTCCTCCCATAACCAACCCCCATTGAGCCTATTTCCAGAGAGGAGGTGAGCTATGCCCTGAGCCCCAGAACCTTCCACAGGGGAGAGGAAGAGGGAGCCCACATTTGTGCATAGAGAAGGAAGGCCTCCTGCTACATGGACACACTGGTTAGGACAGAGGATTGGAAGATGCCAGAATAAAATTGTTGAGGAGAAAAGGCATGATGAGGTGAGGCTGCCTCAGGAGTAAGGGTCCTGTAGCCATTGAGACTAATGAGCCATCTCACAACAGGGCCAACCCCTGTGCTTACCGATAGACGTACACATACTTCTCCATATATGTACTGCGCCCCAGCAGGGGGCTACTCAGGGACTTGTAAGGCCCGGAGCCACCAAATCTGCCAGGAAAAAAGAAAGCCAGGGTTAGGGCTCCCAAGGCTCTTGGTGGGCCCCTGATTAGATCCACAGAGCCTTCCTCACCGGTTGAGTTCTCGAAGCAGGAGGGGGATGGCGCTGCCAGAAGAGTCCACCACCTCCTGCAGTACCATGATGTCACAGCGAGCCAGGATCTGCAGGACACCAAAAAGGCCAGCTCTACCCAGTGCCAGCTGCCCTGAGAGGAGGGAAGTGTACCTGGGGAACTGGTACTGGTGTGGCTAAGAGTGTCATGGCTTGCTAGTTGCAGCCCACAGAAAACAGTGACTAGAAAGGACCTCGGAGAAGTCTGGGTGCCATTCCCACTCACATCCCATTTACAGAGGAGGAGACGGAGACCAGTGGCAGGTAAAGAACATGCTCTGCATCTCTGCACCACATCTCTCCCCACCCCCTCTTCTCTGGGACATAGCCCTGGTCAGCCAGGGCTATGGGCTTTGGGTCATGGTCCTTAGGGGCACAGCTTCCCTGAAGTGAGGAACTTACCTGAACTAAGGTGTCCATCACTTGCTCCCTGGCTACCTTGGCCAGTGTCAGCCGCTGGGTATTGAAGGCACAGATGCGAAAGGCCTCAGCCCCACTGGCCAGGACGATGAGCAGGAATGTGACTGGGCAGTGCATGGCTGCCTGCGGCTGCTGGACCCCCCAGAGGAATCCAGGTTGCTCCAGGGTGTGCTCCCAGCTGAGCTCAGTTCTGGTTCTGGAAGGACATGGAACAGGGCATGGAGCATGCCCTGCTGCTCAGCAGCACCAGCCTCGTGGCACCGCCAGCCTACAGGTCTCCTGCCTTTCTCCCCGTGGCTACCTGCCAATATCTGCACATGTGGCGTGACCACATTCTTTTCTTTTTTAAAATTGTAGTAAAATATACACAGCACAAAACATACCATGTTAAACATTTGTAAGAGTGCAGTTCAGTGACATTAAGTGTATTCACATTGTTGTGCAACCATCACCACCATCCATCACCAGAACTTTTTCATCATCCCAAACTAGAACTGTCCCCATTAAACATGAATTCCCTGTTCCCCCTCCCCTCAGCCCCTGGCACCTACCATCCTACTATCTGTCTGTATGGATTTGAATACTCTAGGGACTTCATAGAAGTGGAATCATACAGCATTTGTCATTTTGTGACTGGCTCATTTCACTGAACATAATGTCCTCAAGGGTCATCTGTGTTGTAGTACATGTCAGAATTTCCTTGTTTTTTGAGGCTGAATAATATTCCATTCTTTGTATGTACCACATTTGGTTTACCCATTCATCCGTCAATGGTCACTGGGTTTCATCCACCTTTTGGGTATTATGAATAGTACTGCTATGAACATGGGTGTATAAATATCTAGAGTTCTTGCTTTCAGTTCTTTCAGGTATATACCCAGAAGTGGAATTACTGGATAACATGGTACTTCTATTTTTAATTTATTTTTATTTTATTATTATTTTTTTTTTTTTGAGACAGAGTCTCGCTTAATTGCCCAGGCTAGAGTGAGTGTCCTGGCGTCAGCCTCGCTCACAGCAACCTCAAACTCCTGGGCTCAAGCAGTCCTCCTGCCTCAGCCTCCCCAGTAGCTGGGACTTACAGGCATGAGCCACCATGCCCGGCTAATTTTTTCTATATATATATCAGATGGCCAATTAATTTCTTTCTATTTATAGTAGAGACGGGGTCTCACTCTTGCTCAGGGTGGTTTCAAACTCCTGACCTTGAGCGATCCGCCCGCCTCGGCCTCCCAGAGTGCTAGGATTACAGGCTTGAGCCACCTCGCTTGGCCTATTTTTAATTTTTTTTAAACAGTCTCACTCTGTCACCTAGGCCAAGTGCTATAGCATCATCGTAGCTCACAGCAACCTCAAACTCCTGGGCTCAATGGATCCTCCTTGGCCGCCCAAAGTGCTGGAATTACAGGTGTGAGACACCTCAGCCTGTGAGATGTTATCCTTTAAAATAGAGTCCCAGCAGTGGAATTGCTAGGTCCAAGGGTGTATGCATTTAAAATGATCTTAGATACGGCCAAATCATCCCCACTGCAATGTGTAATGGGACCTCTTTCCCACACCCTCACTAGCACTGGCAAGCCCTTCTTGTTCATCTTGCCAGCTAGAGCTCCCTCTTTCTGAGCATTTCTGGGTTTATCTTTGTCTCAGGCTCACCCAGATCTTGCAGGATTCAGCCCCTCACTCTACTCCCTATGTTGCTTGCATTCCAAGGCACTTTCTGCCTCTCTTGCGCTCTGTCTTGGTCTCCCTCTCCCTCTCTTTGTTCTTCCCCTCTCTTTCTGTCACAGTGTCTCCCTCCTGGCTGGGCTTGATGCCTGTTTCTCCCTGAGCACCTGCTTTGTCACTCATGCTACTTTGGGTTCCCTGCCCTGGTGACTATTCTGGGATATATGTGGGCATTTGGGCAGCCCTGGGCTGACATGGGCCAACTTGGAGGCTCTGAGGCCAGGGGCCACCATGAGGGCTATAAGCAAGAAGAACCAGAGAGAGCGACTTTTTCTGGCCTTAGCCCAAAGCTCAGCCTGGGCTCTCAATACCAGCCTTGGCCCCAGCGCTGGGGTTCCCTTCCCCTCCCAACCCTGAGGGCCCAGGCGGGGGCAACTCTTCTTCCCTCCTTCTCTCTGCCCAGAGACCTCCCATACCTGCTCAGACCAGCTTGTCACCATGTCTGCCTCAGTCTTAAGCGGATCTCGACATTCCCAAATCGCAGCTCCGGCCTGCTTAGGGACCAGAGAGGAAAAAGGAAGAAGCAGCTGTCTTCCCTACTCACCCAGCGGGGCGGGCCGGACGCCCAACTCTTCCGGATGGGCAGGCCCGTCCGGGCTCCGCCCCGTCGCCCACAGTTCCCAGGCCTGAGCGCTGGGCCTGGGAACTGCCGACCTGCCCGCCCACCTTCCCACCTAGATCCGTCCTTGCCTGGGCCGGCGTGCGTCTGCGCTCTGGTGGAGCTGGGGGTGCGGGTGATGACAGACCCATGAGTCACTAAAGCGTGGCAAGCTGGCTGCCGTCGCGACGGAGCAGCAGCAGCCCCTTAATGGGCGGCTACCTGTGCCAAGGGCCAGGGGCGAGAAGGAGCTGGCGCCAGAATGGAACGCCAGTGATGCGCTCGCCCAGGCCCGGCGCTAGGCCCTCAGCTCAGGCCGCCTCCAGGTAGCAGCGCTGCGGAAGGCGCCGGAGGTGGAACTCAAGCCCAACGCAGGGGCACCCCGTAGCCAGCTTGGCCACCCTGGAGGAAAAGAGCCTTCTCTCCATGTCCTTAGGCGCTAGCACCGGGTGTGGCTGCACACTCCTGAGTTAGGGCGTATTGAGCCAAGCGTTCCAGAAACCCAAAGTGAGGGACAGTCCACTCACTGCCCATGGTTGTGGAAGTCAAGGGCGGACTGAGGAACTAACTGTCCCAGAGAGAAGGGGACTAGAGAGCTGGCAGTTCAATACCCTGTAGACTCCTGTAGTGATGCTGTTGGGACAACTGGAGGATTCGGACAGGGTCTGCAGGCGTGCGGTGGATCCGAATCCGCTCAAGTTTGGTTTTAGTGCGCTCATGCAGGACAGTGTCCCTGTTGGTAGGGCCTACTCCCTAATGGATTGGGCGTGGTGATGGGCAGAAAGTTGGACTTTTTTTTTTTTTTTTTTTTTTTTAGACAGAGTCTCTGTTACCCGGGCTAGAGTGCCGTGGCTCACAGCGACTTCAAATTCCTGGGCTCCAGCAATCCTCCTGCTTCAGCCTCCCAAGTAGCTGGGACTACAGGCATGCGCCACCATGCCCGACTAATTTTTTATATTTTTGATAGAGACGGGGTCTCGCTCTTGCTCAGAGCTGGTCTCGAACTCCTGAGCTCTAACGATCCGCCCGCCTCAGCCTCCCAGAGTACTAGGATTACAGGCGTGAGCTACGGTGCCCAGCCAGAAAAAAATTTTTAAATCTATAAAATTGTGGTTTAAAAATTTAAAAAATAGACTGCTTAACGGATGAGGAGCTTTCTTTCGAAGAGATGACCATGTTTTGGAACTAGTTAGAGGTAGTGGTTGACAACTTGTGAATGTACCAAGTGGTATAAAATACTATTTTTTATATTACATATAATATACAACATCTTATATATTACTATATGTCATATCTTACATATTCTATCATGCATTACATTATATATTACATATATAGTACAATCATGTACTATTGTAATTAGGTAGAATTGTACTATATAATTGTTTAAAATTACATAGTGTAATATAGAACATATACACATTGTAAAGATATTATACACAACATAAGATGGTATAAAATACTATAAAATGGCTAATTCTATTATGTGACTTTTACCTCAATAAAAGTAAAGGGAAGGCCTGGCGCGGTGGCTCACGCCTGTAATCCTAGCACTCTGGGAGGCCGAGGCGGGAGGATCGCTCAAGGTCAGGAGTTTGAGACCAGCCTGAGCAAGAGAGAGACCCCGTCTCTACTAAAAATAGAAAGAAATTAATTGGCCAACTAATATATATATAGAAAAACTTAGCCTGGCACGGTGACGCATGCCTGTAGTCCCAGCTACTCGGGAGGCTGAGGCAGAAGGATTGCTTGAGCCCAGGAGTTTGAGGTTGCTGTGAGCTAGGCTGACGCCACAGCACTCACTCTAGCCTGGGCAACAAAGCGAGACTCTGTCTCAAAAAAAAAAAAAAGTAAATGAAGTAAAAGTGCTCCGCCAGCCCAGGCCTTTAGTGTTGTTAGGTAATCGTGCTGCGTAGCCCATGTCATCTGCAGAGACTTTTCTAGGGATGAATTAAAGAGACAAAAGATTCGGCTGTAGAGTGAAGTCTTGAAAAACAAAAAGAGACAAAAAGGAAGCGCAAGCGGCAGTCTGGAATCGGGAACCGCGCCAGGGCGCGGCGGGGCGGGGCCACAGCCAAGCGACTCGCGGACCCGCCCCCACTGCCGTCAAGCAGCGCGGTGCATTTTGCGACGGCGGCGGGGAGTCAGGTGCCGTCGCGGGGTTGCTTTCCGGCGGGTGCGAGCGGCCGGTGGCTGCTGTGGCCTGCTCTCCCGATCCCTTCCGCCCCTCGCTGCGACCCCAGCTTTTGACCCCAGTGGCGGCTCCTCTGTGGCGAGAGAGCAGAGCCGGGTGCAGCTCTGGCCTGACCCGCGAGGTGACCTTGGTCGAGTCCCCAGTCGCGCCGTGCCGCCCATCTGTGCGCGGGCCTATCAGAAACCCCTCTCCTGAGCGGTTAAGGACAGAGACCTAGAGCGGCCTCACAGGCTGCCCAGTGGCAGGGGGAGCGCCGGCCGCCGCTGGCGGGGGTTGGTGGAGATGCCCCTAAACGTGAAATGGCCGTTCCCCGCGGTGCCGCCGCTCACCTGGACCCTGGCCAGCAGTGTCGTCATGGGCCTGGTGGGCACCTACAGCTGCTTCTGGACCAGTGAGTGGGCCCGAGGCCGAGGCAGTGTCTGTCATGGATCCCCATGCCGAGCCAGAGTTGGGGCTTGGGGTTGGGGGCGCTGGTAGGGGCTAGCCTAGCGGGGATAAGTCCTGGGTCCGGTGGGGAGAAGGAGGCTGAGACTACTCTGCCTCTCCCCTCAGAGTACATGAATCACCTCACCGTCCACAACAAGGAGGTGCTGTACGAGCTCATCGAGAACAGAAGCCCTGCCACGCCCCTCATCACCGTTTCCAATCACCAGTCCTGCATGGATGACCCTCATCTCTGGGGTACCCGGTTCAGTGTGCTGGGCACAGGGAGGATGGGAAAGAACTCTGGATGGAGCCAAACAAAAGCAGGACAAACTCACTTCTCAGTGGCTCTTTGTGTAGTCCCGGCACTCTTGTTTCTGGTGTCCTGCCCCAGGGGTGAAAGTCTGATTTGTGGCCTCTTCAGGATTTCCTCAGGAAACATGATTTGGAGAGGGCCTGAGAAATTTAGAAGGAATGAGGAACTGGCCACACAGCAAGGTCTGACAGCTTCTTTACTCTGATCAGGCCTGTGGAACCCTCTGTTCTCTAAACCGTTGAAGGTTTCATAGAGTCTTGTGAACATGTTTGGGGACCATAGGGTATCCTGTCGAGGAAGCTCTTGGCCAGGGGCTGGAAGACCTGTGTCCTGGTTCCAGGTTTGCCCCTGGCTAGGTCTGTAGCCTTCAACCAGCCCCATTTAGGAGCCTGGTTACCACACTTAGAAGTTCCTGCTCTGTGACTTCACAGGAAGTTGCTTGGCTCCAATAACCAAATAGCTGGGTGGAGGGGTGCCCAGGACCTCCACATCTGAATGTAGACATTAGACTATCCAAGAGCTCATGGGGGACCAACTGGTCACCTTTCAAAGTTCACTCTGGCTGCTGGGTGGAGAATGGCCTGTAGGATGCCACAGGTGGATCCTGGGAGGCCAGCAAGAAGGCCTTGAAGCTGTCCAGTAGCCTAGACTAGGATGGTGGCAGTGATAGTGGAGGGAGAGCTGTAGAAGAATTGGCATTGTCAAAATATATTGGAGAGGCCGGGCGCGGTGGCTCACGCCTGTAACCCTAGCACTCTGGGAGGCCGAGGCGGGAGGATTGCTCGAAGTCAGGAGTTAGAAACCATCCTGAGCAAGAGCGAGACCCTGTCTCTACTATAAATAGAAAGAAATTAATTGGCCAACTAATATATATAGAAAAAATTAGCCAGGCATGGTGGTGCATGCCTGTAGTCCCAGCTACTCGGGAGGCTGAGGCAGGAGGATTGCTTGAGCCCAGGAGTTTGAGGTTGCTGTGAACTAGGCTGACACCAGGGCACTCACTCTAGCCTGGGCAACAAAGCGAGACTCTGCCTCAAATATATATATATATATATATATATATATATATATATATATATATATAGGAGAGGTAGGCAGACCAGATGCAGTGACTAGTAAGATGTGGAGAGGGAGGAGCCAGGGAGAAAATGGGGGTCCCAGGTCTGCAAATGCCACTTTGGGCTGTAGGGAAATGGGACTGCTGCCATCCTTGTCCTTCATTTTCTGAAATGGGATGACAGAAAGGGCATTCCTTGGGGACAGGGAAGTTGGGGCATGAAGCCTTTCCCCTCTTTCTTTAGGGATCCTGAAACTCCGCCACATCTGGAACCTGAAGTTGATGCGTTGGTGAGGAAGAATGGGCCCCTCACAGTGGGCCTGACAGCCCCTACCTGTCTCTGCCCAGATTTGCTCTCCTCCTGCTCTGCCCAGGAGGTGGCGTCCAGCAGTCCAGGCAGGGCGTGGGATGGGGCCCCCACAGGCCCTCCTGTGCCTCCCTTCTGCATGCCAATGATGTCAGGTCTCATGCTGGGGGTGGGGTGGGGCAGCATGCTACAGAGGAGGTGGGGCTGACTACATCTTTCCCTGTTCCAGGACCCCTGCAGCTGCAGACATCTGCTTCACCAAGGAGCTGCATTCCCACTTCTTCAGCTTGGGCAAGTGTGTGCCTGTGTGCCGAGGTGAGCTCTTCCTCCAGGGAGTGCAGGGAGGTGCTTTTAGAGCAGGGAGGCTGGTGGCCAGCACATCTGTCTTGGAAGGACCCATGGGAGACAGGCAGTCTGGGAGCTAGTGTGAGGTCCAGCTCCATGATGTGGCAGCAGAGGTGGCAGAGGCTGCTGGAGGAGGGATGGCTTTGTGGAGAGCCCTCAATCTCTGCAACTGCCCAGGGATCATGTGGAGCCAGAGCTATAGCATTGGAATTCAGGGAGGCATTATCCACAGCCTCTTCTCTCAGGGAAGTCACTGGGAGACTCACTGACAGCAGTGCATTGTCATCAGTCCATGTTGGTAGTAGCATGTACTGGGAGGCCAGAAAGTTTTGCTTCTGGGAGAACAAACAGACTCGTGGGATGAAGTGTCTGAGATTGAGTGACTACTTGGGACCTCTCAAGAATCCCAGGAGGTAAGGGGCTGTTTTGGTCCCCATTCTCCAGATGAGGGATTAAGATGCTGGCCCAAGGTCATGGGCTGAGAGGTGGCAAAGCCAGGTTTCGAATCTAGATTGCTTTCTCCTCTGGGGAAGCAGAATTTTTCCAAAAAGATAACTAGGGGAAAGGTGTTTTGGACATGGGCAAGCACATGCCAGGCGCTGGAGAGATAAGGCGGAAAGGTAGGAAATATAGGTTGTGGACAGAATGTGAAAGTTCTGGAATAGTTCTGTTAAGAATTTTGGGCTCTACTCTGTGATCAGGGGGCTAACATGCTTGCATCTGTTGCTCAGAGAGAGCATCCTGGCTGCTGGATGGAAGCAGGGCTGGGTTGGGGCAGGGAGCCTAGGTCAGGGCTGCTGCAGTGTAGTTCTGGTAGCAGATGATTGTGGCTGGCCTCTGGGGGTCACTGTGGAGAGCTGGAGAAGGGGACTGTTTTGGGATATGCTCTGGAGGCAGAGTTGGCAAGACTTGTAAATGGATTAGATGTGGCATGGGATAAGGAAAAGAGAACTCAAAGCTGACACCAGGTGTTTGGCCTGAGCCTCCAGGAGGATGGGGCAAGAGAGACACGACATGGGGTTGGGAGGGAAGAGGGTGAGTCCTGTTTTGCATGTGCTGCATCTGAGGAGCCTGTCACCCGTGCAAGGGAACAGTCCCAGAGGCAGTGGGATATGCAGTTCTGGAACTTTCTCAGAAGAATGATCAGGAATAAAGATATTGGGGATTCAACTACAAATGAAGTCATGGACTTAGAGGCAAGATTCTAGAGAGAGCAAAGAGAATGAGCAGTGGCCCAGGATGGTGCCTCAAAGCACACAGCGAGAGAAAAGCCACCAAGGTGGCAGGGTGCAGAGAGGAAAGAAGCAAACCAGATGCCTATGGCACCATGGCAGCCACAGGTGACCCTGGAGAAGCTATTCCCATGGAGTAACGGCCCCAGGAGCCAGCCTGCTGTGGCCTGAGAGGGCTGGTGGCACTGCAGTGGGCTGGAGAGTACAGACAGCAGGGGGGGACGTTCTTCCCAGAGGTTCCCTTGTGAGGAAGAAGGGAGAGGAGGGAGTAACCAAAGGATATTAGAGGTCAAGGGAGAGTTTATTATTTCTAGTTTAGTTGGTCTAAGTAGAATGTGGTAAAACCGCATAAAGTAACCTCAAATAACAAAAGGCTTATTTATTTATTTATATCAGTTTTCTCAGATTGAATCAAAAGGACTTTGAATGGAACATGGCGGTGCCTACTCCTCCATATCTTTAGTCCCACTTCCCAGAAACAACCACTTGGAATGGTTCCTCTTTTTACTGCTTTTGGAGGCTACTTCTATCTCTGTTTTTCTTTTCTTTTCTTTTCTTTTTTTGGGGGGGACAGAGTCTGACTCTGTTGCCTGGGCTAGAGTGCCGTGGTATCAGCCTAGCTCACAGCAACCTCAAACTCCTGGGCTCAAGTGATCCTCCTGCCTCAGCCTCCCAAGTAGCTGGGACTACAGGCATGCACCACCATGCCCAGCTAAATATATATATATATATATATATATATATATATGTGTGTGTGTGTGTGTGTGTGTGTGTGTGTGTGTGTGTGTGTGTGCATTTTTAGTTGTCCAGCTAATTTCTTTCTATTTTTTTTTTTTAGTAGAGACGGGGTCTCGCTCTTGCTCAGGCTGGTCTCGAACTCCTGAGCTCAAACGATCTGCCCGCCTCGGCCTCCCAGAGTTGCTAGGATTACAGGCGTGAGCCACCACACCCAGCCATGGAGGCTACTTCTATCTCTGTAGGAGAACAAGCAGAGGCCACAATGTCTTGGTGAATGACCGTGGTGGTGTTTATTGCAACCTGCTCTGAGAAATGGGGACTCTGCTTATTTATTCCCTGTCCCCGAGTCTCAGTTCCTCCTCTCTGCAACCTCAGGAAGAGGCCTTCCATATCCACTTCTTTATTTTTCATCTGCATCTAGGTTTTGTTGTACAATTAGAAACAGAAAGTGAAATCTTTTTTTTATATATAATTTTTTTTTTTTTGAGACAGAGTCTCACTCTGTTGCCCGGGCTAGAGTGCCATGGCATCAGCCTAGCTCACAGCAACCTCAAACTCCTGAGCTCAAGCAATCCTCCTGCTCAGCCTCCCAAGTAGCTGGGACTACAGGCATGCGCCACTATGCCCAGCTAATTTTTTGTCTATATTTTTAGTTGGCCAATTAATTTCTATTTTTAGTAGAGACAGGGTCTCGCTCTTGCTCAGGCTTGTTTCAAACTCCTGACCTTTAGTGATCCACCTGCCTCAGCCTCCCAGAGTGCTAGGAGTACAGGCGTGAGCCACCGTGCCCAGCCTAGAAAGTGAAATCTTAATCCCAAGCACCTTCATTGAGAGAAAGTGAGTGGACAAGTTATTTATCAAACCCATTTGGCATTCAGCAAAGATCTAATAATAACACGATTAAAGTAAAGGATGTATTTGACATATTGTGTTCTTATTGTGTTCCAATAAATTCCCTTTTTCTCTATAGATTTTGTAATATATTTAAGTACTCAAGTGATTTTACATAATTTACACAAGTGGGTAGCAATAGCATTTGAAAAGCTAAAAATCATGAAGTGTTGCTCCAAAAGAATATTATTTTTTAATTCCAATTTCAAGCTCAATGGATAGATTGTACCAGTGGGCTTTAGTAGAGAAGGACCAGCACCTATGAAGACCACCCCCTGCTACATACTGCAATCCCAAGTAGGGAAACCACTGTTCTTACTTGGACTTAAGTGGGTAATCAGTCATTCCCCACCTCTAGCCCCTGAGTGAGCTGCTGGGTCAGGTCCCTATTTGGGTTAGGTTGAGAATCCTGAATCCCTAACTAGCACCTTCTAAAGAATCAGCCTTGCAGAGAACAGGTTAAAAGTCCATTTCTTACTACATGAACCAGAGATATTCCTAATGTTTGTCTCTTTCCCTCTTTGTGATAGGGCTACTTTACTCCCCACCTGATAAGATGAGGATATTTACTATACTCCATTCCTTCAATCTCCCCCCTTCCTCTTTCCTGCTTTTGTCCACCATATGGTTATTTTTCCATCATTGAGGTTTATGAGATTCTTACTGGGTACTGTTGTCTCCAAGTGACACCAAGATGCGAGCCAGCACACAGCATCAGGCATTTGCCTCTGTGTTGTGGCTGGCTGCTGGGCCACCAAGGTCCAGGTTTGCATTTCTTTCTCTTTGGTCTAGTGTCAGGCTGTCTCCTAAGTGGAAGGCTGCTAGAATCAGGGGCAGCTTGACTCCACTTTTTTCAGTCTATCAAGTTTGAGTTTTTCCCAAGCTCTTAATGATACAATCTGTTCAACTGAATGTTTTCTCTTTCCCAAGAGGCCTCCCTAAGCAAGGGTCTAGCTTTCAGGGGAGCCTTGAGAGGAAGGGGCCAGCAGGAGGGAGGAATGAAGGAGGCTGAGGCCTCAGGCAGGTGCCCCATGAGGAGTGGCCATGGGAACTGGCTAACACCCTAGGAACAGGTTGCGAGGCTGAGCTTGGTTTGCTTCAGCAGTGCCCTCTTGGCCAGGGGCAGCACATGGTAGGATCACCCTGGGGTGTCACATCCAAGGAGAAAAGGAGGCTCTGAGAATGGTGACTGGCAGCTGGGACCTGGCTGGGGAGGAAAGGTGGGTGGTGAGCTGACCTGTGGGTCTTTGAGGGTGTATAGGTGTATGTAGTTGAAGCAGCTTAGCAGATGAGCCACTGAAGGGGGGGGGTCATAGGTAGGTAGAGGAATTGTCAAGTTCAGAATCTCAGTAGGAGATGTCTTTTTTTTTTTTTTTTTTTTGAGACAGAGTCGCGCTTTGTTGCCCAGGCTAGAGTGAGTGCCATGGCGTCAGCCTAGCTCACAGCAACTTCAAACTCCTGGGCTCAAGCAATCCTGCTGCCTCAGCCTCCCAAGTAGCTGGGACTACAGGCATGTGCCACCATGCCCGGCTAATGTTTTCTATATATATTAGTTGGCCAATTAATTTCTTTCTATTTATAGTAGAGACAGTGTCTCACTCTTGCTCAGGCTGGTTTTGGACTCCTGATCTCGAGCAATCCGCCCACCTCGGCCTCCCAGAGTGCTAGGATTACAGGTGTGAGCCACTGCACCTGGCCAGTAGGTGATGTCTTGAGATAATGCTCTCTTGCATGTAACAGACACTTGAGGTTTAGAGGATATTGTTGAACGAAGGAAGTCAAGGGCCATAGTGTGTCCAGGGCCTGAGCAGGCCCTGGAGACAGTCATGGAGGGTGTCTGTGTGGATGGCACAGTGGGGCATGAGGAGAGCCCTGAGCTGCTGCTTCCTTCCCAGGAAGGGGCAGACTGATGGGGAGAGGCCTCAATGCACAGGCCTGTTTCAATCACACCCCCAACCCTGAATGGGGACTGATGGGGAGAGGCCTTTTGTCTTCAGGCGATGGCGTCTACCAGAAGGGGATGGACTTCATTTTGGAGAAGCTCAACCATGGGGACTGGGTGCACATCTTCCCAGAAGGTCAGCAGGCTGGTGGGTCAAGCCCTCAGTATGAGCAGGATGGGCTGCTGAGCCTCACCTCTGTGTTCTCTCGCCAGGGAAAGTGAACATGAGCTCTGAGTTTCTGCGCTTCAAATGGGGTAAGGGATGCTGCTCCTGGGCACGGTTATCCTCCCAGCCCAGAGGTGGCCCTGTGGGACCCTGGCTCCTGCCCCCTCTGCACTGGGTTACACTGTGGCAGATGGGTGTATTGCAGCAGCAGGGAGGGGACAGGTGCTGAGAGAAGGGCTTGCCTTATTGAGGGGCTAGCCTAGGGTAGCTGGTTGTAACTGGGGGACGTTGGGTGGCACTGGCTGTAGGCTGGCACAGAAGCTTGGCCCAGGACTCAGCTTTTGCCAGTGTTTCTGCCTCCCCTCCACACCGGCAGGAATTGGGCGCCTGATTGCTGAGTGTCATCTTAACCCCATCATCCTACCACTGTGGCATGTTGGTGAGTCTGAGGATGAGGGCAGGGAGAGTGGCTTCCCTAGGTGGTGTTGTAGGGCAGTTCTGCTGGGTGGCAGAGAGAGGGCATCTGGGGTGGGGAGCCCAGGACACCCTCTGGTCCCAGGTTGCCCTGCTCCACCCCACATCTGGCCTTCTGTCCACTGTGCTGCAGGAATGAATGATGTCCTTCCTAATAGTCCGCCCTACTTCCCCCGCTTTGGACAGGTGAGTAGCGGCTGCTGACCTTTGTCTGTCTGTTTGCCCCTCTGCCATCTGCCCGGTGTCTCCCACTCAGCATTACAGAGGCTGGATGCAGAAGGAGTTGAGCTTAAAGCTGTAGCAGGGGGACTGAGTGGGACATAGACAGGGACTTCCTGGCACCAAGAATATTAGAATGAGAGCTGAGGAAATCAGGTTGGGTCAGGGTCAGGGTCAGACTCTAGGTGGGGACGAGGGAGAGTGGCCCCAAGGGAGCACGAAGCACATCAAGGGCTGCGGGCATTCCCCCTGCTCACTCTCAGCGGCTGGCCTCCCCACAGAAGATCACTGTGCTGATTGGGAAGCCCTTCACTGCCCTCCCTGTGCTCGAGCGGCTCCGAGCAGAGAACAAGTCAGCTGTGAGTTTGCTCCCCAGTTTCCCATAGCTGTCCTCAGCCCCCTGCGTGGGCTACCGATGAGGTGCCTCTCCCCTCCCATCCCCTTCTGCCTCCCAGGGTACCTGGGCCATGCTTCCTGAGGGGTGCAGGTCAGCCCTGGTCCTTTCACTCAGGTGGAGGTGCGCAAGGCCCTGACTGACTTCATTCAAGAGGAATTCCAGCACCTGAAGACTCAGGCAGAGCAACTCCACAACCACTTGCAGCCTGGGAGATAGGCTCCGCTGGGCTGGGCCTTGGCCTCCTCTCAGCCAGGCAGCAGCGGGCTCTGAGGCTCGGGGAAGAAGTGGTGCTAGGACCCCAGCCCCAGCCAGGTTGGCTCTCAGTGCTGCCTTTTGGATTCTTGCCCTGCACTGAGCTGGGCTGGGGATGGACTGATGCTTTTAGCTTAGATATGGTTTTCAAAGACGTGTTCATAAGCCTTACTGGGTGCCCTGTCCCAGCCCCTATTTGGTTCTTCAGTTAAAGAAATGGCCTCAGCTGTTCCTGCCGCTTGACCAGGAAGGAAGGAAGAAGCTTAGGCAGGGGCCTTCTTCCTTCTTGCCTTCAGATGTTCTCTCCCAGGGGCTGGCATCAGGCGGGAGCATGGCAGGCAGGTGAGCAAATAGTTGGGTGGTGAAGCCGGTGGCCCAGCTGGAGCTGTGAGAGGGAACCATGAGGCCCCTTGGCCTGGCTCCCACTCAGCCTCACCCTTGCCGAACCAATAACTGCTTACTACAAACTCAGGGATGGCCATGGGCCACATCTTCTTTCTGCCCGAGCTTCCCCCACCTGCAGGGCCTGGCCTTAGGTGGGCTGCAGGCAAGAAGACCAGCCCTTTGCCAGAAGTCAAGCCCAGCCAAATGGAGCCTATGGCAAGATCTGGCTGCTTGCCCCCATGCCAGGACCCACCGAAAACTCCATTATTTCTGTCCCCCAGCATCACTCTTGTCCTGGGGCCTGGGTTTTCATGTTTTATAAAGAAAACAATAAAGCATCTGTGCTGGTCTGTTGTACCTCTGGCCTCTGGTATCTCTGTAAGGGTGGAAATGGAAGGTGGCTCACCAGACAGGAAAGCTGGACCCTTAGTGCCCTGGGTAAACGGAGAAAACTTGAGCAGACAAGCATTGAGATCTCATCCTGCACCATTGACTTAAGGCTTCACTTATTGTCTGTAATCCCCATAACAACCTTGTAAAAGTAGGGATTAATCTCCCCATATTGCAAAGGAATCAGAGTGAGGCTAATGCACTTGCTTCAAAACCCAAAGGTAGCCAGGTAGGTTGGAGCCACACTTGGGAGAGCCCTGACTATGAAAAACCAATTCGATCCTACTTGAGCCTGGTTGACAGGAGGGAAGGTTGCTCCGAAAGACCCAGTGAGTGGCCAGCCATGAGCAGGGTGTGCTATGATCAGGAAGTGGGAAGGGGGACACCTAGGCTGACCAGGAGACCCTGGGTGGAAGCAAAGATAGATCCAGGGTAGCGATGCTCCTGGATTCCCAGAAACAAAGCAAATCCTCTATAGAGAAAAGAATGCTCAGTTTAGGCCCTCTGTCCATAAATTAGTATCAACCAAGACCTGACAGAAATCACCAAACATACAAAGAAATGAATCACTGTACTTACATCAGCAGAAACACAGGTTGGAACCCTTGGGTACTTATGATATAGATAGGGTCAGACCAATATTAAAAATACTATATAGGCTGAGCACAGTGGCTCATGCCTGTAATCCTAGCACTCTGGGAGGCTGAGGCAGGAGGATTGCTTGAGGTCAGGAGTTCGAGACCGGCCTGAACAAGAGTGAAACCCTGTCTCTACTAAAGATAGAAAAAATTAGCTGGGAAGGGTGGCATGTGCCTGTAGTCCCATCTACTTGGGAGGCTGAGGCAGGAGTATCACTTGAGCCCAGGAGTCTGAGGTTGCTGTGAACTAGGCTGATGGCACAGCACTCTAGCCTGGGCAACAGAGTGAGAGACTGTTTCAAAAAAAAAAAAAAAAAAAGACAAACAAAAAATACCATAATAGAAATGTGGAAAGAAAAGATACAAGCACAAAAATGAGCCAGCAACAAGAGAAGATTCAGACAACTGGGACTGCAACTATGTTGTGTCTAATTATTTCAAAATAAAAGGTTTTTAAAAAATAAAATGTTTTTTGAGACTGTCTCAAAAAAAAAATTTAAAAAAAGATAAAAGGGGGGAAAATACTTGGGGGAGGGGGGATACTTGTAATTAAGTATAGGTAAAACAGACTTGGCCAGTTTGACTATAGGTCCAAATGTAACACCCCTTTTTCATGGATCTATTTTATATCCATTTGAACAAACATCAACTACATTTCATGAAGAGTTCTAATTTTATACTATATGATAGACTGTCTCATTTTCTCATATTATATTTTTACTACATACTAGTCTCCATAAATATTATATAGTTTTGCAGGTTTTTAAATTTTACATAAGTGATATTGTACCATATAGATGCTTCTGTAATTTGATGTTTTTAATATAGACTATATTTTTATTTTATTTTTGAGACAGAGTCTCACTCTGTTGCCCAGGCTAGAGTGCAGCAGCATGATCATAGCTCACAGCAACCTCAAACTCCTGGGCTCAAGCAATCCTCCTGCCTCAGCCTCCTGAGTAGCTGGGACTACAGGCATGCACCACCATGCCCAGCTAATATATATATATATATATATATATATATATATATATATATATATATTAGTTGTCCAGTTAATTTCTTTCTATTTTTAGAAGAGATGGGGTCTCATTCTTGCTCAGGCTGGTCTCAAACTCCTGAGCTCAAACGATCCACTTGCCTCAGCCTCCCAGAGTGCTAGGATTACAGGCATAAGCCACCATGCCTGGCCTAATATAGACTACATTTTTTTTTTTTTTTTGAGACAGAGTCTCGCTTTGTTGCCTAGGCTAGAGTGAGTGCCGTGGCGTCAGCCTACCTCACAGCAACCTCAAATTCCTGGGCTCAAGCAATCCTCCTGCCTCAGCCTCCTGAGTAACTGGGACCACAGGCATGTGCCACCATGCCCGGCTAATTTTTTCTATATATATTAGTTGGCCAATTAATTTCTTTCTATTTATAGTAGAGACAGGGTCTTGCTCTTGCTCAGGCTGGTTTCGAACTCCTGACCTTGAGCAATCCACCCGCCTCGGCCTCCTAGAGAGCTAGGATTACAGGCGTGAGCCACCGCGCCCGGCCTAGACTACATTTTTAAAGCAGTTTTAGATTCACAGCAAGACTGAGTATAGAGAATTCCCATATACCCAACTACCCTCAACACATAAAGCCTCCCCGACCATCCACATACTGCAGCAGAGTGGTGCATTTGTTATAGCTGAGGAACCTACATGGTCACATCCCTATCACTCAGAGTCCATAGTCCACATTAGGGATCAATCTTGGTGTAGTAAGTTCTATGGATTTTGACAAATGCATAGTGACATGTATCCACCATTATAGTACCATACAGAGTAGTTTCATTGCCCTAAATATCTCTAGCACTCTACCTATTCGTCCCTCTCTTCCTCCAAACCCCTGGCAACTATTGATCTTCTACTGTCTCCACAATTTTGCCATTTCCAGAGTGTCCCATAGTTGGAATAATACAGTATGTAGCCTTTTTAGATTGGCTTCTTTCACTTAGTAATACGCATTTAAGCTTACTTCATGTTTTTTCCTGGTTTGATAGCATATTTCTTTTTAGCAATGGATAACATTCCATTGTCTGAATATACCAGTTTGTTACTCCATTCACCTACTGAGGGACTTCTTGGTTGCTTCCAAATTTTGGCAATTATGAACAAAGTTGCCATAAACATCCATGTGTAAGTTTTTGTGTGGATGTAAGTTTTTATCTCACTTGGGTAAATATCAAGGAACATGATTGCTAGATCATATGGTAAAAATGTGTTTAGTTTTGTAAGAAACCACTGTCTTCCAAAGTGGCTGTGCAATTTTGTATTCCCACCAACAAGGAATGAGAGTTCCTGTTGCTCCACATCCTCACCAGCATTTGGTGATTTCAGTGTTTTGGATTTTAGCTATTCTAATAGGTGGGTGTGCAGGAGTTATCCCATTGTTGTTTTAATTTATAATTTACTGATGACATATGTTGAACATCTTTTCATGTGCTTATCTGCCATCTGCATATCTTCTTTGGCAAGATATGTATTCAGATCTTTTGTCCCATTTATTAGGTTGTTCATTTTCTTATTGTTGAGTTCTAAGAGTTCTTTGCAATTTGACAACTTTTCTCTCAACAGTAAGTTTAGAAATTTCTCACATTGATAGATACAGCTTTAGTACATGGTCAAACTATATAAAACTACAGTTTCATATGTTTCAACCCAACACCTACATTTAAACTATGGTGTAGTTTTCTATCTTATAAATGTACCAGTTTATTCATGCTCCTGTGGGAAAATATATTCCAGAAGTAGAATTGCTGGGTCATAAAGGCCATACATTTTCAACTTTATTAAATATTGCCAATTGCTCTCTAAAAGTAACCAGAATAAATTGCACTCCTACAAACCCCTCCCAGATAAATTTGAAAAATAACCAAATAAAACTTAATGAATTGACAAATATAATTGTTGAAAATGAAAAAAAAACCTCAGTGGATATGTTATTCACCAGACTGTACATTACTGGAGAGAATTAGCTAGAAAGTAGATCTGAAGAAAGTACCCAGAATACAGTACAAAGAGACAAGAAGGAAACTATATATGAGAAAGTAAGAGTTATGGAGGGACTGGGTGCAGTGGCTCATGCCTGTAATCCTAGCACTCAGGGAGACAGAGGTGGGAGGATCACTTGAGGTTAGGAGTTCAAGACCAGCATGAGAAAGAGTGAGACCCCATCTCTACTAAAAATAGAAAAATTAGCCAGGCGTGGTGGTGCACGCCTGTTGTGCCAGCTACTCCAGAGGCTGAGGCAGGAGGATTGTTTAAACCCAGGAGTTTGAGGTTGCTGTGAGCTATGATGATGCCAAAGCACTCTAGCCTGGGCAACAGAGTGAGATTCTGTCTCAAAATAGATAAATAAATACATTAAAAAAATCTAATCCAGGATTTTGGAAAAACCCAACAAGTTGATTCTAAAATTAATATAGAAGCACAATATTCCAAGAAGACCCTCTTTAAAAAGCACAGAGTAGGAGGATTTTCTCTACTAGGTAACAAGATTTATTATGAAGCTATGGTAATTAAGACAGTATGGTATTAGTTAAATGGGCAAATTGGCCAGTAGAATAGAATAGAGAGCCCAGAAATTGACCCATATCTATATGGACACTTATTATACAACAAAAGTGGTATTTCAAGATAGTGGGTAAAGGGATGTTCTTCTAAATAAATAGTGCTGAGACAACTGCAGATCCCTATGGAAAAAAAAGAAAACTAACCCCTGTCGTGGCCCATTTGCAGGATGGAGGATGAACACAGAACACAAAAAGACACACAGACACACACAAAGATGGTTACAAGACTGCAGTGCAGAACACACCAGTTGTTTTATTTTTATACCCCAAAAATCAAAGTTAGTTCCTTGTACGTAACCACCCAGGCATTTCAGCAATGGCCATAAATTCCGGAATGCTTAGCCTTAGGGAAGCAGATATCCTCTGACTCAGAATTTCCAGGTGGTTGCTCTAGGCACTAGGCATAGATCACCTGAGATTAGCAAGGATGGGGAAGGCAAGCCACAGGGGGCATTTCTCATCCCCAGCTTCTCTTAGGGTTACCCCCTAAGATCTTAGGCTGACCCCTGGTGGCTGTGCATGGCTTAGGTCGCCCCTCCCTTGAGGGGTCTTACCCATCATTGACTAACCAGCCATCTTATGGGGGTCAAGCAGCAATCACAGGAACAATGTGTTTATCGTGTGGCCTCAAGACCCCCATTGCCATGAGGCGGGCAGCTCTTGCTTACTTGCAGCTCAGGTCCTTTGTTATGCCTCTGGGCAACAGCCTTGTTTATCACAAGGACCTTGTCTGGAGCACATTGCTTTTAAACGCTCTGGGCAGAACACGTGCATTACTCACTAAATTTAATTCTTTTTTTCCTTTTTCTTTTTCTTTCTTTTTTTTTTGAGACAGAGTCTCGCTTTGTTGCCCAGGCTACAGTGAGTGCTGTGGCGTCAGCCTAGCTCACAGCAACCTCAAACTCCTGGGCTCAAGCAATCCTGCTGCCTCAGCCTCCCGAGTAGCTGGAACTACAGGCATGCACCACCATGCCCGGCTAATTTTTTCTATATATGTTAGTTGGCCAATTAATTTCTTTCTATTTATAGTAGAGACGGGGTCTCGCTCTTGCTCAGGCTGGTTTTGAACTCCTGACCTCAAGCGATCTACCCGCCTCGGCCTCCTGGAGTGCTAGGATTACAGGTGTGAGCCACCGTGCCTGGCCTAAATTTAATTCTTAAACTAGGAAAATATATGTCAATCCCCTCCAAACCCCTATCTTATACCATACATAAGATTGTGAAAAAGGAGACAACTTGTAGAAGATAATGTAGCAGAATATTTCCATAACCTGGGGGGCAGGGAAAGATTTCTTAAATAGGACATAAAAAATATCAACCATAAAGGAAAAAATGATAAGTTTGACTGCATTAAGTTCCCTTCATTGGAAAACATCATGGGAGAAGAGATTTGTACTACAAACAACCAATACAGCACTCATACTCAGTGTATATAAAGAACTCATATAAATCAATAAGAAAAAGATAATCCAAAAGAAAAATGGGAAGATTGATATAAACAGGCATTTCACAGAAGAGGAAACACAAAGGGCAGAGCTGAAAATATATATACTGTATGAATTTCCTGTGGCTGCAGTAACAGAGTACTACAAACTGGGAGGTTTAGGAGCAACAGAAATTTATTGTCTCACAGTTCTGGAGGCCAGAAGTCCAACATCGAGCTATCAGCAGGGTTGGTTTCTTCTGGAGGCTGTGAGGGAGAATCAGCCCCAGGCCTCTTTCCTACCTTCGGGGGTTGCCAGCTATCCTTGGTGTTCCTTGGTTTGTAGAGGTGTCATTCCAGTCTCTGCCTCCATCTTCATATCGTGTTCTCCTCCTTGTCTGTATGTTTCTGTGTCTCTTTTTCTCCTCTTATAAAGACACTAGTCATTTGATTATCCAGTATGACCTCATCTTAACTTGAGTACATCTGCAAAGACCTTATTTCCAAATAAGGTTACATTCTGAGGTTCCAGGTGGACATGACTTTTGGGGGGACACTATTCAACCCAATACATATACTCTATGATCTAACAATTCCACATCTAGTTATATAGCCATTGAAATGCACCTATGTGCACCAAAAGCCATATACATAATCATCCACAGCAGCACTAGCCATCATAGCCAAAATGGGAAGCCACCCAAATGGCAACAGTAGAAGGGCTCAATGGAATACTATGCAGCAATGTTGCCATATGTAATGACTTGAATTCATCTCCCAATGTAGAGCAAAGAATCTAGATGTAAAATAGAATACTGAACAATTTCATTTATATTAAGTCCCAAAACAGACAAAAGAGAACCATCATATTTAAGGATCCATGCTTAACTAGTAAAACTATAAAACCCAAAAGTGATTAGCATAAGAATGAAGTTTATGGGGCCGGGTGTGATGGCTCACACCTGTAATCCTAGCACTCTGGGAGGCCAAGGCGGGCAGATCGATCATTTGAGTTCAGGAGTTCGAGACCAGCTTGAGCAAGAGTAAGACCCCCGTCTCTACTAAAAATAGAAAAAATCAGCCGGGCTTGGTGGTGCATGCCTATAGTCCCAGCTTCTAGGGAGGCTGAGGCAGGAGGATCGCTTGAGCCCAGGAGATTGAGGTTGCTGTGAGCTAGGCTGATGCCACGGCACTCTAGCCCAGGAAACAGAGTGAGACTGTCTCAAAAAAAAAAAAAATGAATGAAGTTCATGGCCACTTTGGGAAGTGATAGGAGGGGAAACAGAGGGGCTTTTGGGGTGTCGACATTCAAATTCTCGACCTGGGTGATGTCATGGGGCTGTTTGCTTTGATAAGTCATTGCACTATACATCTTTGTTTTGTGTACTTTGGGTTATATTTCACAACAGAAGGTTCTTTAAAAAAGGTCAGGGGGCAGGGAGTGTGCAGTACAGGAACTTGGGGGTTCCAGTGAGTCACTTCAAGGTGTGGAAGACTCCCACGGTGGCCATGGTGGTCTCCTGATCCCTGGGTCACAGATACTACTAGTTCTAGTCTCCTGCCTAGCAACAGGCTAGGAGCATGGCTCTTAAGGAGAAGGAGGGACTGAGTACTTGTGAACAATGATGTACCTACCACAGTATCTGACACTGTGCATTGTGCAACACGGAAAACAAGGGGAACCATGCTAGTGTCCCTCAAAAGGAGAAAAAACCCAGTTGCTGTGGTAGGCTCGTACACTAGAACATGAAGCTGACACAATGGATGCGTGAACAGGGACCCACATCAACTGCTGGGTGAACAAGCAGGCTGCAGAGGACTATAAGCAGGAACATGCCATCTATACAAATTCAGGACAGCAATTCTCGGGAGGCAGGCAAGAAAATGCAATTGGGGGGCCCAGGTTCCTGCCAAGGAATTAATTGGCAGGGCTCTGACTGTGAAGTCCAGGAGAGTGGTCTATGAGGATCCTTTTATGTTATACATATTTTGGTATGTGTCCAATAGTACATTAAAACAATATAAGAAGCCATGGGATGATAAGGAGGGCCTGGGAGGGTTTTAATGAAGAAATGCTTTTACCCTAAAGAGGAAGCCCCCAGACAGAAGGTGCTCATTGGTGCTGTCAACATTTGGTGAATGATTCTATTTAGATGTTACCTTGTAGTCAAAACAGTATCATGGGCAGCCCTGTCTCCACCTCCCTCCCAGCCCTGTGTCTCCCCCTTTTGAACATTCATCACCCTGTATCATGACCCATTGTCCTGTGTCTCCTCTAGACTAGATGGTGAACCTGTGGTGGAGCAGAGTCTGAATTCGACTCAGTGTCTGGCCCATGGCAGGTGTTTCAGGAAGGCTTGAGGGTCACCACTCCAAGGACCACTGGCAACCCAGAGAAGAATAAAAGCAGCTGCAGGTGAGTTTCTCCCCTAAGGATAGAAGCATCTCAGCAACAGAATGCTGGCCAGCAAGATCACATTTGGGGCTCAAGGTCAGGAGTTCGAAACCAGCCTGAGCAAGAGCAAGACCCCATTTCTACTGAAAATAGAAAGAAATTAATTGGCCAGGTAAAAATATATACAGAAAAAATTAGCTGCGCATAGTGGCATATGCCTGTAGTCCCAGCTACTCGGGAGGCTGAGGCAGAAGGATTGCTTGAGCCCAGGAGTTTGAGGTTGCTGTGAGCTAGATTGATGCCATGGCACTGTAGACTGGGCAACAGAGCGAGACTGTCTCAAAAAAAAAATATATATATATATAGTAATGATCGTCACAGGTGGTTCAGACCAGGATGGTGGCAATTGAGCTGGAAAAAGGAGGTGGGCCTGACAGGATATACTCAAAGAAGATAGTGGCTGAGGGTGGCTCTTATGCATCTCTGAGTGGGGGACTAGGAGATGAGGTAAGTTGGGCACTGTTAAGTTTGAGGCAGTTCCTTCTGCCTCAGCCTCCCGAGTAGCTGGGACTACAGGTATGCGCCACCATGCCCAGCTAATTTTTTCTATATATTTTTAGTTGGCTAATTGATTTCTTTCTATTTTTAGTGGAGACAGGGTCTTGCTCTTGCTCAGGCTGGTTTTGAACTCCTGACCTTGAGCAATCCTCCCGCCTCGGCCTCCCAGAGAGCTAGGATTACAGGCGTGAACCACTGTGCCCGGCCATGACTAAAATCTTATAACCAGTTTCTCCAATAAGTGGAGGTGATCAGTAGGCTATGAGCTACATGGGGCTGTGTTCAGACAATAAGGCTGGGTTGGAGTCATTATGTCTGTGGTGTAATGGCTCCTGGCACTTAGTCCTCCCTTTCTGTACTGCAGTGGCTGGAAAAGGAGAAGCCCCAAGCTCCCACTGCTTTTTTTTGAGACAGAGACTCACTCTGTTGCCTGGGCTAGAGTGCCGTGTCGTCAGCAAGCTCACAGCAACCTCAAACTCCTGGGCTCAAACAATCCTTCTGCCTCAGCCTCCCGAGTAGCTGGGACTACAGGAATGTGCCACCATGCCCGGCTCATTTTTTCTATATATTTTTAGTTGGCCAATTAATTTATTTCTATTTTTGGTAGAGACAGGGTCTCACTCTTGCTCAGGCTGGTTTCGAACTCCTAACCTTGAGCGATCCTCCTGCCTTGGCCTCCCAGAGTGCTAGGATTACAGGCGTGCCCGGCCCCCCACTGCTTCTTCACATCTAGGGCTCTGGAAACAGATTGAATTCTGCCAATGAGCTTCACTCATATCTACCCACCCACTAGATTCTGCCATTGATACTTTAGTGTCCTTGCTTTATCACATACCTATCACATCCCATCCTTTTTCTATTTTATTTTGGTGCATTTCAAAGTAAGTTGCAGACATTAGTCCATTTGCTCCTAAATTAATTAGCATACATATCCCTAAGGAGAGTTCAAGATTTGAACTCTGAATTTACAGGCGTGAGCCACAATCCTAGCACTCTAGGAGGCCGAGGTGGGCGGATTGCTCGAGGTCAGGAGTTCGAAACCATCCTGAGCAAGAGCGAGACCCCGTCTCTACTATAAATAGAAAGAAATTAATTGGCCAACTAATATATATATATAGAAAAAATTAGCCAGGCATGGTGGTGCATACCTGTAGTCCCAGCTACTTGAGAGGCTGAGGCAGAAGGATTGCTTGAGCCCAGGAGTTTGAGGCTGCTGTGAGCTAGGCTGATGCCACAGTACTCTAGCCCGGGTAACAGAGTGAAACTCTGACTCAAAAAAAAAAAAAAAGATTTGGTTATAGTTATCATTTTGTTTGTTTGTAATGATCACCAGTTTGAGAAATTAAAAACGACACAGAAAAAGATAAAAGTCTCCCAATTCCTTTGGGGCAGTGTCTCTCATTTTCTGACTCTAGCTGTCACTCTCTCTTCCATTTAAGGCAAATTTACGGAAACGACAATCCTATATCGTGTTTCCATTTCCTCACATTGGGATCGCTCTTGCCAGAGTCTCCAGTTGTTGCTAAGTCCAAGAAACATTTTCCTGTTCTCATCTTATCTGCCTTTTGGCAGCAGTTGACACTGATGTTGTTAGTCAGGGTGCCCTGGAAACCACGCTTCTCCCTGGGGTTTCCCCCTTCTGTTTGGATGCTCCTCAGATCTTCCTTCTGGACCCTCCTCTTTGCCCAGTGTAAGTGCTGGTGTTCCTCCGGATGCTATCCTGGGTACTCTTCTCACTCTCAAGGGATTACATTCTCCTGTCACCTGCATCAGAGAGTGCCCTTCTACAGGAAAAAAAACACTTTTTAAGCAATTTTAAGCAAAATTGCTTAATTTTGCAAAATTGCACAATTTTAAGCAAAAAGGAGATTGAAACAGAGATTGGCCAGCGCGGTTGCGCGCGCCTGTAGTCCCAGCTACTCAGGAGGCCGAGGCGGGAGGATCGGTTGAGCCCAGGAGTTCAAGACTAGCCTGGGCAACATAGCTAGACTCCGTCTCTACCAAAAATAAATAAATAAGTAAATGAGGGATCAGGCCAACGCATGCGCGTGGGGCTCTTTTGATCCGTCGCGTCCAGTCGGAGCTGGTGGTGCTCAGCCCCGCCCCCTTTCCCATTCGGAGCCTTTGAGCCTGGGGACACGTACAGCCAACCAGTGAAAGGAGCAATTGTGAGTGGCATGCGCTTGGCCCAATTACCTGTGGCCCTGGGGAGCACGCCTGCGCCCAGGCCAATGGAGGGGCGGGGCGGAGCTCGGGCGGGAGCTGCGGTCACCTGATCTTTAGCGTCAGAGGCGGTGGAGGCTGAGGCTATGATGGCGGCGGCGGACTCTCCTGTGCGGATGGGGACACAGTGGGCCGCAGCATTCTGGCTGCTGGTGGCAGCGGTGGTAGTGGCGGAGCAGCAGGTACCGCTGGTGCTGTGGTCGAGTGACAGGTGAGCGGGCTACTGTGGGCTACGTTGCGCGCCGTGGCGGCTGAGGCACCCTCGCCCGAATCCAGGGCTGTCCTCGGCAAGGGGTGGGGAGGCCCAGAGGGGGATTGTTCCTTGTTTAGGGGCTCTCGCAGAGAGTCGGCTGGCGACAGAGGTCCGGTCCCCGCGCGTCAAGCCCATGGCCTGACATCAGCTTTTCTGTCCCCTGTCAGGGACTTGTGGGCTCCTGCGGCCGACACTCACGAGGGCCACATCACCAGCGACTTGCAGCTGTCTACCTACTTAGACCCCGCCCTGGAGCTGGGCCCCCGGAATGTGCTGCTGTTCCTGCAGGACAAGGTGCGCCTGCCCCAGCCAGCTCTTCTCCAGTCATCAGGAGGCAGGCAGGCCCCCTCCCCCCCCAGGACACTGACGCCCGTTTCCTAAGGGAAGCTTCAGTGACCTTGTCCCAACTGTAAGGAGGTGTGGCTCATCTCTTGGGAAGGCCTGTTGGAGAAGCTTCAGTGGGAATGGTGAGAGCAGCAGAAATGGCACCGATTTGATTGCAGGAAGCAACGGGTCTGAGGCCAGATGCCTACTAAGTCCCAAGAACTTTAGATATTATCTGACTTGCTTCTAGTATGGTGGGGATTGTCTGTATATAAGAAGACTGATGCAGGAGGAGGAGAAGTGGCTTGCCCAAGGTCATACAGCTGATGGGTGACAAGAGTTGGAATTCTAACTGTAATGATCATAATAAGGATAATTGGAAAATGGTCACTTATTTAGTACTTCATAGGTACTATGTTAATCTCATGTCATTATCTTGGTTTTACTGCCAAGGAAACAAAGGTTTGTACAGATGCAATGACTTACTGAGATTTCACAGTTTATAGACACTGCATTGGTTCCAGCCTGAGTCTGTCAGACCTCTCCCTGCCCCAGTTTGTACTCCTAATCAGCATAATGTTTTCTGTCCTATCTATACCTCTCTTCCCCCAAAGCAGGGGAATAAACCATGGGAAGATTCCAGGACAGCATAGAATTGGTGTTTGGGAGGCTGTCAAGCCTCTGCTTATCCCTCTTTGGTGGCCTGTATGGCTTATTCCCCTTGTGGTCTCACTCAGTTGCTGTGTGGACAGGTGGTGGCGGCCCATAGTCTTTCCAGGAGGTGGTAAATAATATAGTCAGTTCTATTAAACCAGCCTTTGGATTCATGGAATAATCTTTGTGAATGATAACTTCTTTTTTTTTTTTTAATCTTTTTTTTTTGTGTGTGTGTATGTCAGAGTCTCGCTCTGTTGCCCAGGCTAGAGTGCCGTTGCATCAGCCTAGCTCACAGCAACCTCAAACTCCTGGCCTCAAGGGATCCTTCTGTCTCAGCCTCCCAAGTAGCTGGGACTACAGGCATGTGCCACCATGCCCAGCTAATTTTTTTTCTATATATATATATATATATATATTTTTTAATTTTTTATTTTTTGAGACAGAGTCTCACTTTGTTGCCCAGGCTAGAGTGAGTGCGTGGTGTCAGCCTAGCTCACAGCAACCTCAAACTCCTGGGCTCAAGCAATCCTCCTGCCTCAGCCTTCCGAGTAGCTGGGACTACAGGCATGCGCCACCATGCCCGGCTAATTTTTTCTATATATATTAGTTGGCCAATTAATTTCTTTCTATTTATAGTAGAGACGGGGTCTCACTCTTGCTCAGGCTGGTTTCGAACTCCTGACCTTGAGCGATCCACCCGCCTCGGCCTTCCAGAGAGCTAGGATTACAGGCGTGAGCCACTGCGCCCGGCCTTTTCTATATATTTTTAGTTGGCCAATTAATTTCTTTCTATTTTTAGTAGAGATGGGGTCTTGCTCTTGCTCAGGCTGGTCTCAAACTCCTGACCTTGAGTGATCCTCCCACCTCAGCCTCCCAGAGTGCTAGGATTACAGGTGTGAGCCACCACGCCCAGTCCGAATGATAGTTTCTACACTGTAAAATAATAACACCATTGGCCAGGCGCGGTGGCTCACGCCTGTAATCCTAGCACTCTGGGAGGCTGAGGCGGGAGATTGCTCAAGGTCAGGAGTTTGAAAATATTAACACCACCTACATCAGAGGGCTGTGAGGAGTAATTCTTGAAATCCATGTAAAACATCTAGCCAGGGTCCCCCAGTCTTAGGGCATTCATTCCTTTGCGAAATACAGAGTGCCTATTATGATGTGCCAGGTTTTGTTAAGTGTTGGGGATATAGTGGTGAGCAGAGTAACCCAAGCCCCAACCTGAGGAAGCTGACATTCTTATGAGGGTGATTGGTAAATACTCAGTGTTTGATGCAATGTCAGTGCTGTGGTCTTTATTTTTTTTATTTATTTATTTATTTTTTTTGAGACAGAGTTTCACTTTGTTGCCCAGGCTAGAGTGAGTGCCGTGGTGTCAGCCTAGCTCACAGCAACCTCAAACTCCTGGGCTCAAGCAATCCTTCTGCCTCAGCCTCCCGAGTAGCTGGGACTACAGGCATGCGCCACCACGCCCGGCTAATTTATATATATATATATTAGTTGGCCAATTAATTTCTTTCTATTTATAGTAGAGACGGGGTCTTGCTCTTGCTCAGGCTGGTTTCGAACTCCTGACCTCGAGCAATCCGCCCGCCTCGGCCTCCCAGAGTGCTAGGATTACAGGCGTGAGCCACCACGCCCGGCCAGTGCTGTGGTCTTTAAAGAAGGAAGCAGGCTGAGGGGACAGAGTGACTGGGGATGCTGTTTTAGATAGTGGTGATCAGGCAAGACCTCACTGAGGATGTAATATCTGAGCAGAGACCTCAGGGGAGGGAGGAAAGGAGGCAGCCATGTGGCTCTGGGGGAAGGGCATTCCTGGCAGGGGAACAGCAGGTGCAGGGGCTCTGAGTATAGTGTGCTGTTGGTGAGCTCAAGGAAGAACTGGTGTGGCTGGAGCATAGTGAGTGAGAGAAAGGGGTAGGGGATGTAGGAGGTGGTCTGCAGGTGGCCAGAAGGGAGGAGGTCAGTTGCAATTGGAAATGTGTAAGAATGCCTTGGGCTCTGTGGAGCAGGGAGTGGTGTGACCTCTTGATTAAAGAAAGCCCACAGGACCCAGCAGTGCTTCCAGTGCTTTCAGACTGAAAGCCCAGGCAGCCAAACAAGGTCAAGGTTCCTGCTTAGAGGGAGGGGAGGCTGGGCAAGTGTGTATACTAAACAGAGTGAGGCAAGAGACTCTGATCAAAATCTCTCTCTGGGCCTAACTGGGAAAAGCCAGAGGAAGCTGGGGTTGGGGTGAAGGGCAGGAGTTACAGGATATCTGTAGGTTGTAGAGATGCGGTCGTAGGGATAAGGTCAGGGTTACTATGGTCCTGAGAGCTCTAAAGACTTCAGTGCTTCCTCCAGCATACTCTATGATCTTCACTTCTCTCCCTGTCCACCAAAAACAGGTGGGGTGGGGAATTGTCACACTCCTTAAAAAGGGTCCTGTCCAGACCAGACATAGCCAGCTCTCCTTTTCTCTGACTCCCTCCCAGAAGGTGTGCCCCACAGCTTCCCTCCCTGCAGCTTCCCTCTTCCCTCCCCAGTTCCTCTTGTCTGCAGGGGTGAGGCTGCTGACTCCTACTCCTGTGGTTTTACCACAAGTCAGCTGCCTGCAGATCTCTTCTTGACCCCGTGACTGCCTTCTGTGTCTTCTCACCCTGCCTTGAGAGTGCTGGAAAGAAGAAAGCCAGCCTTCCACCCCCACCCAACATCCCACTCCACCAGACCAAATCTGACTCTAACTGAGATTTTGCTGGCCCTGAGAATGCACAGGGAAGGTGACTCCCCCCTGCCCTGGTCCCTGTTACTTGTCAAACCTCCTGAGATGTCTCCCCTGCATTCCTATTAGCTGAGCATTGAGGATTTCACGGCATATGGTGGTGTATTTGGAAACAAGCAAGACAGCGCCTTTTCTAATCTGGAGGTAAGAGTCCTTTTCCAGCCACGGGCCATGGTGTCTGTTCTGTGCCTGCTCTCCTAGCACAAGAAGAACTGTACTCTTAGGAACCAGAGATGCTGGCTTTGGGGGTAGAAAGGCCTGGAGCCTGAGTGTCAGGGGCCGGGGGTGTGGGGCATTTTCTTTCTGACACATGAGGAGACCCCTGTGTAGATGTGGCTTTCCAGAGGAGAGCTGCCAGAGAGGTTTGTGGGGCTAGCCCAGGCTCACTGGTCCCTGGCTAACTCAACCTTCTGCCTCTCCCCTGCCCCTAGAATGCCCTGGACCTGGCCCCCTCTTCACTGGTGCTTCCTGCTGTCGACTGGTATGCAGTCAGCACTCTGACCACTTACCTGCAGGAGAAGCTCGGGGCCAGCCCCTTGCATGTGGACCTGGCCACCTTGCAGGAGCTGAAACTCAATGCCAGCCTCCCTGCCCTGCTGCTCATCCGCCTGCCCTACACAGCCAGGTACTGCCCACATGGCCTAGTCTCCAACTTTGAGGCCAAGAGGACAGTGAGGCTATGGGCTCTGGTGTACAGTTTAGCCAAAGATGACAGTATTCCCAACTACCTTGAAGCCCTTCCAGAAGGTTCCCTGTATGCCCAGAAGAGGCAAGAAGGGTCTCCTGCCAGGCTTGGACTCAGAAGTAGGTGCCCAGCACTGAGCCAGGCCTAGCAGGCCTCCAGAGATGAGGCAAGTGTGGGCCCTGCTTGTGGGGAGCCCCTCGCCTAGCCAGGCCCTGTTCGCAGAGCCCGGGGAGAACAGGTACGACATCCTAGGCAGAGGTGCTTAGGTAAGCAAAGGTGCAGGAAGGCTAAGCATGGCCCTGGCTAAGTGTGCATGCGGGCTCTGCGAGTGGGGCCAGTAGGGAGAAGTTGGAGGTACAGATGAAAGGGGGTAGGCAGTGGAGAGCTGGCTTAGGCCACATGAGGGCTCTGACACTCTCTCTTCCACAGCTCCGGCCTCATGGCACCCAGGGAAGTCCTCACAGGCAACGGTGAGTGGAGTCAGGGAGGATGCATGTCCTTATTTAGCCATTGGGCTGGGACCACAGAGCTGGCTGACAGCTCCGAGGCCCCTCCTCACTCCCGGACAGCCTGCCTGCTTCCTGGATCTGTGCTGGCTCCTGGGCCTCATCCCTGTCCAGCTGGCAAATGTGGCCTACCGTGCGGGAGCCTGTGGAGCCAGTTTCTCCTCAGACAGCATGAGTCCTAGACTTTTGGATTTAGTAGACCAGCAACATTTTAAAAAACAATTCTGAGGGCTTTTTACTATAAAGGACAGTCATTTCCATGGGAAGGTAATTGGAAACCTTCTGTGGGTGGATATGGCATTTTCTATATACATATTTACTCATTTCACTTAGGTAGTACTTGGTGATGACTTGGGTCCACAGTGTGGTCCCAGGAGGCTGGGGGAGAGGGTAGGATGAGAAATAGCTGTTCTTGGCCGGGCACGGTGGCTCACACCTGTAATTCTAGCACTCTGGGAGGGCGAGGCTGGTGGATTATTTGAGCTCAAGAGTTCAAGACCAGCCTGAGCAAGAGGGAGACCCTGTCTGTACTAAAAATAGAAACAAATTAGCTGGACTACTAAAAAAAAATATAAAAATTAGCTGAGCATGGTGGTGCATGCCTGTAGTCCCAGCTACGCAGAAGACTGAGGCAGGAGGATTGCTTGAGCCCAGGAGTTTGAGGTTGCTGTGAGCTAGGCTGATGCCACGGCACTCTAGCCTGGGCAACAGAGTGAGACTCTGTCTCAAAAAAAAAAAAAAAAAAAAAAAAAAAAAAAAGCGGCCCGGTGCAGTGGCTCACGCCTGTAATCCTAGCACTCTGGGAGGCCAAGGCGGGTGGATTGCTCAAGGTCAGGAGTTCGAAACCAGCCTGAGCAAGAGCGAGACCTGTCTCTACTATAAATAGAAAGAAATTAATTGGCCAACTAATATATATAGAAAAAATTAGCCGGGCATGGTGGCACATGCCTGTAGTCCCAGCTACTCAGGAGGCTGAGGCAGGAGGATTGCTTGAGCCCAGGAGTTTGAGGTTGCTGTGAGCTAGGCTGACACCACGGCACTCACTCTAGCCTGGGCAACAAAGTGAGACTCTGTCTCAGGAAAAAAAAAAAAAAAAGGAAAGAAGAATTTTAAGAACTCTATCAGTGAGTGGCAAGTGACAATGTAATAAAAATAGAAATAAAGCATGCGCCACCATGCCTGGCTAATATTTTTATGTATATTTTTAGTTGGCCAATTAATTTTCTTTGTATTTTTAGTAGAGATGAGGTCTCACTCTTGCTCAGGCTGGTTTCAAACTCCTGACCTTGACCGATCCTCCTGCCTCTGTCTCCCAGAGTGCTAGGATTACAGGTGTGAGCCACTGCGCCCAGCCTCTGATAGTGTTGTGTTTTTTTTTTTTTTTTTTTTGAGACAGAGTCTCACTCTGTTACCCAGGCTAGAGTGCCGTGGCATCTGCCTAGCTCATAGCAACCTCAAACTCCTGGCTCAGGCGATCCTCCTGCCTCAGCCTCCTGAGGAGCTGGGACTACAGGCATGGGCTACCATGCCCGGCTAATTTTTTCTATATATTTTTAGTTGTCCAATTAATTTCTTTCTATTTTTAGTAGAGACAGGGTCTCACTCTTGGTCAGGCTGGTTTTCAAACTCCTGACCTTGAGCGCGACCTTCTTGCCTCGGCCTCCCAGAGTGCTAGGATTATAGGCATTAACCACCACACCTGGCCTCTGATAGAGTTTTTTTTTTTTTTTTTTTTAAGGCAGAGTCTCACTCTGTTGCTGGGGCTAGAGTGCCGTGGTGTCAGCTTAGGTCACAGCAACCTCCAACTCCTGGGCTCAAGCTCTGATAGAGTTTTTTTTTTTTATTTCGGCATATTATGGGGGTACAGATTTTAAGGTTTCAATAAATGCCCTTTCCCCCTCCCCCCTCTGATAGAGTTTTGATATGAGGGGTCTTAGCAGACCATAGACTGGTAGCTGTCTGTGGCCTGGGGGTTGGGGACCAGAGGTCTAGAAGGTTTCTTGGTGGGGGGCATTTCTTTAAGTGGGCTGTGTGGTGACCTGGGTATCTGCTCTCCCCATCACCCTTCAGATGAGGTCATCGGGCAGGTGCTGAGCACACTCAAGTCTGAAGATGTCCCATATACGGCGGCCCTCACAGCAATCCGCCCTTCCAGGGTATGTGCCCTTCTGGCAGGAGCTCTGAAACAGTGGGGAGAGGCAGTGTGGTGAGTCTGCCTGGAGGTGGAGGTGTATGCCACAGTCAGGGCCCCCTGGGAGTCCCAGGATTGGGGAGGCAGCAGGCAGAGGACCCCTGTGGAGGGGGTCCAACTCTCAACTCTTTGGGGTGACTCTGGAGAGGACTAGGATGAGCAGTCAAGTCCCGCTTCCTCCTTCAGGGGGCAGCTTTCCATCTTCCCTGTGAGCCTTATGGGTGGCATAATCGGACACTAAAGCCAAGTGATCCCAAGTTTGAGGGTCTAGGGGAATCATCAGGGCGTAGGGGCCAGCAGGGAAAGCTTCCTGGAGGAAGGACTCCCTCTGACCACTGGGACTTTTAGATGGTGGACAGGGTACCCAGTGGGGAGGGGAGGGAGGGCATGACAGTTGGATCCAGGCTTGCTCCCAGGGCTGTTGAGAGGAGGCTTGTTGGGTATTTCCACAGGTGGCCCGTGATGTAGCCATGGTGGCTGGGGGGATAGGTCGCCAGCTGCTACAAAAACAGCCTGCATCATCTGTGACCCATCCCCCTGTGAGTTATAATGACACCATCCCCCGGATCCTGTTCTGGGCCCAAAACTTCTCTGTAGCATACAACGGCCAGTGGAAAGACCTGACCTCCCTCACCTTTGGGGTGCAGGAGCTCAACCTGACTGGCTCCTTCTGGAATGACTCCATTGCCAGGTAAGGGCATTAGGTTAGGGAGGACTATGCTGCCACAGGTTCTATTCCTGCCTCTGTGGGTTGGGGCCAAGGTGGGGAGCTGGGATCAGGTATATGTATGAGGGGCAGGGATGGCTTTGGTCTTGGTGGGGAATGGTCACCCTGAAAATGCAGGTGGTAACACATCACAAGGTAGGGACACTAGTGGGCTATTCGAGGGGGAATTGCTCAGAGTTCCACCTTCTCATGCTTGCCAGTATTGGGTTGGGACCTTGGTTGTTATACCTCAGTTACCTGGGAACCTGTCACCTCCCCCTTGAGCAAAACCTCTCTGGGACTGCATGTGGGCAAATACCAGGCCGATTACCTGAGCCGTTTCTGGGGCTCCCAAGCCCTCCTGTTTGCCCTCACCCCCAAAGCCCATCCCAGGCACTTCATCGACTCCAAGAGGGAGAAAAAGGAGGGGAGATGAGCTCAGAGTAACCAGAGGAAGGAGCCCTAAGCTGGAGGTTGGGGACTTAGATGCTGGCTTTCAGCTCTGTTCCTGCTTGCAATATGACAATCCTCCGTTTTTCTATTTGTCAAGTTGGGACACTGCCTCTTCAGGTGGCTATAAGGACCTGGGGCAGCTTAGGTAGGAGCAGACCCAAGGGACTTGCTCTTTCTTTAAGATGCTCAAGGCTCTCTGAGAGCCTGACAGCATGCCTTTTACTCTGGCCTTGCAGGCTCTCGCTGACCTACGAACAACTCTTTGGTACTACAGTGACATTCAAGTGAGTCTTCGGGGAAGTTGAGATGTGGGTAGGCTGGTGTGGCTCCAGTCTCCTCAGCTCACTTTACACGCCTGCTGCCTTCTCCAGGTTCATTCTGGCCAACCGCTTCTACCCAGTGTCTGCCCGGCAGTGGTTTACCATGGAGCGCCTCGAAATCCATGGCAATGGCTCTGTTGCCTACTTCAATGCTTCCCAGGTCACAGGGCCCAGCATCTACTCCTTCCACTGCGAGTATGTCAGCAGTGAAAGCAAGAAAGGCAGTCTCCTTGTGCCCCGCACACAGCCCTCACTCTGGATGCTGACTCTTCAGGACTTCCAGGTGTGGAGCAGGGAGGGTCCCAGATTCAGGTGGGGGAGCCCAGGCTGGTGGTAGCAGAGCACTGATAGGGGAAGAGAGACCTGAAGAGTCCCAGCTGCCCCATCCCAGTCCTTGTTGGACTTCCACCTGTGGGGCCATATGGTCCTTTCTGACCTGCATCCTTGTGTCCTTCAGATCCAGGCTTTCAACGTGATGGGTGAGCAGTTTTCCTATGCCAGTGACTGTGCCGGTTTCTTCTCCCCGGGCATCTGGATGGGGCTGCTCACCTCCCTGTTCATGCTCTTCATCTTCACCTATGGCCTGCACATGATCCTCAGCCTCAAGACCATGGATCGCTTTGATGACCACAAGGGCCCCACGATCTCTTTGACCCAGATTGTGTGACCCTGTGCAAGTTGGGGGAGGGACGAGATAGACGGCATGATGGTGTCCAGGTTGTCACTTTCCCACCTTGTGGCACACTGGACGGAAGGGCTTCCCGAACTCTTTCTACCATAGCATGAACCCCAGGCTTCCCTCAGCCAGTCTTGCTCCCTCTTCAACCTACTGAGGGGCTTCCCTGGGGCTGCCTCCATCCCTACCAACAAGGTGTACATATTCTGCATAGATATTAGACACATCTCCCAGGCTCAGTCATTGTAGGGGTGGGGAACATTAGTTCTCCAGTCCCATTTCTCCTCCCCTTTTTTCCTTATTTATTCTTGTCTCTCTACCATTATCTCTTGCTGTTTATAGTGCTTTTGTGTAGCAAATGCCCCTTCCCTAAGGTTTATGAGGCTCCTTGCAGCAGCCATGAGCTTGAGGTTCCCTGAGTTTAGTGGGTGTGGAAATTAGATTCTGTCCTGGTTGGCTGTCGTTATTGATTTTGTGATGTTGTGCTAACAGTAAGCAGTATGCTGGGGTTTGTCTATGTGGCCTGAGAAGGAAGAGACCACCACGACAGGTGGGCTGGGTGTGATCACTGGGTTTCTGGCATGTTAGCAGAAGCCTGGGGTAATTGGTTGTTTCCTTCCTAATAAAGACGGATCGCAATCTGTTGGCGCTCATGTCACTCATTTCTGGGCTGGGCATTAGGACTGCGCTTGGCTGAGGGATGCGGGAAGAGGCGCCCGGATGTAGCCCAGCCAGGCCAAGTAGGGAAGGCGGGAAGGCATTTCCGGGATCTGGAAGGCCGGGAGGGTCTTCAGCAAAGTGGATCCCTAACCGGTTAGGGTAAGGAGGGGGCGGTCAGGGCAGAGTGGTGGTTTGCTTTGGCGCCTCAGTGACTGATAACCCTCGCGTCGTGAGAGGGGCCGCCCCCGGCTGCCGCAGCGGCGCGCGCCCGGACCGCGGGACCGCGCTGAGCCTCCTGGGGGGGTGGGGCAGGGCGCGCACGGCTCCCGCGCACGGATCCCTCCTGAGCCGCAGCACTGGCCGCTGGTCCGCCCCGCCCCGCTCTTCTGTTGGCCCTTGACGAGCAGCGTCGCCCGTGGGGCCGCGCTGGTGCTGGGGCCTGGGCCCTAGCAGCCCTCCCTGGAGACGAGCCGGGGAGGCAGTGGCCCTGGCCAGGTGCAGCCGGGCGCTGGAAGGGGACGGGACTCTTTGACGCGGCGGAGGGGTCGGGCGACGTTCGGCACGTCGCCATCTTTGGTCCACTGCGGCGGCTGCGGAGGCGTCGGCTGCGACTGCTGTGGTGAAGGAGGAGGAGGAGCCGAACGGGCGCTGGCACCTAGGCCTGACCATGGACGAGGAATACGATGTGATCGTGCTGGGGACCGGCCTCACCGTAAGTGCGGTCTTTGGCGGCCTTGGCCCCGCATCATGCCCTCCCCACCCCCTGCGATGATGCAGCCGCCGGCCCCATCCTCCCATCACTGCCATCTTCTGCACTCTGGTCCCCAAAAAGCTAGCGCCGTGCCCACCCCACCAGTCCCCCCCGCGACGTTGTCTCTACTCGCTGCCATGGCTCCATCTTCCCGAAGGGGCCCCGCCCCTCCTGCCTGCCCCCTCGACTACCAGGGTGCCGACCCCCGGCCCCCTCCGATCTTCCCTACCCCTGCGTGCTGGGCTGGAAAACTCACCCTCACTTGGCCCGATGCCCCCGACCCCGCCTACTCAGCCCCCACTCATCGCCCGCCCAGCATCCCCTCCCATCTTGCCCTAATCCTGATAGGGATGAAGTCCAAGGACCTAGAGTAGGGGGCTTCCCCAGGGTGAGCCCTCATCCTGCCTTCCCAGCTTCTTCTGGGACTACAGCACCCAGGGAATGTTCCAGAAGAAGCAACAGTGGGGGCAGCGACCACATTCCCGCTACCCCACCCTTGGTTTCCTATGGAGATCTCAGGCGGAGTAGCATCCGCAGTCTTTGTTCTTGGGCTAGTGACAGTGACTTGTGAGGGTGTTTATCTTCCTCTTTCCCCCAGACCCCATTGGCCCAATCCCCTGAGAGACGCTTCCTCAGTCTGGGCCCAGACGCCCCTCCCATGGACATGGTGGCAAAGGCTCAGAGTCAGGGGCTCCTGATGTTTGAAGAAAGAGTACCCCAGGGTGGGGCGTGCGATTTCAAGGACTGTGCTAAACCTTTCTTAGCTTCCCTTTTGGGTGCCTTTGCCACATAGCTGGGTCTCCTCTATGGCTCATTGTGTCTTGTCTGCCTTTTTGTGCACTATACGGAGATAGATGACTTTCTTGGCATGTTGGCACTGGATGCTCTGCCTCCCTCAAATCCTATGTTATTTCTCTCTCCTTGTTCACTTCTTTGTCTAGCAAGGTTACAAAGGAGATTTTGATCACAGGAAGCCATCACCCCCAATTTTAGACAAGGGGACCAGCTGGGGGTGGAAGGAGCTGTCCATTGGGGCAGGTTTGCTGCAAGGAACAGATCATGGCTGCTGGTGGGGACGTGGGCAGGTGGGAGTGCAGCAAATGTCACCCCTCCCCCAGGAATGCATCCTGTCAGGCATCATGTCTGTGAACGGGAAGAAGGTGCTGCACATGGACCGGAACCCCTACTATGGGGGCGAGAGCTCCTCCATCACACCCCTGGAGGAGGTGAGGCTGCCCGGGCCCATCCCTGTAACCTCTCACATAGGGGCATAAGGTTGAAGCAGCTCCCCATTTTTGGGGGGAAGAAGGGTAGAGGAGGGAGGGAGGGGTAGTCCTTGAGGCATGTTTTTTTCTCTCCTTTTTGCTTACAGCTGTATAAACGTTTTCAGCTGCTGGAGGGCCCCCCTGAGTCAATGGGCCGGGGCCGAGACTGGAACGTTGACCTGATCCCCAAATTCCTCATGGCCAATGGTGAGGGAGATGAAGGAGGGATTGCGGGGAGTGATTGGGAAGACCAGAGGACAGTAAGGCTCCAGAGAAGGGGCAGCCAGATCAGCTAGTTCTTTTGGAGCGAGCTGTGCTGATATCACCCCCACTCCCCCACAGGGCAGCTGGTAAAGATGCTACTGTATACAGAGGTGACTCGCTACCTGGACTTCAAGGTGGTAGAGGGCAGCTTTGTCTACAAGGGGGGCAAGATCTACAAAGTGCCATCCACTGAGACCGAGGCCTTGGCTTCCAGTGAGTGTGGGTCCCCTGAGCCAGAGAATAGTGGGGTGGAGGGAAGCAGACTTTTCTCAGGATAAGGGGCAAGGAAGCCATCCAGAGTAGTGTACTCCCTTGCCCAAAGTCACATTCCTCACATAGGACCGTAGCACTTTACCGCTGGGTGCCAGGAGGAAAGTCCACACATAGCGGGGATGGGGAGGGGCCTCCTTTTTGAAAGACTTCAGCCTTTTGCAGGGGCTCCACTGGACCCCCAAGACATCCCAGAGTGTCAGAACCAGGAGGGACCTCAGAGTTTGTCCAGCCCAACCCCCTCTTCATACAGGTGGGGAAACCGAGGCCAAGAGGATAGAGGGGTTAACTTCAGGTTACATGAAGGCTCAGCCGGGACCCAGGGCGCCTGCTTTCTTTGGCCTGCCCTGCTGGGAAGGAGAGTTTTGTGTTCCACTGGTGCGAAGGGTCTCCTCACACCACCTTCCTCAGATCTGATGGGCATGTTTGAGAAACGGCGCTTCCGCAAGTTCTTGGTGTTTGTGGCAAACTTCGATGAGAACGACCCCAAGACCTTTGAGGGTGTTGACCCCCAGACTACCAGCATGCGTGATGTCTATCGGAAGTTTGACCTGGGCCAAGATGTCATCGATTTCACTGGCCACGCCCTGGCACTCTACCGCACTGATGAGTGAGGGGAAGCTGGTGTGGCGGCAGCCTCCTCACCTGGCCTGTCCCCTGCCCTCCCCACACCTGCCTGCTGCTCCCTTGCCCACACCGCGTATCTCCTCTGCATTTGACTCACATCCTCCTCAGGCCATTCAGGGTGGTGGGAAAACTGGCCTGGTGCCTGGGTGGGGGTGAGCCAGGGATGCTGCTGTTGGAGTGTCTCCCTTTACCTCTGTCCCTCCAGCTACCTGGACCAGCCCTGTCTTGAGACCATTAACCGCATCAAGTTGTACAGCGAGTCCCTGGCTCGATATGGCAAGAGCCCATATTTATACCCCCTCTATGGCCTGGGTGAGCTGCCCCAGGGCTTTGCAAGGTGAGGATATAGCTTTTTTGAGTTGGCATTACTGACTAATTTGGACTGAGGCCCAAAATGGAAATGGCTCCCTTGAGCATTTGCATAGCATTTCACACTTTCCAATCTGTGATCTTCATTTATTTCACTCCATCCTTGGGTGATGGGGTACAGCCCCGATGCGCTGAAGTGCAGAGTCAAAAAAGCTGGGGTTAGCAGATGTGGTCTGCTCAGTTCCTGGCAACACCAGGACTGGGCCCCGGGCCCCCAGCCCCCAGAACCTTGAGTCAGGGCTTAGCTGGGAGCAGGGCCTTCTCCAGAGAGTCCTTCATTTCACCCTCCCCAGGCAATTTCTGTGTGGAACTGTTCCTTCATGCCACATTCAGGTTAGCCCTTGGCAGAATATTCTGAGTAGAAGCTCCAGAGAAGAAGGAGCATCCTGAGAGGGAGCAGAGCTCACAGTAGTGATAGAGCTGGGATGGATACTGGGTCTCTGGACTCCTGCCTGCCTAGGGCAGCCTTCTCTGCACCATGCTGTGGGGGTTTGCTAAAATTGGTGCCCATTTCTCCTGGGTGGGGACCTTCACCATCGCCCTCCTCCCCACAGATTGAGTGCCATCTATGGGGGGACATACATGCTTAATAAGCCTGTGGACGATATCATCATGGAGAATGGCAAGGTGGTGGGCGTGAAGTCTGAGGGAGAGGTGAGCTTTCCCCATGCAGTGCAGTCACCATGGCTGGGGTGGGGCCTGGCCACTTAGGGGCTCTGTTCCCAGTGAGATTGACTCTGAAGGCCTTGGAGCTGGGAACCAGGGTCTAAGAGAAGTCTGTGGAGCCATGGCTGTTGTCAAGAAGTCTCTCTAAAAGCCATGTGCTATGCCTGTGGTCCAGAAAGTGTTCTTGGTCACAGTGCCTCAGCAGGGGGGTTTCCCAGCCCTGTGTGTTGGGGCCCGCCTCCCTGAGCTGTAGGGTGGGACCATGTGCTACAGTGGTGACAGATCAGAGAAGCACCCTGTCAGAGCTGCCTGTCCTCACTGTGGGCCCAGCCCCATGGCTACATAAAAGAGTGATCCGACAGGAGCAAGGCCTTCTGGTGCCTTCACAGGTGGCCCGCTGCAAGCAGCTAATCTGTGACCCCAGCTACATCCCAGACCGTGTGCGGAAGGCTGGCCAGGTTATCCGCATCATCTGCATCCTTAGCCACCCCATCAAGAACACCAATGATGCCAACTCCTGCCAAATCATCATCCCCCAGAACCAGGTCAACAGGAAGTCAGGTAGGTGGCCACTTCCTCTTGTATGTGCTTGCTGGGGTGGCTCTGCCTCTCCCTGTCAGTCTCAGGGTGCCCTGCCCGATCCCCCCAAGTCATGATTGCAGTCACGACTTGGGGCCCTAGGGTTTGGGTTTCTTGGACCCTTCTCCTCCATGAGGGTGACGTCTTGGATGCTGCCTGCTTTATGAGGCTGCAGACGGGCAGGCAGGTCAGAACTGTGCCCAGCACCCAGAAGCCCTCTCTGTGCGGCTGGTGCCTCTGGTCTGCATTAACATGGTGCTTCCTGTGGCTAGACATCTACGTGTGCATGATCTCCTATGCGCACAACGTGGCTGCGCAGGGCAAGTACATCGCCATTGCCAGCACCACGGTGGAGACCACGGAGCCCGAGAAGGAGGTGGAGCCGGCCCTGGAGCTGCTGGAGCCTATTGATCAGAAGTGAGGGGCTGGGCTGAGCCCCATGGGGAAAGGGGGTTGGCAGCCCAGAAAGGGCAAGGCCCATTGTGAGGCCTGTCCCCTCTCCTCCATCTGCTCCTCAGGTTTGTGGCTATCAGTGACTTGTATGAGCCCATTGATGATGGTTCCGAAAGCCAGGTAAGCAGGCTCTCCTGCCCCCAGCTCCTGGATGCCCACCCAGGGCCCCTGCCCGACTCACCCTACGCCCTGGGCTTTGGCTGTTTTCAGGTGTTCTGTTCGTGCTCCTATGATGCCACCACACACTTTGAGACAACCTGCAATGACATCAAAGACATCTACAAACGTATGGCTGGCTCTGCCTTTGACTTTGAGAACATGAAGCGCAAACAGAATGATGTCTTCGGAGAAGCTGACCAGTGATTGCTGCCCCTGCCCCAGCCCCTGCTGCCCTCCTGCCACCTGTGTCTGTTCTGCTCGAGGGCTGGGGAGATGTGTGGCTGGACACTCATTTCCAGCCTCCTTTGCTTCCCCCACCACATTCCCATCACCCACCTCATTGATTCACTGACCAAATTCTTAATCTTAGCGATGGTTTGGGAGATGGGGGGTTGGTTAGCATCCTCTTTCTTGGCCCTTGCTTATCCTAGGAAAAGACGGTTCTTCTCATTGTGTGTGTCTCTTCCCCCCACCCCTAATTCTTCTGCTCTGTTTGGAAAAGATGTGGAAGAAAAGCTGACTTCTGCCCCCACCACTCTTACCCCCACTGTAGTGGCCTTTGGAGATGCCCCCTGCCTCCCCCCACCAACTCTCTTGTGTGTTGGAGAGAAGGGGCCCTCCCAGCACAAAGTTGCATTCCTCCCCCTAATTTATTCTAATTTATTAATTTAGGCCCACTCTGTCTGAGCCCACAGCCTTCAGGTGTGGCCTGGGGGCTGTAGAGTGAGCTGCCCTGCCTTTCCCAGCCCTGGCCCAGCCTGGGGAGGGGTGAAGGCTTGGGTGTGGCCCCATCCGAGGTTGCTCTTGTTGTTTTGCTTCTGTCTTTGTGTTTCTGTTATGTGGTACTGGCTGAGAGGGAAAAGAAGTGTGAGCATAGCAGAAAGAGGTGGGAAATGGATCCCGACCCAGTGTGCCCCGTCCCAAGCCTTTTAGTGGTGGGAAACTCTTATCTCGCAAAGTGAATGTGTCCCCTTCCTAAATCTCTAGTGTACTCCACAGAAAACAAAACATCCCAATAAAACTGTTGAAACTGAACTGGATCTTTATTTCCCAAAATTTGGGTACTTGGCAGGGCTTTGGCTCCCTGTGTTGGGACTTTCACTTGGCCACTTCCTGACTGTAAAAGGTGGCATTCTTCACCCAGTGAGTTGATGCTGGCACCAGGACTGCAACTCTCAATGGTCAATGCATGCCGAGGGCCCGGGAGTTAGGCATCAAGGAAGGGAGGGGGCTGGGGTCCTAGCTTCTGGGTCAAAATTGAGGAGGCAGAGGGTACCCGGGCCTAGCCTTGTATGGGGGCCAAAGTTGAAGTGGGGGGGGCACGGGGATATAAGTCGAGGAGATAGCCTGGGAACCGGGGCCTGGCCTCAGGCAGGGAGGAAGCCTAGGGACCAAGGGGTCTAGCTTAGGTCTGGGGTCAACATCAAAGAAGTGGAAGAGGTGGTCCCAGCCTTGGGGTCGAGAGGAGGGAGGAGAGGGACTGGAGGCCCCGCCTCGGTCGGACTAACGTCAAGGAAGCGCAGGGGACTAGGGGACGCAGCCTCCCGGGTCACTAAGGGACAGGCAGAGGGGGGCGGGACGCGAGTCTACGCAGGGTACCTGGAGCCGGAGGGGCGGGGCGGGAGGCGGCCACGCCCGAGACAGCTGGGGCGGGGCGGGCGCCCATGCGTCTCCTGGCGGCTGACGTCACGACGCGGGCGTCAGCGGACTGCACGGCCACCGCCGCTCCTGCTGCCGCGACTCAGCTGGGCCACAGTTGCTGTCGCCGCCGCCGCCATGGCTCAGTACAAGGGCGCCGCGAGTGAGGCAGGCCGCGCCATGCACCTGATGAAGAAACGGGAGAAGCAGCGCGAGCAGATGGAGCAGATGAAGCAGCGGATCGCGGAGGTGCGGGCCGGCCCGGGGTGCCTCGGAGCATGCGCGCAAGCGGGCCCCCTGGCGGCACGGCGCGGCGCGACACTCCGGCCCTGGGCGATCCTGGGCTGCTGGCTCTGAGCGCGGGCTGCGATCCGGGGGCGGGAACCTTGCTTGCTGCCCTCAAGCCTGGGATAGAAGCAAGCCGGCGACCGCCCCCTCCACAGGATCGAGCCGTCTCAGAATCTTAGACCTCTAGTTTGTGATAAAGCTCCGGCAGGAGGGAGCTACAGTTAGTGTTTCTCTTGGTGACAATGGGGTGGGGCGGGCCCTCCTGGGCCCCTCCTGGGCCCCTGAGCCCTCAGCGCCAGTCCTCTGCCCGGATCCAGTGCTACTGGGAAGGGCAGGCTCTCCCCGCAGGGGAGGCACTGGGAGGCCCAAGCAGGCCTGGCCGGTGCACCCGTGCCTAGGCTCAGTCCACAGCCTCTGCTCCTGTGACACTGGCAGACCCAGGCCTCTGGGATGCAGGCAGTTCGCCCAGCGCTCTGGTGAGGGGCCTGTGATGACGGGCAGTCAGGGATGGAGGATGAGGATCTCAGCTTGAGCCACTGAGGGAGACTCAGCAGAAAAGCTGGGACTCAGGGCTGGAGGGCAGAGCAGGCTGCTACCCCAGCTAAGTGCAGAAGCCAGCCCAAGGAAGCAGCCTCCACACTGAGGCCCTGCAGCCTCAGGTCACTCCCCTGCCCTGGCCCCACCGTCTCAGTGTGGACTCTCTGGCAAGCTGAAGGTATGTTTCACTGCTGGCCACCTCCCTTGGGGCCCAGCAGTCAGAGAAGGATCTGTGTGGTACCAAGTGGGCTGAGACCAGGGCTGAAGAGAGGAACTTCATGGGAAGTTGTTGGCCACATCTGGCACTGCAGGGGAGGAAAACTGCTCAGGGAGGGGCTGGTCCCTCAGACACTTTACTTCTTTGCCCTCCCCTGACACTCCTTGGCTTGGGTCTCTGGAGCTTCATCTTAAAGACTGAGCCTGGAGGCTGGGCCTGGTGGCTCACGCCTGTAATCCTAGCAACTCTGGGAGGCCAAGGCAGGCGGATCATTCAAGGTCAGGAGTTCGAGACCAGCCTGAGCAAGAGCGAGACCCTGTATCCACTAAAAATAGAAAGAAATTCATTGACCAACTAAAAATTTATATAGAAAAAATTAGCTGGGCATGGTGGCGCATGCCCATAGTCCCAGCTACTCGGGAGGCTGAGGCAGAAGGATTGCTTGAGCCCAGGAGTTTGAGGTTGCTGTGAGCTAGGCTGATGCCATAGCACTGTAGCCCAGGCAACAGAGCAAGGCTCTGTCTCAAAAATAAAAGACTGAGGGCGACTTCCGGGGCCCCGCTCTTGGGGCCCCAGAACCTCGTCCACGAATAAAAAAAAAAAAAAAAAGAAAAAAAAAAAAGAAAATAAAAAATAAAAAAAAAAAATAAAAGACTGAGCATGGAAAGACCAGAGGTCAGTAGGGCCTGTGGCTCCAGGACACTGAGAGGGCTGAGGTCCCCAGCAGGAGATCTGGAGGGGCCAGAGCACTCAAAGGATCAAAGGGAAATGACCTCATTTGGCTCCCAGGGCACTGGAAGAGCCCCTCCCAGCCTCATGGAACCTTGCATCGACAAAGGAAAGGGGACATGTCTTTTCCAGGGTCACATTGTAGTGAGTCCAGAGGCAGACCTAGGACTAGAACTCAGGTTGCTGCTCCCATCCTCATTGCTGCCCTGCTCCCCTGCAGGAGAACATAATGAAATCCAACATTGATAAGAAGTTCTCTGCACACTATGATGCCGTGGAGGCCGAGCTCAAGTCCAGCACCGTGGGTGAGCGGGGCACGCGTGCCACCCTCTCCCAGCCCGGGTCCACTCCTTCACTGGCCCTGGGTGAGTGACCCTTCCTCTCACATCTCCTTGCTTCCCAGGTCTCGTGACCCTGAATGACATGAAGGCCAAGCAGGAGGCGCTGGTGAAGGAACGGGAGAAGCAGCTGGCCAAGAAGGAGCAGTCCAAGGAGCTGCAGCTGTGGGTCTTCTCACCAGTGGGCTCAAGTGGAGCTAGTTCCCCGAGGGCTCCTGGGGGCGGCCCAGGCTGTTTTTGTACCTTGCAGGGGGACCCTATTTCCTGCTTTGGGAACAGATGTAGTGTGTAGTTTGGGATTTGTATTTCTCTCTCCCCCGCCTTTTTGGGCCCACGCTAAAGTCTTACCTCTGGTTTGTTCGTCCCCTTTCTGTTCCTCTGGGAAGGCAGTGAGTCCTGTCTGGGCCCTTTCCTTTCACTGGGTGCCATTCCTCTCCATCCCATGACCCCTGTGGCCTGCTGTGCCTGCTGTATCATAATCAGAGCCCTGCCCGTGAGTTTGAAGTGACCCAGGCGGTAGAAACCCTCTAGGGTGCTGGGGATGCCCAGCCCGCACTCAGTGGCCCCCACACTGAGTGCACGGGTGGCTTTGGGTCAGGGAAGGGACCTGAGGGTGGGGCGTGGGGCATGACAGTCATCTGTGTTCCAATAGGAAGCTGGAGAAACTTCGAGAGAAGGAGCGTAAGAAGGAGGCAAAGCGAAAGATCTCTAGCCTGTCCTTCACCCTGGAGGGGGAAGAAGAGGGAGGCGAGGAGGAGGAGGAGGTAGCCATGTATGAGGAGGAGCTGGAAAAGGAAGGTGAGGCCAGGCTTGAGTGGGCCTGTGGCCCCTGGGCAGGGGCCACCAGTGGGAGAGGCTGTTAGGGCAAGTCTGGTGCCTAGTCAGGAAGGTTCCAGAAGCTACCCTTTAGCGGTACCATGTAGGATAAACCAAAAAGGAGAGAAGATAGTCTAGACCAGGCTGGCTGGCTGAACTTGCTATGATGATGAAAATGTTTGTGTTTACACTGCCCAATGTGGTAGCCACTGAGCATTTGTCACGTGGCTCATGTGGCTGGGGTACTAGATTGTTAATTCTGTTTGATTAGTTTCAACATAAACTTACACAGCCACAGAAATCCAGTGCTACTAGTTGGACACTGTAGGTCTCAGCTGTGAGAAGGAGGGGCTGTCAGGGACAACTCAGAAAGGCCAGCCTGGCACCCCACATACCACATACCTGTGCTGTGCCTGACCAGAAGCACACAGGGTGTTGTCCCTCTCCTAGTAGATGTCACATGGGTCAACATGCACTCAGGACACTCAGGGTTGCTGCTTTGTTCAGGGTCCAGGGGGCTAGTCCAGGACTCAGGGAAGGTGTCACATGAGGGGACAGTTGAGCCTTAAAAAGGGACATTTCATTAGCCAGAAAGATGGGAGAGGGTGCGGAGAGTGTATAAGTCAAAAGATGCAGTGCATACCAAAAGAGAGCAGGGAAGGGTGGACACATTGGCGGATTTGGAGCAAGTTGTGTCCTAGGCCTCAGGGGAGGGCAGGGAGGCCTAGGCTGTTTTAGGAATCATGATGCCCAGGGAACAGTGGTGGGAGGGGATCGAGGCTAGGGGTTGGCACTGCATGGCTGTGGCCACAGGCTGGGTGTGATGGCTTTAGGGGAGTGATTGGACTGTCAGAAAGAAGAGCCTGCCAGCCACCTGCAATTTTCATTTTGAGTGTTCCAGGGGCCACAGTAAAGCACATAAGAAGAAACAGCTGTCACTTTAGTGGCACATGTATTTAACCTGACACATTCAAAACATTATCATTGTGGCATGTTGCACTAGCTACGTGGCCAGTGCAGGCTTGGAGGGGAAGCTTGTCAGCCTTGCTGTGTGTCACTAGGGCTTTTACAAAACACTGCATGGTGGGCTCTTCCTTCCCTTCTAAGGTCTCATTTTAGGGGGCCCAGCAATGGGACCCCAGCATCAATTTTTTTAAAGCTCTCCCTGGGATTCTAATGTGCAACCGGGCTCTAGAACTCCTGCCCTAGAGCATCAAGCTGAAGAGTTTGGGCTTGTCTTCTGGGTCAGTGGTTCTCAAAGTATGTTCCAGGGACCCTGGAGGGGGCAGTCTGAGAGATTGAAACCATTTTCATGATAATGCTGAGACATTCTTTGCATCCTTTTGTTCCAGAGATCACCACAAAGAAGAGGAAATTGGGGAAGAACCCAGATGTGGACACAAGCTTTTTGCCTGACCGAGACCGGGAGGTAAAGGCTGCCTGGCCTGACCCTGGCCTAGGGGAGGCTCTCACTGCACGCCCTGAGCAACCCTGGCCTAACTCCTGTACCTATTTCCTCTCCCAGGAGGAGGAGAATCGGCTCCGGGAAGAGCTGCGGCAGGAGTGGGAAGCCAAGCAGGAGAAGATCAAAAGTGAGTGCTCACAGAGCTGGATGCACGTGGCCTGGCACTGGGGCCAAGCTGGCCTCCTGCCCACAGTCCCCTGGGCAGTATGCTGAGGCCCAAGGCAGCTCTCGGTGGGACGGGGACAGCTGGGTGTGGAGACTAAGAGGTGACTCTGCTTTGCAGGTGAGGAGATTGAAATCACCTTCAGCTACTGGGATGGCTCTGGGCACCGGCGGACCGTCAAGGTAGGCAGTGCGGGGCCCTTAGGTCCAGTGGGGAGGAACTGAAATCCTGACTTTGGAAGCCCTGAGGGTGGCAGGATAGAGGGCCCAGCCCCCTTCAGAGCTCTAGCAGGCTCTGCAGTTTCTGCCTTCTTAAGAGACCTTCTCCACACTGTCTTCCCTTCCCAACTCCTCATTTTCTGGATGCTGGCTCTCGGGCCACCCATGCAGATGAAAAAGGGCAACACGATGCAGCAGTTCCTGCAGAAAGCACTTGAGATCCTTCGTAAAGACTTCAGTGAGCTCAGGTGAGGGCATGTGCATGTGTGCGTGTGCGTGTGTGTGTGTGTGGTGCCTACTGTCCCAGCCTGGGCACTGGGTACCCGGGATGACTGTTCCCACATGGCAAAGTGGCGTGCTGGGCACTCTGCTCCCGAGAGGAGGATCAGACTGCTCTTCCCTCCCTCCCACTGGAGAGCACTTAGGAGGGAACACCTGCCTTGCTCCTGAGCCCAAAGGTGGAGGACAGTGGGGCGCTAGTCCTGGGCTTACCAGACTACAGGCTCTCCTTGGCAGGCAGCTTCCTCCATTCCTGAGCAGAGGATGCTGTCTGTCCGTCCAGACCCTCCTGCCTTTCTCCCTCAGGTCAGCAGGGGTGGAGCAGCTCATGTATATCAAGGAGGATTTGATCATCCCCCATGTGAGTCCCTTCAGCCCTGGGTCACACAGTGGGTGCTGCAACTCTGAGCTTCAGCAGAAGAGTCCCCACTCTGCTCTCGGCTCTTTGGCTTGGGCTGGTGGGTGCAGCATCCAGCCTGTGGACAGGGGGTGGGACAGGCTGAGATGAGCCATCAAGCCATTGCTTTCCTGCCCTTGGCTCCTAGCATCACAGCTTCTATGACTTCATCGTCACCAAGGCGAGAGGGAAGAGTGGTGAGTGCTCCTGGCTCAGCTTCCTCTACAGCAGCTTGCCCCTGATATTGTAGGGGCAGCAGTGTGACATTGGGATGTCTGCTTCCTCCCACAGGACCACTCTTTAACTTCGATGTGCATGATGACGTGCGGCTGCTCAGTGACGCCACTGTAGAGAAGGATGAGGTATGGTGGTGCTCTGAGCCCAACAGGGCAGGTGTGTCTGGGCTGTGGAGGAGAAGTCAGGGCGGGGGCTGGCAGGAGGGCCTGAGTGGGGGTACTGGGCCTTCTCTCTTCCTCAGTCCCACGCAGGCAAGGTGGTGCTGAGGAGCTGGTATGAGAAGAATAAGCACATCTTCCCTGCTAGCCGCTGGGAGCCCTATGACCCTGAGAAGAAGTGGGACAAGTATACGGTGAGAAGGATGCTCCTCTGAGGTGGCCTTGATGCCAGGCTGGGCAGCTCAAGGTAGGGTGGGGACCAGCCTGGCTCTCAGAGGGCTGTAGCTCATGCCTGTGCTTCCTTCTGTTCCCCGTACCTCCTGTGTCCTCGCGCCAGATCCGCTGAGCATCCGGGACCCAGCGCAGCCTCGGCTCTTCGGCTCTCCCAGCACAGCCTGTGGTGTCTCTGGGACCCCAGGTGCCCACTGCCCTCCGCCCAGGTTGGGCACGCTGGGAGGACAGGAGCTGCCCAGCCCCCGCCCCAGCACTGTCATTGACCACTTTTTTCTTTTACAATAAAGAAAGGCACATGTCAGAGCTGGAGCACCAGTATTGTATGAAAGTGTGTTTTGTTTAAAACCATTTTGATTGAGATAAAATTTATATAGCATAAAATTCATCATTTTGACCATTTTAAACTATATAATTCAGTGGCATTCAGTGCCTTCATAATGTCATGCAGTCATCACCTTTATCTAGTTCAGAACATTTTCATTGCCCCAAAAGACCATATGGCCATTAGCAGTCACTCCCCACGCCCCTCCCCCAGCCCCTGGTAGTGTCTAATTTACTTCTTGTCTCTATGGATAGGCCAATTTTGGACGTTTCATGTGTTTGGGAGAAGATGTGTGTTTGGCAGGTGTGGGGAAGGGGATTGGACAGGAACATGAGTCTGAAAGGAGAAGGGGACATTTTTGAGGGAAGGCCCAGCTGTCCCTGTGGCCAGCCACACACCTACCCCGAGGTGCTTCCATGGCATTGTGCTTCTTGACTGTGGGCACCCGTCCTCGGGCTGCAGTGGGTCTCTGGGGTGGGAAAGGAGTTCCTCCTGGGCCTCCCTCCCAGGCCTTTAGGGTCCTCTTATGTCTCCTAGCTGCCCTTCCCATAGGGTGGAAACCTGGCCATGCCCTCCTGGCTCCTTCCCCCAGCGCCAGCACAGGAAAGCTACTTGGGTATCCTACAGTCACCACTTGCCTGCCCTACCTTGGGCAACCCTGCTCACACTGCCTGGGGGTTGGTGGCTGTCACAGCCCCAGGAGTGGGATCCAGCTGACAGGGCGGCTCCTGCCCCCCACCACCTCAGCAGCCAGCTCCACCAGTTCTCCTTGGGTAAGCCAAGGCAGGCAGGCCTGGCATCAGGAGGTTGAGGAAGGCCAGCTGACAGCTCTCTGCTCCTATCCTTCCCTTGCTTGAGGCCAACCAGAGGAGACAGGAGACAGCCCTTCACTGGCCAGGAGCACCCCAGCTCTGGGGCTGGCCCCACATCCCTGGCAAATGTGGAGAACTGATGGTGGCAGATGGTGGGTTGTACTCAGTACAGAGGCCCTGTGTCCCATTCAGTGTGGCCTGGGGAGGCCTGGGTGCAGCTAGGAGCCCTCATGGGAGCTTTCTGGCCCAGTGTCTGGGGTGGGGCCATCTGAAATCACTTGGAAGAGGGAAGAGGGTAGATTAGGCCAGGGAGCAGCAAGGAGGGCGTGGTCGGGCCTCACTCTGTGTCCCAGATGTGAGAGACAAGTCTGAGTACCTCAATGGGGCCTTTTGTTGGGCTCCCAGAAGCCCTGCTGGAGGATTGGTCCTGTGTGCCAACCCCTTTCCTTTCAGAACCTACCAGAAGAGCAGGCTTCCTGGGGAAAGGGAACCCCTCTCAGCCAGCTCATCCAGTGGCAGATGGTTTCCAGGGGAGCTGCCTTCAGCCCTGCAGCTTCTGGAAAACAAGCTCCTTGAGGACCAATCTCAGAGCCTGGCAGGCGCAGACCTACTTTCTGGGAAGACCCTAAGTCCCTGGGAGGATGGGGTTCCAGGCAGAGGGTACAGCATGTGCAGACACCGCTGGGTGACTGCAGGACAGCCTGGCTGGAAGGAAGGAAGGAGGAAAGTCTGAAATGAAGGGAAGGGGTAGATGTTCTTCTTTTCTCTCTTTTGCCTTGAACAGTTCAGCATGTGTACACGGTTCACATACGCATGAAAGGACACCTCTCTTCTGGCTCAGCCCTGGCTGGGCCAGTTCCCTCAACGTCCCCAGCAGTGATGCACTCTCCTTCAGTCCTCCGAGCTCACGAGCTCATGTCCACCCTGCCTCTCACCTTTCTTATACAAAAGGTGTGATGTTTGCATGCTGCTCTACACTGTGCACTACAGTGTCACTCAACGATATATCTGAATATTCTACCTGTCTTCTCACATCTGTGTATAGGCTCCTCATTCTTCTTTAAGCCATAGCGAATGTTACAGAAATTGGCAAACGCCTTCCTGGGGCCTGTCCCATTTCGCAGCCTAACCAAAGGCATGCGAGCTGCCCCCCAGCCTCGCACACAGGGTGTTGTCGCTCCCATCAGGACACATGTTAAGCTGAGATGGGAGACATGCTTTCTCAATGTGGGGTTTTATTTTTAATTTATATTTTTAATTTTTCAACTGACATAAAATTTCAAATTGACATAAAATTAGCCATTAACCATTTAAAAACGTACAAGGCCAGGCACGGTGGCTCATGCCTGTAGTCCCAGCTACTCAGAGGCTGAGGCAGGAGGATCACTTGAGCCCAGGAGTTTGAGGTTGCTGTGACCTATGATGATGCCACTGCACTCCAGCCTGGGTGATAGAGCGAGACCCCGTCTCTTAAAAAAAAAATTAAAATTAAAAAAATGTAAAATTTGGTGGCATTTGGTGCATTCACAATGTTGTACAGCCATCACCTCTATCTACTCCCAGAATATTTTCAACACAAAAAAGGAGACCTCATACATATTAAGCACTGTCTCCCCATTCCCCCTCCTAAGCCCCCGGCAGTCACTAATGTATTGTCTCTGTGGATTTGACTATTCTGGAGATTCACATAAATAGAATCATGCACTATGTAGCCTTCTGTGTCTGGCTTCTTTCACTTTGCACAATGTTTTTGAGGTTTGTCTATGCTGTAGCATGTACCAATAACTCATTCCTTTTTGCAGCTGAGTAATATTTCATTGTCTGGATAGACCACTCTTTGTTTATCCATTCATCTGTTGATGGACATTTTGGGTGTTTACACCCTTTGGCTATTGTAAATAATGCTGCTGTGAACATCAATGTTCAAGTTTTTGTTTGATCTCAGTGTGGTTTTTTTTTTTTTAATTTTTTTGAGACAGAGTCTCATCCTGTTGCCCTGGCTAGAGTGCTGTGGTGTCAGCCTAGCTCACAGCAACCTCAAACTTCTGGGCTCAAGTGATCCTCCTGCCTCAGCCTCCAGGGTAGCTGGGATTACAGGCATGCGCCACTATGCCCGGCTAATTTTTTCTATATATTTTTAGTTGTCCGGCTAATTTCCTTCTATTTTTAGTAGAGATGGGGTCTCACTCTTGCTCAAGCTGGTTTCAAATTCCTGACCTTGAGCAACCCACCCACCTCCGCCTCCCAGAGTGCTAGGATTACAGGCGTGAGCCACCATGTCTGGCCCTTCAGTGTGGTTTTAATTGAACCATCAAAACATTCTGTGCTCATGGATTGGAAGATCCAATTTTGTAAAGATTGCAGTACTCCCCAAACTGATCAACAGATTCAATTCAGTCCCTTTCACAATCCTAGCTGGCCTTTTTGCAGAAACTGACAGGTTCATCCTAAAATGCATATGGAAATGCAAGGGACCCTGAATACCCAAAACATTCTTGAATAAGAAAAAATTTAGAGGACTCATAATTCTGTTTCAAAACTTACTACAAGGCTACACTGAGTAAGACAGTTGGTACTAGGTTTGGAATGTGTTGCTAAAAGAAGAAAAAAAAGACAGTGTGGTGCAGGCATAAGTAAGACATAGAGATCAATGGAACAGAATTGAGTGTACAGAAATAAAGCCAGACATCTATAGTCAATTGATTTTCCATGAGGGTGCCAAGACTATGCAATAGGGAAAGAACAGTCTCTTCAACAGATGGTGCTGGAACAACTGGATATCCACATGCAGAGAGGAATGAAGCTGGACCACAACCTCACATCACACACAAAAAGTAACCCCAGTGGATCAGAGGCCTGAATTCAAGAGAAAAAGTTATAAAACTTTTAGATGAAAACTTAAGTGTAAACCTTTGCAACCTTGGATTGATTATGCAATGATTTCTTAGATATGACAATAAAAGTACAAACAAAAGAAAGATAAATTATACACCATCAACATTTTAAACTTTTGTGCATGAGTGAACACTAAAAAGAAAGTGAAAAGAGAATCCACAGAATTAGAGAAAATGTCTGCAAATCTTACATATGATTAGGGATTAGTATACAGAATATACAAAGAACTCCATCTCAACCACAACAAAACAAAAAATCCAATTAAAAAATGGGCAAAGGACTTTCATAGACATTTCTCCAAAGACAATATACAAAAGGCCAGCAAGCACATGAAAAGATGCTCAACATAATTATTCATTAGGGAAATGAAAAGCCAAACCAAAATGATATACCACTTCTCACCCACTAGGATGGCCATTAATAAAACAACCCAATAATAATGAGTGTTGGAAAGGAAGTGGAGAAATTGGGACCCTCATACACTACTGGTGGGAATGTAAAATGGTGCAACTACTTCACTACTTTGAAAAACAGTTTGGCTGTTTTTCAAAATGTCAAAAATGGAGTAATCATATGACCTGACAATTCCACTCCTAGTTATACTGTGTACTCAAGAGAAATTAAAACATGTTTGCACAAAAACTCATACACAAATGTTCCTAGCACCACTATTCACAATAGCCAAAAGGTAGAAACAACCCAAATGTCTAACTAATGAAGAAATAAAATACACCCATACAGTGAAATGTAATTTGGCAATAAAAAGAAATGAAGTACTGACATAGGCTACAACAGGAATGAACCCTGAAAACCTGATGCTAAGTGAAAGAACCCAGGCACAAAGACACATACATGCCATGTGATTCCGCTCACATGAGATGTCCAGAACAGACAAACCCTACTCAGAAAGTAGAAGAAGGGCTGTCAGGGGCTAGAGCAGGGGGGAGTGGGGAATGACAGCTAACAGGTACAGAGTTTCTTTTGGGGGTGATGAAAGTGTTCTGGAATTAGTGGCAATGGTTGCACAACTCCGTGAATATACTAAAAGCCATTGAATTGTGCATTTACATGGGCGACATCTCAATAAAACTGTTTCATAAAGAGGAGAAAGACAGCAAGAGAAGAAAGCCCCTGATTCAAAGTCACGGTGGCCAGCTGGGGCAGGGGCAAGGTGTAAATTGCTGTAACCTTAACCCTCTAGTCCCTGTGCTGGGCATTTCCATGCCGCCAGCCACAGGCCCACCGCGTTATGGGCAGTCAGGGGAGCGTCCTGAGCTCGGACCCCGAGTCCTTGGCCCAGGTGCACCTAAGGGGCCGACACCAGGGGGGCCGCGCACCCGCAGCAGGCGACCCCCCTGGTGCGCCCCCCCCCCCCAGAGCCGAGGCGAGTGCGCGCCCCAGGCGCGAGGGGGTGTGGCGCAGAGTCCAAGGTTGCCCAAGGCAGCCGGCAGGGAGGCTGGGGACGGAGGGGGGGGGGGAGGCGCGTGTCGCGGACGCGGCCACTGAGCGAAAGGGGTCGACTCACTGGGGGGGACCCCTAGCGGCTCGCAGGGGTCGGAGCTGCGCGCTGGGCCCCCGGCCCCCGCAGGGAGCGACCCCGCTTAGGCGCCCCGCCGCTCAGGCGCCCCGCCGCTCCAGCCGGCCCTCCCTGGGCGCCCCCGCCCGGCGCGGTGGTACGGTCCGAGCTTAAAAGGCTCTGCGTCCGTGGGCCGGCCCAGTGTGTGGGTGGCGGCACGCGCGGGGCGCAGCAGTGCGGGGGCGCGAGCGGGGCCGGTGTGGGGCTCGGGTGTGTGTCCACGTGGAACCAGTGGCGGCGGAGGGACAGGTAGGTGGCCGCCATCCACGCAGGGCTAGCCTGCTAAGTGTCCTGGGGCTAAAGCAGCCCCGGCGGTCCAGCTCGGCCTCGCGGGGGGTCAGGCCCTGGCCCTGCCCGTGCTCTGCACTGGTAGGGATGGCCAGCCCAAGCCCGGCCGCCCAGCCCGATGGGGACTCTTTGTCGCGGAGGAGCGACCCCTCCGAGGATTGCTACTGCACTTCATCCACTCAGGTCTCCGTCGTCTGCTGAGGGTGCCCCTGACGGGATAGGGCGGGCTGGGCCAGCAGCACAGGGAGGCATTGGGTAGTGCTGGACCCGCGTCTCCCTGCGGGGTTGTCCCCATAGTGGAGCGCTGTACTGGCAGGGCTATGGCAAACGGGTGGGTGTACCTGTGATGCCAGAGGTTGCCACTTACAGGTGGGGGCTGGGGTGGGATCTTGGGCTGCAAATCTTGCCTCTCCAGGTCTCTCTGCTGACCTGTCTCCAGCCTGTCCCTAAGCTTGTCTTCCTGGAGAAGGTGAGGGCAGGATGTGGCCTCTCTTCTCTTTTGCCTGCCTTTCTTCTCCTGCTGTTGCATTAGAGGTTTAGGATGCAGACCTGACAAAAGAGCCCAAGAGAGATGATCAATTCGAGCTGAAACTTTGCAATTTCAAGCTGGGCCTGCTTCTTGTTCTAGCAAATGTATTTTTTCCTTTCTCTCATCTTGTGCCTCCTTGGTTTGGTTCCCCAAGCCCCCAGGCTGGTGTCTCCTGTTTCCCTTAGGTCTGGGGCACTGAAAGGGTAGTGCTGAGCCCTGCCCTGTTGGCTGCCACGACACTGCTCTGCTGTCTTTGCAGCCTGGGTCTGGCTGGGTGTGGCCTGGGGACTAAGTGCCAATCCCAGAACTGTCCCTATGGCCCGAGCCTCATCTTCCCAAGGCTTGAACTGCATTTAGGACATTGCTCCCCTTCCATAAGGCTCCTGGGATTCCCAGGGGTGGGTTGGGCCCCCTGCACATTGCCCTCCCCAGCTAACCTCTGGATCTGGCATGAGCCTCAAGGGGCTGCTGGGCACTGTCTGGCTGTGCCTGAGCAGAGCTTGACTTATGTCTGTCTTGGCACGTGGCTGTGGGGGCAACAAAGGCGACTTGGCTTTGTGTTGCAGCAGGGAGGCCAGACAACAGACTCCTGGACAGCCAGCCGAGGCCCTTGGGGCCAAGAAGCAGCTGGCCCCCTGCGGGGATGTGGTGATGCTGGGTCTAGCTTCAGCCCTTGATGCCCCAGACCTCTGTCCTGGGCTTCTGGTCACAGTGCCACTCAGGGGTGGTGTCCCTGCTCCCACACCCCTCCCCCAGCTGTGCTTATTTTCTCTCCCTGCGTCTCCCTTTCTCTCAGCTCAGGCGGGGGCATTTCTGCGGCCTGAGGCTTCCCTGTGATTGCTGCTCTGTGCAGCTGGCGACCTCAGCTCCAGGATGTGTCGCTCAGGCTCTCAGTTCCAGGAGGGCCTCCCGGCCTGCCTTTCTGAGCATCTGGCTCTGCCGCCCCCTTGGGTGTGGCCCAGGAGCCTCCTGGCTCCTCTCTAGCGCAGGAGATGAGGGGTGATTGATGGGTCCTGGTGGAGGCCCCTCCTCTCTCCCAGCCATGGTCACCATGTGGGGCTCTGGTGTGGTGGTGGCTTCTGGCCCTCTGTGGCATGGAGCTCAGCCTGCCAGGAGCCTGGGCTGGGCAGCACAGGAGGAGGACGGGCAGCCTGGGCCTGGGGTCTCTGACTCCCACTTGCCATTTCTTCTCAGGCCCGTCCCCAGGTGCAGCTGCTGGCCATGCATACTGTCTTCCTCCTCCAGCTGCTCTTTCTTGCTGTTGGTGGGGCCCTGGGCAACAGCAGGCCCTTCCGTGCCTTCGTGGTGACAGACACCACACTCACTCACCTTGCTGTGCACCAAGTGACTGGAGAGGTGTTCGTGGGTGCAGTGAACCGTGTCTTTAAACTGGCCCCCAACTTGACTGAGCTGCGGGCCCATATCACCGGGCCTGTTGAGGATAATGCTAGCTGCTACCCACCCCCCAGTATGCGTGTATGTGCCCACCGCCTAGCACCCGTGAACAACGTGAATAAGCTGCTGCTTATAGACTATGCAGCCCACCGCCTGGTGGCCTGTGGCAGTACCTGGCAGGGCATCTGCCAGTTCCTGCGCCTGGATGACCTCTTCAAGCTGGGCGAGCCCCACCACCGCAAGGAGCACTACCTGTCAGGGGCCCAAGAGCCTGATTCTATGGCTGGCGTCATTGTGGAGCAGGGCCAGGGGCCCAGCAAGTTGTTTGTGGGCACTGCTGTCAATGGCAAGTCGGAGTACTTCCCTACCCTGAGCTCCCGCAAGCTCATCAGCAACGAAGACAGCGCGGACATGTTTAGCCTGGTGGGTGAGCCTTACCCACCTGCTCCTCCCTCTCCTTCTTGCGTGCTGGCCCTGTGCTGGTCTGTGAGGGGAGGCTTTGGCCCTCACTGCCTGAGACGAAGACAAGCTGCTGAGGGTGGAGGACAGACTGAGCCCAAGCTGTGGGGGGGTCCTGTCTGCAGGGAGGCTGGTTACCCTGCCCCCTTTGGCCTTTCCAGCCTGGGTGGGGCAGGTGTGGCGTCCTGAGGGAAGCCACCGGTGGACTGTGCTGGGGTTGGGGTGAAGGTCGGGTGGGGGGCAGCCCAGGGCCTCACCCTATGCTCTTGCCACAACCTGCTCCCCAGGTGTACCAGGATGAGTTTGTTTCCTCTCAGATCAAGATCCCCTCAGACACACTGTCCTTGTACCCTGCCTTCGACATCTATTACATCTATGGCTTTGTGAGCACCTCCTTCGTGTACTTCCTGACGCTGCAGCTGGACACCCAGCAGACGCTGCTGGACACAGCAGGCGAGAAATTCTTCACGTCCAAAATTGTGCGCATGTGTGCAGGGGACTCAGAGTTCTACTCATACGTGGAGTTCCCCATCGGCTGCTCCTGGCGTGGGGTGGAATACCGCTTGGTTCAGAGCGCCCACCTGGCCAAGCCCGGCCTGCTGCTGGCCCAAGCCCTGGGCGTGCCAGCCGACGAGGATGTCCTCTTCACTGTTTTCTCTCAGGGCCAGAAGAACCGGGTCAGCCCGCCCAGGCAGACCGTTCTCTGCATCTTTACCCTCAGCAACATCAACGCCCACATCCGGCGCCGCATCCAGTCCTGCTATCGGGGGGAGGGCACGCTGGCCCTGCCTTGGCTGCTGAACAAGGAGCTGCCCTGCATAAACACCGTGAGCTCCTCACTCAGCTAAGCTGTCCCCAGGCCAGTAACTGGTCTGGGCTGACACCTGGCTGTCCTTTCCCAGGCTTTGCATAACCCTGGGAGTGGCACCATAGCCCTGACACTCATTTCTCCCTTTCAGGGACCTCTGCCTTGCCTCTCCTTCTCTCAGCCCTTTCTCCCTACAATCTTTCTTTTACCCAGTGCCCTCCATGTAGACTGCCACCTCCCTCTCCCTGCCCCTCCAGCCACTCCCAACAGGTTCCTCCATCTTCCATCTTGTGGGTGTCCTGCAGCTCAAGCTGTGCTCCTCCCTGCGTTCCCTCCTTCATCTCCCTCCTCTGGCCCCAAGCGCCCTTGCCCACAGGACAAGGTAGTCAGGTCTGGATGGAGGGAGCAGGTTCCAGATCCTGTTCTCTCCTGGGACTGAGATCTGGTGGCCTTTGTCCGGTGGTGTGTGCTTGCACCTGGACCTCTTACATACCCCTCCTCTGTTTTGCCAGCCTATCCAGATCAATGGAAACTTCTGTGGGCTGGTGCTGAACCAGCCACTGGGTGGCCTGCATGTGATTGAGGGGCTGCCCCTGCTAGCCGACAACACTGATGGCATGGTCAGCGTGGCTGCCTACACCTACCACCAGCACTCTGTGGTTTTCATTGGCACACGCAGTGGCAGTCTGAAGAAGGTGGGCTCTGGAACCCTTAACATATGGGGATGGAGCTAGTCCTTTGGATACGGGACAAGGCAGGTGGTGGGAACACACAGATAAGCCCTGGGACACCCTAGACAGGGCACAACTGATAGGTAGTGGAATGGAGGCTTCCCAGGCTGGGTCCCAGGGGCCCTTTAGCCATCCACCCCCACCAGCACCAGTGCCTTCTGTGGCCTGAAATGCTAGCTTCTTTTGCCTCTGGGGACAGAGATCAGACTTATTGTGGGGTCTCCCTACCACAAGAGCTGGGTCTTCAGTTGAATGAATGAGGGAGCCGACTGGTCATAACCCTGTGCACTTTGGTCTGAGTGCTTCCCCTGCCCCATGGACCCTCCTATCCCTGGTGCCCACTTGCCACTTGCTCCGTCCCTGGCTAACTCCTTCCCATCTCACCCTAAATGTCACCACCCTGGAGAGGGCTTTTCCTCTGTCCCTGAGGGTCTTTCCCTTTGGCCTCTGGTCCCCTCGTGGGCATTAGGGCTGCAGTGCTGGCTGGGCCACAGCTCTGCCCATAGGAAGTAGGGCAGGGCTGCAGCCATGTCCATTCTGGGGCTGGGGGTGAACTCCTGGGCACTCAGATACGTTTTGAAGAGACAGGGCTCAGGATGGCTGTGGTGCTATCATCCTGCTCACCTGGTCAGGGAAGGGTTTATAAAGGGAGGTGCTGAGCTCCTGTGACCCTTTTTCCATTTGTCACACCTGCATTGAGGTGTAACTCACATACCACATAATTCGCCCATTTAAAGTATACACTTCAATGGTTCTTAGGATATTTGCAGAGTTGTGCAGCCATCACTACTGTCTCATTCCAGGACATTCTTATCACCCTAAAAACTGCCCTTCTTTATAGCTATCACCCTTCCCCACCCCCTGACCTCTGTGTCTCCAAATTTCCTGAGCTCATTTTCTGGCCTTTGCACCCCCTTTCCCTGGCCTTGGGCTGAGGTGTGGGAGCCCCACCAGGCCCTAACTTCAGCTCAGCCACAACCTAGAAAGCCCCTGGCTGTGGAGAGGATGCCCTGGGTGCAGAGGGCTGTGGCAGCATCAGGCTGGCCCAGCATTCCTCTACCCTGCTCTTGTGGCTCAGGTGCGGGTCGATGGCTCCCAGGATGCCCACCTGTACGAGACGGTCCCTGTGGTGGACGGCAGCCCCATACTCCGAGACCTGCTCTTCAGCCCTGACCACCAGCACATCTACCTCCTGAACGAGAAGCAGGTGGGCCCATGGTGGGTGGCGGTGGGTGGGGGGACAGGGGCAGGCTGGGTGCTGATGTGGCTGTCCCCAGGTGAGCCAGCTCCCAGTGGAGACCTGTGAACAGTACCTGAGCTGCGCGGCTTGCCTGGGCTCAGGGGACCCACATTGTGGTTGGTGTGTGCTGCAGCACAGGTGAGGGTGGCAGGTACAGGATGGGGGGGTGAAAATGGGCTCCCTGCCCTGGGGAATTGGAGAGCCAGTCACACCTGCCATGCCTGCCTCTACCTGCCTGCCCACTCCTCCCCAGCTGTGCCCTCACAGCCTCCTCCTCTCTCCCTCCTCCACTTTCCCCAGCTAATGAATGGAACCTCCACCCCAAGTGATGTCCCTTGGACCTCAGGGGATGAGACCAAGGCTTGCTGTTGCCTGGCACTGTGAGCTGGGCAGGCTATCTTCTGTCTCCCCCTGCCCCCCACTGCATCCACTGCCTGGGCCCTCCCGGGGCAGAGAAGCCAGTGACTCTGGATTGATCCCACACAGATGCTGCCGTGAGGGGGCCTGTCCAGGTGCCTCTGCCCCACATGGCTTTGCGGAAGAGCTGAGCAAGTGCGTTCAGGTGCGGGTCCGGCCCAACAATGTTTCGGTGACATCACCTGGGGTTCAGGTGAGTGGCAAAGAGGGTGCTGGGGCCCGTGCGTGCACGCTGGGGTGCACCCTGCTCTGAGCCCTCTGCCTCCCCCAGCTGACTGTAGCCATGCGCAACGTGCCAGACCTCAGCGTGGGTGTGAGCTGTGCCTTTGAGGAAGTGATGGAGAGCAAGGCCATCCTGCTGCCCTCTGGCGAGCTGCGCTGCCTTTCGCCCTCTTTCCAGGAGCTCCGGGCTCTTACCAAGGGGCATGGTCAGTGGGCTGGGGCTGTCTGGGGGGGAGTGGAAGCCACTCCCTGCCCCCCAGGAAGCCCATGGCCACTGTTGGGCTTACTGCAGGAGCCACCCGCACTGTGAGGCTGCAGCTGCTCTCCAAGGAGACTGGCGTGAGGTTTGCTGGGGCTGACTTTGTCTTCTACAACTGCAGCGTCTTCCAGTCGTAAGTACCTGGCCTAGCATCTGTCCCTATCCCTGAGGACAGAAGAGGGCTCTGGGACAGGCAGGACCTTCAGGGTGGCTGTCTCTAGGGGCTTACCTCTGTCCCCATAGTTCTTTGTCCCCCAGTGTGGTTCCTGGTGTGTCCCAGGGGTGGGGCAGTGAGGGGACAGTCTGGCCACCATTATTTCTGAAGCCATCCCCCCGCCCAGGTGCATGTCCTGCGTCAGCAGCCCTTACCCCTGCCACTGGTGTAAGTACCGCCACGTGTGTACCAGTCACCCCCACGAGTGCTCCTTCCAGGAGGGCAGGGTCCACAGCCCTGAGGTGAGGCATGCGGCTCGTGTGAGGGGACCGGGTTCTGTGGTGTGGGCTGGCCTCTGGCTTTTCTACATTTGACTTCTTAGTTTCTTTGAGCCTCCTCAAGGCTGGGCAGGCCCAGCTGGGCCTGGAGAAGGGTGGTGGCCCAGTGTCCAGCTGACAGGTGTTTTCCCCCCAGGGCTGCCCTGAGATCCTGCCCAGTGGGGACCTCCTGATCCCCGTTGGTGTCATGCAACCTCTTACCCTGCGAGCTAAGAACCTGCCGCAGCCCCAGTCAGGCCAGAAGAACTACGAGTGTGTGGTCCAGGTGCAGGGGCGGCAGCAGCGAGTGCCTGCTGTGCGCTTCAACAGCAGCAGCGTGCAGTGCCAGAACACCTCGGTGAGCCCCTGCCTGCCGTGTCCCCATTGGGGGCCCAGGCTGTGGTGTGACAGGGGTCTGGTGGCCTCAGGTGGCCCTGGCAAGAGACCTCTGAGTCTCCTGCTGGTGTTTCCTAAGCCTGGGGGAGGGGTAGATGGCAAGAACCCTGATGCAATGGGAGGCTCTGCATGTCCTACCTGGGGTCACTTGGGTCCCTTTCCCCCAGTACTCCTATGAAGGCGATGAGTATGGTGACACTGAGCTGGACTTCTCTGTGGTCTGGGATGGAGATTTCCCCATTGACAAGCCTCCCAACTTCAGAGGTGAGAGACAGCATGGGGCCAGGGAGCCTGCCTCCCAAGGCAGAGTTGGCATTGCTGGGGCCAGGTCGGGGGGGCTCTTGTCCTCCTTACTTTTTTGCCACTGCCCCCTCCATCAGCAGTGCCCCCTGTGCCCACAGCCCTCCTGTACAAGTGCTGGGCACAGCGGCCTAGCTGTGGCCTCTGCCTCAAGGCTGACCCCCGGTTCAACTGTGGCTGGTGCATCTCAGAGCACAGATGCCAGCTACAGGCCCACTGCCCGGCCCCCAAGACCAACTGGATGCACCCCAGCCAGAAAGGTGCCCAGTGCAGCCACCCCCGCATTGCCCAGGTCAGCCTCCCTTACCACCCCTGCCCACTGCCTACTTGGCGCCTGTGAGTCTGGGCTGACACTCTTGCTTCCCATCCTGCTCTGCAGATCCATCCTCTCATGGGGCCCAAGGAGGGAGGCACCAGGGTCACCATCGTGGGTGAGAACCTGGGCCTCGCCTCCCGAGAGGTGGGCCTGCGGGTGGCTGGTGTGCGTTGCAATTCCATCCCAGCCGAGTATGTCAGTGCTGAGAGGTGAGTATGGCCGTGTGGGTGCACAGGCTTGTCTGCCCCAGCTGGCTCTGACATCCTCTGATCCCTAGGATCGTGTGTGAGATGGAGGAGTCGTTGGTGCCCAGCCCGCCACCAGGGCCTGTGGAGCTCTGCATAGGTGACTGTTCTGCTGACTTCCGCACACAGTCTGAGCAGCTCTACAGCTTTGTGGTGAGTGGTTGCAGCCCTTCCCCTTCCCACCCTTCTCCTTAGCCCGGCTGGCTCCTCCCTACCATCAGGGCTGCTTCTCCCACAGAGCCCAATGTTTGACCGTGTGAGTCCCAGTCGGGGCCCAGCTTCGGGGGGCTCTCGGCTCACCATCTCTGGCAGCTCCCTGGATGCTGGCAGCAGGGTCACAGTGACTGTGAGAGATGGCGAGTGCCAGTTCGTGAGGTAGGCCAGGGCCCTGCCAGCCTCAGGCTGAGCATGGGGTGGGGGCTGTGGGGCCAGGGTGGCTGAGGGCCCTGGGCCACTGCCTCCAAGCGCCCACTTGCCAACACAGGAGAGATGCCGAGGCGATTGTGTGTATTGCACCTGTCTCCACCCTGGGCCCCAGCCAGGCCCCCATCACCCTTGCCATTGACCGTGCCAATGTCTCTAGCCCTGGAGTCATCTACACCTACACTCAGGACCCCACGGTCACTCACCTTGAGCCCACTTGGAGCATCATCAAGTAAGACACTGGGCAGCATGCAGGAGGTCTGGGACTAGGCCTTGCATGGTGAACAAAGCCTTGGGCATCAAGTCATGCCTCCTTAGAGCCTAAACTCTCTTCAGTAGAGTGCAGAGTTGTCCTGGCTGTGTAATACCTGGCACCCACTGGGTGATCCAGGATCACGGAGGCCCTGGGCTCCCATGGCAGCCTTGAAAAATCTCCAGGGCTGGATGGGGGACAATGGAGGAGGGAGCCTGAGGTCCCTCACCTCTTACCCTAGTGGAAGCACTGCCATCACTGTGAGTGGGACCCACTTGCTGACAGTTCAGGAGCCCCGGATCCGGGCCAAGTACCGCGGCATTGAGACCACCAATGTGAGTATCAGCTGCCCCTGTCCCACCCCTGCTGCCCATGGCCTCACGTGCTGGGCTGTTCACCTTTGTCCTCACAGACATGCCAGGTGATCAACGACACTGCCATGCTGTGTAAAGCCCCCGGCATCTTCCTTGGGCAGCCCCAACCACGGGCCCAAGGCGAGCACCCTGATGAGTTTGGCTTCCTGCTGGACCATGTGCAGACAGCTCGCTTCCTCAACCACTCCTCTTTCACCTACTACCCTGACCCCAGCTTTGAGCCGCTTGGCCCCTCCGGTGTGCTGGACATCAAACATGGCTCCCATGTGGTGCTGAAGGTGCAGAAGAGCGGAAAGAGGGAGGGCCAGGGAGGTGGAGAGCCCTGGGCTGAGCCTGTCCTCTACCCCCAGGGCAAGAACCTGATCCCCGCAGCAGCTGGTAGCTCCCGCCTCAACTACACAGTGCTTATAGGAGGCCAGCCGTGTGCACTCACCGTCTCGGACACACAACTCCTGTGTGACTCACCCAGCCAGACTGGCCGGCAGCCCGTCATGGTGAGTGAGGTACGGGGAGACCACCAGGGCAGCTCAGGGTGGGCGTGAGGGTCGGCTCACCTCGGGCCTGTCCCTGCAGGTGCTGGTGGGTGGCCTAGAGTTTTGGCTGGGCACCCTGCACATCACAGCTGAGCGGGCACTGACCTTGCCTGCCATGGTGGGACTGGCAGCAGGGGGTGGGCTCTTGCTGCTGGCCATCACCGCCGTGCTGGTTGCCTACAAGCGCAAGACTCAGGATGCAGACCGCACACTCAAGCGGCTCCAGCTGCAGATGGACAACCTGGAGTCCCGTGTGGCCCTGGAATGCAAGGAAGGTGCCTGAGACAGGGGCTGTAGGGAGGCTGTGGGAGCAGGTCTCCCTCCTCCTGCTCAGCACTATTCCCTCTCTGTGCCTCCCTAGCCTTTGCAGAGCTACAGACCGACATCAATGAGCTAACGAACCACATGGATGGGGTGCAAATCCCTTTCCTGGATTACCGGACCTATGCCGTGCGCGTGCTCTTCCCCGGCATCGAGGCCCACCCAGTGCTCAAGGAGCTGGATGTGAGCCCCCATTTTCTGTTCTCCCTGGGGGGGCCCCCACCGACCCTGTTCTCCCTTTTCACCCTCTGAGACTCCCTGCTCCCCACAGACCCCACCCAACATTGAGAAGGCCCTGCGCCTCTTCGGGCAACTGCTGCACAGCCGCGTCTTCGTGCTCACCTTCATCCACACACTAGAGGCCCAGAGCAGCTTCTCCATGCGTGACCGTGGTACCGTGGCCTCGCTCACCATGGTGGCCTTGCAGAGCCGGCTCGACTACGCCACAGGGCTGCTCAAGCAACTGCTGGCAGATCTTATACAGAAAAACCTTGAGAGCAAGAACCACCCAAAGCTGCTATTGCGCAGGTACCCAACACCACCCTGTTCCCCTCACCCCTGCCAGGCCCCGCCCCCTTCCCAGGCCAGGGCCTCAGCACACTTCTCCTGCCGTAGGACAGAGTCAGTAGCTGAGAAGATGCTTACCAATTGGTTCACGTTCCTGCTGCATAAGTTTCTGAAGGTGCACTTGGCGGGCTGGGTGGCAGGGGAGGTGATGTCAGGAGCAGCTGGCTTGGCTGTCAGACAGGCAGCAACTATGTGCCTGACCCTGGCTACAGGAGTGTGCAGGGGAGCCGCTCTTCCTCCTGTACTGTGCCATCAAGCAGCAGATGGAGAAGGGCCCCATTGATGCCATCACAGGCGAGGCACGCTACTCCCTGAGTGAGGACAAGCTCATCCGGCAGCAGATCGACTACAAGACACTGGTGAGCATGGGCCAGGTGGGCAAGAGGCTTGGGCATGGGAAGAGGCCTTGTCTGGACTGACTCTGGGGTCCTCTACCCTCAGACCCTACACTGCGTGTGCCCAGAGAGTGAGGGCAGTGCCCACGTCCCGGTGAAGGTTCTCAACTGTGACAGCATCACCCAGGCCAAAGACAAGCTCCTGGACACTGTGTACAAGGGCATCCCGTATTCCCAGCGCCCCAAAGCAGAGGACATGGACCTGGGTGAGGCCCCTGCCCTCTCCTCCTGGCCTCTGTGCACACCCTCCAAGGGGGTTTGTCATGCCTGTGGTTATGTAACCTCATCTGGCTCTCACAGTCCCCACCTGAGCTCTGTTCTCTAGGAGGACTGGGCCTAGGGTCTCAGGGGACACCAGGCACGAACTTAAGGGCTGTCTGTGGCCCACAGAATGGCGCCAGGGTCGCATGGCCCGCATCATCCTCCAGGATGAGGATGTCACTACCAAGATTGAGTGTGACTGGAAGAGGGTCAACTCACTGGCCCACTACCAGGTGAGGGGCTGGGGGCCCATTCACCCCTAGGGCCACCTGAGAGCTGGGACCCTGCCCTGAGCCACAGCAAGACACAGGAGCAGTGGCCCTGGCCCTTCTCTGCTGTTGTCCTTGCACTCATGAACTCTACTCATGGGGCTTCAGGTGCCACCCATGTACACACTGAATGGTCTGGGTGGGTGGTGGCCTGTTGGCTTTTTGGCTTCCTGCACTGCCCCCTTTCTGTCTCTGGGACCTCCAGGTGACAGATGGTTCCTTGGTGGCACTGGTGCCCAAACAAGTGTCTGCCTATAACATGGCCAACTCCTTCACCTTCACCTGTTCCCTCAGCCGCTACGGTAGGTGTCCTCAGCATGGTGGCCATGTGCCCTTCAAGGCTGTGTAAACCCACCTGGGGAACCCTCCTGTCCAAGCAGCTCTGGAAGCCTTCCCAGGCTATTCCCTTGGGAGGTTTCCAGTTCTAAAGAGTTTAGACCTAGGATGGGCCAGCAAGAACAGATGGATCCCCCCAGGCTGCTGAGCTCCTGGAAGAGAGTGGAGGCTGGCAAGAGGCAGGGTGATGCCTGCGGCCCCAGTGGCCTGAGGGTAACACCTGTCCTCTGCACCAGAGAGCCTGCTCCGCACAGCTAGCAGCCCTGACAGCCTCCGCTCGAGGGCACCCATGATCACACCTGACCAGGAGACAGGCACCAAGCTGTGGCACCTGGTGAAGAACCATGACCACACTGACCACCGAGAGGGGGACCGTGGCAGCAAGATGGTCTCAGAGATCTACCTGACTCGACTACTGGCCACCAAGGTGTGGGCCTGCCTCTCACCACCTTGGCTTCTGCATAGATGCCTCCTAGCCTGGCCCTGGCCTTGGCCTTGAGGTTGGCCTGATCTGCCAGAGTAGGGGGCCACTGGATTGTTTGGATCCTGTGGGCCTTTCTCATGGCCTTTGCTATAGTAACTCCCAGCCTGAGGTCAAGGCTGGGTCTGTCTCAGAGGTGCTGGCCCTGCAGGGAAGCCCTGCTCTTTGCTGAGCCTTTCTGCCTCCATCTGTCCTGCTTTGGGGACATCCTGATCTGGCTCCCTCATACCCTGTGCCCTCTCTGCCACCCCCCACAGGGCACATTGCAGAAGTTTGTGGATGACCTCTTTGAGACTGTGTTCAGCACGGCTCACCGAGGCTCAGCTCTGCCCCTGGCCATTAAGTACATGTTCGACTTCCTGGATGAGCAGGCCGACCAGCGCCAGATCAGCGACCCTGATGTGCGCCACACCTGGAAGAGCAACTGGTACTGCCTTGTGCTGGGCTGCTATTGGCCCAGCAACTGGTACTGCCTTGTGCTGGGCTGCTACTGGCCCCTGTGAGGATGGATGGGTGCAAGAGGAGGCTGATGGCTTTGCCAAGACCCAGGGCCTGTGGGGTGGGAGCTGGAGTAGTCCTTAGGCAGGAGAGGATGGCAGCCTGGCCTGGGGCTGAAATTGATGGTGATACCAAGCCAAGAGGGTGACTGATGGAGTGGGATTCTGGAGGTGGACTCTGCTGGGCATTGAGCAGGTGGGATGGTGGTTGCAGGGCTAGCACTGAGATTTGGCCCTTTGCTCTCCAGGGCTTTTCACAGGGTAGAGATGCTGGTGGCTTAGTCTAGGTAGTAACAGTGGTGACAATAGAAGCTACAGAGGGGGTTGAGACCTGCTGAGGACAGATGTTCAGCAGAAACATAGAGAAAAGGCTGTTCACACTAAACTTGTCACTCTCACCAACTCTGGACAAGATGTGAGCTGGGCAGGCAAGAACAAGATATGAAGGGGAGCACCCATGGGAGGGGTCCCACAGGGCTGACTAGGAAGCCTCAGATGTGTCCCCCTGTCCAGCCTGCCCCTGCGTTTCTGGGTGAATGTGATCAAGAACCCTCAGTTCGTGTTTGACATCCACAAGAACAGCATCACGGATGCCTGCTTGTCAGTGGTGGCCCAGACCTTCATGGACTCCTGCTCCACATCTGAGCACCGCCTGGGCAAGGACTCCCCATCTAACAAGCTGCTCTATGCCAAGGATATCCCCAACTATAAGAGCTGGGTGGAGAGGTAGGCCCCACCCTGCTGTGGGTGACAGGCAGGAGCTACTCTCCCTGGGTTGCCTCTCTGAGGCTGGCCTGGCAGTGAGGGCAGGGGTTTTGGCTTTTGGGACATCTGCCCAAGTGACCTACTCAGGTTCCCAACAGGTACTACCGAGACATTGCAAAGATGGCGTCCATCAGTGACCAGGACATGGATGCCTACCTGGTAGAGCAGTCCCGCCTCCATGCCAGTGACTTCAATGTCCTAAGCGCACTCAGTGAGCTCTATTTCTACGTCACCAAGTACCGTCAGGAGGTGCGTGCTATCCCCACAGACCTCCAGTTGCTTGGCCCTGAGAGTACAGCCAATGACAAAGCAGAGGGGACAGAAGGGACATGGAGCCCATCTCTTGGATTGTTCACAGTCCTTCCCCAGAACAGGCCCCAGGGCCACCACAAGTGATACTCTTTGTAGATGCTGAGATTTGAGGGATTCAGGAGAGAAGCCACTGGGCAAATGTTAAGGGGCCTGAGCATTGGAAGGGATGGGCCAAGGAACATGGGCCTGGGCCAAGAGGTGTGCAGGGCCAGCCACTGTTAGGGCCTGCAGGATTTATGATTGGAGATGTCAGTAGGCAGGGGGACACAGAGGTGTGGACTTCAGAATGTATTCTCAGTTAGAAATATACAAGTGTGAGTCAGCAGATGGCGTTTAAAGCCCTGAGCCTGGCTGAGCTAACCCAGGAAGCTGACAGTAGGCATGGAGGGAGAGGGAGCCTAAGCACTGAGCTTTGGGCTGGGGACACTCAGAGGTTGGAAGGAAGAGGTGGAGCCGGCAGAAGGGTGGGAGTGAACCCAAGAGTACCTGGGGACATCCTGCAAGGTTCGAAGAACAGGGAGTGATCAGCTCCATCAGGTGCTGCTGCTGGGCAACAACGACGAACGCTGGCCGGGTCTGGCAGAAGTCATGGATGCTGTACAAGAGAAGCATGGGTGGAAGGGGTGGACCTTGAACAGTGAGTTTAGACCACTCTTGGGAGGGCCTGCACTGTAGGTGCAGAGAGAACGTTCTGTAGTTGGAGGGGAATCTGGCATCCAGAGTGTTGGGTTTGTTCAGAGGTAAGAGAGTCAGCTGAGCACAGGGTCTCCAGGGAGGAGGGAGGGGCTGAGGTGTGTGGGAGGGAAGAGCCCAGCTGGGAAGTGGGGGCTTTGCACAGGAGGAGCTGGCCCCTCGAGAGCCCAGCTCCAGGGGACCCTTCTCCCCCAGATTCTTACTGCTCTGGACCAAGATGTCTCTTGTCGGAAGCATAAGTTGCGCCAGAAGCTGGAGCAGATCATCAGCCTCATGTCCAGCAACAGCTAAAGGTGGTGGCATCGGTGAGGAGGGGGCTTCTCAGTCCTCAGCCATGCTCCTGTCAAGGGGAGCAGCTGGCTCAAGCCCGGGCCGCTGGGCTGAGCCCTGGATTGTGTGTCGTGTGGGAGGTTTCCAGGACAAGACGTCCCAGCACACATGGGCCCCTTCATTAGTGCCTTGCTTTGGGCCCTGCACGGGGAGGAGGTGACAGGACCAAGCCCTCACCCCAGCAGCAGCAATACCCCCACCCTCCTGCCCTGTGCCCACGTGTTGGGATAGCCCTGCCCTCCTTACTATTTATGCCCCCAACCACCTATTTATTGAATTGAACTTGTTGGTCTCCATCTGTAAATATGTGTCTCCCCATGGGTTGTTGCCAGCCTCACTCACCTTCCTCTCCTGAGTTGTTCTGGGCCCTGCCACCTGTTCTGGCTCCTTTGTAACATTATCAGCTTTGGCCCAGCCTCTGGCACTTCACCCTTGCCATGGCTGGCCCCACCTGTTCCAAGACAGGGTTCTCAGTACCAGCAGCACTTGGAGGCAGGTGATGTACTCAAAGCTATTCTCAGATTGGCTCTGCTAGATTGGGCCACAGTGTCCCCCTCAAAACATCCTGTACGTTCTTATGAGGCCCTGTTCTGAGCACCTGGAAGCTCTGGAATGCTCCTTGTCCCCACCCTACTGCCAAATTTCCCGTGTCGTCTGCACCTGCCCTGGATCCCCTCCTCCTCAGCTGCCCTGTCCTGCGCCCGCCCTGAAGGGCTGAGGCGGCAGTGCCTTACTGCTCCATGTCTTCTGCCTCCCCTGAGGAATCTGGCCCCGCCTCATGGTCCCAGACCTCAATTCTCTCTTCAGTTGCATGAGTTTTCCTTTGCTCCTGTAATGTGTTTTCCTAATTAAATGTTGGGAAACTGGAGTCGGCGTGTGGCGTTGTCTTTGGGACAGGTCTGTCGGACCCTGGATGAGCTGGACTCCCGTTATGTGAGAAAGGGTAACTCACTGCAGGGTTCCCGAGGATTTCAGGAGGTGCAGGGCCATGTCCAGCCCATCAGCACATCCTGGTGGCTCTACCTTCAAGATACATTCAGAATCTGCTTCCTGCTCCTCACCTCCACTCAGATCTAAAGCGCCATCATCTCTCACCTGGGTGCCGGTCTCCCTGCTTCTGGCCTGGCTCCCTCCAGCCTATTCTCAGCATCGGAGGCAGAGAGATCCTGCTAAGATACAAGGTGGATCATGTCGCTACACTGTTGTTTAAAACCCTCCAGTGGCTTCAATTGCACCCAAACTCTTTAAAGCCTAAACTTCCTTACTGTTCAGGTTGTAACTCTTGTCATGGTGCATGTACCAAAGTCTCACGCCCCAACACCTGTAAAGTACTGCAGGTCTGGAGGTAAGGTGCAATTTTAAGTAAGGTGGCCAAGAAAGCACTCCTGAAGGAGTAACATTTCAGTAAGCCAGGTGGAACACGGGGGAAGAGTTCCAGACAGGAAAATGCCAGTGCAAAGGCCATGAGGCAGGAGTGGGCCTGGTGTTTCAGAAAGGTGAGGGGTCTTGAGCCTGTGTGGCTGGATCAGGGTGAGTAAGGGGTAGAGTGAGAGTAGATGAGGCCAGAGAGGAAACAGGCCAGATCGCTTGGGGTTTGCAGGTCACTGTAAGGGCTTTGACTTGGACTCTGAATAAGACGGGAGCCCATCGGACAGTTTAGAACAGAGGAACAACACAACTTGAATTTTAAAGCCATGAGGCCGGGCGCGGTGGCTCACGCTTGTAATCCTAGCACTCTGGGAGGCCGAGGCGGGTGGATTGCTCAAGGTCAGGAGTTCAAAACCAGCCTGAGCAAGACCCCGTCTCTACTATAAAAATAGGAAGAAATTCATTGGCCAACTAATATATATATATATATATATATATATATATATATATATAAATTAGCCGGGTATGGTGGCGCGTGCCTGTAGTCCCAGCTACTCGGGAGGGTGAGGCAGGAGGATCGCTTGAGCCCAGGACTTTGAGGTTGCTGTGAGCTAGGCTGACGCCATGGCACTCACTCTAGTCTAGGCAAGAAAGCGAGACTCTGTCTCAAAAAAAAAAAAAAGAAAAAAGAAAAAAGAAAAAAAAAATAAAGCCATGAGCTTCAGCAGTCCATCCATAGAGCCAAGATGGGAGACTGTGGTGGTTATATGATGGTATGTGTTTGCCAAAAACCCTAGACCTGTCTACCTAACAAAGGGGAAGTTTACAGTATATAAATTGTACCTCAATAAGACTAACTTAAAAAAAAACAACCAAATACACACAAAAAAAATAAGGAGTAAAATAGTAAAGAGGAAGATGTGTGATGCTAGATTGGGATTTTAGTCAAGGACAAAGGGAAGTCCCAGGATGACAGCTGTGCAGTCAATCAGCCTAGACAGAACCAGCCCGACAGCGGACAAGTAAGATGTTTTAAAATATTACCATTGTGAGATTACAGAAACTAAGCCAAACAAAAATAAACCAGGCAATCTTTTTTTTTTTAGACAGAGTCTCGCTTTGCTGCCCAGGCTAGAGTGAGTGCTGTGGCATCAGCCTACCTCACAGCAACCTCAAACTCCTGGGATCAAGCAATCCTACTGCCTCAGCCTCCCAAGTAGCTGGGACTACAGGCATGCGCCACCATGCCCGGCTAATTTTTTCTATATATATATTAGTTGGCCAATTAATTTCTATTTATAGTAGAGACGGGGTCTCACTCTTGCTCAGGCTGGTTTTGAACTCCTGACCTCGAGCGATCTGCCCGCCTCGGCCTCCCAGACTGAGCCACTGCACCCGGCCCCCAGGCCATCTTTAATTGGGGAGAATCCCTCAGAAATTGATAGAATCTAATAGAAACACAAGAAAGTGAGGAGGGGAAGCAGACAGTGTTGTAAATTCTCAAGTATCCATCAATAAAGTCTAAAAAATATCAATCGAGAAAGAAAGGAAAATAGAGAAAGGAAAGAGAGAGCAAGAAGGAGGGAGGAAAGCAAGTAAGATCCTTGCCATAGTCAATCAGATGTTGCATCAGCTGAAACTCAATCACCACTCTTGTCATCTTCACGATGGTCACTGAGACCACGACCACCATCACCACGCACAGCATCTCTCTTCCTCCAGAGCTCTCCAAGTTCTGCAAAGGCAGACTGTCCAGGTATATGGAGTAACAGGGACTGAACTGACACCACCCCCAACACACATATACTCAGAATACCCCACAAAACCAGACAACGGATATGAACCACAGGTTTTGGAGATGCTGGCTACCAGTCAGTGAGGGAGCTGGGAGACAAATGAGGTAAGCCCTGCAACTGGCCCAGCTTCCTGCCTGGATAGAGTTTCCTGGTGGAGCCTAGTGGACACCCGGACTTTAGGAGATGGGTCAGAGTCCAGGCACCTGCAGTTTGCAGGGCAGAGGAGCAGATAGAAGAGCTGCAGAGGATCCTGCCTGAGTAGCCAGCAGACCACCAATGAGCAAGTGTGTGAGAGAACTACTTGAGGCCAGGGAAAGGACCCCTCAACCCCAGAGAAAATGAAAGGTAACTCTGCCCAGCACTCAAGCATAATAGGGGCTGGTGGCTGTCCCCACCTGCCAGGATGAAGAACCTCATCATTCATTTGGGAGGCCTCAGCCAGGGCGCCCAGAAGGTTCTTGCCTCAGTAGTGTGGGAAAATTAATCCTACAGTACTAAGAGCTGTTCTGGTCCCACACAGTACATCTTCAAAACTCAAAAGTCTCAATCTGTTTCCAAGTAACTTAACAGCATCCCAAAACACAGCTCATGGACATGTCTAGGAAAACAGAAATACCCAGCAGTCAAGGAAAAAGGTGCAACATCTCACATCCAATCGAAAACTACAGAAACAGGAAAATGCAACCCATTATGAGGAGAGAAATTAATCACTAGAAGGTATCCAGACTGGAAAGGAAGAGACACAGCTGCCTTTATTCTGAGCAAACAGTATCATCTATGCAGGAAATCTAATGGCATCTACAAAAGAGCTATGAGACTGCTACGAGACTGCCAGACACAACATATTTTATAAAGAGCTAACTCCTTTCCCCAAATGCTGTAGCCAACAATTGTTCTAGTACTTTTCTTCATGAGGCCAATAATCCACAAAATTGCTAATGTTTCTTTGTTGCCTGTTATTATCATATGCACTAGGTTTTTTATTTTAACAGGAAACAGGCCCTGACAGAGATGTGGGAAACCAGCATTCTGCTGGGAGGACACACTTTTTGGAGAGCAAGAGCCTTAAATAAGTAAACAGTAAATATTTAACTCTGTAATTCTACCTCTTGGAATCTCTCTTAACCACTTTGGTACCAGCGTCGACTATAGTCAATAGCCACAGATGAACACGCACGGTGACTTTAGCTGACAGCTGTGATATGACTTTTCTAATTTTTCATTTATCAAAATAAACTTGTGAACGTTTCAAAATAACGTAATGAAAACATATATGTATATGTTACCTATTCTGATTTACAAGTAAAGCTGCCTGTAAAGTAAAACAAGCTTTCAGTGCTTTAAAGCTTTCCTCATCACACAAGAGCAAAACGGATTCATAGTCAATGCACAGCACAAACTATCATGGAGACTATGAGTGCCGGCTGTGGGCAAGGTTTCGCAGCCGGTGAGTGTGGTACCAAAGTGGTTAAGGAAATAATCATTCATACAAAGACTTAAATACAAGAATTCCACGAAATCAGGCCAGGCACGGTGGCTCACGCCTGTAATCCTAGCACTCTGGAAGGCCAAGGCGGGTGGATCGCTCAAGCTCAGGAGTTCAAAACCAGCCTGAGCCAGACCCCTGTCTCTACCAAAAATAGAAAGAAATTAATTGGCCAACTAAAAATATATATACCAAAAAAAAAATAATTAGCTGGACATGGTGGTGCGTGCCTATAGTCCCACCTACTTGGGAGGCTGAGGCAGGAGGATCACTTGAGCCCAAGAGTTAGAGGTTGCTGTGAGCAAGGCTGCCACCACGGCACTCACTCTAGCCTGGGCAACAAAGTGAGACTCTGTCTCAAAAAAAAAAAAAAAAAAAAAGAATTCTACTGAATCAGTATCTGTAACAGAAAAAAATGGAAACAATTTAGATGTTCTATCACATTATAATGTATCATGTTATAATGTATCTTTTATGCACCCAATGTTTCTGAAGAATTTTTAGAAAAGAGGAAAGTTCATGTTCTATTTTAAAAATCAGGAAAAACTTTAATGCTAAACTTGCAAAAATTATACATTACATATTACTGTTACACATTTATCTCATAAATACAACTGTAAAACTGAGGAAATATTTCAAAATGTTGATAGTAGTTAATGCTGAATGACATGACCCAACAGATTTTTATTTTCTTCCATTTCCTAACGTGTCCTCAATTACCTTGTACTACCTTGCATATCTGAATCCTGCAACCTGGGGGGCAATGGTGAGAATATGTGGAGGTGCTGCAGCTGAAAATAAACTAAGACTTGGAATAGCAGCTCAGTTTTATTTCCTGCCATAACAAACATTTAAGCACCAAACAAAACAAGGGCACCCTGAGCACCCAAGAGCGGATACAGGCAAACCTTAGGTCCCCATACTAAAGTAGCAGGGAATCATTGCCCTAAGAACGATGCACTTCCTAGGAGACACAAGGTCAGACCTCTCGCCTCCTTTTCCCAGACTAGGCTTAGCGAGAAACAGGGGGCCCAAAGCGCTGCATGGTCTGCACCACCAGGGAAAGCTGGTCAAGAAAGTTGATAATGGAAATTCGGAGTAGGTGAGAGTCTTCAGCTTTCCAGCGGCTAAGAGAGAGGAAAAAAGAAAATCAAGTTGGAAGTAGCCTTTCTTGCTCTGCCCCTCTGGTGTCAGTTACACCAAACCCTCTGGAGCCCCATTATTACAGAGAGCCTCAGGTAGAAACCTGCCCAGTGCACCACACCTGCCCCTTTGACCAGGGGTCCCCAACCTTTTTGGCACCAAGGACTGGTTTCATGGAAGACAATTTTTCCACAGATGGAGGTTGGAGGCAATGGAGAGAGCAGTGTAGCTCTGTGGCCCAGTCCCTTTAACGCTAAACTTGCAAAAATTATACATTATATATTACTGTTACACATTTATTTCATAAATACAACCGTAAAACTGAGAAAATATTTCAAAATGTTGATAGTAGTTAATGCTGAATGACATGACTCAACAGATTTTCATTTTCACAGACCATAGACTGCTACCAGTCCACAGCCGAGGGAGTTGGGAACATAGCCTTAGACCTAACCCGGGGTTGTCTGCAAGTCCCCAACAAAGCGCCCCTCCGTGGAGGCGGGCCCCCTCACCTGCAGTCTCCCCCTCACTCCGGCCCCTTGTAGAACTTACACGGCCAGGATACAGCCACTCACTGTAAGATCCTTCCCAACCGCCCTTCGGTGGGGTTCGGCATCTGGAGCCAGGGACCCATGAGCGATTTCTGCCTCCACAGGGGTTGGGAAAGGCACGCTGAGGGCACTGGTGGAGGTTTGATAAAGGCACCATCTGATACCGACTTTGCCTGTGTCTCAGGCCTCCTTGCTCAAGTCGTCCATCCATCCCTCTCTGAGGCCACCCAAACCAGTCTCACCCCGAGTCCTGCTTCCACACGTCCCAGGCCATCCCCTGCCTCCCCCGCTCTCATTCCTTCCCCCCTCATCCGGCCCCAGCCACCCTTGGCCTGTACTTTGTCCCCAGTCGTCCCTGGTCCCCTTCTCTATTTCTTACCCTTCCCCGACCACCCTGGACCCCTATGCCCCAGTCCCCTGCTTCCTCCCACCCTGGCTCTCTTTTCTTTCTCCCTCAGCGTGCCCCTCCCCCACCACAGGCAGCCCCCAGCCATTTCCTGGCTGTGCCCTCCGTTAGGATACAATGTGTGTGGTTGGATTTCCGGCTTTCTGGCCACAGGCACAGCGTCTCCGCTCGGACTTGGGGCGTGCAGTGCCCGCGCGACATGAGGAACCTCACCAGCCACAGCTGTCGCTGTGCCCCCGCCACCGGGGCAGCCGTGGCCATCAATGCCTCCCGCCACACCGCCTGCGTCTGCATCTGCGTCTGCGTCTGTGTCCCGCATGTCTGACGCCGCTCTCCTTCGACTCCGCCCTCTCGGTGGGCTGCTGAGAGACTGCGCCTCCCTCCAGAAGCACCGCCCCTCGCGCATGACCCCACCCACACGCGCCTGCGCAGGCACCTGGCGAGGCCACCTGGAGCGTGGTCAGTTCCCGCCAAGCCGGCCCTGAGGAGGTCCTCGGGGACCCTGTAAGCTGCAGAGAGGCCGAGGTTCCCTCCAGAAACTCTGCCCCTTTGAGCGTGGTGCGATTCCAGGGCGCCTGCACAAACGGCCTCCAAGTGCCTGGTCGATTCCCTCCAAGCCGGCCCTGCTGCCCTTAGATCCTGGGGAAACTAAGGTTTTCTCACGAGGCTCAGTCCTTTAGAGCGAGACTCAACTTCGGTTACCCAGAGCGCCTGCGCAAACAGGCCCCTTGTGATTCCAACGGGCTCGTGACTGGCTCCTGCCCATCCAGTCCTGCCACAGGTTTCCACAGACCCCAGGGCTACTTAGCCAACCAACACTCCCTCCCGAAGCTCCACCCCTTAGAGCGCCATGTACCCCCAGCGCCCCTGCGCAAACCGTTCCTGCCCCAGGGACCCTGGAGAGCTCACGTGAGGCCTTTGAGTGAGCGGTAGGTTTCCCGTCCGTCTCTCCCCCGACCCAAATAGCCCCAAAAGATGTGACACGACGTCTCTGCGGTGATTTGCGGAGGGAGGGTGGCGGGGTCGGGTAGTCCACCCCCGCCCCCCAGGAATAACCATTGCCCAACCGAAAAGGGCCTTACAGGTGTCAACGGAAAAAAGCCAAGTCTGCAAAATAATTTTAAAGAGATTTATTCTGAGCCAAATTTGAGGACCATGACCGGGAGCCACTGCCAAGAGGCCTTGGGCACGTGGACTCGCTGTGGCTGGGTTACAGTTTGGTTTTTATACAGTTTAGAGACAAGGGTTATGGGTAAAGCCATCAATCAATGTGTGGGAGGCAGACATTGGTTTGGCCCAAAAAGGAGGGCCATCTCGAAGTGGGGGCTTACAGGTTATAGGTGGGTTTAAAGATTCTTTAGATTGTAATTGGCTAAAAACATGAAGCTTTGTCTAAAGACATGGAATGTTTTAACAAACTGTTTACCAGAAATAAGCCACCATTTTGTTGCAAATTGAGGGCCTGCAGGTTTGTCTTGCATACCCTTAGGCCTGTTAATGGGTTACAAAGGAAGTCTCCAAGAAGGGAGGGGGGCATGATAAGGTCTGTCTGACCTCCCTCTTCCTGACAGGCAACTTTGCCCTTGAATATTCCTCTGGCCACGAGGGGGTCCATTCAGTCAGCCGGTAGGGGTTGAGCATTTTAGTTCACACAGGGGACGGTGAACCGGTCAGATTAGCATTTTAGAGTGGGCTGTGTGTGTGTGGGGGGGGGGGCCTGCACCTATGGAGGTGAGAAGTGACACTACCGGAGCGAAAGTGCTGGCGTTGAGGGCAGGTCTAATAAGATACCTGAAAAGGCAGACTACAATGCTAGTCATGAAGATGCCACTTTAGTAAATAACGATACACGGGCGGAGAAATCCTAGAGCAATACACCAATATGTAAATACTCTTGATCTCTGAGTGGTGGGATTGTGGGTGATTTTAATTTCCTTTTTGTGTACCCTCCCACACCCAGTTTTTCAAAAGTGACCTTTTACAATCAAAAGTTTATAAAGTAGGCCGGGCGCGGTGGCTCACGCCTGTAATCCTAGCTCTCTGGGAGGCCGAGGCGGGCGGATTGCTCAAGGTCAGGAGTTCTAAACCAGCCTGAGCAAGAGCAAGACCCCGTCTCTACTATAAATAGAAAGAAATTAATTGGCCAACTAATATATATACAAAAAATTAGCCGGGCATGGTGGTGAATGCCTGTAGTCCCAGCTACTCGGGAGGCTGAGGCAGGAGGATTGCTTGAGCCAGGAGTTTGAGGTTGCTGTGAGCTAGGCTGACGCCATGGCACTCACTCTAGCCTGGGCAACAAAGCGAGACTCTGTCTCAAAAAAAAAAAAAAAAAATAAAAAAAAATAAAAAAAAAAAAAAAAAAAAAAAAAAAGTTTATAAAGTGACATGAAATTTCTGAGGGTGGTTGTGTTGGTTTTCTGTTTTCCTCCTTTGTAATCATAAGAAAGGATTAAATGCTAAACTATATCAACAAATCCTGTCAAATCTCTCCTCAAAATAGACCCTACCTACATCAGCCCACTTCTCTCTCTCTCCACCGCTAGTCCCTAATGGAAGCTACTATCTCTCCGTGGTGAACTCCTTCAACAGCTTCTTAACTGTAGATTTTCCTCTACACTTGCCCCTCTACACAGAAGAATGAGTTTTTAATTTCTAATATAAATCTCGTCAGATCACATCCCTGCTTAAAACCCTAAGATTATTTCCCTTTGCACTTGCAGTCAAATCAAGACTCCTTGCTATATGTTATAAAACTCAATGAGACCTGGCTCACAGCTCCTTCTTCACCCTCTTTCCCCACCTACCTGCTCCCTCATTCTCTATCTGGGGCCTACTCTCTGTTCCCAACCAAGGGTGGCCTGCCCCCAGCCCTTTGCACTTACTCTTCTTTTTTTTCTTTCTTTCCTTTTTTTTTTTTTTTGAGACAGAGTCTGGCTTTGTTGCCCAGGCTAGAGTGAGTGCCGTGGCATCAGCCTAGCTCACAGCAACCTCAATCTCCTGGGCTCAAGCAATCCTGCTGCCTTAGCCTCCCGAGTAGCTGGGACTACAGGCATGCGCCACCATGCCCGGCTAATTTTTTCTATATATATTAGTTGGCCAATTAATTTCTTTCTATTTATAGTAGAGACGGGGGTCTCGCTCTTGCTCAGGGTGGTTTCGAACTCCTAACCTCGAGCAATCCGCCCGCCTCGGCCTCCCAAAGTGCTAGGATTACAAGCGTGAGCCACCACGCCCCGCCTGCACTTACTCTTCTATTTGTAAGATTCTGTCCCCAAACTTTCCCATGGCTAGCTTCTTGTTATTAGGATCTGGACTCCAATGTCCCCTCTAAGAGGCCTTTGAGATCACCAATGTATCTCAGTACTCCTAGGCACTCTTCATCACATTTGCCCATTTCAATTTGCTGCATAGTATTTCTACTAGTCTGAAATTATATTCTTGTTTTGTTCATTTTATTGTTGATATTGTCTCTGGTATCTTTTCTTTTGTTCAATGCTGTATCTCCAGCACTTAGGACAGTACTGTGTATGCAGGTAGTTTGTTGCTTATTGAATGAAACAGATTACTAAGGAATTACAAAACTCTGTGATTTGTCTGGGACCCAGCAACCTGCATGTAAGATTTATTTCACAAATAGGAAACAATATATACATGGGGTTATTCACTGTAACATAATTGGTAATACAAAACTATTGGACACAATGTATATGTCCATCAGCAGGAGACTGGAAAAATAAACGACAGTATATCCACACAGTAGTCTCATGCAGCCATAAAAAAGAATGAAATTCTCTAACGAGAAATGAAATTATTTCCAGGATATAGTATGTGAAAGAAGCAGAGGGAAAAGGACACACACACACTCTCACAGACACATATGCTTACTAAAAAAAACAAAACAAAACAAAACAGGAAGGGTAAACCAGAAACTAATTAAAATGGGCAACTATAGGGGGTTGAAATGGGTATGGGATTTCTTGGAATATGCCTTTTTATGTAGTTTAGACTTTTGAACCATGTAAATATTTTACATGGTTTAAAAATTAAATTTGAAAGAGTAGCAAAATCAAATGCTATAATTGAATACAAACAAAACTAGGCCAGGCATGGTGGCTCATATCTGTTATTCAGGCTACTCAGGAGTCTAAGGTGAGAGGATTGTTTGACCCTAGGAGTTGGAGACCAGCCTGGGCAACATAGAAAGACCCATCTCTTAAAAAATGAAAAAAAAAAAATCAGCCAAGTAGATGTGACACACATCTGTAGTCCCAGCTACTCAGGAGGCTGAGGCAAGAGGATCGCTTGAGCCCAGGAGTTCAAGGTTGCAGTGAGCTATGATGATAGCCCAGGCAACAGAAGTGAGACCCTATCTCAAAGCAAACAAAAAACCTAAATAGGCCTAACTACATATCCAATTTATAACAAAACCACACAGAGAAAATAATTCAGTGCCTTTTTAAATTTAGCTGTCTTACTGTACTTCCTTTGTGGCATATATTCTAAGGATAAAAAAAAAAATTGGCTCAGCAGGTGCAGGGGCTCACACCTGTAGTCCCAGCTACAAGAGAGGTGGAGATGGGAGGACTGCTTGAGCTCAGGAATTCAAGACCAGCTTGGGTGATACAGTGGTGATATAGTGAGACCTCATTTCAAAATAATAATAATAATTAGCTTTACTCTTAGTATGTATGTTGTTAATAATAGTGATGAGGTGAGTGTGAAGCTATTTTGGGTATACTTTAAGGTAGACTCTATCTGGTTAAACAAATGAGTAAATATATCAGAATTCTCAGTGTGGAATGAGAGAAGGTGAGAAAGAATAGTGACATTGTACTGTAATTGGAGCCTTCAGTATCAGCTCCTGAGTTCTTTAACACATTGACTGCCATGTGAGTTGTATTTAACTCAGGCTAGTTTTAGTCCCAGGGCCTTGTGAAGCAAGACCCTGCAGTTGATTCATGAAATTCTTGTTGATGTTTTTTTTTTTTTTTTTTTTTTTTTTTTTTTTTTTGAGACAGAGTCTCACTTTGTTGCCCAGGCTAGAGTGAGTGTCGTGGTGTCAGCCTAGCTCACAGCAACCTCAAACTCCTGGGCTCAAGCAATCCTACTGCCTCAGCCTCCCGAGTGGCTGGGACTACAGGCATGTGCCACCATGCCCGGCTAATTTTTTCTATATATGTTAGTTGGCCAATTAATTTATTTCTAGTTATAGTAGAGACGGGGTCTCGCTCTTGCTCAGGTTGGTCTCGAACTCCTGAGCTCAAACGATCCACCCGCCTCGGCCTCCCAAAGTGCTAGGATTACAGACGTGAGCCACCGTGCCCAGCCTTGTTGATGTTCTTATTACAATTTCTTTGACAATTTAATTCTAAAAATGTGGGTTGTGTTGCATATAACTCACAGAAAACAATAAAAAATAACAAATTAGAAACGATCATTTTGTTTTAATAAAACACCGTGGCCCCAGGGAGAGAATTTTTTTTCTAGTGTGGCAATGTGTTAAAAAATATACATACACACTCACACATATATTAATATATATTTCCTAGCTTTGTCCATTGAAAGGGTCTAGAAGCAATGACACCTCAGTAGCAATGAACACATCCAGCACTCAGATCTTGTTTTCTTTTTTTTTTTTTTTTTTTTGAGACAGAGTCTCGCTTTGTTGCCCAGGCTAGAGTGAGTGCCGTGGCGTCAGCCTAGCTCACAGCAACCTCAAACTCCTGGGCTCGAGTGATCCTTCTGCCTCAGCCTCCCGGGTAGCTGGGACTACAGGCATGCGCCACCATGCCCGGCTAATTTTTTATATATATATCAGTTGGCCAATTAATTTCTTTCTATTTATAGTAGAGACGGGGTCTCCCTCTTGCTCAGGCTGGTTTCGAACTCCTGACCTTGAGCAATCCGCCCGCCTCGGCCTCCCAAGAGCTAGGATTACAGGCGTGAGCCACAGCGCCCGGCCTCAGATCTTGTTTTCTAAATACCATTCATGGCCGGGCGTGGTGGCTCATGCCTGTAATCTTAGCACTCTGGGTGGATTGCTGGAGGTCAGGAGTTCAAAACCAGCCTGAGCAAGACCCCGTCTCTACTAAAAATAGAAATAAATTAATTGACCAACTAAAAATATATATATACAAAAAATTAGCTGGGCATGGTGGTATGTGCCTGTAGTCCCAGCTACTTGGGAGGCTGAGGCAGTAGGATCACTTGAGCCCAGGAGATTGAGGTTGCTGTGAGCTAGGCTGATGCCACGGCAATCACTCTAGCCTGGGCAACAAAGTGAGACTCTGTCTCAAGATAGATAGATAGATAGATAGATAGATAAATAGATAGATAGATAGATAGATAGATAGATACCATTCATTCCCCGCTAAAAGGAACCAGGGCTCTTTAAAGAAATGGTTGATTCTTGGGCTGGGGTAGGAAAAAATACACAATCAGACTGAAGCATCTTGTAGAGCCAGAAAGTGAGTGCTTGAAAAACAAAAGGATGGGTGCATGTCAAAGTGACACAGGAGCCAACCCGAAAGAACCAACGCTTGGATATTTTGAGCATCCAAAAATATATTAAAACTTTTGCAAAGGGTCAGATGCGGTGGCTCATGCTGTAATCCCAGCATTCTGGGAGACTGGGGACCATTTGAGCTCAGGAGTTTCAGACCAGCCTGAGCAAGAGGGAGACCCCATCTCTACTAAAAATAGAAAAATTAGCTGGGTGCAGCATGCACTTGTAGTCCTAGCTACTCAGGAGGCTGAGGCAGGAGGATCACTTCAACCCAGTAGTTTGAGGTTGCAGTGAGCTGTGATGACACCACTGCACGCTAGCCCAGGGTGACAAAGTGAGACTGTCTTAATTAAAAAAAAAAAAGTTTTGGAAAGAAGTAATGACAGGGAGGAGGTATGTGGGAAGTTTTGGGAGTACTGGAGATATTCTATATTGTGATCTGTTGGGATAGATACATAGATACATTTGCCCCCTTGAAAAATCCATTGATCTGTACACTCATGATGTATACACATTACATGATGTATGTGTGTTATAGTCCAACAGAACATTACCCCCAAATTGTATTTTTGGATTCTAAGTTGTTGAATACAGAGTCATGGCCGGGCGCAGTGACTCACGCCTGTAATCCTAGCACTCTGGGAGGCTGAGGCAGGCGGATTGCTCAAGGTCAGGAGTTCAAAACCAGCCTGAGCAGGAGTGAGACCCCGTCTCTACTATAAATAGAAAGAAATTAATTGGCCAACTAATATATATGGAAAAAATTAGCCGAGCATAGTGGCGCATGCCTGTAGTCCCAGCTGCTGAGGCAGTAGGATCGCTTGAGCCCAGGAGTTTGAGGTTGCTGTGAGCTAGACTGACGCCAATGGCACTCATTCTAGCCTTGGCAACAAAGCGAGACTCTGTCTAAAAAAAAAAAAAAGTCAACAAGTCTGTGATACTCAAGAAATAAGAACCAGAGAGAGTGGGTGAGTGAGTGAGTGAGTGAGTGAGTGAGTGAGTGAGTGAAAATTTTAAAAAAAATAGAAAAAAGAAATGAGAGCAGAGAAAAAGGAAAGCTCTTCACAGAGATGGCAATTGATAAATGTAGAGAAAAAAGAAAGCATCAGAAAATCACCATTTTTCAACCACCAATGTAATAACTAATTTATTAACTTAATAAATGATTAAGGTGAGGATCATCACTGGATGGACAAACCATCGGATGAAAGATTGTTGGGGAACAGGATATTCACATGATCTCTAAATATTACCCCAAAGTACTTGTGAATTAGGAAGGAAAAATACATCTTTACAAGGAAGAGACCTGGCATCCACCACCTTGCATCCCTAACAGTGGGACAGCTGACCCTGAGTGCCTCCTAATGTGGGCAGGGGAGGAGAGGACACAGCATCGACAGCTCTGGATGCTTCCAAAAATTTTGTTGCCTGATTGCCTGTGGAGAAGGGCAAGTTAGGAGAAGCAAAGATGGCGTCCTACTTCATGTCATTAAAAGCCTGGCTGAGGCCGGTGTGGTGGCTCACGCCTGTAATCCTAGCACTCTGGGAGGCCTAGGCGGGCGAATTGCTCAAGGTCAGGAGTTCGAAACCAGCCTGACCAACAGCGAGACCCCGTCTCTACTAAAAATAGAAAGAAATTAATTGGCCAACTAATATATATATATATATATATAGAAAAAATTAGCCGGGCATGGTGGTGCATGTCTGTAGTCCCAGCTTCTGGGGAGGCTGAGGCAGCAGGATTGCTTGAGCCCAGGAGTTTCAGGTTGCTGTGAGCTAGGCTGACGGCCACACTACTCACTCTAGCCTGGGCAACAAAGTGAGACTCTGTCTCAAAAAAAAAAAAAAAAAAGCCTGGCTGAGTGGTACTGCCATTCATTGAGATGGCCCACAGAGAACATGTGCATGTTGAGGGGCTGGCTAGTGCTGTATGTGAATGTCAAGAGGGAAACAACAGTTTCTTCCACTCTCAGAGTTGCCAGCACTTGGGACATGGTGTACACATTCAGTGATGAATGAAGTGTCCACAAGAAAGTCAGGAGCTGTATAGAAGTCCGACCCTAGAGAGGGCTGGGGCTCAGAAGAGAGGGCTGGGGTGAGACACAGATGTGGGAGTAATGCCCAGAAATGCAAGCAAAGGTGGATGGGCTCCCTGGAGGATGATAGAGAGTGGAGAAAGGGTTGGGGTCCAGGCAGAAAGCCTGAGGCCTCCCAACATTGAGAGGTGGTGGTGGTGGTGGTGGTGGTGGTGTTGGTGGTGGTGGTGGTGGTGGGGTGTGTGTGTGTGTGTGTGTGTGTGTGTGTGTGTGTGAGAGAGAGAGAGAGAGAGAGAACCAGCAAAGGAACACGTGGTGTAAACAGCAGGAGAGTGAGGGTGAAAGAAGGTGAGACATGAGCACAGCCAGAGCTGTTCTGTGGGGCCCCAGAGGTGTGCGAAGATGGGGGCAAGTTGGCTGGGCCCTGGAGATGCTGTCAGGTGTGTCTCATCTCTCCTGCAGACTTCTCAGGGCCCAGAGCCCTCATGCTGCTCATGCTGTCTCCTGGTGTCATCATCACACCGTGTCCCTGGGGAGTCATAGACTGTCCTGAGGCTCCTCCCGAAGGGGCAGGTGGTGGGTGTCAGGGCCCTTCATTGGGCAAGGGGCAACAGGTGAATTGGCACAGAGGGGTGCAGTGCCTGCAGTTAACATGCCCAAGCCTATTGAAGGATCTCATAATGCAGTGACCCTAGCCTCCTTTCATGATGCCCCTACTGCTTCCCATTTCTTAACTCTGCAGCATTTCCTCCCTCTCTTGTCTTCCCTCCCCTGGCCTGCCACTCCCTGCTCTGCCACAGCTCTTCATGGCTTACCACCACCAATGACATCAGTAAAAAAGCACTGTCTCTCCACACCCTTGCACGATCAAGCTTCTGAAATGAGGAGGTCCTCAGTCACTATCACTGGCTCCTTATCTTCCCTCACTCCTCAGCCTACCATGCAGTGGCTTCCTCCCCACCCAACATTGCCAATGACCCAGCACTAACTCCTACCCCTGCTTCACTTCTTGGCAATACTGGACAACCTTTTTCTGGAAGTGCATTCTTGGCTCTCCCTGTGGTCTTGTGTCTGGGAGATACTTCTCAGCCTCCTTCGCCAGTCCCTCCACCTGTGCTTCATCTCTAGCTGGCAAAGTCCCTCAAGGCTCAGTTCTCTCCCTTCTTTTCATGCCACATACTCTCAAAAGCCACCTCATCTGTCCTTGCAGCCTCTAGGACTTCCTGTCCATAGGGAACTCCTAAATATCAGCGAAGGCTGCAGAGCAGCATAGTAACCATGGCTTGGGAATTGGACCAGGCCTGAGTTCCAGGCCTGGATGTTCCACTTCCCAGCAGATGGCAGTTGGGCAAAGTTGAAAATTGAGATAAGAGCTCTGCATAGAAAGGGCTTAGGACAATCCCCAGTCCTCAGGCAGCCACTCACCACAGCTTGACAACTACACTGAGTCCATCAGGAGAGCTGTCTTCTCCTCTCTGGCTGAGGAGAGTCTCTGAACCACTTGGCCTCCTGCTGCTGTCACCCTCCAGCTGGGAGGTGCTGGCACAAGGGACTTAATAACCATCTCTAGGACCTGTCTCTTTGCCTGTATAATGGGAATATTGAGTTCTTGTTGGAGGTTTATATGTCCTTGAAAACATTCAGCACAGGGCCTGGCATGGTGCAAGCCTCAGAAAATGCTTCCCCTCATCTGAGCTTGCTGCCTCCAGCTCTTCCTCCTTTCCTACCTCCATGGTGGTCCTGATCTTTCTGACACATGAATCTCTTCTGCAGTGGACAGTTGCTGTTTGCTGCCACCATTCAGGACACCCCATTCAGCCCTCCCCCGGAACGTCCCCATCCATTGTGTAGCCCATGTGTGTCCAGGGAAGTGGCCCCCATGGAGCCAGCCCTGATGGGGAATTAACAACCACCCCCCTCACACTAGCCAAAATGACTGTACACACAAGCCAGTTCTGACCAATGAGATGACAGTGTTTATTTGCTGGGGGCATCTGAGACAGAAGCTACACTACAGAGAGAGAAGGTGCTTCCCTGACAGTGAATGAGGAATTCCATGGAAGCTGCAGATACTGGAGAATGCAGAGGGAGGCAGGAAGAAACTGGGTATCTGGTGAAATCATCATCTGCTGCCGATACTGCTGTACTTTTCGGTTTCATAAGCCAATAAATTTCCTTTACTGATTAAAGCAATTTCCTTTATTGTTAAATCAATTATTAAATACCCAAACTGGCCTAGCTAATATAGTTTCTTTTGGACAGAAATCAGTCTCACATTCACCTTTAGTGTTATGTAAGTTTTCAAAATAAATTTTCTGATCCAACATAATGAAAACATTGGTAAGTTTATCATCTGAGCTTCCAGACCACACATGCTCCTAATCCAGTCCCTGCTGGGTAATAATATCCTTAACTCTTGGGGAGGACCAGGGGTTTTTGTCTGCTCTTCAAAGCCTTCACCCATTGGGCCTATGTCCATCTTTCTAGCCCAGGGACCCAGTGTTCACCCCCCAAGGCCCAGGCAGGAAGGCTACCAGCAGGGAAGGTAGGTGCAGCTCTGACCACACTGACAGCAGCTCCCTTGGTGAGGGTGGAGGGGCTGGAGCGGCATCCTGCTGCACATGGCTTTCTTCCAGCTTCTACTGTCCCCCAGGGGCCCTCCACCGAGGAGCAGGTGCTTAGATGATCTCTAGTGCTCATGCAGGACAGGGTGAAGAAGGAACCAGTGCCACCCACCCCATGCTTTTGCCACCTCCCTGGCACCCCATGGTTTCCTCTCAGGCAACCAGGGGATGCACAAAGTGAAAGCCCCTGTATATAGGTGGCAGAAGAAGCATCCATCTTCCATGCTGTGGGTGAGCACTGGGTGTGGAGGCCTGGGCCCAGTTCTCTAGCTCAGACACTGCCTTTCTGAGTCACTTGTTAGGCCTAATGGGTGAGAGCCACCCACTCTCAAGAAGAGGAGACAAGCAGACAGGGTACCCCAGAGAAGATCTCTGTCACCAAGGGCCAGGACACCTCATCTCCGGGCCATGCTTGGCTATTGCTTCACTTTTGACTTCAGTTTGTTTACTGAACACAAGGGGGAGAATCACTGCAGAAACTCCCCATCCTGGGTTGGGGTAAGGATGAAGGACATTGACTCAGGTCAGAGGAGTGGCCCTCACTATATAGAGTCAATGCTTGGGGACCAAAGTGGCACAGGAACTTGCCTGAAGTTACATCGCAGAGCTAGGGCGACATTCCAACTCCTCAGTCTCCAACCTGCTTTTCCATTTGTCCAATGCATGCTGGCTGCAGCAGCTGAAGAGGCCCAGGGCTGGCTGTCACCTGGCCTCCTGCAGAGGTTAGCTGAGGGCTATGCCAGACTGCTAGAGGTCAGGTGACAGCTGCTTCCCCTCTCAGGCTTGGGAGGGAGTCACTTGCAGGTTTATTCTTGGTGGGCTAAATGCGAAATGCTAAAGCCCATCCCTCCAAACAGCCTTCTAAGCAGCCCCCTTTTCCTCCTCACCCTGAGGTACTTCTAGAAGCTGGCTGGATTCAGATGCTGGCTCCTCACTTCATTGCTAGCTGCCTCTGCTGTGCTGTCTCATCTCTTCTGTGGATGTAGGAGCGAACCCAGGTCAAGTGCTTTGAGTGGTGCCTAGCAGGTAGCAAGAGCTGGGTACATGCCAGCTATTATTATTATTATGAGCCAAACTGCAACATGAGAACACATTAAAGCAACATGCAGCTGCCGCCTGGCCTTGGGCTCCTCCCCATACTCCAAGAATGCTATTTGGAGAACCCCTTCTCCATAGCCTCAGTCACTTCCGGGTGCAGAAAGCGGCTGGCCAAGCGTTCGATGTCATCCAGCGTCAGGCGGCTCAGGGACCTCTCATAATCCTGAGGAGAGAAGGCCAGGAAGATTCAGGGGTGCCAGTGGGGAGCGGTACATTGTGACAGAGGCAGGGGCTGGGAGCAGCTGGGACTGGAGTGGATGTCCAGGGTTGCCCTTCTCACCCTCTGCAGTTGTTCCAGGACCCTGCTGGCATCTGCTGCACTGAAGTGGCGGGCCAAGACTTTAGAGATCAGCTGCCAGACATGCGGGGGTGGGGAGTCAGCCAGTCTCCGGGCAGTGCCTTCTTCCAGTAACACCTTCTCTAGAGGTTTGACCACTAGGTTGAGCTTGGAATTGGGCCCGATGCTATAATCTGACAGACGTTTCCCATCTGCCAAAGAGAAACTGATGGGTTCCTTACTCACAGCTGCGGGGGTGGCCCAGGAAGCGATGCCTCCCTTGGGCAGTCAGAGCACAGCGCTGCGGCATCTGGCTGTGGTGGATTCAGCCACCTCTCCTAGGATTGAGTGGCACTTGGCACCATGAGCCAGCACCCCAACCCATCACACTGCAGCCTGAGTTCGGTCTGCACACCCCGGCCCACGACTTCCTGCAGGGCTCCCTGGGATTCTCCTCTCCCTGGTTACCTGCCAGGGCCTTGCCCTTGAACAGCAGCCGCTGCTGGCGCACAGGGACGTTCAGCTTCTCAGAGACCAGCTGCTTCAGCGTAGACACCAACTCGTCCTCCCGCACCTGACCGGGCGAGGGTGGGAGGCAGGGGGGTTGAGCCCGCGCCCCTGAGCGGCGAAGCCCTCACTTCCCCTCCTATGGGCAGCTTTCCCGGCCTCCGGCTGGCCCGCCCGCCCCGTCCCGGTCCTCAGCCCCTGCTCGTTCCTATGCTGGGAGCGGGTGAGTGAGCGAGCCGTGCACGGTGGCTCGGGCCTGAGAACCCTACCTGCAGGCTGCACTCGCGGCCCTGGAGCGCCTTCACCGTCAGCTGCATGGCGGCCGCGGCGGCGTCCACTAGGGCGTGCTTGCACCCCTACCGCCTCCCCCCCCTCGCACGCGCCGCCGGCGGGATTGCGCGCCTGGCCCCGCCCCGCCCGCGGCCCCGCCCCAGGAGGAGGAGTCCCTTTGGGGTCCCGCCTAGCAGACGTGCAGGGACCGCCCAGCTAACGGATCCCCAGCCAAGGCCACGGTACACGGAAGTGGCCCGTCCAAGCTGCTGGGACAGGGAGGAGAAACGAGTTGTACCAGGTTTACTTCATCTGGAAGCTGGGGCATGGGAGAAAGGACCGGAAAGTACGCTTGCCCCAGCGGACTGCCTGGCCTGCCCTAAGTTCCCAACCCACTGGTGGAGCAGGTCAACACAAACCCTGATTCTGTCTCCCAGTGTGTCTGCTAGTGGCCCAGCCCTGTCAAGCTTGCCCCACTGCCTGATGGCTTCTGCCTCCTCCTTTCCAGTCTGGCTGCAAAAAATTCAACTGAGCTTGGAAGAAGACAGCGGAGCCAGGCTTCTGTCCTTATCCTCCTACTGCTCATTTTAGAACAGAGAAGCCCACCTCTTACAGAGAGGGGATGGATGGGGTGGAGGCTGATAGAGAAAGCCTTCGCAGGGGTCACCATGCCACCCAAACTGCTCCTCCAGCCTGGCCCACACCTACCCAGCCACACTCTTCCTACCCCTCTACTCCCAGGCCCCAGAGGGCAAAGATTGGAAGGGACCCAAACTTGCTGCTTCCTTCTTTTATTGAAATATATTTTCTGGGCAGTGCCCACCTACCTAAATCAGCATGGCCTCTTTGGCATTGAAAGCTGGAGAATAAAAAATCAGTAAAAAAAATAAGCCTGGATTTTTCTGAGTGCATAGTGCATGAGAACTAAAGGCCTTTGGTACACAAGAACTGTGGGGACAGTGGGTGGAGTGTGAGGGCTGGAGGATGATGAAAGCTTGACCCAGAGGCCTCAAGGAACTGGGAACAGGCTACTATAGATGAAGTGGCCAATGACCAAGGCCAGCATCTCTGAGGTGCCGCTCAGTGCCACAATGAAGGGGGCCTGGGAGGCATAGTCAGCTTGAAGGCGGCGGAGGGACAGCTGCAGCATGGCCAAGGCCAGCAGACTGTTTTGCACCCCTACTTCGATGCTTACTGTTCGCCGCTGGGCCACTGGCAGTTTCAGGCACGTGGCCAGGCAGTGGCCCACCAAGAGGCCAACTAAGGGCACTGTGAGGCCCACCAGTACGATGGGTAGCCTGACACCTGCCAAGATGAAGACCCCCATGCGGTAGGCCAGGAAGAGGCCGCCCAGGAGGAGCACAAAGCTGAAGGGCTTGATGACCTGCAGCAGCAGCTGGGAGAACTTGGGGAGCTTGGACTTGATCACAACGCCCGCTGCTATGGGGATGGCGATGAACAGCAGAGTCCCCAGGATCTTGGAGATGGGCACATGGAGTGTTTCATGGATGCTGAGCAGGCGGCTGTAGATGGCCGAAGACAGTGGCAGGAAACCAGTGGCAGCCACTGTTGAGATGAAAGTCATGGAGATGGCCAGGGTGACATCCCCTCCAAGAAGGAGGCTGAAGAGGTAGCTCCCCCCACCACCAGGTGATGAGCAGGTGATAATGAGGCCCAGAGCCAAGGCCTTGGGCAGCATGAAGACCTTAGCCATCAGGAAAGCATAGAAGGGCATGACTAGAAACTGGCCTAGGAGGCCCAGCAGCATGGGCTGGGGGCTCTGCACGAGCCCCTTCAAAACCTCAAGTTCCACTTTGCACCCAAATGAACACTTGTTAACAAACATAAGAGGCAGGAGCAGGTAGAGTATTGGGTTCTCCGAGAAGTGGGCCAGGTTGGTGCTGAGGGTGGCACGGGTGTCTTCAGCAGGTGATACCTTGATGCAGAAATCTCTCCGCTCCTCAATCAGCATGGGCGGGGCCTCATGGGGGTCCATGAGCTGGATGTGGAGTGGGGCCAGCCCAGCCAGACCTGAGTGGATGCTAACCACAAAGCCACCCCCACTGCCCCAGCTTATGGCACTCACATTCTTGATGGTCAGCACCTCTGTGTCCAGGGATGTGACCCTCAGTGTGGGGCCGGGCCCTGTCCCATTGGCCTGGCCTGGGTACTGGCTTGAGATCACGATGATGCCCTCACTCTCCTCAGGAAACTCAAACTCCATCACAGAGCCATCCCCAATGCTCAAGTAGCGGCCTCCTGTCAGTGGCACAGTGTGGCCCAGAGCTGTGCTGAGGTTAGCACTGGCTGTCCCTTGGGCCCCCCATGGCAGGCAGATGAGCAGCAGGGCAGCTCTGAGCATGCCCAGAGGGCCTGTGCAAGCATCCCCCCTTCCCAGGCCAGGCCACTGCTGGGAACAGCCCCTGCCCCTCCTTAACACCATGACTCTTCCCAAAGGATGGATGGTGTGCCCAGGCTTTCTGCGACTTAGGAGAGTACCCCCACTGGTGCTGTTGGGCTGTCCAGGGAAGAGTCCATGGGTGGGTCCTTGTCCTGTGCTGTCTTCCTTGATGGCAGAGCTCTCCCTGAGGACATAAGGGAGTCACAGAGACACTGGTAAGGGCAAGTAGTTGCGAGCCCAGGAGCATGGAGATCTGGAAGCCCACTGCTAAAAGACTTAGCAAGTCCCCTTGCCCCAAGCTTGGGAATGGAGAGGCAATGCCTAGTGCTGACCCTTGAGTGCCATTTTTGTCTTCTCCCCTAGCACAGCCACCTCAAGCTTCCTATCCCTCGTCCAGAGGGGCCACCTAAAGATAGAAGTTCCCATTCAGCCTGCTGATACTTGCTGATTTTCCTGGGCTTGCCCACCTCACAGAAATGTCCTGATACCTAGGGATTCAGGAGAGCCATCCCCAGTCTTGTCACCACTAGCCTATTCCCCACTGGCATCGAGATGCAGCTACAGTAAGGCAGGAGCAGGTAGAGTATTGGGCAATACCACAGTGGGGATGAAATCTTCCAGAGGCTTCCCAGGGATGACCAGGACACCAGATGGATAAGAACAAATTGTGCTGATGGTTAACTTTGACTTGGGCCAGATCTGGGAGGCCTTCAGAAGGTAAGTTAGGGGGTTGAGTGTCATTTGCCAGGCACAAAGTTGCTGGCAAAGTGGTGTGGGCAGTGCGTGATCACTAGTCCCAAGGCCCCAGGGGCTGATGTCTGCCACCAACACAGAGTTGGGAACAGTGCTGTTATGGCTACTTGGACTATAGTGGTGAAACGGAGCCCTACCTGTCCTATAGTGGTGAGACGGAGGTCCTAGTGGGAAGCAGGCACCCCCTCCCCAGGGAAGTTGCCAAAAGGGGCAGCAGGAGTGAGTCAAATAGAGCCACATGTCCACTGGGGGCTTCTCCTCCTGCCAGAGCTCCCCCTTCTCTGGAAGTCTCAGAATTTGAGCTCCTAGAGCTGCTGCATCACATCTGAGAGCCTCTGCTTAGAGTCTAGAGGCTCTTCTCCATGCCCACATGTGTCCCTACCAGAGCCCCAAACTTCCAGTAGGATGATGAATGTTTCTAGGGGATTGTGGTGCCTCAGGATGAAAGGAGGAGGAGGTTTGCTTCCCCCCATTTCTCAATTTTGGCAGCCACTATCCTAGTATCACATCATCTGCTAGAAGGGCAACCAGGATGTGGACACAGCAGTTTTACATCACTACTGGTAGTTGCCTCACACCCTGTAGTCCCAGTCCTGGAAGAGGCTCCTGCCTCTTTAGAGCCTATTTAACCCTGGCCTCCCCTCATCTGAGACTGGGGAGATGGGGAAGTGGGGAGCAGCGAGCAAGGTAAGCAAAAAGCCCATCCCTGGGAAAGTCTTCCCCAGCCCCACCCCAGGACAACATGGCCTCTGCTGGCTTGGAGCTTGGGTCACTTACCCTGCAGGCCTTGGCCCAGCCAAGTGTCTTATGACTGAAGACGGAGGCAGGAAAACCAGAGTGGAGTAGGAGAGGCAAAGTGGAGGGGGAAAGATGAAGAACCAGCACTGAAGCCACTGGGGTAGTGTGAACCAGTCAGCAGGGAAAGGTTAAGGGCCACTACCTCATGCCCATCTTTTCAGTAGGGTTGGTGGCTTAGAGTCCCTGCAATAAGGGTTTAGTCCAGATACCACACCATTTTTGCTTGAGGGGTCAGAAGAGTTTGAGCAGATGCACCCAAGGCAGGGAAGGGAATCCCTGCCCAGATGCTTTTTCCACACAGGCCGAGTGTTTGGGGCACCTCCCTACCTGGGAGTCTGGAAGTTGACGGAGGGGTCACAAGCCGAGCTCGGGCCGAACCGGGAGTGAGAGAAGGAAGGGCGCGCCGCCGCCACACAGGCAGCAGGCAGGCGACCCGCTCAGGCGGTCTCAGGGTTGGCGGAGGGTGGGCCCTTCCGCCACTCTTGGGTCCCGCGGCCACACCAGGCCTCGAGAACGCACGCCGGTGGCAGCCCTTCCCTGCCGGGCCCACCAAGCCCGGGCGCCTGAGTGGGCGATCACGGAGCGGGGCTGGGGCCAGAAACTGCCTCCTGCGCGTCCCTTACCGGCCAGAGACTCCCACCTACCACCGCGGCCCCTGAGCTGGGTGCCAGCGCCTGCCCGGCCTGCAAACGCCAGCCAGCTCTGCCAGCGGGGGCCCTGCCCTGCCCGCCAAAGCCTCAGACCGCCCGGCCCAATCGAACCCCGCCCCGCCCCGCCTCGCGCCTCAGGACCCCGCCCTCCCACGGCGGCCTCTTCACCTCTGGCGGCGGTGCTGGGTTCCGACCGGATGTGACGTTCTGGGAGCGACGAGCTGGCTCGGGCGCGCGGGCCGGGCTGCTTCTTGTGTCGCAGCTGGTCAGCGCTAGGTGCTCCTTGTTCCACTCCTGAGCTGCGGATGTGAGCCATATGTCATTGTCGACGGGGCGACCCGCTCCGGGAAGGGACCCTAACCATTCCCAATTACGCTGTGACCTCTGGGGCGGTGGTACACAGAGTTAGCTGTTAGGGCTGGGACGCCCGTGGGCTGCTGCTGCAGGTCGGAGCGCGGGGTTAGAGTTATGGCCACGCTACAGCTCAGGGTGCCCAGCCCTGAGGCCCGAGAGCCGAGTCCAGTGGACCTGGACCCCAGGCTCCGTGCCGGGTTCCCCCTTTCCATCAGGCATTGGCCGAGAGCATATTTCCAAACTGTGGAACATTTAGTGAACTTGTTGATCTTCCAGAATTATTTGGCTTCACGGTAAAGGAATGGAAACAGAAGGCAGAAGGATGTAAAAAAAAAAGGTGGTGGGAGACTGTAGAAAGGAAAGTTGGAAGACAGTAAACAAGGGCAGAGTTAAAGGGATTTGTGTTCCTAAAGGTTGCTGGGGCAGTTGGAGAGAACCTCTTGTGACGACTGTGATGGAGGCCAATGGTCCACAAAGTCGGAGGTACTTGTCCCCGGGTGGTGCACAAGACACATCATTGTGGTGTGAAAAAAAACAACAACCTGTAGGCCAGGCAACATGGGGCTCAAGCTTGTAGTCCCATCCCTTTGGGAGGCTGAGGCAGGAGGATCGGTTGAGCTCAGGAGTTCAAGACCAGCCTGAGCAAGAGTGAGACCCCGTCTCTACTAAAAGTAGAAAAATTAGCTGGGCATCCTGGCGCGCTCCTGTAGTCCCAGCTACTCAGGACGCTGAAGTGGGATGATCACTTGACCCCAGGAGTTGGAGGTTGCAGTGAGCTATAATGACACTACTGCATTCTAGCCAGGGTGACAGAGAGAAACTCTGTCTTAAAAAAAAAAACAAAAAACTAGGCCGGGTGCCGGTGGTTCACGCCTGTAATCTAGCACTCTGGGAGGCTGAGGCGGGTGGAACGCTCAAGGTCAGGAGTTCGAAACCAGCCTGAGCAAGAGCGAGACCCCGTCTCTACTAAAAATACAAAGAAATTAATTGGCCAACTAAAAATATATAGAAAAAGTTAGCTGGGTATGGTGGCACATGCTTGTAGTCCCAGCTACTCAGGAGGCTGAGACAGAAGGATTGATTGAGTCCAGGAGTTTGAGGTTGCTGTGAGCTAGGCTGACACCACAGCACTCTAGCCTGGGCAACAGAATGAGACTCTCAAAAAAAAACAAAAACAAAAACAAAAAAGCTACTGGATTTCTAATTTTTCAAATTAATAATTGTAATAGTTTTAATGAATAAATTTATTTACATTTAAAACTTTTAATGTATTATAAAAGTTTGTTTTTCTGTGTGTTCTATAAAGTTCAAATTAGTACGTGCATATGACATATAAGCAAATACACACATGTTGGGGGTGCATGCTCAAAAGGATTTGATGTGTGGATGATCATAAACATTCACAGCAGGCCTGGTGTGATGGCTAATGCCTGTAATCCTAGCACTGTGAGAGGCCGAGGTGAGAGGATCACTTGAGTCCAGGAGTTCGAAGCTACAGTGAGCTATGATCATGCCACTGCACTTTACCCTGGGCAACAGAGTAAGACCTTGTCTCAAACAAAACCATTCACAGCCATAGCTCAAGGTTGTCCTTTAGCCTCCCAGGACCAGTATGACATAAGCAATTTGCGTGTTTCTACTTGGTATCCCAGAAATGTTGGAACTGCCCCTCTCAAATGAGGTTGAGGGGTCCTGATGTAAGTAGGCTGTTGTGGCCCGTTTACAGGACGGCGGATGAACACAGAACAAAAACACAGAACACAAAAAAACGTGGACACACATACAGAAGGTTGACTTGAGTAGTAATACACCAGGTCAGTTTTATTTTTATACTCTAAAAAGTTAAAGTTAGTTCCTTGTACGTAACCACCCAGGCATTTCAGCAATGGCCATAAATTCCAGAATGATTAGCCTTAGGGAAGCAGATATCCCGACTCAGAATTTCCAGGTGGTTGCTCTAGGCACTAGGCATAGATCACGGACTGAGGTTAGCAAGGATGGGCAAGGCAAGCCACAGGGGGCATTTCTCATCCCCAGCTTCTCTTAGAGTGACCCCCTAAGATCTTAGGCTGACCCCCAGTGGCTATGCATGGCTTAGGTCGCCCCTCCCTTGAGGGGTTTTACCCGTCATTGACTAACCAGCCATTTTATGGGGGTCAAGCAGCAATCAGAGGAACAATGTGTTTATCGTGTGGCCTCAAGACCCCCATTGCCGTGGGGCTGGGCAGCTCTTGCTTACTTGCAGCTCAGGTTCTTTGTTATGCTTCTAGGCAACAGCCTTGTTTATCACAAGGACTTTGTCTGGAGCACATTGCTTTTAAACGTTCTGGGCAGAACACGTACATTAATCACTAAATTTAATTATTATTATTATTTTTTTTGAGACAGAGTCTCGCTTGTTGACCAGGCCAGAGTGAGTGCCGTGGTGTCAGCCTAGCTCACAGCAACCTCAAACTCCTGGGCTCAAGTAATCCTTCTGCCTCAGCCTCCTGAGTAGCTGGGACTACAGGCATGTGCCACCATGCCTGGCTAATTTTCTATATATATTAGTTGGCCAATTAATTTCTTTCTATTTATAGTAGAGACGGGGTCTTGCTCTTGCTCAGGCTGGTTTTGAACTCCTGACCTCGAGCAATCCGCCCGCCTCAGCCTCCCAGAGTGCTAGGATTACAGGCGTGAGCCACCGCGCCCGGCTTACTAAATTTAATTCTTAAACTAGGAAAATATATGTCAGTCCCCTACAGTAGGCAGTATTTAGAGCTACGACAGGCAAGAGGGCTGGGGTGGGCACATGCTGGGGCTGAATATTGTAGTTTGGAAAATGGCAGTGGGGGTAGGGGCTGTCCTGTCTGAGGATGGGGTGAAATTGGCCAGAGGGAAAAGGGGGATGGGCTGAAAGAGCCAGGGAAGGGAAATAAAAAAGATGTGTTCCTCTTAGAGGAAACCTAATGTTTTTTTTTTTTTTTTTTTTTTTTTTGAGACAAGAGTTTTGCTCTGTCACCTGGGCTAGAGTACCATGGCGTCAGCTTAGCTCACAGCAACCTCAAAGTCCTGGGCTCAAGTGATTCTCCTGCCTCAGTCTCCCAAGTAGTTGGGATTACTGGTGTGAGCCACTGTGCCTGGCCAGGAAACCGAAATTTTTATATTCCAATTGCCTGTGCTTTCGGCCCTACCTGATGCTGTCAGTGAAACTCACCTGTGTAAGGCTGGTGGCAGGGGCCCCCTCCCCTCCCTAGATGGAAAAAGAAAACGCTTAGTGACCTCACCTGCCAAGGACAAACTGCCAGGCCCCACTGAGAGGAACCACACCCAGATCTCCACCTGGATTCGCTCCTGGATTCCACAATACCTCCAGCCCCTCCTATTTCTCAACGACCTTCCAAGGTCACAATAGAGAATCCCAGCTCTTCCCGCCACAAGTCCCTAGCCCCGCCCAAAGGGTATAAAAGGCCTCAGCCCCTTCAAACTGCGGCGACTTCTGGGGCCCCTGCTCTTGGGGCCCCAGAACCTTGTCCACGAGTGTATAATAAAGCCACGTGGTTTGGCCCCCCCTACTCTTTCTCTTTCTGTGTCTCTTTTCGCCACCGCCGAAAAACCTTACAACCTGGACCTGGCCACTTGGTAGCCACCAATTCCCATTGTGTGCCAGGGATCAAGCAGAGCAAATGCAATCAGAAGACCACTCTCCATTATTATCAATCACTTGAACCTTCCCTGAAAAGCCAGAGTGAGCAGGTGGATGACTGACATGAAGAATTTGGTGGCTTTGTCTGCAGCAAAAGGGAATTGCTAAATTAAAGGCCAGAGAACATTTGTAGTTGGTTTAGGAGATTAATAATTTACTCCAGAAGAGAAGGAGGAAGAGCTCTACGAATGAGGCAAGGATACCTAGTTTCAAATGAGAAGTCATCTGGACTGAGAAAACAGATGAAACAAATAAATGATAGCAACAGTGGAGACAATATAAATGTACTTCAGATGGGAGACCTGCCACTGTATTATGTAATAAGATCACAGTGGAGACCCTGAGAGGAATGCCTACTTTCTGTTCTTCATGCAGGGGCCACTAGGAATATTATGTGATAAATAAGTAGGCATATGTGAGTGTATGTACAAATATGGGGTGCACTTAGTATTTACGGGGAAGTATAGTGACAGCTATCGTTTTTGCCTGCCCAGCATCAGGTCACAGCACTTCTATTTTATTTGGGGGAACCATCCCTCCTCTGCTCTCAGTACACACGATTTGCATGTGGATGACCCTAACGCTGGTCCCTGGGGTGGGCACATGCCCAGGTGTAGCCAGTCAGAGCCACTCAGATTAGTGCGAGGATAAGCCTATAATCCACCCTGGTCCAGTAAGAATTAGTCCTCAGGAACTTGTACTGGAACTGTTGAGAATGTCATCCTAAATATCAGAGAGGGAGACGCTAAAATAAAATGATATTTATTCAGGAATACAGTACTGCAATGGGAATACATGTGCCATAGTAAACTATGTGTGTATTGAGGGAGGAAAGGAAGACAAAGGGTTTTTTTTAAAGGAAAAACGAGGAGGATCACATAATTTTTTGAGCTAATTATCCCTGGCTACAAGGATTAATAACAAGAATGTTATCAGTCCAAGTTTGGACAGACAGTTGCTGGGCAGATGTCCTCACAGAAATATTTTGTGTGTGTGTAAGGTTGTGATAGCCTTTGTGCAAGGTTGTGTTTTTTGCAGTTTTTAGTATCAGGTATTTGTGCAAGAGAACCCTCCTTTCATGGCTTTCCTCAGCTCTGTTTTGCTTTTCTTTTTCTTTTCTTAAACAAGTCACTCCATTTTGATTCTGACAACTTTCACAGGAAGGTGAGAGCCCTCCCTTTTCTGCTGCAGTTGCTAAACTGGGACTTCTATTATTGCCCCCCTACCCAGGGAAGATGGTATGTTAGAAAATGAAGCAAATGCAGAAAAAAGCGGAGCCAAGAGATGAAGATAGCCCATGTCCTGGTGACATTATTGGAGTTAGACTTACCCATGAGCTTTAGGGTCTATTATAGGAACAATGCATTCCACCCCCATTTTTTTTTTTTTTTTGCTTATGCCAGTTTGAGTTTGAATTCTGGCACTTGTAACTGAGGATGTCCTCCCTCCTAACGGGTAGGCCTGAGGGCAGCACCCTGGCAAAGCAGGTGTGCAGGAGATAGAGGGCTTGACCTCCACGCGGTAAGTCAGGCAGGCTGAACTGCACCCCAACAGCTTTCCAGCCTGTGTTGGGCCAAGTAGGGTTAAAACTGGCCTACTGTTTCCATCTCTGTGATGCTGGTGACCCCCAGTGAGGGTGTAGCCCAGTGAGGAGGTAGGGGTTGTCGCTGTGGCTTACTCCTGTATTCCCGGTGTGCAGCACAGTACCTGGGCCAATGCAAGCACTTGGTGAATGTTTGGTGAACAAATGAACTGAGTGAACAAGTGGAGAAAGATGGGACAATCACAGTAGTTATTTGAGAGGTACAGTGGGGTCCATGCCCCTCCCAGCCTTGCAATGTGGACCTTCATTGAGGTTCTGTTTCACTTGAGGGCAATCTATAAACTTGTGGAATTGTACTTATCTGGCTCCTAATCTCCCACTCCATGGAAACTCCCGTGTTCACCAGGAACCTTTACCTTTTTTGTACAGTGAGGCCAATGGCAGTACTTTCTTGCTAGGGTTGTTGTGAAGACTGTAGGTGACTTCAGTATAACGAAAGTATTGATGGCAGAACTAAGCTGAGATTTGATTTAACATATCAGGACTGTGGGATGTGCAGATGAGACAACATTGGCCATGTGTCGATCACTGTGGAAGATGGGTGATGGGTACGTTGGAGTTGATTACAGTCGTCCTTCAGTATCTGGGGAAGATTAGTTCTCAGACCCTCTAGGGATGCCAAAATCCATGGATATCCCAGTCCTTGATATAAAATGGCATAATATTTGCATATAACCTAACACATCTTCTCATCTTCCCACATAGTTTAAATCATCTCTAGGTTACTTATAGCTAATATAATGTAAATGCTATGCAGATAGCTGGTATGTTGTATTGTTTTTTATTTGTATTTATAGTTGTATTGTGTGTGTATTTTTTAAATATTTTCAGTCTGTGATTGGTTGAATCCCTGTAAGTAGAATCCACAAATACAAGGGGCTGACTGTATACTATTCTCTCTACTTCTGAAGATGTTTGTTATTTTCCATAATGTTTTTTGTTTGTTTGTTTTGGAGACAGAGTCTCACTCTGTTGCCTGGGCTAGAGTGCTGTGGCATCAGCCTAGCTCACAGCAACCTCAAACTCCTGGGCTCAAGCAATTCTCCTGCCTCAGCCTCCTGAGTAGCTGGGAGGACACGTACACGCCACACCCAGCTAATTTTTCTATTTTTAGTAGAGATGGGGTCTCACTCTTGCTCAGGCTGGTTTCGAACTCCTGACTTCAAGTGATCAGCCTACCTCGGCCCCCAGGGTGCTAGGATTACAGGTGTGAGCCACCACGCCCAGCCCATGAGAGGTTGTTTTTTTGTTTGTTTTTTTGAGGCAGAGTCTCACTCTGTTGCCCCACCTACAGTGCCATAGGGTCAGCCTAGCTCACAGCAACCTCAAACTCCTGGGCTCAAGCAATCCTTCTGCCTCAGCCTCCTGAGTAGCTGGGACTATAAGTATGTGCCACAATGCCCGGCCAATTTTTTATATGTATTTTTAGTTGGATAATTAATTTCTTTCCATTTTTTTTTTTTTTTTAGTAGAGACAGGGTCTCATTCTTGCTCGGGCTGGTTTCAAACTCCTGACCTTAAGCAATCCACCCGCCTTGGCCTCCCAGAGTGCTAGGATTACAGGCATGAGCCACCACACCTAGCCCCATAAGAGGTTTTTCAAAAATGAATATATGTATATTATAATGGTACATGGCATTACACATTTTTGCCAAAATCCATGGGATGTACAACACCCAGAGCAGACCCTGATGTCCAGTATGAGTTTTGGTTGCAAATGGAGCACCAGTGCAAGCTCATCAGTGTGGACAAATGGGGGGCTGGGGGTTGTTGGGGTACAGGGGAACTCTCTGTACTTCTGTTTTGCTGTGAACTGAAAATGGCTCTAAAAAAGAAAGTCTACTTAAAACAGGAACACATGTATAATGTGCTTGGCTCAGAGTCTGGGCTGGGTGTTGGCTGCTATGATCACCATCTCTAGAACGAGTGAAATGGGCTCTCCTCACTCCTCTTGCTCAGCCTTTGCAGTCCTGGCCTCGCGGTCACTTCCTCCCTGGTAAGCTTCTCCTCCTAGGGACTGAAGTCGACCCTGCTGGCTCCTTAAATACGTTTGTTTCTTGGCTGGCTGTGGTGGCTCAGACCTGTAGCTCCAGCACTTTGGGAGGCCAAAGCAGAAAGATCACCTGAGCCCAGGAATTCAAGGCTGCAGTGGGCTATGATTGTACCACTGCACTCCAGCCTGTGTGACAGAGCAAGACTTCATCCCCCCTCCACCAAAAACAAAAAAAAACCTTTCATTTCTTGATGTTTTGTTTGCCCTCTGAACTCTCCCTGGCACAGGCAGCACTTAACTCCTAGGAGTCAAAGGCACGGGAAGCCCATTGCCAGGGCAGGATTCTTAAGTCCGTTGCCCCCGACACGGCCACCTAGAGGATGCCTGACTGACACCTCAAATTACCATGATGCCCGATTCCTCCCATCTTTGAGATGCCAAGTAGCCCACGTGACTTGACACTTCACAGCCCTGACTTCAACGGCAGCCAAAGTCTGTGGCAGATACACTAGCCCTTGAAGGAGGCAGGGGGTGAGGGCGAGGCACCTGTGCTGGGTCTGGAGTCAGTGAGTTTCCTGTGGCCCCAGACTGCAGAACCATCTCTCCCAGGCAAAGCTAGGGTGGTACCAGCTGGGAAGCTGCTCTACTTACTTACCACTGGACTTACATCTCAGCCGTAGCCTGTCAGGGCAGGAGCCCTGGAGACAAAGGCTGTCTGCTAAGGCCATGGGGGCAGGTTGGCTAAACCTACGGGGCTTGCCCCAACCAACCCCAGAGAATACCACCACCCCTGACTGTCCACTGATGACAACATCTGAATGCACTTTATTCCATTGGGGGCTATCGATTTATTAAGAGGTCATCTAGAAGGTGGGCCCTCTGACAAACTGCAGGAGACGCCACACACTGTGTTAGGGACTGTGATCAGGCTCTGGCTACTCCACCACCCCAGGCTAGCCTGCTCCAAAGGGGCTCCTTCCTGCTGAGTGTCAGGCAGGAGGCAGGCAGGTTCACAGAGTGGCCAGCAGGTCTGGCTCACCAGAAGGAATCAAACCGGAAATAGGTTTAGCCTGCAGTGCAGTGAGTGGCTCTAAGAGAGGTTCTGGAAGATGCCCCAACTTGCCAGGTGGCTCCTACCCGACTTGTACAGAGAGGCGGTAAGCACCCAGGGCCCTTCTAGCTAGGGCACTTGGGAATTGGGAAGGAGATGGCATGAGGGTCAGAGGAGGAAAAGGCTGGGTGGGGACTGACCAGGGGGAGCAGCTTTAAGAAAAGAAAGAGATGGGCACCTGGGCTCATGTGACAGTGCGACAGGGCTGGCCCCTACAGCCCCCACCACCTTGAGGCCACACTCTGGTCACCACCTCGGAGCCCTGATGTGTTGGGGCAAGGGAGCGCTCCTGCCCAGGCATGGGGTGTGGGCCTCAGCCCTGTGCTGGTGCTGCCACCTGCCACCCGCTGGGCAGTTCAGACGTGTCCCTCGGTCTGGGCCTCCCTCAGCCTGGTCCTGGCACCCAGCTATGCTAGCTGGCCGTGCTCCTCCGTGGGATGCAGCCTTCCATCTCCAGCGCTTCAGGCCAGCCTTCGTACTTGTTGGTGTGTTTACTGTTCTTCACATGCTGTGGGCCAGGGGAACAGGAAGTCATGGCCTCAGTCCTCTGAGACAGGGGACAGAAGCGGGCCAGGGCCCAGGCTTTCAGTCCCCTTATGCCATGTTGACCAACTGTGTGTGTGCTCTTGGGGCACTCACCCCCTTGCACGTCCCAGGGAAAAACAGCAACAACTGCACTGGCCCGTCCCCTTATAGGTGGAGTGGCAGATTAACTTCTTTGCACTTATATGGGCCTGGCATGCACCAAGAAGGGGTGTGTGTGGGGGTATGTCTGCAACCCTCAGTTGACACGCAGGGAGCTGCTGGAAGATATGGCAAGAATAAGGCCAGAGGGGGCATTTTTTGAGGGGGTGGGATTTGAGCTGCTCTTTTGGTAGCCAGACCCTTCCAGAAATCACTGGAGCAGCCCATTTGCATGTCCTGGAGATCAGGACTTGGGAGTACTGTGGCTTTCTCCAGGCTGGGAGCCTCCTAAAGGTGAGGATGGAGCCCTCCTAGCACAAGGCCTGACGGCCCCAGAGGATAGCCAGGGCTGGCAGGAGAAGGAGGTGCAGTGCGAATCAGGGATACGGGGTTTCCAGAGGATCAGGCCAGGACTGAGCTCCCTGAAGATGTTTGGGAGGAAGGTGTTTGGTTGTTGAGTCATACCAACATGAAAACATCGCTGTTTAAAGACTCTCGAGGGTGAAATACATACTGGACAGGGAAGGTCAAAGTTACTGCTCCTCCCTGCACAGATGGCAAGGGGGCCAGGGCCACTCTGGATGGGGATGATGAAACACAGGTGGGGCAGAATTCAGGGAAGGCTGTGGTGTGAGCAGGGATCTGGTGGGATGTGAGGAGAAGGGGCAGACAGGTTGCCCAGGCTGACAGGCAGATGTGCCAGGCTCTCCACCATACCTGCTCAAAGGGGCTCTTGTTCTGCACACCCTTGGCCCCTACAAACACCCAGCTGTCCCGGAAGGCCAGTTCCTTGGCAGTCCTGCTGCCCAGCTCGCTGAAAAGCTTTCTGGTCTCTTCATTCATCCTGCAGCACAGAAAGGAAACAAGTGAGCTGTCACTGTAGAAGGGCAAGGCTGAGGCCGGCCGCAGCAAGCACTTACTTGGTGGCTGGGTCGTCGTAGGATGCCACAAACACCAGAGTGCCTTCGTGCAGTGGCCGAATAAACTTCAACAGATCGTTGACATCTGAGGGGGGCAGGTCCCATGGAACATGAAGTATCACGCACCACTGAGCACCCCTCTCCCACCAACCTGTGTTCTCCAAATGAGGAAACTAATGTAGGGATTGGGCCTGGGACGTGCCCCACGAAGGGTCACCATAAGTGCAGGGATAAACTGGTATGAGAAGCTAGGGCTATCCCCATGACCATACACAGCCTCTAGACAAAGATGGTGATCTTGCCCCTCCCCCAGGCTTCTTTGAGAAGTCCTGAGCACATGGACGCAGAGCAGCATTTCAGGGGAATGACACGCAGTCGCAAAACAAGAGATCGTGGCTGCCACTCACCTCCGGCCCACATGTCAAAGGCCCGGGCCTCAATGAGCTCACCGCTGACCCCTGAATCAAGAAGAAGGGAGGGAGAGGCCCTGCTGGGTGAGCTGCCAAGGCAACTACCTATCACCTCAGCACCCCAGGCCAGGCTCAGGACACAGCAGGTGGGTGGCAATTGGGTACAGCCCTTCTGGAAACTTTTCAGACATCCCCCCATATTCTCCTTGTTTTCAGACACATACATCCCACCCAAAACCACAGAGCCTCCGTCTGGCATTTGAGACCTTCCAGGGACTCCCCATGAACCACCCTCCAACCTCCTAGAACTTTCTAGTTCTTTACTGATATCATGCTTTTGTTCACTGAGTCACTTCCTCTGTTGAGCCTTCAGCTTGCAGACTCTTTCCCAGGCCTCCCTGGGAGTTCCTGAAGGGGAAGGGAGGGGAGGGGAGGGGAGGGGAGAGGAGCACATATACCTAGAAGCCTCCTGGGGTGGGCGTGGGAAGGAGGGTGGCTGGTCATAGCACAGCTCCCTCCTCTCTGACCCCTCAGCATAGAGGACTCACCATTCACCAGGGCGATGTTCAGCCCACGACCCACATTGTCCTTGACACTGCTCATGAGCCTGGCAGGGGAATGAGATCTTGTGTGGGCATATCTTCTCTACTCTCCCTCACAGACCTGGCCTAGAGTCCCCCATGTCCCTCCCTAACCCCCAGTCATCCCAGGGAGCTCACATCTTGTCCTCGAGGCAAATCTTAGGCCCAATGACGTTGGCAGCCCCGCTCACCATGCGGAAGGCCAGGTGCTCCTCAGGACACGGCTGGGGTAGACCGCACTTGTACTTCCTGGCCCGTGGCTCTGGACAGGGACAGCAGGTGTGACCCATGGACATGGTCCTGGAGTCACCTGAGATCTGACAGGAGGAGGTCAGCACCAGCCCATAGGGTTGAACAAGTGACCACAGAGCAGGGAACTAGCATGTGTGGGGAACACAGCTCAGGCCAAGGCTAGGGACACTTCTAGATACTATGTCCTGCTGGTGAGGTAACAGGAACCTCAGGGAGAAGGCTTTTCTGCTACTGGTGGGAGAAAGGAAAGGAGGATGAGGGAACAAAGAGGTGGAGAAAGTCAGGCCGGGGCTGGACTGCACGGGCAAGGCACGCAGCCAGACTGCAGTGAGGGAGGCGTGCCAGACAAGGAGAGTATGAGGTGCTGCCAGTCTCCTGATTTCCACGGGGGCCAGGGAGAGGGGTGGCCTCTGTTACAGGTTGAACTGTTTCCTCACCAAAGATATGTTGAAGTCCTAACCCCAGTACCTCAAAATATGACCTTGTTTGGAAATAGGGCCTTTTCAGATAAATTAAGATGAGATCATACTGGAGTAGGTTGGGCCCTTAATGGAACTGACTGATGTCCTTATGAGAAGAGAAGACAGATACGCAGAGGGAAGACAGCTGTGTGACAATGAAGGCAGAGACTACTGTGTTTCCCCGAAAATAAGACAGGGTCTTATATTTATTTTTCCTCAAGACACCCTAGGGCTTATTTTCAGGGGATGTGTTATTTTTTTAAAGTATGGTATAACAATTTACATTTATTCAAGTATAGTTAAGTCGTCTTCTTCTGGAACATCATCATAACTCTCTAAACCCTGAATTCCATCCTAAATTTCTTGAGACTCTATTTCCTTTAGAACCGTTGGCCCCAATCTCTCATGTTGAGCAATAGAGCTCTCATAGGCAGATGAGAAGGGCTGCTTGTCTTCTTTACCACTACGCAAGGAAATGCATGGGTTGTGCAGATACGCTGTGTAGCCATACACATCACTAGGTCTTATTTTTGGGATAGGGCTTATATTGCTCAAATGCTTAGAAATCCTGCTAGGGCTTATTTTATGGATAGGGCTTATTTTCGGGGAAACACAGTAGAATGATGCAGCCACAGGCCAAGGTATGCCTAGGGCTACCAGAAGCTGGGAGAGGCAAAAAAGGAACCTTCTCTAAAGCTTTCAGAGAGAGTGTAGCCCTACTGGCATCTTGATTTCAGACTTCAGCTACCAGAGTTGCCAGAGAATAAATTCCTGTTGTTCAAGCCACCCAGCTTGTGGTACTTTGTTACAGCAGCCCCAGAAAATGGATACAGATTTTAGTACCTGCAAGTAGGGTACTTATGTAACAAATACCTAAAATATGTGGAAATGACTTTGGAACTGGGTAATGAGGCAAGGCTTGTCTCAGTCCATTTTTTGCTGCTGTAACAGAAAGCCACAATGGGGTAATTTATAAAGAAAAGAGATTTATTTGGCTTGTGTTTCTGGAGGCTGGGAAGTCCAAACACGTGGTGCCGGTTATCTGGTGAGGGTCACCCCATGGTGGAAGGGCAAAAGGCAGAAGCAAGCACACAAGACAAAGAGAAAAAGGTTGAACTTCTGTGATACCTAACCCACTCCCATGACATAGGCATTAATCCACTCAAGACGCCGGCCCCTCACGACCTAATCACCTCTTAAAGGCCCCACCCCCTAAAACCATTATATTGATAATTAAATTTCAACATGTGTTTTAGAGGGTACATTCAAACCACAGCAAGGCTGTAGACTTTTGAGGTGCATGTTAGAAAAATCTAGATTGCCTTTAAGAGACTGTTGGTAGAAATAGGGACATTAAAGGCAATTCTGATGAGGGCTCAGAAAACAGAAAGGAGAAAAATAGAGAAAGCTTCTGTCATCTTAGAGAATACATATATTATCATGAATAGAAGGCTGCTAGAAATATGCATGTTAAAGGTGCCTTTGGTTAATTAGGTCTCAGAGGGAAATGGGGAAGATGCTACTAGACACTGGAGGAAAGGTGATCCTTGTTATAAAGTGGCAAAGAACCTGGCCAACTTGTGTTCTAGTGTTTTGTAGAAAGCAGGACTTGTAAGCACTGAACTTGGATATTTAGCTGAGGACATTTCCAAGCAAAGTTTTAAAGGCATGGCCTGATTTCTCCCTGCTGTTTACAGTAAAATGCGATAGAAGAGAAAACAACAAATTGAGGAACTGTTAAGCATGAAGGAGCCAGAATGTGAAGATTTAGAAAATCCTCAGCCTAATCTCATATTGCAAAAGATGAGAAGGCAGCCTCTGGAGAGAACACCAGGGCTGTGGCTGGCTAGGCGTTTGCTAAAGAGATGAAGCCTGTGACTTGTGGATCCACTCAACCCTCTGGGCAGATGTTTGGAACAGAGACTGGGCTATCCAAGAGGGATCCTTGGAAGAGTCTCTTATTTATAGCATGGACCCCCATGAACTGCACAAGAGAATAATAAGGTTTGGGAGAACTTTACACTAGCAGAAACACTGCCAACCTGGACTGAAAGGAACAGAGATGGGACGAAAGGAAGGAAGAGTGACTCCAAAGGCAGAGACGTGGGTGCAGAGGCCAGAGAGGGCACAGGCCCAGAGAGTGGGACTGTTTCCCATTTCAGAAAATGCTGTCACCCCAGCAGGCCCAGAGGACAGAGCATCAGGTCACAAAGGAGTGTTCTCAGGCCTTGAACCTAATAGAATTTTCCCTGCTGGGTTTTGGACTTGCTTGAGACTACTGACCTGTTTTCTTCCTTTCAATTTCTATCCTATGCCTGTACCCTCATTGCATTCTGGCAGCAGGTAACTTGTTTTCTAGGTTCACAGCATGCAGGCAACCCTGGTGGGCTATGATAGCTAGTTTGGGGAGGAATTAATGGAGAATAGAAACCATGGACGACTAGGGGGCACTAGGGCTGTCACAAAGACAGTATGAGGGATGGGCACAAGGGAGTAGCAGGGAGGTGACAGGAGCCTTACCTGCAGTCACTGAGCTCTCTGGGCCTGTGGATACAAAGAGTTGTTTCGGTTAGCATGGAGGCCTCCTGGAGCCTGCAGCAGGGCAGCCTGGCCCTATACTGCAAACTCAAGGTGGAGGAGCTATCAGGCTCAGCAGGCAGGGGCTAAGACAGGCTGACCTTGGTGTACTATCTGCTCAAGTCTAAATGATGTTCAGATGGAAAACTCCCTACTCCAGGAAAATGGTGAATTGGAATTGTAAGAAGTATATAGGTGACCTATTACCAGTCGACAAAGTGTAGAGTCCCCTCCCCAGCTCAGAGCCTAGCAGAAAGCCTGTGGAAGCAACCAGGGCATTGTTCCCAATGTTCAGTGGAAGCCTCCCTGGCCCTTACTCTGACCCTGCTGACTTCGATCGGGCACAGAATTCTAATTATTGAGTATTGGCTTTCCCTGGTGGAGAAACTGGGTGGTGGGGGAAGGCTGCACTTGATGCCAGGAGACAGACTGGGGACAGCCAGAGGTAGCCTGCCAGGGAGACAAAAGAAAACCCAAGCCACCCCCCACCCCTCAAGCCTCAGCCACAGGTCCAGGCGGCCACCCTGGTGGTGACCTCCATAGCAGGGCAAGGAAGGGTCCCACACTCACTGGTGAAGAGTTGCTGGATGCGAGGAAAGCCACTGCCAGGCCCACCCAGGAGGATGCTGACTATGATCCAGGTAAGACCCACAGTGATGACTAGGGCCACAATGCGGAAGGGGCCTAGAGGCAGGACAGACATGGGGCAAGCCCACCTCAGATGCCAGGTAACTTCGGAATGAACCCATAGCCTGTGATGACTGAGTCTCCCCTTCCACTCGGGAAGAAGTGACTGGAGGATAGGAGGGTGGGGACCTGTAGCCATCCACCAGGCATGAGAAGGAGACACAAGCTCCCGGGCAAGTAGAAGGAGGAAACTGAGTTCAAAGCCAAAGCCTGCCTGGTTTGGCTCTCCCTGGCAGGTTTAGAGGGGACTTCCAGAACTCCCTGCTCGAGAGGGGGTCCAGGTCTTCTCCAGAAACCCCTTCAACTTCCTGTCTCTGAGACTACCAATATATTTGTGCCCCCATCTGCCTCTCCTTTCCTCCTTTTCTGATAGAAAAGGTCCCTACTCCTTGTGAAGACCAGTCCCTTAACTTACCATGAACTGTATCACTCTCTACCTTGCTCTTTCTCCTGTATATTCATCACCTCCCATCTTAAGAAATCAAAGAAAAAGTTCTCCTTCAAAACCACATCCCCATCCTCACTCCCCTAGCCTTCCTCTTCCCTGTCAAACCCTTCCAAAGTCATCTATGCTTGCTATTTCCAACATCTCACCTCCCATTCTTTCCCCAACCTGCTCCAATGTGTCCTTGCCTCCACCACCCCACAAAAATGGCATGTTGCCAAGGCCACCAATGATCTTCATGGTGTCATTGCCCCTGGTCACCTGTCAGCCTTCATCTTCCTCGACCTCTCAGTGGGCTGCCCATGTACTTTTTTTTTTGAGACAGGGTCTCACTCTGTTGCCTGGGCTAGAGTGCCGTGGCATCAGCCTAGCTCACAGCAACCTCAAACTCCTGGGCTCAAGCAATCCTCCTGCCTCAGCCTTCCAAGTAGCTGGAACTACAGGCATGCACCATCATGCCCAGCTAATGTTTTCTATATATATTTTTTAGTAGTCCAGCTAATTTATTTCTATTTTTTTTAGTAGAGATGGGGTCTCGCTCTTGCTCAGGCTGGTCTCAAACTCTTGAGTTCAAACAATCCACCTGCCTTGGCCTCCCAGAGTGCTAGGATTATAGGCATGAGCCACCACGCCCAGTCTGCCCATGTCTTGAAGACACACTTCTCCACTGATACAACACTCTCCTGACCTGACCTCTCTGCATACTTATCTCCTTGATTAGAGCGCCTTCCTCTACCGCCCCTTAAAAGCTGGACACTCCCAGGCTTCTGTCCCAGGCTGCCTTCTCCACCCATATTCTTTTAGATGATCTCAACTACTCCCAGATCTTGAATTAACCACCTATTTTCTAGTTCCAGCTTTGACTTCTCTTTTTTTTTTTTTTTTTTTTTTTTGAGACAGAGTCTCACTTTGTTGCCCAGGCTAGAGTGAGTGCCGTGGCATCAGCCTAGCTCACAGCAACCTCAAACTCCTGGGCTCAAGCAATCCTTCTGCCTCAGCCTCCCAAGTGGCTGGGACTACAGGCATGCGCCACCATGCCTGGCTAATTTTTTCTATATATATATTAGTTGGCCAATTAATTTCTTTCTATTTATAGTAGAGACGGGGTCTCGCTCTTGCTCAGGCTGGTTTCGAACTCCTGACCTCGAGCAATCCGCCTGCCTCGGCCTCACAGAGAGCTAGGATTACAGGCGTGAGCCACCGCGCCCGGCCTCTTTTGTTTTTTTGTTTTGTTTTGTTTTTTTGAGACAGAGTCTCACTCTGTTGTCTGGGCTAGAGCGCCGTGGCGTTAGCCTAGCTCACAGCAACCTCCAACTCCTGGGCTCAAGCAATCCTCCTGCCTCAGCCTCCCGAGTAGCTGGGACTACAGGCATGCGCCACCATGCCTGGCTAATTTTTTCTATATATTTTTAGTTGGCCAATTAACGTCTTTCTATTTTTTAGTAGAGATGGGTCTCACTCTTGCTCAAGCTGGTTTCGAACTCCTGACCTTGAGCAATCCACTTGCCTCGGCCTCCCGGAGTGCTAGGGTATAGGTGTGAGCCACTGTGCCTGGCCAGCTATGACTTCTCTTGAACTCATGCCAGCCAGTTTCTCTGCCAGCTCCATAAAGCTGCTACTTTAGCAGGTCTGAACTCTAATTCTTGAGTTCTACTCTCCACCCCACCCAGTTTCTCTCTCCCCAAGGATCTTCATCTTAGTTGAGTTGTCCAGCTCTCACCAGGGCTGTCATCCGGTTCATATCCAACCCCACAGCCACTTCTATCAGTTCCCCTCTAAGACCATGCCTCCCCACCTCGACTGACTCCCCGCTCCCTCTCTCTCACTACTCATTTTCCAGAAAGCGGCCAGCCTGCTATCTGGGTTGGGAGATACTGACTATACTAATCCTCATGTCATAGCTTGTGGAGCTAAAGTCCTCAGCGGTGAAAGGATTTGCTCAAGGTCACAGAATGAATGTTTGTGCAGAGTCCTCCATTTCCAAAATCAAACCCAGTGGTCCACCAGGGACCCTCCAGAAACAGATGTCGGGACATCTGAGCCTCCAGCCAGGTTCCCTTTTCAAGTCCTTCCTGCTTGTTGTGGAAGCCACTCACCTGCCAACCTCATGTCCACTCCTCCCGCTGGGTTGGTCTGAGACCGCTGGCAGGTGTACTGTTTGGGGACCCTGCGCTCTGAGGGAACAAAGCAGAAGAACAGGTTTGGGTGGAAGTCAGGCGGAAGCCTGTGCTGGGCCCCTGCTGGGAGGGGGGTGGCGATGGGTACTACCATTTGTTCTTCCAACCATCTGGCCAGTCTAGGCTCCTCGTGAACGCGAGAAACCCTGCTTGGCCTGGAGGGGCCCGAGGAACCTATCGGCTCACGATCGTGCTCACAGGAGCTTCCAGGGCTGTGACATGGAAGTGGTTATCCCGGACTTGGGCCCCTCTCGTGGGAGGCCCGGGACTCGGACGGTTTCTCTGGTCTTGGGGGCCGGCGACGAAGGCTGGGCCTGCCGGGGACTTGCCTGGCTGTGGGGAGACGTGGGCTCCGTCAGGGAGGTGCCCTGTCGGGCCGGTGGCCCCCGCTCCGCTCAGCGAGAGGAGGAAAGGGAGCTGCGCAGAGGGGTCAGGAAGGTCCGGGAATGGCGGCCCGGGGAGGGGCCACAGCCGGCCGACACCACCCCTGCCATCCGCTGGGGCCGCGCAGCCCAGTCGTCTGGCTCTGCGCAGGCCCCACCTCCAGGCCCGCCTCTAGCATTCACTCCAGCCGCCGAGTGGGAGGGGTCTGAGCAGGCCTCCACAGGCATCCGCTTCGCCTCTATGACTGGGAGGGTTGGCCCCGCCCCTCGTCCTACTTATGGCCCGCCCCTTGGGTGGGTCTCTTGGGTGGGAGATCTCCGCCTTTGTAGCCTTGTTGGGGTGGATCTCCGCTCTGGCGCTAAGGTCAGATTTCTGAGGCGTGGGAAGAAGCAGATGGATCTGGAGGCACGATGAGAAATTGTTCCAAAGTTGATATATGTGCTTTTTAAAACCCAGGGAAGTACAGAAGCGCCTTGCAGTCTGTTGTCTGTGTAGAAGCGCGTGCCTGCTGCCTCACGGGTGACTCATAACAGGAGGGGCGTCGGTAGCGCTACTGGGACACACTTGAAAGCTCTGGCCTGCTTCTCCCGCCTCATCGTTCAACACCCTCCCCCCCCCAGAGGTGCTCCTGCAGTTTTCTTTGTCTGCATTCCGCCCTAAGGGCAAAGGAAAATAAACACTTTCTGGAGGAGTGGAGGCTTTCACAACAAACAATTGATTTTGAGACCTCTTGACTTCAGCCCTGCAAGTAACGTGACTTTTGCGTTCTACACAACTCTATTTTCACTTGAAAACAAACTGACATCCCAAGTTGCTTAACAATGAGAAAAACGGAAATTCTAGAAACAGCTGTGCCAGGCTTCCCCCACGGCTCCAAGCCGTTATAGACGTCCAGCCCACAGGGTGTGTTAGGGTAGAAAGCCTAGTAGGTGCTCATGGCGCAGGTGGAGAAAGATTTCTCACACAGAAATTAATATACAAAAGTAAAAAAGTTTATTTTACCCTTTAGAATGCCAGAAAGAATAAGAGAGAGAAAGGGAGAAGGGGGGAGTGAAGAGAGTAGGGAGATAGCATGCCATCCCAAAGAAAGAGAATGGGGATGCCAGCAGTGAGGCCAAGTGGCTTGCTGCTTTTATAGGGACAAAGAGAAAAAGTGATTGTTGTGGAGTAATTACCAGGTAGCTGCAAGATATGAGGTTGTCCATCTTTCTCGTTTTCTCTCTGGTCATGTGGACTTGGTTATCTCCGAAAAGTAGTCAAGCTTATCACATGGGATGTGATTTTGCCCCTGAGATTCGGTTTTTGGTAAGACCTGGAGTTTACCCCCCTATTTTCTGTCCACGAGCTTCTCAGGAACTTCTTTAGGCTGTAAAACAGATTCTAAAAGCTGTGAGTAGGGGAATGTAAAGAGAAAGAGTTACATTTCCTTATAGCTCTTTTCAGGTGTTTGTGAAAACAGAGTTCCGGCAGGTTGCCTGCCAGCGGGGAGAGCAGAGAGCTCATAGGATTGATCTTTGGCTGTTATTAGAAAATTAGGGGATTAGATATTTTCCTGTTATTTCAGCAAAGCTGTCCTTATACCATGGACCTGGGGTGGCCTCCACTCGGCCCTTCATCAGTCACCCCAACTCCGCCTGGCTGGCCTGGCTGTCTGGCTCTCTCCCCTCCATGCCTTCACTCATGCTGCCCCCCCAACTCTACCATGGCCCTCTCTGCCCATTAAAAGCAAAGCCAAGCTCCTCTCCCTTTTACATGAAGGCTCCCAGAAGATTGCCCCAAGCGCACCCTGACCACATACCATGCTAGGATGGCTGGGCCACCCCTGTCGGCTGGCCCAGCTGTCTGGAGGGCAGCAGCTGGGTGGTATGAGAACCACAGAAACCTTCCTGCCCTTGGATCCAATGATCCCACTTCCAGGAAACCACCCCACCACCAAGGAAATAATCCAAAATACATAGAAAGCTTATAGAGGTAGACATGACAGAGCTCTGGTTAGAATCTAGTAGTTTCTCTGTTGGCATACACAACACTCATACACACTTCTGTGGACGGAAAAAAATCCAAGTCCTGAAATATTTGAAAGAAGTTTATTCTGAGCCAAATTTGAGGACCATGACCCGGAGCCACTCTCAAGAAGCCTTGAGCAAGTGGGCTCGCTGTAGCTGGGTTACAGTTCAGTTTTATACATTTTCAGAGAGACAAAGGTTACAGGCAAGGTCACAAATCAATACATGAGAGGTATACATTGGTTTGGCCCAAAAAGGTGGGACATCTCGAAGCAGGGGCTTACAGGTTATAGGTGGGTTTAAAGATTCTTTGGCTGGCAATTGGCTGAGAGGGTTAGGCTTTATCTAGAAGACCAGAAAGGATATGCTTATTTTAAGATAAGGTTGTGGGCACTCTGGGAGGTCCAGACAGGAGGACATTTTAAATTTACAACAGGCGCCTGCTAGGATGTTTTAAGATGCTTTAAATTTAAGAATAGGCGCCTGCTAGGATGCTCAGTTAAGACATTTTAGATTTATGATAGGCATCTGCCAGGATGCTTGAGTTAAGACAGGGGCTTCTTATCTTTTAGGTGATGTTAATGCCATACCAGAATCAAGTCAGGAAGTAAACCACTGCTTCGTTTGGTTAACAAAAGCTGCTTTGTGGGAATTTACCGTTTGTCAGCCTAACCCTGCTGGCCTCCTTAGGAAGGAGTTTTTAGCAAAAATTAGAGTTCAGTCCTCAGTTCCCCCTGTTGGCCAAACATCATTCCATGGAATGCATGTGTAGGCCAACAACCAGCATGAGGTCCCCCGGCGCTAGGAAGGCTCATTCCTAGAGTTGTCTATCTGGTCCCACGGTGCTGTAGAATAGGCGGTGTTATATCTTAGGGGAGGGACTTGACTCTACTTGATTTAGTAGTCAATTGTTAGAAGGGGCCAGATAGAGTCAGGCCTCGGGCTTAGTCTAAAAAAACGTCTTGGACCAGATCTATTCTGCGAGCTATCATGATCTGGGCCTTTGATTGATTTTTTTTCTTCCTTTTCCTGTATCTGGTATAGCATTTACAAGAGACATATAATAATAATACCGCAATGAGTGTCATAAAAGTACTAAACAGAAGGTGCCCAAGAAAGCCATAGGTAGAATCAGAAGGTAGCAAGCAGCCTAACCAGCCAAAAAATCCTCTGCATGTATCATCATATTTTTTAATCAGACTTACAATATGTTTACCCTCTTTATCAACAGTCAATTGAACTTTATGGTAAATTTTATTTGAGGATTGCAAAACTGATACCAATTCGGAGTCTAATAAATTTAATTTTTCCTCCGGCCAATTAGTCTCCATAGGTATAACATCCTGAGGAGGGTATAAATTGAATTCGAGAAACATTTGATCTTCAATATCTAAATTATTATAGGACTTGTTTACAGTTAGCAAATTTATTTTTCCCACCACCTTTGTGTTACACCATATACTAGTATTTAGGAGGGAAAGGGAGGTTTTGTTACAAAAGAAATCATATAATTCTATAATGTCATTTTGTTTTCCCTCCCAGCAAAAACGGCCCTTTCCCATATACCAGATGTTATGTTCTATGGGGGTGGATACTAGGGGCCAAATCTGGGAGAAATCAGGGTTCCAAGTGTTTTGAGGGCATAGCCATTCTCCTTTTCTATTCTCACAATCTGAGAGGGAAATGGGATGCCAGGTGTTTTCATCGGCTAAAATAGCCCATCGACTTCCCATGGGGAGTATTCTGGTATTATTGACAATAGTTCCAATGCCAGCTAGTTGAACTACAGGATATTGTTGAGCCTCATTTAACTTTGGTGCTAGAATTTTTAAAATACAATGTTTAAGATCACATCTACCATCTAAGAATTTCCATAGACTTGGGGAACCATATATTTTCCATAGGTGCCTAGATTGAGCCTCAGCACTGAGTACTGTAGGCCATTGTTTTATAGCCACTTCAGATTCCATTTGTAATAACATGGACATGAGTCCTTGTTGGGTCAGAGCACATGCTCGTTCCCACCTCTGGGTTTGGGCGTATGTCTTTAGGGTTTGTCTGGTCTCTTCTATCCACTTCATTAGAGCTGCATTATCTTTTAGGGCAGCTTCCCATCCCTTCCCTTCTTCTTGGAACAGCATTCCTTCTATGTGGCCTATTTTTGAGAGGGAATCCTTTTCTAGGGAATGTCTCTCCTCATTAGCTGCGAATTCAGCTTGCCCCAATATACCTAACCCAGCTCCAATTTTTCCCGTGAGATCGCGTTTTAGTCTTTTGGATGGCCAATTTTGGTGTATCCACCAGGAATGCTGTTGCCATTGTATACTAATGGCCTCAGTGCAATTTGGATAAATGGAGTCAACCCAGAACCGCTGGGTATCCCAGACAATTGTCAGATGGGTGGAGGTTACTCCTAAGTATGCCTTTGTCTGAGTGTGCCATAAGGCTTCCCAGAGGCGCCCCTGTCTTAGAGTGGAATTTGTACTGTCAGGGACTTCTGTCCACCAACTGACTCCCATAAATAGTTCTTTATGAGCAGTGTCAGTGTGATTGGTGCTGGACAAGGGCATCCAGCCACAAGCACAGGGCTGGTGGTTGTCTGGGCAGCTTATGCTGCGACAGTTTACACAGGAAGCTGCTAGGTTTCTCCCATCATACCCAGGCAGTTGTCTGAGTTTGTCATCACCAATGTCTATTGTGACGCAGTATTCTACCTGATTAGATCCCCTCAATAATCGTCCTGAGGCATTATTCGGTAAATATTCCTGCAGGGCATTATACTTGGTTAAGGCTTTATAATAGAGGTACCCTGCGAAGGGGGCCCCTCTAGGGAGATTTACAGTGGAACTGTTCCATTCAGTGGCCTTCATTTCATCCTGATCTATGTCATACCAAATGATATGATTTCTACCGGCAGGGAAGGTAGTGAGGTTTGCAGGAAGCCAGGAAAAATCTTTAGGTTTAAAGAGAACAGGAGTGTGGGGTAGGCAGATAGGGGAAATTATGGGAAGGAGGATGATCAGGTGAAATATTTTTCTAATCTTAACAAGGAAATTCATAACCATATCCATTTAGAAAGTTATACCAAGGGAGATTCCACAAATCCCAAACAACCTCTTGAGGGTCTTGGTTAAGGCATTCAGGGTTTGCAGCAATATATTCTATAGCAAGTAAAGTAAGAATGAGAGTTATTTTAGGGTTCATGAGGACTGGCCTGGTCCAATGTCTTGGGAAGGCTGTCCGCTTCAGTTGTTGCTTTGGACGTTGCTTTGGAGGCTGGTTGAGACTCAGATGTTTTCTGAAGTCGTAGGCGGGTGTCAGAGATTAATTTAGAAGTCCAGGTGTGGTCGGGAGCGTGGTCAGGCACTCGTTTTAGATGTGAGACATGAATCCAAGAGGCGACTCCCTTTAATTTTGCAGCACAAGAGTTAGTTAAGAGTACCTGGTAAGGTCCTTTCCAGCGAGGTTGTAAGGAGTCTTTTAGTTGGTGCCTTTTCCAATAAACAAAGTCACCTGGCTGTAATCCATGATCCTTGGGGTCTTCAGCTCCCGTAAGCTCACTGTGGAAAGACTCTGTTACCATCCTTGCATTATTTGTTAGAGCTTTAAGTAGTCCCTGACAATAATGTAGTATTTCTCCTTTAAGTAAGGCTGGCTCATATAAGCCCTCGTCCAGCCTCATAGGTCTCCCTGTTATTATTTCATAAGGTGATAGACAGTGCTTCCCAAAGGGAGAGGATCTAAGGTTAAGTAAAACCAGTGGGAGGGCTTTTGGCCAGGGGAGGTTAAAGGCCTCAGTTAATTTAGCTAATTGAGTTTTTATTGTGCCATTTGTTCGTTCTACCAACCCAGACGACTGAGGATGATAGGCACAATGGAAATGTTGTATTATGGGCCAAATTTTGCAGATGGATTGGATAATTTGTCCAGTAAAGTGAGTTCCACGATCACTGTGTAACTCAGAAGGGATTCCCCAAACTGGAATGATTCTTTCCAGCAGTATTTTGCCTACTGTTAAGGCAGTAGCCCTCCGACAAGGAAATGCTTCTACCCAATGGGAGAACATGCAAACCAGGACCAATACATATTTGTAATTCTGGTATGGTGGCATCTGGATAAAATCCAGTTGCCAAACTTCAAATGGTCCTGCAGGCAAAGGAAAGTGGCCTTGGGAGCCATGCAAAGGCTTGCCAGGGTTATGTTTTGGACATATAGTACAACGAAAATATACCTTTTGGGCTATTGTGGGGGATGGTTTCCAGAAATATTGTTTTCCCCATAATATCATTTTCTCAGGGGCCCAGTGAGTCATTTCATGAATGAATTGAAGGAGAGGAAATTGTGCACCTAAAGGAACTATAGGTTTTTTGTTGGGACCCAGCCACAACTCCCTATTTGGGTCAAATACACCTCCCTTTTGCTGCCAGATTTGTTTCTCTTCAGGGGTTGATGCCTGTTGGTACTGTAAAAGAATGTTAGTAAGAGTGTCGGTGGGTCGGAAGGGGCATTCTCGTACAGGACAGGTCATCTTTCCTAGGGCAGCATTCTTTGCTGCAGCATCAGCTAGATTGTTTCCCTTAGCTTCTTCAGTGTTATCTTTGGAATGCCCAGGAATTTTTATGATTGCCAGTTGTTTAGGCATTTGAATTGCTTCTAATAGCTCTGAGACTTGGTGCCCATTTCTTATAGGTTGTCCAGATGAGGTAAGAAATCCTCTCTGTTTCCATAGCATGCCAAAATCATGGGCTATTCCAAAGGCATAGCGGCTATCAGTGTATATATTAGCTACCTTCCCTTCAGCCAAAATACAAGCTCTAGTTAATGCTATTAATTCAGCCATTTGGGCTGATTTTACTCCTTTGAGTTGGGCGCTTTCTATTATGTCTACTGTGGAAGTGACAGCATATCCCGCCTGATAATGTCCCTGATGGTCCTTTAAATAAGAACCATCTGTAAACCAAATTAACTCAGCATTCTCGATAGGAGTTTCCTGCAAATCTGATCTAGGAGAGAGTAAGATATCAGTTAGTAGACTGCAGTCATGTTTTTCCTCTTGCTCACCTGGAAGAGGGAGAAGAGTTGCAGGGTTAAGAATATTGCAGCGCTTCAAAGTGATGTTAGGGGCAGAAAGCAAAAGCACTTCATAGGAGGCAAGGCGACTTACAGAATAGTGTTGAGTGTGGTGAGAGTTTAGGAGAGATTCCACAGAATGGGGGGCATAAATTATTAGTGGGGACCCCAGGACAAATTCCTCAATTTTTTTACATAAAATGGCTGCAGCTGATATGGCTCTCATACAAGGGGGGTGTCCTTTTGCTACTGGGTCTAACTGTTGGCTGAAATAACCAACTGGCCTGTGACTGTCGCCATGCTTTTGAGTTAATACTCCAAGTGCATTTCCATCTACTTCATGTACAAAAAAGAAAAAAGGAAGGCTATAGTTTGGGTGTCCTAAAGCAGGTGCCTGGGTAAGAGCCTGTTTTAAATCCTCTATATATTGCTTTTCACTTTCCCCCCAGCAAATTGGGTCTGGTTGGTGATGCTTTAGTTTCTTGTATAAGGGCTGGGCCATTAATGAGTAGTTTGGAATCCAACTTCTGCAGTAGCCTGTTAGCCCTAAGAACCCTCTTAATTGTTTTTTTGTTTTGGGCAAAGGAAAGGCCATGATGGCAGAGATTCTTTCTGGGTTTATAAGAAGTCCCTTTGGGGAAATTGTGTGCCCTAAGTATTTAACTTGGGGGAGACAAAATTGTAATTTATCTCTGGACACTTTGTGTCCCTTCAAGGCAAGCTGTTGCAGCAGGTATATAGTGTCTTCTCTGCATTCACTCAGGGAGGGTGAACACAACAGCAAATCATCCACATACTGAATCAGAGTAGATTCATTTTGGAATACAATATCATCTAAATCTGCCTTTAATATTTGAGAAAAATATGTAGGACTTTCAGAGTAACCCTGGGGCAAGACTGTCCATGTATACTGGCGATTTTCCCAAGTGAAGGCAAAAAGATATTGACTATCCTGATCTACAGGTATGCTAAAGAAAGCACTGCATAAGTCAATGACAGAGAAGTGGCTGGCAGTGATAGGAATATTGGACAGTAAGGTGTGGGGGTTAGGGACGACAGGATGCCTCGGAACCACTATTTTATTTATGGCTCTTAGGTCCTGAACAAACCGCCAGCCTTTCCCATTTGGTTTTCTGACTGGGAAGATTGGTGTGTTACAAGGGCTGGTGCAGGGTATTATGAGTCCTTTATCTAAGTAGTCCTGAATGATTGGCTTGATTCCTAGTAAGGCTTCAGGCCTAAGGGGGTATTGTTTAATGTTTGGCAGGGGTTTAGACTCATCTATGGTGATCTCTATGGGAACTGCTGACTTAATTCGTCCAATATCCGTGGAAGAGTTTGCCCATAGAGAATCTGGTATTTTGGATAAGAAAGGCTCTACGTCCCCCTGTTCAAAATCTCCATTAACCTTAGCAAGCATGATACTGCATGTAGGGTTTTGTAAGTCTTCTGTGTCTCCCAAATTGAGAATCATCTCTCCCTTCTGTGAAAATGAGATGTGGGCATTATGGGTCTCTAAGAAATCCCGTCCCAGCAGGTGTATAGGAGCACTATCTACTAAAAGGAAAACATGCTGTCCTATAAGCTCTCCCAATTGAAATTGGAGTGGATCAGATTTAAAGGCAACAATTGGGGAGTTTGAAACCCCTACCATTTGAATTTTTACTTTACTCCGAGGGAGAGGGTTTTTAATTAAGGTAGGGTTGAGGACTGACAGCGTGGCACCAGTGTCCACAAGGGCTCTGGTGTCTTCCCCATTTATGGATATTTCTATTTCCCCTAGAGTGTTTGTTAGAAGTAAGGGGAAAACCCTCTCTATTCCCTCGGAGCCTCCCTATTCTGGTTTTAAAGTTCCTTTGGTGCCTCCCTCTAAGGCCTTCTGCTCCTTTTGTGCAAGCACCCATTTAAGTTTCTTACAATCTTTTTTAAGGTGCCCCTTCTTTTTGCAGTAATAACAAATCACTTCCTCTGTGGCCAGCTGCGATCTCTGCAGGGGACGGAACCCCTCCGACCTTTTGACTTGGTTACTAAGTTGCTTTAGCTGTAAACTCATAATCTTGGAGGCCGTTTCCTTTTGCTTCTTAACTATTGTCTGTGACAACTGGTCAGCTAGGATGACCAGGTTGCTAGTGGGCAGGGACGCCCAGGCCACATTATTTCTCTTTACCAGGGTCACTAATTCGTCGTCTAAGCCTTGTATAAATCCAGAATTTAGTAAAGTGTCACTTTTACCATGCTCAAAATTTTCAGGAGGTATCCCTGAATATTGTTTGAATGTTTTTTCAAACCTGGTATAAAAGTCAGGTATGGTTTCATTTGGGCGTATTTTACATTGTTGCACTTTTGCCCAATCTATAACTTTAGGGAAAATCTGTGGTAAGTTTTCACAGAGGCGATCACAGAGCTCCCTGCATCTTTCCCTTCCATTTGCATCTATTTTATCAAAATCTTCTAAAGGTTGTTTCCAACCTGCTACCCTGAACCATTCTTCAGCTTTGTTTTTGGGGACTAGTAACTCAATTAGCTGATACAGGTCAGAGAAACCTGGATCATAGGTCTTAAGTGTTAACTGGAATTCTCTGGCAAACCCGAGGGGGTCTTGAGTTGGATCAGGGAACCCAGACACCAGAGCCTTTAACTCTGTCTTGGTCCAGGGTGTATACAATATATTAGGGTCCCCTCTCCCAGTGGGTTTTATCTTAAAGGGAGCAACAACTATTTTATCTTCTCCTCTAGCTATTCCCGATCCTTTTACAGCTTGAGGCGAAGGAATAGGGGAAGGAGGGGGGAAAATGAAATCATCAGGATAAGGAAATTCAGAGAACAGAGGGTTAGGGGGAGCAGAAGGAGAGACAGTTTTTGGAGCGTTCCTGATTTCAGAAGCGGCTTCTGCTAGTTTCTTTAATTCTGAGACAGTCTCAAGTATTTTCTTATTAACTTCCTGGAGGGAGGCAAGTTTATCATTCCCTCTTTTGGACGATTCCAAGTGCCAGCAATAGTATGATTCCCATTCATTTTCCTTAATTCGAGAACCTAGTTTCTCTAGTTTAGCGCGCAAGAAAACCAATTTGGGAATATCAAAAGTTCCCCATTTTGGAAACCTCAGACCTAGGTCATCTTTAGTAAGATCTTCCCATTTATACAAATACTTGCAAGTAGAGGCGCCATAATTATCAAACATAAAACCAGCTGGGGTGCCTGAAGGAGGTCGTTCTTCTTGCCTTTCCTCATTTTTACATAATTTGTTTCCCATTTTTTTTTTTTTTTTTTTTTTGTAAGAAGGAACCGAACTGTGGTCTAGGGTTTGGTGTAGTGGATCAGAGTGTGCTGCTTGTGGGTGGGGCTCCTCAGTGTTTCACCACTGAGTCGGTCCCACCCTCTTACGTGTCCCAGTTTCTCTCTTCGGGGGTCTAGTACCTCCGAGAGGGCTCAAAACGCCGAGTGATCAGCTCTTATGCGCGTTTCCTGGACGAGCCTTTTTTTAATTAATTTGCTGGGGGGTTCCCTGTGGGGCTACTCGCGCCTCGGGGAATCGCCCCAGGCAACTCCCATTCAGGGCCCTGTCACCCAGGGCTGCCTTAGGTCTGGGAGGAGTAAGCTGCCCCTTATCTTCGGAGCTGAGAAACTCAGTCTCTCATTTATCTACGAATAGGACAGTTGGGTTCCTTATGCAAATATGCAGACAAGCCAATCGAAATTGGTCTTCGAGAGGAAAAAGGCAGCAGAGAAAGCCCTTTAGAGTGCACTTTCACATCAAATTAGGATCCCAAACAACAATTCCTAGGAAGAGAACAGACAGCTCAGAATAAACCGGGACCTTCGACCAAGAGTGGGAGGTCCGGATCTCAGGAGGACTTACCGGTTCCCGCCGGAGGAGCGGCTCGAAGTCGGAAGGGCTTCAATGGGCCCGTGCTGGTACCTTAGCTCCGGGTTCGGGCGACTCCTTCGGGGGTCCCGAGTCTTCTCTGAGATCCTGCCGACTACGCCAAAATTGTGGACGGAAAAAAATCCAAGTCCTGAAATATTTGAAAGAAGTTTATTCTGAGCCAAATTTGAGGACCATGACCCGGAGCCACTCTCAAGAAGCCTTGAGCAAGTGGGCTCGCTGTAGCTGGGTTACAGTTCAGTTTTATACATTTTCAGAGAGACAAAGGTTACAGGCAAGGTCACAAATCAATACATGAGAGGTATACATTGGTTTGGCCCAAAAAGGTGGGACATCTCGAAGCAGGGGCTTACAGGTTATAGGTGGGTTTAAAGATTCTTTGGCTGGCAATTGGCTGAGAGGGTTAGGCTTTATCTAGAAGACCAGAAAGGATATGCTTATTTTAAGATAAGGTTGTGGGCACTCTGGGAGGTCCAGACAGGAGGACATTTTAAATTTACAACAGGCGCCTGCTAGGATGTTTTAAGATGCTTTAAATTTAAGAATAGGTGCCTGCTAGGATGCTCAGTTAAGACATTTTAGATTTATGATAGGCATCTGCCAGGATGCTTGAGTTAAGACAGGGGCTTCTTATCTTTTAGGTGATGTTAATGCCATACCAGAATCAAGTCAGGAAGTAAACCACTGCTTCGTTTGGTTAACAAAAGCTGCTTTGTGGGAATTTACCGTTTGTCAGCCTAACCCTGCTGGCCTCCTTAGGAAGGAGTTTTTAGCAAAAATTAGAGTTCAGTCCTCACTTCTTCCTAACACAATCAATATAATCTGTTTCAGCAACCTGCTCCTGTAGTCAGGGATTTGTATTTGGGTTTTGTCACAGAATTTGATGGCCTCTCAGGTATTTGTGGTACTAAACCTTAGGCTCCATGCCCTCCTTAGTAGGGCCCAGTAGAAGAAGCCCCTGGCTACTCACACCCGTGGCCTGCCAGGGGCCACAGGGCATCTGCCAAACTGGTAGTTCGCAGAGGACTGTGTTTACATTTTGCTCAGAGCAGGCATTTAGGAAAGGTTCGTTTAATGAATCCCTCTGAGGGTCCAGAGGCAACCCCCCCTTCCCCAGGGGCACCACACAAGTGACAGATCAGAAGCCTGGGATTCAGTTCCAGGTCTTCTGTGCCTCAAGGGGCAGCCTTGTGTAAACCCTTTATTTTCTCTGGGACTGGTTTTTTTTTTTTTTTTTTTTTTTGAGACAGGGTCTTGCTCTGTTGCCTAGGCTAGAGTGCAGTGGTGGCATCGCAGTTCACTGCAGCCTCAAACTCCTGAATTCAAGTGATCCTCCTGCCTCAGCCTCCTGAGTAGTTGGGACTATAGGCACACACCACCACACCTGGCTATTTTAAAATTTTGTACAGGCTGAGGTCTCACTATGTTGCCCAGGCTTGTTTTGAACTCCTGGGCTCAAGCAATCCTCCTGCCTTGGCCTCTCAAAGTGCTAGGATTACAGGGGTGAGCCACAAGGCCTGGGCTTGTCATGACCCAATTGCAGGACAGGGATGACACGCAGGACATAGACATAAGACGCAGACAGAGTTGGCTGCAGTCCCAGAAAATAAAGTACACAGAGATGAGACATGGTTGAAGACTGCAGCATCATAAAGTGCCAGTTGTTTTATTTTTATGCTGTTTAATTGGGCAAGCATCCCACAGCTATTTTCTCATGGCAGCTACTTTCCCAGCCACTTTTTGGTACGTGACTTCCCACCGCCAACAACACCTGTTTCTCTGGTCAAAGTATCAGAGATGCTAGACACACAGATGTAGACACACAGACCCACAAGACATAGCCCTTTGATGCCTGATACTGTTTGCAGATAACAAACACTCTTGGCTCGAGTGGGAGACCATAAGTCCTTAGCCATCTTGCAACGTCTAGCACCACGTGCAGGATACCAGACAACCTTGCGAGATCGCAGGTCCTTGGCCATTTGCCCGGAGAAACAGTTCTTTTTGGCTGGTCAACAAGCCACGTCCTGCTAATTGTGGGAACAAGCAATGGGCTCCTGTTCTGCTGACTTTGGGTCTCTGCCAATCTGACCCAGGGACGGCTGGCTTCAGCTCGCTTCATGGCTGTGTCCTTTTTATGTGTGTACATGAGTGATATATGAAAAGTTTGTGTTCAAATGGAGTTTAAGATACTGTGTTTCCCCCAAAATAAGACCTATCCATAAAATAAGCCCTAGCAGGATTTCTAAGCATTTGCGCAATATAAGCCCTGCCTTGAAAATAAGACCTAGTGATGGGCATGGCTATGCAGCATATCTGCACAACCAATGCATTTCGTCGTGGAGCGGTAAAGAAGACGAGCAGCCCTTCTCATCTGCCCCATCGTGACAGCTACTATCCCAGAGGTGACCGGAAAGGTGTGGGCAGCCCCACCAACAAGGTCGGCTCCCCTTGTCAGGTCCCGGCCATCCTGTGTGTGCTGCAAGCTGAGGCTTTGAGGGGAAAATAACACATCCCCTGAAAATAAGCCCTAGGATTTCTTCTTGAGGAAAAATAAATGTAAGACTCTGTCTTATCTTCGGGGAAACAGGGTAGCTCTTTACATAGGTATAAAATAAAATAAATATTTTAAGTAACAAGAATACTGTTACTTTGCTATTGGGGGTCTTTTGTAGTTCCATATAAATTTTAGGATTGTTTTTTCTATTTCTGTGAGGGTATCATTGATATGTTGATAAGGATTGCATTGAATCCATAAATTGCTTTGGGTAGTGTTGTCATTTAAACAATATTAATTCTACAAATCCATGAACATGAAATAGTTCCATTTTTTGTGTGTTCTTTTCAATTTCTTTCATCAGTGTTTTATAGTTTTCCTTGTATAGATCTTTTACTTCTTTGGTTGATTCCTAGGTATTTTATATTCTTTGTAGCCATCGTAAATAGGATCGTTTTCTTGATTTGTTTTTCAGATTGTTTGTTATTGGTGTATATAAATGTTACTGATGTTTGTATGTTGATTTTGTATCCTGCAACTTTACTGAATTGGTTTATTAGTTCTATCAGGTTTTTGATGGAGTCTTTAGGTTTTTCTAAGTATAAGGTTATGTCCTCTGTGAACGAGACTAATTTGACATCTTTTCCAATTTGGATGCCCTTTATTTACTTCTCTTGCCTGATTGCTCTGGCCTATGTGGCTTTTTCTGTCTGGCCTCTCTCGCTGAGCAAGATGCTTATGAGGGCCAGGCGTGGTGGCTCACACCTGTAATCCTAGCACTCTGGGAGGCCGAGGCAGGCGGATTGCTCGAGGTTAGGAGTTCGAAACCAGGCTGAGTGAGACCCCTGTCTCTACTAAAAATAGAAATTAATTGACCAACTAAAAATATATATACAAAAAAATTAGCCGGGTATGGTGGCACATGCCTGTAGCCCCAGCTACTCGGGAGGCTGAGGCAGCAGGATTGCTTGAGCCCAGGAGTTTGAGGTTGCTGTGAGCTAGGCTGACACCACAGCACTCACTCTAGCCTGGGCAATAAAGTGAGACTCTGTCTCCAAAAAAAAAAAAAAAAAAATAGAAAAAAAAAGATGCTTATGAGGATCGCCCATGTTGTAGCATGGACCAGTAGTTTGTTGTTTATTATTGCTAATCAGTTTATCCATTCACTTGTGTTTGATGAAAGTTTGGGTTGTTTTCACTTTTTGGCTGTTATAATGCTGTTATGAACATGCGTGTACAAGTTTTCATGTAAAGATATATTTTGACCTCTCTGAGGTGGTATATACCTGCAAGTGAAATGGCTGTGACTTTGGCTTGCCTGTCTCTGCCATAGTGTGGGCACCTAGGGCAGAGGTGGCAGTTCATTATATTCACATGGGCCTTAATGTCTCTGTGGAAGCATAAGGACTCAGAACTGAACTTGACTGTCCCTACCTGGGCCCTCATACATTTGTGCCAGTGTAGAAACCCAGAGCTTAGGTGGAAGTTTTCTCCCTTCACTTGCATCCTCATGTCTACATGAGTGTAGGCCACACAGTGCTGAGGTGATAAGTGAATGTCATCACTTGGGCCCTCATGCCTCTAGCTCAGTGTAGTTACCCGGAGCTGAGGGGACATTTGGGTATTTTTACCTGGGTTTCATGTCTTGGCTATAATTTGGCACTCAGATCTGAGGTGAGACTTCTCTCACCAGGCCCTCATGCCTCTGTCAAAATGTAGACACACAGCCGGGCGCGGTGGCTCACGCCTGTAATCCTAGCTCTCTGGGAGGCCGAGGCGGGCGGATTGCTCGAGGTCAGGAGTTCGAAACCAGCCTGAGCAAGAGCGAGACCCCGTGTCTACTATAAATAGAAAGAAATTAATTGGCCAACTAATATATATATATATATAAAAAATTAGCCGGGCATGGTGGCGAATGCCTGTAGTCCCAGCTACTTGGGAGGCTGAGGCAGGAGGATTGCTTGAGCCAGGAGTTTGAGGTTGCTGTGAGCTAGGCTGACGCCATGGCACTCACTCTAGCCTGGGCAACAAAGCGAGACTCTGTCTCATAAAAAAAAAAAATGTAGACACACAGAGCTAAGGTGCCAGTTGATTGTCCTCATGCATGCTGTCATGCCCCTGCCCAAGTTCAGAAACCCAGCTTGAGGTGGCATTGATTGCTTCAACCTGGGCTTTTATGCGTTTTTTCAGTATGGGCAGCATGATCTGGGCTATCAGTTGATAGATGTCACTTGGGCCCTTGTGTCTGTCCCAGTGTAGGCGCCCAGCATGAGGTGACAGAGACTGCTTCTCTTGTCTGTGCCCCAGTGAGAGCCCACATTGAATGTTTTCTTGGGCCCTATGTCCCTGCCTCAGTGTAGGGCCCCAGAACTGAGGTGAGTGATAGCTGAATGCCCTCACCTGTTCCCTTATTCCCCTCTCTCAGTGAGGACCCAAGCACTGAGTTGTCAGGTGACAGTAATCACATGGGCCTGCAAGCCTGTGCCCCAGAACTGGCAGCAAAGCTCATGTGCCTGTTGACTGTCCTCGCCTGAGATCTCTTGACTCTACCATAGCTTAGGCAACCAGAGCTCAGGTGTCAGTTGAGAACCCCACCTTCATGCCTCTGCCTAAGTTTAATGACTCAGAGATGAAATGACAGTTGAATGACCTCAATGGTCCCTCGTTCTCTTTTCCAATATAGGCACTAAGATTTGTGCTTTCAGTTGACTGCCCTCACCTGGGCCCTCATGTTCCTGCCCCAGCACAGGCACCCAGAGCTGAGGTGACAGTTGACTGCTTACAGCTGGACCTCTTGCAGCAGTCTCAGTGTAGGCAGCAGTGCTCAGGTGTCAACAATTGACTATCCTCGTCTGGGACCACGTCTCTATCCTAGCATATCTGTATAAGAGGTGACAGGTGACTCAGGTGACAGTTGAGCGACCACACCTGGACACAAATGCCTAAACCCACAGTGCAGGCATCCAGAGCTAAGGTGACAGCTGAGTGCCCTTACCTGGGCCCAAATGCCTCTGCCACAGAGTAGGCACTCAGAACTGAAAGGACAGTTGACTGTCCCCACCTGCCCCTCCCACCCCCTGCATCTGTCCCAGTATAGGCAGAGAGAGATTTGGTGTCAGTTAAAAGTCCTGACTTGGGCCTCATACCTCAGCACATATGTTGGCACACAGAGCTGAGGTGACAGGTGTGTTGCATCTGCCCCATTGTAAGCACACACATATGAGGTGAGTGATGACTTTCCTCACTCTGTGTCATCCTTGTTCCTGTGTGGGTCTCCAGAACTGAGGTGATATTTGTCTCAATTCAGTGGGACCCTAAGGCCTGGGCTATAATATATTCACCTAGAGATGAGGTAACAATTGTCTGTTCTTAGCTGGTCCCTCATGCATGTGCCTCAGTGTATGCACCCAGGGCTGAATGGACAAATTGACTGTCCTCATGAGGGCCCTCATTTCTTTGTCCCTCATAGGCACCCAGAGGTCAGGTTCAACATCCTCACCAAGACCATCATGCCTCTGTCACAATGTAGGCACTCAAAGCAGTATCAGATGGAGAGGTCCCCATGTTCCTCCCTTCCCACTCACACACGGTCACTCATGTGTTGGGGGCCATTCATGGGGCTGGGTCCCTTCTCCACTTCAGGCTTCCTCTGCTGCCCCCGTACGGGAGCATCTGTCCCAGTGATGCCACGTCCGCAGGTTCCCCGCAGTCCATAAACATGAGGGACAGGAAGAGTGAGGTGCTCCCTGGGGCTTGGCCCCCTTTCAGTTTGTTTGGTCCCCACCCCTTCAGGGCTCAATGCCATCCCCAGGCTCGTATTCAAGGCTTTGAGGAGGCAGGACCCTGGGCCACAGGGAATGTTTCCCAGGAGACGACGTAAGAACGGCGCCCCCTGGTGGCGAGTGAGGTGCAGATGTGGCTTCAGGGGCCCCCTCTGCTGGATACCTGCCTTGGTCATCTGGGCCTGTCACAGAGCTTAGTCTGCCCAACCATAGTTTCAAGACCCGCACAGCAGGGAGTCAAGGGCAATACAGCCACACAGCTCCTCTCTAACCACTAGGACAGGGTCACATCCAGCATGGTGAGCCCAGTGACGTTCATGACACCCGGAGGTGACTGTGGAGGTGGTATTGAGACCTTGGGATTGACCAATGCTCACTTACTTGGGTTTTGTCCCCTGTCCCCAGGAGTTTCCCTCCTGGCCACTCCTGACAGTTCTGCCTGATTTCCCATGGTAGGTAACAGAGGAGGCTGCCCCAAGTCCCAGGACACAAGGGGTGACAGCCTTCTTGCTTGCACACACATTTCCCCTATTAAGCCTTTCTTTGTACCCTGAGAGCCCTGCAGCTCAACCTCAGTGCCCCCCCCCCCAGATTTCAGCCTTTCCCACGACCCCTTCTGGAGCCACGGGCACCAGGACCAAGGCCAAAAGGCCACTACCCTTGTGGCCTAAGTGCAGCCTCCAATCCTGTGACCTGCTCCTGGCTCCCATCAAGTGCCTTCCTTCCCTATTCAGGGTCCAAGTGAACTTGGTGACTCCCTCCTCCCGCAAGGCAGAGATGCCACTTCCCCTGTTTACAGGGGGAGGGGATGGGAAGAGGAGAAGTCACATACAGGGCACAGCTTATGTGTGGTAGGCAGGGAGCAAGACACCATCCTAGCTTATGGGACGGGAATTGTCCTACCCACCAGACAAACACTGTGCAGAGACACTCAGGGACTGCTACCCTTTTTGGGCCAGTGTACAGGGCTGAAAAGTGGCCCCCAAAACTCATTCCCACCTGGAATCTCTGAATGTGGCCTTATTTGGAAATAGGGTGTTTGTAGATGCAGTCAGTTGAGTTAGGACGAGGTCATACTGGAGCAGGCGGGCCCTAATCCAGCGTGAGTGGTGTCTTTACAAGATGGAAGAGGAGGATGGGTGGAGCAAGATGGCAGACGAGAGACACCGCCAGTGTCTCTGCAAAAAAGACAGATTCTAGAAGAAATTAGAAGAAAGAAGCAAGTACGCGAGCATACATCGGACAAGGGTTGGAAGGAGGGGTACCGGAGACTATGAGAGACTCCATGGGAGGAGGTTGGGGAGGACAACTGGAAGAAGAGACCTCCAAGAAGCTTGGAGACCAGTGGCAAGGGTAAGTGGGGCAGTTAACTTTCCCCTCCCTTGCATCTCGGACTGCTGGTGGGCTCCCCAGTGGTTGGAGAGACCTGTGGACACCAGCCCAGAGATGGTCACCACCAGTGAGTGGTAAGCCTGTAGAAGACATGGCACCAGGCTCCCAACTCCCTTGGGGCACCTCCATGTGCACAGACCCCAGCTGTGCGGAAGGGGCCATATTGCTTCATTCTCCCTTCTGCTTTCCCTATCTGTGGCTGCCAAGACAGACATTATAGCCACCAGCCAGAGATATCTCCAGGGAACAGGGAACGGGACCTTCTCATTTGGGGCCCTATAGCTGACTGAGGGGTACTCAGACGGTGAATTCCCTACCCGCCAGCCCTCCCAGATGCTGCTGGCCTGGTGATTCCAGGAGAAAGGGGAAGATCCTGAGGCTGAGAGACATCCACCCAGCTTGGGCTCCCTGTGTATGAATTAGGACTGGCATTCCTCTCCCTGGTGGGGTCAGGGATTGAATTCCGGGGCTCAGAGGTCAGACTGCAGACCAGATCCTGGGCACCCAGGTCTCACATTGCCCGGGGCACAGAAGGGATATACGTGAACAGCCTACTTAGGTGTGTGTGCCTTCAGGGGCAGATCAATGTGCTTGAGGACAACCCTCCTTCCAAGGGGGGGGGGCGTGTGCCCAGCCCAGGCGGTGACCCTGCCCAGGGAACCTCCCAGCCCACATCACAGCCAGGGGAGACCAAGTGGTGTGAGGTCTGGCCTGCTGGCAGAGGCCCAGGAAAAACCGTGGAGTTGGGGAGGGTGGAAAGTAGTGAGGCCTGCTCCAGACTGCAGGTCTCAGACAGAACCCACCCCCCCACGCAGACTTTCTGACTGAGTGGGGCCATTCCAGCCCCTCCCTGACAACTTTTCCCAGAAGCAGAGAACAGAACTTTGACCCCAGCTAACAGCATTTGGGGTACCTGAGGGCAGGCTTACCCAACCCAGCTCTGGCCAGATTCATTCCCAGACCAGCCCTTACTAAGGTGGAGAATAAGGACACACCTGGAAGCCCCAGGGCCCCATCCACCACCTGAGGCACTAGAGTGCCTCACCAGAGGAACAAGAGCTGGTTACAGGACCCAAAAACAACAGTGTAGCCTGCTCCTCTGAGCAAGCGCCACCTACTGACAGGGAGGACATTCTGCACACCCTTTTACGGCGTCCTACTGACTCATCATACAGGGTATGGTTGAATCTCATCCAGAAACACCACTTACTCACTCAGAGACTAAACAGGGTATGCCATTATCCAAACGAACACCTAAAGGTAAGAAGGAACAACTGATCCAGATGGGAAGAAATCAGCGAAGAAACTCTGAAAATATGAGGACTCAAACGGAAAGCACACCCACAAAGAGGAACACTAGCCCCTTAGAAATGGACATCAACCAAGATCAGACCACTAAAATGACAGAAGAATTTCGAACATGGATCATAAGAAAATTCAGTGACTTACAAGAAAAACTGGATAATCAACACAAAGAAAACGCAAAAAGATTCCAGGAACTGGAAGAAAAATTCACTAAAGAAATTGAAATGATAAAGAAAAATCTAACAGAACTCCTAGAAGTGAAGAATCAATTCAGGGAACTACAAAATACAGTGGAAAGCCTCAAAAATAGGAAAGATCAAACAGAAGAAAGAATCTCAGAGATTGAAGATAACATCTTCCAATGAAATAAATCAGTCACAGAGATAGAGCAGAGAAGCAAGAGAAAAGAGCAAAGCCTACAAGAGATGTGGGATTAGGTGAAGAAACCTAATGTGAGGGTTATATGGTTACCAGAAGGGGAAGAAGAAAACACTAAAGGGTTGGATAAACTATTTGATTATATAATAGAGGAAAATTTCCCAGGCCTTGCTAAAAATGTAGATATTCAAGTTCAAGAAGCTCAAAGGACCCCTGGGAAATTCAATGCAAACAGGAAGACATCACGACATGCAGTCATCAGACTGACCAAAATATCAACTAAAGAGGCTCTTCTAAGAGCTGTAAGACGAAAGAAGCAAGTAACATACAAAGGAAAGCCAATCTGAATAATGCTAGACTTCTCTACTGAAACTTTACAAGCAAGGAGAGACTGGGGCCCCATTTTCACTCTTCTGAAACAGAATAATGCCCAGCCTAGAATCTTATTCCCTGCAAAACAAAGTTTGGTAAACAAAGGAGAAACCAGGACATTTTCAGATAAGCAAAGACTGAGGGAATTCACCAAAACAAGACCAGCCCTTCAAGAAGTACTCAAAACAGTGTTACCCATGGATCAGCACAATAAACACTCACAAATGTCAATCTACTCAAAAGCTAAAGATCAAAGCCTAGATACCACAATGGCTCAAGAGAGAAAACAAGCAACAAAGTTCAAACCAACATAATGAACAGAAATCTGCCCCACCTATCAGTTATCTCAATAAATGTGAATGGCTTGAACTCCCCACTCAAGAGACATAGGTTGGCCGAATGGATAAAAAAACACAAGCTAAGTATCTTCTGCCTTCAGGAAACACATCTAACCTGCAAGGATGCAGGTAGACTAAAGGTAAAAGGGTAGAGAACAATATTTCAAGCAAATGGAAGCCAAAAGAAAGCTGGTGTGGCAGTGCTGATTACAGACAACTTAGCTTTTAAATCAACAAAAGTAATAAAAGACAAAGAAGGTCACTATATAATGGTGAAGGGTACAGTTCAACAAGAAGACATAACAATTCTAAATATACATGCACCCAACCTAGGTGCACCCAGATTGATAAAGCAAACTCTAGTTGATCTAAACAAATGGATAAACAAAACTAGCATAATAGTCAGAGACTTTAACACCCCAATGACAGTATAGGACAGATCCTCCAAACAGAAAATCAACAAAGAAATAATAGACTTAAATAGAACTCTGGAACAAATGGGCCTGACTGACATTTACAGGACGTTCTACCCCAAAACCACTGAATATACGTTCTTCTCATCAGCTCATGGGTCATTCTCTAAGATTGACCATATCTTAGGACACAAAGCACGTCTCAAACAATTTAAAGAAATAGAAACTATACCATATATCTTTTTAGATCACAATGGAATAAATGTAGAAATCAACCCTCACAGGAACTTTGATTTTTTTTTTGAGACAGAGTCTCACTCTGTTAGCCCAGGCTAGAGTGCCATGGCATCAGCCTAACTCACAGCAAACTCAAACTCTTGGGCTCAAGCAATTCTCCTGCCTCAGACTTCCGAGTAGCTGGGACTACAGGCTTGCGCCACCATGCCTGGCTTAATTTTTTTTCTACATATTTTTAGTTGGCCAATTAATTTCTTTCTATTTTAGTAGAGACGAGGTCTCACTCTTGCTCAGGCTGATTTTGAACTCCTGAGCAATCCTCCTGCCTTGGCCTCCCAGGGGAACTCTCATTTCTACACAAAGTCATGGAAACTAAACAACCTTCTGCTGAATGATCACTTCATAAACGAGGAAATCAAGATGGAAATCAAAAGATTCTTTGAACTAAATGACAAAGGAGACACAGGTTATCAAAACCTGGAAGACACAGCTAAAGCAGTCCTGAGAGGAAATTTTATTTCCACAAATGCCTATATCCAAAAGTCGAAAAGATCACAAATAGATAATCTAATGAATCATCTCAAAGAGCTGGAAAAGAAGAACACACTGACCCCAAACTCAGAAGAAGAAGTGAAATCATTAAGTTCAAATCAGAACTAAATGAAATTGACAACAGGGAAACTATACAGAAGATTAATAAAACAAAAAGTTGGTTCTTTGAAAAAATAAACAAAATTGACATACCTTTGGCTAGACTAACGAAAAGCAGAAAAGAAAAATCTCTAATAAGCTCCATCAGGAACAATAAAGGAGAAACTACAACAGATGCCATGGAGATACAAGATATAATTATGAATACTAAAAAACCTCTTGCACACAAACTGGAAAATGTGGAGGAAATGGACAATTTCTTAGAAACACACAGCCTCCCTAGGCTCAACCAGGAAGAAATAGAATTCCTGAACAGACCAATATCAAGTATTGAAATTGAAACAACAATAAAAAACCTTCCTAAAAAGAAAAGTCCTGAACCACATGGTTTCAAACTCAAATTTTACTACACCTACAAAGAAGAACTGGTGCCTATCCTGCAGAAATTATTCCACAACATCGAAAAGCATGGAATCCTCCCCAACACATTTTATGAAGCGAACATAAGCCTAATACCAAAACCAGGAAAGGATGCAACAAAAAAAGAAAACTACAGACCAATATCCCTTATGAATATAGATGCAAAAATTCTCAACAAAATCCTAGCCAATCGAATCCAGGTGCTTGTCAAGAAAATAATCCATCACAACCAAGTGGGCTTCATCCCAGGGATGGATCAATATACACAATTTTATAAATGTAATTCACCATATAAACAGAATAAAAAACAAAGACCATATGATCCTCTCAATAGACGCAGAGAAAGCATTTGACAAAATTCAACACCCTTTTATGATAAGAATGCTCAACAAAATAGGCATAGACGGGGCTTACCTAAAAATGATACAAGCCACATATGACAAACCCATAGCCAATATCATACTGAATGGGGAAAAATTGAAACCATTCCCACTCAGAACTGGAACAAGACAAGGTTGCCCACTATTTCCACTTCTAGTCAACATAGTGCTGGAAGTCCTTGTTACAGCAATCAGACAAGAGAGTGGAATTAAGGGCATCCAAGTGGGAGCAGAAGAGATCAAACTCTCACTCTTTGCTGATGACATGATATTATACCTAGAAAACTCCAAGGATTCAACCAAGAGACTCCTTGAACTGATAAATGAATTTGGTAAAATCTCAGGATACAAAATTAATACACAGAAATCAGAGGCATTCATATACACCAACAACAGTACAAGTGAGAACCAAATCAAAGACTCAATTCCCTTCAAAATAGCAACAAAGAAAACAAAGTACCTAGGAATATATTTAACTAAGGAGGTAAAAGACCTCTACAGGGAGAACTATGAAACACTGAAGAAGGAAACAGCAGAGGATGTAAACAGGTGGAAGAATATACCATGTTCATGGGTCGGCAGAATCAACATTATTATTATTATTATTTTGAGACAGAGTCTCACTTTGTTGCCCTGGCTAGAGTGAGTGCCGTGGCGTCAGCCTAGCTCACAGCAACCTCAAACTCCTGGGCTCAAGCGATCCTCCTGCCTTAGCCTCCCAAGTAGCTGGGACTACAGGCATGCACCACTATGCCCGGCTAATTTTTTGTATATATATTTTTAGTTGGTCAATTAATTTCTTTCTATTTTTAGTAGAGACAGGGTTTATCTCAGGCTTGTTTTGAATTCCTGACCTCAAGCAATCCACCCGCCTTGGCCTCCCAAAGTGCTAGGATTACAGGCATGAGCCACCGCGCCCGGCTGGAATCAACATTATTAAAATGTCTATACTAAGCAAAGTGACCTACAGAGTCGATGCAATCCTTATCAAAATACCATCATCATTTTTCACAGATATAGAAAAAAGAATTTTACGCTTCATATGGAACCAGAGAAGACCCTGTATAGCAAAATCAATCCTAGGCAATAAAAACAAAATAGGAGGTATCAATTTATCAGACTTCAAACTATACTACAAGACTATAGTCATTAAAACAGCTTTGGACTGGCACAAGAACAGGGACATTGACCAGTGGAACAGAACAGAGAACCCAGATATAAAACCATCCTCATATAGCCAACTAATCTTCGACAAACCAGACAAAAACATACACTGGGGAAAAGAATCCTTATTCAATAAATGGTGCTGGAAAACTGGATAGCCACATGTAGAAGACTGAAACAAGACCCACACCTTTCACCTCCCACAAAAATCAACTCACGCTGGGTAACAGACTTGAACCTTAGGTGTGAAACTTTAGAATTCTAGAGGAAAATGTTGGAAATACTCTTCTAGACATTGGCCTAGGCAAGGAATTTATGAAGGAGACACCAAAGGCAATCACAACAGTAACAAAAATAAACAAAAGGGACCTACTGAAATTAAAAAGCTTCTGCACAGCCAAAGAAACTGTCAAGAGAGCAAACAGACACCCCACAGAATGGGAGAAAATTTTTACAAGCTACACATCTGATAAAGGGCTGATAACTATAATTTATTTAGAACTCAGGAAAATCAGCAAGAAAAAAATCAAACAACCCTATCAGAAAATGGGCAAAGGACATGAACAGAAACTTCTCAAAAGAAGACAGAATAATGGCCAAAAAACATATGAAAAATGTTCAACATCTCTAATCATCAGGGAAATGCAAATCAAAACCACAATGAGATATCACTTAACTCCAGTGAGAATGGCCTTTATCAAAAAGTCTCCAAACAACAAATGCTGGCGTGGATGCGGAGAGAGAACACTCCTACACTGCTGGTGGGACTGCAAACTAGTTCAACCTCTGTGGAAAGCAATATGGAGATACCTCAAAGTGATATGAGTAGATCTACCATTTGATCCAGCAATTCCACTACTGGGCATCTACCCGAAAGATCAAAAGTCACTTTATGAAAAAGACACCTGCACTCAAATGTTTATAGCAGCACAATTCACAATTGCAAAGTTGTGGAAACAACCCAAGTGCCCATGAATTCATGAGTGGATTAATAAAATGTGGTATATGTATACCATGGAGTACTATTCAGCTTTAAGAAACAATGGTGATATAGCACCTCTGGTATTTTCCTGGATAGAGCTGGAACCCATTCTACTAAGTGAAGTATCTCAAGAATGGAAAAACAAGCACCACATGTATTCACCAGCTAATTGGTATTAATGGATCAACACCTAAGTGGACATATAGGAGTAACATTTATCAGGTATCGGGCAGGTGGGAGAGAGGAGGAGGGAGGAGGGGATGGGTATATACAAACACAATGAGTGAGATGTGCAACGTCTGGGGGATGGACACGCTTGAGGCTCTGACTCGAGGGGGGAGAGGGGGCATGGGCAATACACGTAACCTTAACATTTGTACCCCCATAATATGCTGAAATAAAAAGGAAAAGAAAAAGATAGAAGAGGAGAAGCCACACATGGTGAGGTGGTGGCCACGTAGAGACGGAGGCAGAGAGTGGGGTGAGGTGGCCATAAGCAGGACCATCTGGGGCCGCTGTGAACTGGAAGAGGCAGCAAAGAGCCTCTGGAGGGAGTGGGCCCCGTCCTGACCTGGATTTCGAACTCTGACCTTCAGAAGTGAGGAGAAGCTATTTCTGGATTGGGGCTTGTATGAGTGTCCTATGGTTGCTGTCACAAAGCACCACAGACCAGGGGGCTGACAACAACAGAAATGGACCTCTTCTAATATTCAGAAGGATAGGTGACACGGTGGTCACGACTGGATGTGGGGTTTGGCCCAGAGGTGAGGAGGCTGAGGGAGGCCTGCCGCAGGGGAACCATGCAGGTGCATGTGGAGTGGGGGAAGCAAATGACACGGGGACAGGAGAGGCTGTTTGCAGATTTAATGGAGAGGGACAAACGGGGGGTTCCCAACTGCTGCTTCTGCTTTTCCTGTGGTAGGGAGGCTGCCTGAAGGTAGGGAAGGGGCTGTGGAGTGCAGAGTTGGGGAGACTGGGGGACTCCTAGGGGGCCTAAGACGTTGCTGAGCAGCACCATGTCCCTTCCAGCTGGTGACCGGGAATGTGGAGTGGCACTGAGGCTGGCGTGGCTGTGGGCAAGTTCTCTCACACCCGAAGTTCTGAGGAGCCTGCCCACAGCCACCAGGGTATGTGGTTTGGCCACTGCCCCACTGAGGCCCACAGCCCCTCCCCATCAGCCCTGACTCCTGCACTAGGCCATCCCTAGTCCCAGTGGCTGGGGAGCCCTGGGACAGACAGACAGGCTGCCCTTCTCCTGCCTTCGGTTGGGGCTGTAATGAGGGGAGGAGGCTGGCTCAGGCAGGGCCTGAGGGGATCTGGGATGGTCAGTCTCCAGTGCTTGGTGGCTGAGGAATGTAGCTGGTCTCAGGTGGTGGTGGTGGTGGTGGCGGCGGCGGCGGCAGCGGCAGCGGCAGCGGCAGCAGCAGCAGCAGCAGCAGCAGCAGCGAGGGGCAAAGGGGGCCTGAGCCCAGGGCCAGGAATGTGATGCTGAGGCCTGTGGTCCTGAAGCCCTCCCATGGGGTTGGGCGGTGGGAAGGAGAGACAGAGGAGCCCAGGCGGGTGGGGTGTGGGTGGGTGCCAGGCTCAGAGCTTGTGGGGGTTCACCCACTTGTAGGTGCCCTCATACTGGAAGCCCACTCTTTTCATCAGCTCGTCTGCCTCCGCGGGGCCGCGGCTGGAGAGGGGACAGGCATGGCGGTTAGGGAAGCCCACCCTGGGCGCCTGCCCACTGGCTCTCGCTGCCCTTCCCTCACCTGCCGTAAATGTAGGGGATGGGTTTGAGCTTCTCCAGCTCGATCTTGTGCAGCAGCGGGGTGAAGATCCGCCAGGCCTCCCGGAGCTCATCGCTGAAGGGACACAGTATGGCTTGGGAAGGGGGTGGCACAGAGGGAGGGGGGAAAGGCCACCCCCATAGCCATAGGGGCTCTCACCTGCGCACAAAGTGCATCTGGCTCCCACAGAAGACGTCCAGGATGAGGCGCTCATACGCATCAGGGAGCTTCACGTTCTGCAAGGGAAGGGGTCTCACTGACACCACTGTGCATTGTCCCCAGGCCTGGAGGCCTCCTTCACAGGCCCCTCCCCGAGGGGCACCTTGTATCTGTTGCCATAGGTCAGGTCCAGCTCTGACTCCTCGGGGTTGAAGAACATGCCAGGCTTCTTGGTCATCATCTTGGTGTACACAGCCTCGTTGGGCTGCACTCGGATCACCAGCTCATTGCGCTTGCACTGCTGGTGGAAGATGTCGCCAGCCACATCGCGGAACTGCAGCCGCACCTCGGCCTTGCGCTCATTCAGGGCTTTGCCGCAGCGCAGAATGAAAGGCACCCCTGGGTGAGTGACAAGGCCAGCCTCAGGACCAGCTCTCTTGGTGGCATGGGCTGGGGTGTGTGTGCGTGTCAGCTAGTGCCAGGGTGTGAATGTGCATGCATGGCATGGCAGTGTGGCAGGGTGCTATGTTCCACCCCTACCGGCTTCCGGCCTCCAGCAGTGAAAGGGTCTCCCAAACACATGCCCTGTTCTGCCTTACTCGGCCCCAGAGGCACCACCTACCATCCCATCTCTCGTTCTCCACATACAGGACGACAGCTGCGAAGGTGGCAGTGGTGGACCCGTGGGGCACCGTGGGGTCATCCAGGTACCCTTTGGTGGCCTCACCCTCTCCGCTGGGGTTTCCCACATACTGGCCCAGGACCACGTTGTTGGCCTGCACCTCTGAGATACATTTCAACACTTTGACCTGGGAGAAAGCCAGGAGAGAGAGCGGCCCCGAGTGATGAGCTGGGGCACATGGGGCAGGCGTGAGGAAGCCGGGTGGGCCTCCCCATAGGGTGTCCTAAGGACGGGAGGAAGTACCTCTTTGGGTTTGCTCACTGTGCCAGGGGCACAGCCATGGGTCCCTTCCCTGAGGGCCCTCCAGGACCACCAAGACCCACTCTTGTGTTTTCTGAAGAGGAAGGTGAGGCCTGCCCTTGGTTATACCAAGTTCACTGTCACACCTGGGACATGACAATCTGGGCTCATGACTCCCAGCCCTGGGTGCTTCTACCTGCTGTCCTCAGAGCCAGTAGCTTCTATAGGGGACAAGGACACCTGCCGTTCTCATATCTTGCTCAGTGTTTCAGAGGTGGGCCTGCTGGGGGGCACGGCTGCTGGGGACCAGGAATGTACACCCCCACCCACCTTCTCATCACGGACGTCGTCTGAATTGGTGGAGGCAGGCTTCTCCATGGCCACCAGACACAGCATCTGCAGGAGGTGGTTCTGCATCACGTCCCTGATGGCAGAAGAGGCCAAAGCTCTGGTCAGGTGCCACTTCTAGGTTGAGAGAAGCAATGAGGAATAGGCCTGTTAGCCCCCTCCCTGTCAGCCAGGTACCAGGGGGCCTGTGGTCCCCAAATGAGGCTTTCCATTGGCAGGTGCAAGACTTGCTTCCAGATCCCTACTGTCTTCCAGGTACCCTTAAAGCAAGGAAGTAGACAGTGACCCAGACACTGAGCCAGGAAACCCGAGGGGCTTGGCCACCCTCCACAGCCCAGATGCTCAGATTTTGACCCTTGGGGTATGAGGAGGAGCCTCCCACAACAGGGAGGGCCAGTCCTGCAGGTGACTGTGCCCCATGCCCTGTGCCGCCTGCCACAAAGGGGAAACAAGCTCTCACCGGATGATCCCAAATTCATCGAAATACCCCCCACGGCCCTCAGTGCCAAAGGGCTCCTTGAAGGTGAGGATCACGCAGGCAATGTTGTCCCGGTTCCAGATGGGTCCGAAGATCCTGTTGGCAAATCTGTAGGGATGAGCAGGGCAGAGGCTGGCACAGCAGAGGGGCAGGGGCCCCATTTTCTGGAGGAATTCGTCCTCAGGGTAGTAGCAGGACAGTCAAGGTTCCATAAGCATCGCTTCCTGACACCGTCCCCTTCTCCCCCGTCCCCTAGAAGCAGTGCCCACCTCAGCACCATGAGGTTCTGGACCATCTCCTTGCCCAGGTAGTGGTCAATGCGGTAGATCTGGTCCTCCCGGAACAGGGAGGAGATGTGGTTGGACAGCTGGTCAGAGCTCTGCAGGTCCCTCCCGAAGGGCTTCTCCACGATGATGCGGTTCCAGCCTCTGCCAGGAGCCCAGAACCATGTCACCTCCCTTGAACCCCTCCTCAGGGAGCAGGGCCTCCCTCCCCACTCTGCATCCTCAGCTCTGCTGGGCTGGCCTTTGTCCCCTGCCTTCTGTCCCTGGCACTGAACAGCAGGCTCAACACCTTGAAAACCTTCTTGCCAATCTGATGGCGCTGGGCAGCACTGCCGACATGTCCCATGGGCCCAGTGTGGGGGAGCAGGGGCAAGGGCTGGCAAGGGCATATGTTCCCCATTGTTTTTTTTTTTTTTTTTTTTTTTTTGAGACAAGGTCTCAACTCTGTTGCCCTGGATAGAGTGCAGTGGTGTCAGCACAGTTCACTGAAGCCTCAAACTCCTCAAACTAAGGAAGTGGCAAGAGCAGGTGGAGCAGTTTTCTGCCCCAATTTGGCTGGCAGCATGGGTAGTTTTGGGGGAGGCAAGGATGCAGGTGCTAAGAGGGAAGTGATCCTCCTGCCTCAGCCTCCTGGGCAGCTGGGACTACAGGTGTACACCACCACATCTGTCTAATTTTTCTATATTTAGTAGAGACAGAGTCTGGCTCCTGCTCAGGCTGGTTTCGAACTCCTGAGCTCAAGCAATCCTCCCGCCTCGGGCTCCCAAAGTGCTAGGATTACAAGCGTGATCACCACGCTTGGCCTTTCCCCATTGGGTTTAAAATGAGAAAAGGTCACTTTCTTTGCTGTGTCCCACGGAGCAAAACCAGGAGAGGGGAGATAGAGGGCCATGGGTCTGGGTCTGGGAATCCCCTGGAGTGCCTGCCTTTCAGCGGTCTTCTCGCGGAGCAACACTGCCACCTTGTGGCCCTGGCGGGGACTTGGGAAAAGCCAGGGAATGAGCGGGCGGCAGCGAGTGTTTCATGGAGAAACACCGTCACCTTGTGGTCGCGGCAGAGACTGCTGCCAGGGACTGATTTCCCGCGTGATGGACATTGAGGCTGCACTCCAGCGCTTGAACCGCATTTGAACCATAAAGATGGGTAGTAACATTTTTAGCAAGGACTATTAGAAAACTACTGTATTTATAGCCTACTCCCTTCTTTGGAGAGCTAATTCATGCAGAGAACAAACAGGGAGCACCTGACTTTTCTGCTGTCTAGAGCCATTTGGAGCAGGGGGGAGCCCCTGCCCACCCCAGCGCAGATCTGTAGCCAGGACACTACAGCAGGGAATGCAGGCGAAGGACAAGCCTTACATCTGACTCATGCAGATTTCATGGATGTTCTTGGTGACGGCTTCATAGACGGTGGGGGGCAAGGCCAGGTAGAAGAGACGATTGGCCTGCAGTCCCTGGGGAAGCGCATTCATGTGGCTGTTGAGGTGCTTGTAGGAGGCTGTGTCATCATACTGGCCAGCCACGTAGGAGTTGTGAGCAAAGAACTCCTCCAGCTTGGGCTTCTCCTCTGGGGTGGCCTGGGAGAGATGGACAGACAGATGTCCGCCCCTCCTTTAGAGTCCGGGTCTGCCCTGCCCCAGGGGAGTAGTGGGTCTCATTTGTGCTCTCATCCCACAGCCAGAGTGGGCTTCCCACACAGGGTTCAGTGCTATCTCAGCAGCTTTGCACATCCAGGGAAGGGGACAGAGGCAGGCAGCATGAATGCATCCCTGGGGACCTTGTGCCCTAAGACAGAAGTGAGATTTCAGGAAACTTTGGGAGAAATGCATTGAAGAAAGCTCTCTCTCCAAAATCATTATGCCAAACTACGATGTGTTGAGAAAAGGGAACTTGGAAGGATTTCTCCAGTGAAGAGGCACATCCAACCTGCCCCCAGAGCACAGCAGGGTGGAGCCAGTGAGGCCTGGTCAAAGGGTGGCTGGGTGATGGGGGTCTCTGTGCCCATTGCTCCCCTTGCCACTAAGGAAGTGGCAAGAGCAGGTGGGGCAGTTTTCTGCCCCTGTTTGGCAGGCAGCATGCGTAGTTTTGGGGAAGGCAAGGATGTAGGTGCTAAGAGGGAGGAACACTCCAGGATGGGATGGGAGGATATCCCTGGGCAGCTACCTGAGGCTGGCCCCATGGGAGCTAGCAGAGAAGCCAGAACCAGGCCAGGGGAGACTCTGAAGCCACTCACTTTGAAGAAGGGCTCACTCTGCTTGCGGATGTCAGCCACCGTGAGGCGGGAACGGGCATAGCCCACAATGAAGGTATTTTCAGGCAGAAGGCCGTCCCGGAACAACCACCTGAGGGCAGAGCACAGCCATAGCCAGGGTGGGGAGGGCAGGGCTAGGCCTGTCCCTGCTGGGGAGGCCACAGGGGCAGTGTGGGGGATGCACTTACCAGATGGTAGGGTAGATCTTCTTCTTGGCCAGGTCGCCCTGTGGCAGAGGGAACAGGTGGGGTTAGAAGCAGCTGGGGACACAATCTAGATTGTCCCCCACCCCACTAGCTCAGGATCAACACTCAGCTGCAAGCATATCTGTCTTGCCCCCATATACTGCCAGAGGAGCCCTGAGATCCAAGCCTGCACCAGTCCTTTATCCCCAACCCAGAAGGCATAAACTTGTCTCCTTTGGTACTCATTCTCTAGCTATAAAAAAAAATTAAAACTCAAACACATCTCCTACATTCAAGAAGAAAACCTGAAAATTCAATTCAGTAGAACTGAATGAGGACGGAAGTGCCATGTATTAGACTTGCCTGAGATGTGGCTTGAAGACAATGAGCTAAGCATTCCATTTACAAAGTCAGAAAAAGGACAGTAGAATTTTAAAGCCAAACAAATTACAAGGAATGAAATAATGAAAACAAAAATTAGTATCATGAAAAACTAACCAAAAGAAAAGATTAACAAAGCCAGAAGTTGGCATTTGGAAAGGCTAATAAGAACAGGCAACCCTCTGGCACAGCTGCTTTTTAAAAAGGCACAAATAACTGGGGGGGGGGGCATCGTAGTTGGGTGTGGTAGCTTGAGCCTGTCATCCCAGAGACTCGGGCGGCTTGAGCCCAGGAGTTTGAGACCAGCTTGGGCAACTGAGTAAGACCCTAATCTCTAAAAAATAAACAAACGAAAAAGAAAAAGAAAAAAAAAACCGAAAGAAAAAACCCAAAACACTTGGGTGTATAATTGGGTGTACGCTACAGACAGGAAACAGAGAAAAGGGTTTTATGAACAACTTTAGTCCACGTCTGACAACCTAGATGAGATGGACAAATTTCTAGAAAAGGCCAACCTATCAAAACAGAGCAAGAGACATGAGTTGGGCAGTGGCCACAAACCTTCCCACCAAGACAATTCCTGGCACAGAGAGCACTGCCAGTGGTTCTATGAAAATACAGAAGCTCGGTGGTGGAAACTGCAAGGAAAGCACGTGGGAAAACCTGGAGGCCTAATTTACACACAGGCAGACACAAAACGCCTGTAGAAAAACATAGGTAAGCTATATCCTGCAATGTTAGAAAATGTAACACATCAGAATCAAGTTGGTTTTATCTAGAAAATAAAAGACTGGTTTGATATTAAGAGAGAAAAATCAATCATCAAAATTCACCACATTAAGAGATTAAAGGAAAAAACTCTATGGAATCTTTGCCTACTCCTATGTACTGATTTTTTAAAAAATCTAGCAACTTTGCTAAACTGAACAGATGTAAAGTGTTTCAGAAAATTATTCATGATAAAAAACTCTTATCAAAGGAGTAAAAAAAGGCAACTTCCTTAACTTGATAAAGGGCATCTATAAAATACCTCACAAACACCATACTTAAGGGAAATGCTGGAATAATTCCCCCAGGAAAGAATGCCTGCTATTGGGTCTTTAGTCAATGCAGAACAAGAGCCCCTAGCCAGTGTAGTCAGGCAAGAAAATGAAAATGGCATAAGGTTTGGAAAGGAAGAAAAAAACCCTGTCTTTATTTGTAGATGACGGTTTGTCTACTAAAAAACTACCTCAAATCAACCTACAGATAAATTATTAGAATTAATTAGAGTTTAGCAAGGTTGCTAGATTAAGAAAAATCAATAGGTAAGAACAGGGAAATATTTTCTTAGGACACAGAAAGCAATAACCATAAAATTAATAAATTAAGATTTTATCAAAATTTAAAACTTCTGCTCATCAAAAGACACTATTAAGAAAATGAATAGACAAGCCACAGACTGGGAGAAAATATTCACCAAATTCACCTGTATCGAGAATATATAAGCAACTCCTACAATAAGAAAACCACCCAATTAAAAATGGGTAGAAGGCTTTGACAGATGCTTCATAGGGAAGAAAAACAAAAGGCCAATAAATATGTGAAAAAGTGTTCAAGATTATCGGTTGTCAAAAAAATGCCAATTAGGCTGGGTGCGGTGACTCACGCCTGTAATCCTAGCACTCTGGGAGGCCGAGGCGGGCGGATTGTTCGAGGTCAGGAGTTCGAAACCAGCCTGGGCAAGAGCGAGACCCCGTCTCTACTATAAATAGAAAGAAATTAATTGGCCAACTAATATATATAGAAAAAATTGGCCGGGCATGGTGGCGCATGCCTGTAGTCCCAGCTACTCGGGAGGCTGAGGCAGGAAGATCGCTTGAGCCCAGAAGTTTGAGGTTGCTGTGAGCTAGGCTGACGCCATGGCACTCACTCTAGCCTGGGCAACAAAGCGAGACTCTGTCTCAAAAAAAAAAAAAAAAAGCCAATTAAATCACCTACTAGAGTGGCTGAGTTGTGGTGATGTGTGATGGTACAGGCACTCTCTAAGACAGCTCGGCATGTGACCTGGCCGTTCCCCTCTTCAGTACTACTACCCAAGACAAACACGTCCACATAGACTTGAACACGAATGGTCACACACAGCAGCCTCAGTTCAAAATAGTCCCAACCTAGAAACACCCCAAATGCTGAAAGTAATCAACACGTGAATGGACAAACTGTATGTTCACACAATGGACACTACTCAGCAACACAGAGGAAAGAGCTAGAGAGCCATGTGACACCAGGGAATGGCAATGACATGCTGAACCATAGCATCCAGATACAAGAGATGAAATGCTCTGTGTCCACTTCAGTGAAGTTCCAGGATAAGCAAAACTAATCTATTTATGACAGAAATTAGATCAGTGGTTGCCTGGAGCAGGGTGTGGACTGCCTGGGAATGGGCACCCAAGAACTTTCTGGAGAGATGAAAATGTCCCATATCATGCTGAAGGTGTGTGACTGATTGTACAGTAATATCTGTGCACTGCAATGTGTATCAAAAAAAAAAAAAGATGGTGAGAAAAACAATAATGTAGCAGAGGGTAAGAGTAGGTTAGAAACTGCCCTCGGGGGCGCAGCGAGCGTAAGGGGATCAGGTGCACATAATGTTCTGTTTCTCGCTCTAGGAGCAGCTTCCGTGGTTGTACTGAGTTTGTGAAAAGTCATCGGCTACACACTTATTATTTGTTGGGAAAAAATAATTCAAGGCCGGGCGAGGTGGCTCACGCCTGTAATCCTAGCACTCTGGGAGGCCGAGGCGGGCGGATTGCTCGAGGTCAGGAGTTCAAAACCAGCCTGAGCAAGAAGGAGACCCCATCTCTACTATAAATAGAAAGAAATTAATTGGCCAACTAATATATATAGAAAAAATTAGCCGGGCATGGTGGCACATGCCTGTAGTCCCAGCTACTCAGGAGGCTGAGGCAGTAGGATTGCTTGAGCCCAGGAGTTTGAGGTTGCTGTGAGCTAGGCTGACGCCACGGCACTCACTCTAGCCTGGGCAACAAAGCGAGACTCTGTCTCAAAAAAAAAAAAAAAAAATTCAAGATAATACCATGTAAAAAAAGCAAATATTATAAAGAACCTGGAAAAAAATCCAGTGAAACACACGTGAGCCCACTAGGAGGAAATGATCAAACTTGATTAAAGACATTGAAGATGACCTAAACAGGGGGCCCCTCCTGGTTCTTGGGCAGAATCATGTGGTCCCTTTTCTGCAAGCTTATCAACAACCCGACATGCTTTACTTTTTTTTTTTTTTTTTTTTTGAGACAGAGTCTCGCTTTGTTGCCCAGGCTAGAGTGAGTGCCGTGGCGTCAGCCTAGCTCACAGCAACCTCAAACTCCTGGGCTCGAGCGATCCTTCTGCCTCAGCCTCCCGAGTAGCTGGGACTACAGGCATGCGCCACCATGCCCGGCTAATTTTTTATATATATATCAGTTGGCCAATTGATTTCTTTCTATTTATAGTAGAGACGGGGTCTCGCTCTTGCTCAGGCTGGTTTTGAACTCCCGACCTTGAGCAATCCGCCCGCCTCGGCCTCCCAAGAGCTAGGATTACAGGCGTGAGCCACAGCGCCCGGCCCATGCTTTACTTTTGTAACTTGACACACTTTAGGTGGAAGGGGAAGACGCAAGGCCAGGGCCTCCTGAAGGACAGAGCCTCCTGAAGGACAGAGCAGCAGTCTCCTTTCATCTCCAGGACCCTATAATCAAGAGTGTGGGATGAGCCAGGGGCACTCCCAGAGTGCTGCAGAGTGGCAGGAAAGACACTGAGAGGCCCAGAGCACTGCTGAAGACTGGCCCAACTGGATCCTGCCTCACCCCAGACAGAAAAACCAACTCCCGGGGTGAAGGGCTGGAATATTAAATGCAAAACTAACTTTCAGAAGCCTTACCTACAGACATATCTGATTAAAAAAATCAAAATACCACATCCAACAAGTTATTTTGAACCCGAGTTTTTCCAGATGTTTGGGATGACTTTCCAGATGTTTGGGATAACTTTTCAGATGTAGCCTGTCCTTCTCTGAGCTCAAAGCAACACTCAAGAAGGCAGGCAGGGCCGGGCCTGGTGGCTCATGCCTGTAATCCTAGCACTCTGGGAGGCTAAGGCGGGAGGATCGCTCAAGGTCAGGAGTTCGAAACCAGCCTGAGCAAGAGCGAGACCCTGTCTCTACTAAAAATAGAAAGAAATTAATTGGCCAACTAAAAACATATAGGTTAGCCGGGCATGGTGGCTCGTGCCTGTAGTCCCAGCAACTTGGGAGGCTGAGGCAGTAGGATTGCTTGAGCCCAGGAGTTTGAGGTTGCTGTGAGCTAGGCTGACGCCATGGCACTCACTCTAGCCTAGGCAAGAAAGTGAGACTCTGTCTCAAAAAAAAAAAAAAAAAAAAAAAAAAACATATAGGAAAAATTAGCCAGGCATGGTGGCATGCCTATAGTCCCAGCTACTTGGGAGGCTTACACAGAAGGATCGCTTGAGCCCAGGAGTCTGAGGTTGCTGTGAGCTAGGCTGACGCCACGGTACTCTAGCCCGGGCAACACAGTGAGACTCTGTCTCAAAAGCAAACAAAAAACAAAAAAACCAACAACAAAAAAAGAAGGCAGGCAGAACAACACTCTCCATCTTGGCCCCATGTCACCAGTGGGCTCCACACACTGGGGGCCTCCCTGAATATAGTCACCTGCTCCCCCCTCCAGCACAGCTGAAAGGCAACTTACTGCCGTCACAAGTGGACTTGTATACAATGGCCCAGACCATGCTAACTAGCCCTTTAAAAATGAGGAGGTGGCACTGTCTTACACATAAACTTCGAAAATGATCAAGTATCATGACCATTGGATGAGTCCATTTCTATGAACAAGTACAAAATGGAAGCCATGTAATCGCAGCCAACCCTGCCCCCAGACAGGCAGTTAGGAAGCCACGAAGGGGGCTCCCAGGTGGGAAACAGCTACCCAAGGCGGGCGGGCTCCGTGGGCACTCAGGGATATCTATGATCTGCAGGGCTCTGCTCTGCCTTTGATTCTGCTTTGGGGATCTAGGCCATGCCTGGGCTTCAGGTGGGGACTTGCAGGCTGACTACTCCCAAGTTCTGCCCCGGTCCAGATGTTGCTGAGTGCACGCACACACAAGCAAGTGTCTGATGGTTATCTCTAGTCTCCATTGGGACCCTCAAACCCCCAAGTGGGCTCTTCCCAAACCATGGTTCCCTATGTTGGTGCCTAGGGGACCAATTCCCTCCACCCCCTGGCCATGTCTGCCAACCACTCACAATTTATCTCACAGGTGCTCTGGAATGGGTCCCTACTGAAATTGCCACCTTCCACGTGAACCACTGTGAGAACTTCCTAAATGGCCCCCTTGTCCCCCACATGCTGCAGTGACTGTCTTCAAAAAGATGTCCCAGACCTGCCACCAGCTGGGCTCAGACTGTCTGTGGGACCTCCTCACCCATCGCTGCCCACATGATGCCCAGCGCAGCCACTCCAGCAGCCGACTTGCTGCTCCCTGAAGCTGCTTGATTCTCTCACTGCTAGGAGATGCTCCTGCCCTAGAGTCCTTGAAGGTCCAGCTCAGATGACCCCCTATCCTTGTCCCATCAGTCATGTTGTGTCAGCTCAGTGTTGGCCCTGCACGCTCCTGAAAGCGCCAAATTGCTGAGAACCAGACCCTGAAAGAAATGAGAACCACAACCTGCAGGTAGCTTTAAGCCTTGCAGCAGGTAGTTTGCTTATGACCAAATTCCAACAGATTGGGAGGAATCCAGATGGACTCCAGACAATGCTGGTGGCAGGAGACTGCTCTGCTGAGTCACAGCTGCCCCACACCCCAAGCTGTTTGTTCTCACTGCTCCCTTTGGGATTAACCAGCCATAGAACCTGCTTGCCTTGTTTCAGCTCAGCCCTGCCACTGACAGTCTGCTGGGTTCCAAGTCACTCAAGAGGTAGGACTGAGGACAGCGGGGGGAGGGGCAGGCAACCCCCTTCAACTGAGGGCAGTCCAGCTGTGCCGCAAGGCTCTTCTTAGGGCTTAGGGTGGCCCTGCCCTCCTTACTTAGGACTCCTCTGGAGGAATCAATATGGGAAGACATTAGGGAACCTTCTGGCTTGCTCCAGAAAACCTAAACACACCGTGTGTGTATGTGTGTGTGTGTGTGGCAATGAAAGGGCTCTTGGTGAGCAGTGGTTGGAAGCCGCTTATCTCTCCCTACCTCCTCATGTCATCTAAGGACCACAGCAGGGAAGGATCCACCCAAGGACATGTGGTGATTTAAGGGCAGAAGCAGGACATGATTAAGATCTCCTGGCCTGGCTCGGTGGCTCATGCCTGTAATCCTAGCACTCTAGGAGGCCAAGGGGGGGGTGGATCGCTCAAGGTCAGGAGTTCAAAACCAGCCTGAGACCCCATCTCTACTAAAAATAGAAAGAAATTAATTGGCCAACTAAAAAATATATATATAGAAAAAATTAGTCGGGCATGGTGGCGCATGCCTGTAGTCCCAGCTACTTGGGAGGTTGAGGCAAGAGGATCGCTTGAGCCCAGGAGTTTGAGGTTGCTGTGAGCTAGGCTGACACCACAGCACTCTAGCCTGGGCAACAGAATGAGACTCTGTCTAAAAAAAAAAAAAAAAAAAAAAAAAAGATTTCCAACCACCGATGTCTGGTCAGGCCAGGGCAAAGTGACCTGGGCCATGACCCGCCTGTGGTTGCTTGAGATTTGGCCTTAGCCTCCTGTTTTATAAACCCAAATCACTGTAGTCCTTTGTCTTGGTGTGAAGGTGCTTGAGGTCCAGCAAGGGTGGGCCATCCGGTCCCCCAGGGGTTGCTGGGGTCAAGGATCTGCCTTGCATCCTGGGGCAGAGCCCTGGGCCTTGGCTGGGGCCCAGCTGGCTCCTGACCACTGGGGCAAGAGAACCTGGGGGCTGCTGAGGTAAGCTGAGCTGAAAAACCAACAAAACAGCCTCCCTCCAACACCCTGGGGCCTGTGAGTCACCAGGTTTTGAGGGGAGTGCCAACATCATGACATAGCAAGAATTTTATCAACCCAAGGGGAGGAAGTCAGCCCAGAAATGTTTTGAGAGGGAGGGACTGAGGATGCCAGGTCATCCCTCACACAGACCCATGATCAGGACGGGTCCTGAGCACCCACTGAGCCCATGGCCCTCATGGCCCAGGTGGAAAAATTGGGGCCCAAGCAGACTCCCAGTCCTATTATCATCCCCACATTCCCTGTGTGGAGGGAAGAGACACTCCCTATCCTTGCCGAGGTCTTATCAGGTGGGGGAAGATGCTATTCCAGGTCCAAGGCTCCTTTCCCTACTCTGTTCTATAAGGCCAGAACTTTCTGGAATGGTACAGTAAGTACATCCACTCCCTTTCTGGTGTGCGTGGGAGTCGTGAGAGGGGGAAGTGGCTGCACAGAAGGGGGAACAGCAAGTGGCTCAAAGCCCATTTGGTAACTCCGTGAACCAGTGTTAGGATACCCCCAGGAAGGAAGCTGGGCATGTGGGTGATGGTTGGGTAAGATGGCTAGGGAGGAGGAAGGGACAGGGGATGGCCACGTGGGCCCTGCCTGCCCTGGGCTCTGGGCCTGCCAGCCACTGGCCTGCTTTCAGTTTCTAGGTCCCATTGAGCTTGTTCCCAACTTGGGCTTTGGCGTTTGTTCTTCCTTTTGCATGGGATGCTCCTCTGGCCCTCACCTGTGGGCCTCACTCTCCAGGCTGTCCTTGTGGGATCTACATGTTGTGGGGGGGGGGGTTGGGGACACAGCGGCCCATTTGTGTCCTCTCTCATATGCACCACTCTGAACTCCTGTCGGTGTGCTTACTCACCTTGGGTGCCCAGCCCCCCACAGCACACAAGTACCACGAAGAGGGCAGGGACTCTGGCTGCTGTGTCCAGAGGAGAACTCGATCGCTTTGTGTTAAATGAATGACTAGAGAACTTGCTGGTTTCCCAGAGCAGTGGGTTTGGGGATAGTGTGTCCCCAGTGCTACTCTGCCTACCTTCTGAACCAAGTGAGGCAGTGTGGAAGGATGCCTGAGGGTAGGGGCTCTTCCAGGTGATGCCTGAGCATGGTCCCCAGCCCTGCTCCAGCCCCTTCAGCAGGAAGAGGCTCTCCAGGGTACCTCTTGTCCCCCCCACCCTCCCTTGGAGCTGGCACTTGCCATTTCTAGCCTGGGAACCTCTGGAGCAGAGCAGAGGAGAGCAAAGGGGGAAGCCTACTGATTGCAATGAAACAAAGTTGCCCAACTCCAAGCTGGCCAAGGGAGAAGGCAGCAGAAGTCACATAATCAGCTGAGAAAAGCCTGAGAGACTTTTTTTTTTTTTCTTTTTTGAGACAGAGTCTTGCTTTGTTGCCCAGGCTAGAGTGAGTGCCCTGGCATCAGCCTAGCTCACAGCAACCTCAAACTCCTGAACTCAAGCAATCCTGTTGCCTCAGCCTCCTGAGTAGCTGGGACTACAGGCATGTGCCACCATGCCTGGCTAATTTTTTCTATATATATGTTAGTTGGCCAATTAATTTCTTTCTATTTAGAGTAGAGACAGGGTCTCACTCTTGCTCAGGCTGGTTTCGAACTCCTGACCTCGAGCAATCCGTCCGCCTTGGCCTCCTGGAGTGCTAGGATTACAGGTGTGAGCCACCGAGCCCAGCCCCTGAGAGACTCTTGGTGTTAGTTTCACAATGAGGTTCAGGGAAAGGAAGACACTTACTCTAAGTCACACAGTAAGCTTGGATTCTCTCAATGAGCTGTCTAAGAGTTAAGTGCCTGAAGTCATAAGCTATATTATTGTGGCCTGGGTCGCTCTGTTGCCACGTCCTTATGACAGCATGGGGTGGGGACAGGGAAAGAGGGAGAAACCACTTTTACTTTCTTCCCCAATCTGCTTCTTAGACTAAAGGCCTAATGGTCAGAATTCTAGCTGTTAAGGGATGTGGCTGACACAGGCATGGCTTCTCTAAGGGTACCAGGTTGGGGTCATGGCCGAGGCCAAGCCCACACCACTATGTACTCCACCTGGGGACTTCTCCTGGGTCCTAGGGTTATGGGGAATCAGAAGACAGTGCTTGGGGTGACAGAGCCCTTCTCCCTTGCTCGCTTCCTCATTTCTTTTGGCTCTGCTTCTCCAAGTACTGATCAGAAATACAAAGCTGGCAGTGAGTAGGTTTGGCAAAGGGCAGTGGCACGTTGTTCAATGTGGAACAAAAAACTACTAAGTTCGTATGGCACTGAGGGGTCCACAATGTGCAAAGTGCTGGGCCAAGGGCTACCCAGTCAAGAGCCAACTAGTTTTCACAGAACTCTTGCTTGAGATTACATGATAAGTTACGGCAAAGACAGCCAGAGGACGGTGAGCAGATTCTTGGGTGCATCTAGGGTTAAAAGTGAAAAATTGAGACCACTTTTAATTTGAAATGAAACCCTGGTCCTACCAGCCCCTTCCCATGCCTCTCTGCCACATGGCACACAGGGGGCCATGGCTCTACTAGGACTACCCCTCCATCTCTTGCCTCCCCTCCCATTTGCCACTATCGTGCTACACCTCTGCCTTTGCTTCTACTCCTTGGCCTTGCCCATCAAAGTAGCAGTTTCACCAGCTGGACAACCGGGGCCAGTTGGGGTGAGGTGGAGCTTCTCAGCGGGCTTTGGGAGTTGGGGCAAAGAGATGGCATTCAAAGAAAGGCTCTGTGTTTGTCCCCAGGGAACTTGATGTGGTAGAGAGAAGAGACAGAGACTGGGCTTCAGATCTTTCCTTTGGAACTAACCAACTATGTGACATTTGGCAAGTCATGAACAGGTTTGAAAAAAGTACTCAAAGAATGAATAACATTCTTTGTTTTCCCCAGGGAGGAGGAAAAGGTCCAAGTAGATGGTTCTCAAGGACCTTGTAGCCCTAGGACTCAGCTCTATATTCATTGGCTGGGCACAGGGTTCAGAAATGCCTTGTGTGTGTATCAGGTAGGTGGTAGGATGGTAATGGCCCACAGGCAAGAGCAATAGGAAGAGCTCGACTTGGAAGAGCTCGACTTAGCAGAGCGTGCGCCTAGTGTGGCCAGAACAATAAGCTAGGAAAGCTGAGTCCGGGATCAGGAAGTGCCTCACACAATGTCACACTCAAAGTCTGTCTTTTAAGATTCACGGCCTGGGGAAGACTCACCGATGCGCCCATAACGATGAATATGTGTGTATCTGACTGGTGGAAGGCATCACCCTGATACAGCTCTTCCCGCAGGATCCCGCACACTTGGGTCCGGCTCAGGGCCACCTGTTCTGCCATGATGATCTCTGGAGGAAGAAAGGCTCATTGACAAAGTGGGAGGGTTCCTTTGGGCTCTCACTCAGGTGACGCCTGATTACCAAAACCACTTGTTATGAGCGGCGGGGGTTGGGGGACTGGTGGGAAACAGGAAGTTTGGTGAGTTAGAAAGGGCTGGCTCTGGCCCCCAGCCATACTTTTCCAAGCTTTCATTCAGGGCATACCTTACAAAATTATCCAAAGGATTCGTGGATTCCAGCTAGAGCATCAGTTATGGGCAACCGAGTTAAACCCTATTTACTGTATCAGAAACGCTATAAAGACCTGGAGCATATTAGATTGTGCAGATGATGGAGTTCAGCTCCAGTTCTCCCCCTGCCAAGCTGGGTGACCCTGGCAATTGCTTTCCCCTCTCCAGGTCTCAGTGTACTCAAGGGCCCCACGAGAGAGGTGTGGAGTATAAAGATATCCATTAAGACCCTCTCGATTCTGCTCATTCCCAAGCACAGCAAACAGCGTGCATCAAAGGGCAGCGTGTTGCAGAGGTAGGCAGCACGCCCCTCCGCCGGTGCGGCGCCCGCCTGCCTGGTTACCTGCGCCTTGCAGCCGCCACCCTCCGCGCTCGCAGCCCTGGAGTGCACGGCCGTTTCCGGGGGCTGTTCCCCGCCAGCCCATTTAAGCAGCGAGGGCGGGCGCCTCAGCTGAGCTGACCGGTCTCAGGCGAGGCGCGCGGGGCGGGGCCTCGGCTCCAAGTCGCGCAGGCGGGGCTAGGGCAGGTGCGCGCGCATCCCGGGCCAGTCCCGCTTGCGAGCCGCCCCGCCCCGCCCTCAGGCACCTGTGCCAGCCACCTGCCGTCCCCGCTGCCGCTGCTCCGCACACTTCTCCCGCGTCCCCATCGCCAGCTCCGCCCCTACGGTCCGGTTTTCCTGCCCGCCCAAAGGCCCCGCGCCCTCGCGGAAGGACCACTTCCGCCGGCAGCTTGGACTACGCCTCCTCTGGCCTTGCCTTCGAGGTCTGGGTGGGGCCTTCTGCAGCCCCGCCCCCTCGGGGCTCAGTCACCTGCTCTCGGGTCAAGCTGGCCCTATTGGGCAGCCTCTTCTTGACTCCACCCCTGGCAAGGGTGGGATGACCAAGCGCCCCGATGCTGGGTGCCGCCATCTGAGCGACAAGGAGCAGTGTAGGTCGTGATGCCCTGAAAAGTAGCGGTGGTGCTTATCACTACGGAGCGTCCTGCTGGCCGGCCAAGGCTAGCAGGCTTGGACTTGCATTTGGAGCAAGATGCGGCCTTGCCGCTGTCTCGCTTCTCTCACCTACCTCATGCGTTCCTGGGGGCGGGGTTGCATGTTTTTACTTCCGGATCCCACATCCACGACACCGGAAGCCGGTAGCGGGGATTTCGACTCGGAAGAGAGGGCGACCGCAGTACTGGGACTTTCTCAGAGCGCCGGGGCCGTAGGAGCGCTAGCAGCCTGCGGCTCCCCCCTCCTCACGTCTGACCGACTCTGCTGACAGGTGTGGTCTTCTTCCCCGAAGACAGGATTCCATCGACGGGTGGTCCGCCGCCTCCGGGACTCCCCTAGACGTTCAGGCTCCCCCTCCTGTTGGGCCCGGGCCTGTTCCTGCCGCGCGCTTCTGCAACTCTGGCCAAAGCGGGCCGACTCAGGACACAGGTTACTTGAGCGGCGAGCGGGATTGTTTCAGCCCTTCCCTCCACCGCTGCCGCGGAGTCTGATCATACCTCTAGTGCGAGGACTCTTCTAGTTTGGAAACATTTGTTCAACGTTGAATGATCTTGAAATCGTTGAATTCTTTAAAAAGGCCTCAAATATAGTTTGGCAGCCAAGTATCTTATCTCGGGTGCCTCAGTTTGCTCACTTTGCAAAACGATTAATATCTGTCCGCCCTGTTACCACTCTGTGACCTGAGAATGAATGGGCCATCCTGGCACATTCAAGGAACAGCAAGGAGGCTGGAGCAGAGTGAGTAAGTAAGGGGAGCATAGTTGGTGAGGAAGAAATGGGAAACCAGATGGTACAGGGCTTTACAGGCCATTGTAGAGACTTTGGCTTTTTCTTTTTAGACAGAGTCTCACTTTGTTGCCTGGGCTAGAGTGCCATGGCGTCAGCCTAGCTCACAGCAACCTCAAACTCCTGGGCTCAAGCGATCCTCCTGCCTCAGCCTCCCGAGTAGCTGAGACTACAGGCATACACTACCATGCCCAGCTAATTTTTTCTATATATTTTTAGTTGGTCAATTAATTCCTTTCTATTTATATTAGAGACAGGGTCTCGCTCTTGCTCAGGGTCTTTTCGAACTCCTGACCTCGAGCAATCCATCCGCCTCGGCCTCCCAGAGTGCTAGGATTACAGGCATGAGCCACCAGGCCGGCCTGGGACTTTGGCTTTTACACCAGGGACTAAGGGGGAGCTGTGGCATGGTTTCCCGTAGAGGAGGGACGAGATCAGAATTATCTTTTAGATTGATCGCTCTGGCTTCGGTGGGGAGAATAGATTGTAGGAGGCAAGGGTGGAAACTGGGTGATCTGTTAAGAAGCCATTACAGTAATCCAGGTGAGAGACAATAGTGCTTTGAGCATTTTATTGCTGAAAATTCTTAAAAATTTACAAAACTAGAAAGATTAGTATAGTAAAGCCCATGTACCCATCTCCCAATTTCAACAGTTATCAACTTGTGGCTAATTTTATTTAATTCATACCTCTCACAGTCCTCTCCCATTATTTTCAATAGCAGCTTCATTGAGAATGCTGCACAATTCACCCATTAAACTGTACATCTCAATGGCTTATAGTGTGTATATTCACAGAGTTGTGCAACCGTCTCCACTAATTCTGGAACGTTTTCGTCACTCCAAAAAGAAACTCCATGCTCTTTAGCTGTCAGCTCCCACTCACCCCATCCCTCCTACCCCTAAGAGGCTCTTCCCAGCAGTCATTAATCTGCTTTCTGTGTCTGTGGATTTGCCTATTTTGGGTATTTCATATAAATGAAATCATGCAATACATAGTCTTTTGTGACTTCTTTCTCTTAGCATAATGTTTCCAAGATTTGTTCATGTTCTAGCATGTAGATGTACTAAATTTTGTTCATCAGTTGATGGACATTTGAGTTGTTTCCACTCTTTGGCTGTTAAGAGTAATGCTGCTGTAAGCATTCACGTGTGAACATGTGTTTGTATTTCTCTTGGGTATATGCCTAGGAGTTTTTCCATTATTTTGAAGTGAATTTCAGACATCATCTGTAAACATTTTGGTATACATCTCTCTAAGAAAGAACTTTGTAAAAAATAACCACAATATTATTATCACACCTAAAATAGTTAATGTTAATTGCTTAGTGTCATCAAATTGATTGTGGGGGCCGGGCGCGGTGGCTCACGCCTGTAATCCTAGCACTCCGGGAGGCCGAGGCGGGCAGATTGCTCGAGGTCAGGAGTTTGAAACCAGCCTGAGCAAGAGTGAGACCCCTTCTCTACTATAAATAGAAAGAAATTAATTGGCCAACTAATACATATAGAAAAAATTAGCCGGGCATGGTGGCACATACCTGTAGTCCCAGCTACTCGGGAGGCTGAGGCAGCAGGATTGCTCGAGTCTAGGAGTTTGAGGTTGCTGTGAGCTAGGCTGATGCCACCGTACTCACTCTAGCCCGGGCAACAAAGTGAGACTCTGTCTAAAAAAACAAACAAACAAACAAACAAAAAACCAAATTGATTGTGGGATACATTTTTACAGGATTTCCTGATCAATTAGATATGAATGTACACTCATGTGCACTCTCTCTCTGAGTGAGAGAAAGAGAGAGAGTGAGTCAAGAAGGACTCCAAGTTACTTGTCCTGATAAACTGGAGGATGGATTTGCCATCAACTGATAATAGTTCATTGGTAGAACTGGCTTTGGGGGATTGTCAGGAGTTTTAGAGAGGTTAGTTTTGAGAGGACTACTAGATAACCAAGTAGAAACGTTGAGTTTGATATGTGAGTGTGGAGTTTAGAAAAGAGGTCTAATTAAGCATTAGATTGGGGTTAAAGCCATGAGACTGGATAGAATTACTGTGGGAGCGAATGTAGTTAGAGAAGAGAAGAGGTTCCAGTACAGAGCCCTGGGGCATCCAACGTGAAGAGGTGGGAGCCCAGTGAAAGCACCTGAGCAGGAGTGGGCTGTTGGGGAAGCCAAAGGAGGAAAGTATATTGAGAAGGAGGGAGAGATCAGCTGTATCTTCTGCTGCTGATGGGTCTAGTGGGGTATTCAGTGGGACAGTATCAGTGTAAATAGTCAAAGTGGCCAAGTTTATTTGGTATTAAAGTCACCCTCCCTCACCTCAGGCATTCTTCCAGAAACTTGTATTGGATTTGCTTTCTCCTGGTAGTCAGTCTTCTTGGGCAGGATTTAAAAGGGCTCCAGGCTGGCACTGTCCTACATGGTATACTTCTAGTTCACAAGAGAACACAAGCAGCTTAGCCTATCTCTCTGCCCCACTGTCTCTGGCTGACTGCCCAGTTCCCACTTTTAGATTCCTTAGCACATGTGATCAGACAGCAGATATCCCCTCTGCCCGTGTCCCTAGCTCCAAGAAACACTCATCAGGCTCTGATTGGTCTCCTCACAGCCCCTCTTACTGAGTTATAGGAGTTTCCCAGGGCTTCTGTAAGAAATGACTACAAGCTTGGTGGTTTAAAACAGCAGAAATTTAATCTTTCTCAGTTTGTGAGACCAGAAGTCCAAAATGAAAGGGTCAGCAAACCCACATTCCCGAAAGCTCTAGGTGAGGACCCTCCCCTTTTCTTCCAGCTTCTGCAGCCAGAGTTGTTCCTGGGCCTGTGGCTGCATCACTCCAGTCCCAGCTCCGTCTCCACATGGCCTCCTCCCCTGTGTGTCTCCCTCTGTCTCCTCCTCTGTCTCTCAGGACTCCTGTCATTGCGTCAGGGCCCACTGGGTAGTCCAGGATAAGTTTACCATTTTTCCAGATAAAGTCACATTTTTATGTTCTGGGGGTTAGGACATGGACATATCTTTTTGGGGGCTGCCTTTCAGCCTGCTATACTAGGTGAGGAGCCAGCACCTTATACTTCTCCAGCTTGGAGGTGTTTAGGGATATGATTCCCAGCACATTGACATCTTCTTCCACACATAATCCTCTCCCTAATTTCTCACCTCTGGTAAAATTCTTAACTTCCATTAACTTAACTGCCTGGATATAGGTGCTAGGCAGAGAGTTTAAAATCAGTGCTGAACCCTAGCCCCAGAACTCCTGCACAGAGTAAACTTGTCCTGCTGGGTAAGAGAATTCTACATGGGTCTCATGTGATGCCTCTGCTGTCTTTCTCTTCCAGACAGTGACTTGTTGGATGAGCAGGCACCTCTGGAAGAATCAGCTGTGTGAGATGGTACAGCCCAGTGGTGGCCCGGCAGGGGACCAGGACGTGCTGTGTGAAGAGTCTTCTCTGGGGAAGCCAGCCATGCTGCATCTACCTTCAGAGCAGGCCAGTTCTGAAGCCCTCCAGCGCTGTCTGGAAGAGAATCAAGAGCTCCGAGGTGAGGAAGACAGTGGGTGGAGTAAAACATCAGGATACCCAGCCTTGCTGAGGAAAAGGCTTGTTCTCCTCACTTGCCCGTCTGTGTTTGCTGAGTGTGGGTGGGAATTCGCCTGAGAGGTGGCTTAGCTATCCTCCCTCTTGGTTTCAGGTGAGGTTCCCCAGAAGTGGATGCTGAGGTGCAGATCAGAGGGCAGGAAGTTTATTTACAGGGCACTCAGGACCAGTACTGGGGAAGGGAAAAGAGCGACAGGGGAAGGAGCAGGGGTGGGCAGAGGGAGAAGTGGGCTTTGGGGCTGACTCTGGGATAGCCTTGGCCAACCCTAGGGGAGCTCTGGAGCTGGAATGACCAACATGGCTGGGCCTCTATATCCCTAGCTGGCCGGTGGCTCTTGGGCAAGGCAGCATGTGCTGTGGCCAGTGGAAGTCATAGTTACTGGCCCGCTCCCCCACCTCCTTTGCTGGACAGTGGTCTGGGAAGTTATGTTGGCTCCTGTGCCAACCCACATGCTTACATGCTCTGTAGGCTTCAGAGACTGTTGCTGGCTGACACCCTCTGAGCAGGGACTAAATCCATGCCTGGAATACATGTCTTGTCTTTTTGTCAAGACGAACCACCTTTCCTTCCAGGGTGAAAGGGGCCAATGCAGTTGTCTTGCCACCGAGGGGCTGCTTGGTCTCCTTGAGGGTGAGGCTACATTGGAGAGAGAGAACCAACATGAACTGCCTGCTTTAGGGCCAGGGCTTCTACCTCAGCACTGTTGGCACCTGAAGCTGGATGATTCTTTGTGGTGGGGGTGTCCTGCTCATTGCAGGGTGTTGAGTAGCATCCCTGGACTCTGCCAAATAGATGCCAGCAGTACCCATCCAGTTGTGACAACTAACAATGTCACCAGGCATTGCCAGTTGTCCCCAGGTGAGACCTGCTGTATTGAGGCCTTAAGGACACTAGTGCACATAGAGTTGGCAACCAGGTCAGGGGCCTCTGTTCATCCCCAGGAGAGAACTCTACCAGGGCAGACTTGGGAGTGAGAATGTTGCATGCCAGCTGCGCAGGGACCATGGCATGGCATGTGGAACCCCTGGTTCCCTTCCAGGCTGTGTGTTCAGTGCAGCTCCAGCAGCATGTAGAGGCCTTGAGGCTATATTGCTTCTACTTGTGCTGCCTGACCTGAGCTTAGTAGGTGGCAAGTGGAACTCAATGGCTCCACATGACCCGCAGGGGTCCTGAAGATGTCTGCCCCCCAAGATGTTCATGATTGTGTTGGTGGAAGAGGCTGGGAGAGCCAGGGAGAAGGGAGGACATAGTTTGTGCTTCGAATGCTTGGGGAGACGCTTCATGGAAGCAGTTTGTGTACCTAGTGCGTGATTCAGTTTATGTGACTTGTCCAGAAGAGGGCAATGCCAATCCCCAGAGGCAGAGAGCAGGTGGGTAGGTGCCAGGGATTGTGGGGGGGGGAAAGGGAGGGTGACTGCTAATGGGTCTGCAGTTTCTTGTTGGGGTGCTGGAAATATTCTGGAATCAGGTAGCCCTAATGGTTGCACAACCTTATGGATATAGTAAAAACCACTGGATTACCACTGTATATTTTTAAATAGTTAAAATGGTGAATTTGATGTTATTTCAATTTTGCCTCAGTTAAAAAAGTTAAAAAAAAAAAAAGAAGTTGCAGGCTGGACGTGGTGGCTCATGCCTATAATCCTAGCCCTCAGAGAGGCTGAGGCAGGAGGATCGTTTGAGCTCAGGAGTTGGAGATCAGCCTGAGCAAGAGTGAGAGCCCGTCTCTACTAAAAATAGAAAAAATAGCCAGGCGCAGTGGCATGCGCCTATAGTCCCAACTACCTGGGAGGCTGAGGCAGGAGGATCGCTTGAGCCCAGGAGTTTGAGGTTGCTGTGAGCTAGGCTGACACCACTGCACTCTAGCAAGGGTGACAGAGCGAGACTCCATCACAAACAAAAAAAATTTTTTAAAAAGTTGCATGTGAGTTGAACTTTGGGCTGAGCTGGCAGGATTCTGATGGGTTCCCCCAGGGGGAGTGGAGGGGGTGGGTGGCTAGTGTGCTTGTCAGCAGGAAGTAGTTAGTTGGTCAAGGATTTTGACTGCCTGCCCCTGTTTTAATACAGCTCTGTACTTGCTAGAACCTTTGTATGTCCCTGATCAGTTTTATTACCTCACATGGCTCCTTTACTACCCGGGATGTCCCTTGGGTGTGGGGCTTTCCTTTCCTCTGGCCTCTGCTGACCGCAGGCATGCTAGGCCACACTGATCTGGAAGAAAGCAGGGATGTGGTCCTGGGAGGGACTCAGTGTCCCAGGGCGGGCATACCTGAACTGACCAGAATACAAATGAATTCTGGAGTTGCTTACAAAGAAAGTGGCATGTGACACATGCTTTTAAGTGAAGCTGGTGTGTTTGGTATTTCCTTGGAGAAACTTAGAGGCATATCATTAGTGTAATTGATTTTGGAGGTGTTTAAAGCATAAAAGGGAGTGTTTGGAAGCCAGCTATCTCTGTGAGAGGCCATGTATTATGGATGGGGGCTCCTGCTTCTGGCCTCTGACCTCCTGTACTTCAGGCTCACCTTCCCTTTGCTGTCCCCTTTGCCACCAGATGCCATCCGGCAGAGCAACCAGATGCTGCGAGAGCGCTGTGAGGAGCTGCTGCGTTTCCAAGTCAGCCAGAGGGAAGAGAAGGAGTTCCTCATGCACAAATTCCAGGAGGCCAAGAAACTGGTGGAGAGACTCAGCCTGGAAAAGCTTGACCTGAGGAGGCAGAGGGAGCAGGCCCTGCAGGAGGTGGAGCACCTGAAGAGATGCCAGCAGGTAGTCAGGAGCTGGGGTCCTAGCCCCACCTGTGCCACCAACTGCCTGCATTTTGAAAACTGACAGGGACACTAGTATTCCAGGAGGGAACTTGTGGTCAGGGGTCCCCAAGAGCTGATGTGCTGGGAGGACTCAGAACTCAGAAAAGCCATCACACTCATAGTTACAGTTTATTGCAACGAAAGGACACGGGTTAAAATCAGCAAAGTACAAGGTGCGGAGGGCGGGGTCCAGCAGAGGCCAGGCGAGAGCTTCTGGGTGTCCTCTCCCGGGGAGGTGAATGGACAGTGCTTAACTCTCCCAGCAGTGATGTGTGAGCAACAATGTGTGACAACACATGTGGAGTATCGCCAGCCAGGGATGCTCCCCCTGGGCTGTGGTGTCCAGGGTGTGTACTGGGGTGGGTCACGTAGGCATGGAGCACCCATGGGGCTGACCTGGCTACACAGGCTCCAGCTACCTGGAGGTCCCACTGATACCATGTGGCTCAGGCTGCCCCGACAAATCATGTCATTGGTATAGACTGCCTGGCAGGGTCCTTGGCCCCTGCTAAACTGAGACACTCTTATCAGGCAGGATTTTCCAGGTGGTTAGAGATTATCTTCCAGGACCAGGCCAGAACCCCAGGCCTATGGGTTGGCCCTGCACTGTGCAGAACCTCCAAAGGAAAGCATGCTCAGTGTTTGCTAATGGAGGCTGTTTTAGAGCCTTTTTGTCTGAGCTTGGCTGATCTCACGATCCTGGTGACAGTAGTCAAGAAAGGGACGTGCTGCCTGCGGGGGGCAATATGGGGAGAATTGGCTTAAGGCCTTCGTTTACCATTTGGGGAAGTGTATGACTTTTCTAGGACTGCTGTAACAAGGTACCACAAACTGGAGGGCTTAAAGTAGAGGGGTGCACACACATTCTGACGTGTGTAGAGGGGACTGGGCATTTTACAGGAAGAATGAGGGGGTCGAGAGGCGGCTGAGTGAGGGCTCAAGTGAAAAATGACAAAGGGGGGTCAACATCCATGCAGTGAAGCCAGCTGTTTATGAAGGTAGTATCCTGACCTCCCACGGCAACAGACTGGCAGATGGGGGCCTGCCCTTCCCGATGGCTCTCGGATCTTTGAGAAAGACACTGCCAGGTTGTAGGCACAGACATCTCAAAAGGACAAAGCAGGCATTCACAGCTGGGACCCCTTTTTAGTAAACATTCTAAGAAGTGGAGTTCAGGGTCCTGTGTCAGGCGCTGGCCAGATGGAACAGTACATTCTTCTGACAGCCCTGAGTGTTCCCAGACAGGAACTCAAAAGGGGGCTGGGACATCCCAGGGATGTGACCTTAGGCTTCCGGAAGCCTTATTCAAGTTTGGTCAAGTGTCTTAGTGCAGGGGTTTGAATGGAGTGTTCATGCCGAGAGTTTTTGCAGTTCTCAGTGTTTAACAAAATTCAATATCTGTTCTTGCTTTACAAAAACTCTCACCTTCTCGTGGCCTGGGCCTGTGGGCTAGAGCTTGTATTTTCTTTGCTGTCTCTGTGTCTTGCCACCTTTTGCACCGAGTCTCAGAGAGGCTGAGAGATATTCCCTGCTGGGCCACAGCGCAAAGCTGCTGCCAGGTGCAGCCCTCACAGCCTAGTTGCCAGGGCAGTGGCTGAACTATTGGCAGCCTCAGGAGACTCAGGACATCTCTGTGCTCCTTCAGTCCATTGTGGTCTCTTGTTGCACCATCTGCAGGAGTCAGGAGGGGGCCTGGTGGCCTGGTGGCATGGGCTCTCAGGACTTGACCCCTTTCCACTGCTTCAGCTATCTTGCTGGGGTTGGGAAGCTTCAGGAGGTGAGGGATGAGATGAGTGGGGGAAGTTGGGCAGGTCGAGGTGGAGCACTGGGGAGGGTCAGGTGGCCGCTGGGTTCATGAGGCCTTAGCGTGCCTGGCTTTAGGGGTGATGAGGGCAGGTGAGAAGCCCTCAGGGTGCACATGTTTCGGGATTCAGAGTGGCAGCTCTGGAGAAAACAGTGCTGACAGGGATGTCTTTCTCTCCTACAGCAGATGGCTGAGGACAAGGCTTCTGTGAAAGCCCAGGTGACATCCTTGCTCGGGGAGCTCCAAGAGAGCCAGAGTTGCCTGGAGGCTGCCACTAAGGAATGTCAGACTTTGGAGGGCAGGTGAGTGGGAACAAAAAGCCTGCCCTGGAGGCCGCTTCCAGGGTTTCAAGAAGAATGAGGTGGGTTTATGAGCCTTCAGGGAATTCCTCTGTGGATGCTGCATGAATACCCTATGGATGTCAGAGCAGGTGTTGGGAGAGATTTGGGCTCTGACCCTTTGTTGGAGTTTGTATTATTTCTTTTGTAGGCATTTCAGGGGCTCCAAGACCACACCCACAGTTCATGGTTCTCTGGAAGGACTCACAGGACGTGGCACACAGTTGCCCCACAGTTGAGGTTGATCATAGGGAAAGGGCATGTGGCAGGACCTGCCAGGGCAGGAACCACAGGTGGGGTTTGGTGTTTCTGCCCAGGGATGCTTGCTAGAAACTTGGCACCTCGGGTATTTATTGAGGTCTGGTCATGTTGGCATCCTTTGCTGGGCATATTCCAAAATTCCCAACTTCCAGCAGGAGAGCAGGTGCTTGGCATAAACCACATTCCAGGTGCAGGGTCCGCCCTCATCAGTAGGGAAAGTGTCACAGCAGTGGAGGGAACTTGCACCAGCTAAGGGCCAGCCTTGCGAGCCAGCAGCCTCAGGCCTGTCAGTCATTCTCTTTTCAAAAGAATCTAGGTTCTTATAAGTGGGGTCATTGGATCCAAGGGCAGGAAGGTTTCTGTGGTTCTCATACCACCCAGCTGCTGCCCTCCAGACAGCTGGGCCAGCTGACAGGGGTGGCCCAGCCATCCTAGCACAGTATGTGGTCAGGGTGTGCTTGGGGCAATCCTCTGGGAGCCTTTGTGTAAAAGGGAGGGGCTTTGGCTCTGGCTTTGATGGGCAGAGAGGACTGGGGTAGGGTTGGGGGGGCGGCATGAATGAAGGCATGGAGGGGAGAGAGCCAGACAGCCAGGCCAGCCAGGCGGAGTTCGGGAGACCTGTGAAGAGCCCCGTCTGCATGTCGCCTGTGGCCACCCCAGGTCCACATAGAAGCACTCATCATCACCCCTGCAGTGGGGGCTGTGAAAGGCCTTGGGGCAGTGGGATGAGGCTGGAGCCAGTGTAGATTAACACACTGACTGCCACACCAGAAAAAACTTTCCTTGGGCCCACAATGTTTTATTATGAAAATAGAATAAAAACTTCAAAAACAAAACAGTCCTTCTAATTTAATGAAAAATGAAATGTATTGACTTCTATTCACTTAATGTACATTTTTAGAATTAGTCAATATTAATTATAACAATAAGAATATCAAGTAAGATTTTCATGAATCAACTGCAGGGTTTTGCCCAGGTTTTGCCTCATGAGGCCCCAGGCTCAAAACTAGCGTGAGTTAAATACAACTCACGTGGCAGTTAATGTGTTAAGGGGGCTGTGAGGTGCTGGCTCCCAGGCTTCCTTGCCGTCTGTACTTGGGTGTCTTCTGGGCCCCTGCCTTGAAAGAAACACAACTCGAGCAGAGCTCCTTATCTGCTGCCCCCATCTGGCCCTCTGTGGTTGTCCCCGTCTCTGGTGACAGTGCTTCCACCCTGACATGTGGAGTCAGCTTGTAGTCACAGGATTTTCAGGACCCATCCTATATGCATCCCTCCTCCCTTCCCCCAGCCTTCTGCCCTCAGTCTGTTCTTCTGTCCCTGTGCCAGGGCCCGGGCAGCCAGTGAGCAGGCCAGGCAGCTGGAGAGCGAGTGTGAGGCGCTGCAGCAACAGCACAGTGTGCAGGTGGACCAGCTGCGCATGCAGAACCAGAGCATGGAGGCCGCGCTGCGCATGGAGCGCCAGGCTGCCTCGGAGGAGAAGTGAGTCTTCCGGGAAGTGGCCCAGGGCGGCGGTGGAGCCTGTGGGCACCAGATTGCCTATAGCTTTCTTCTGCCTTCTGGGGAGTCCTTTTAGGAACTGGCTGTGGGCAAGGGCTGATTTCCATCCCTTAGCCTTGTTAATGGTAAAGTTGACCATTATCACACCCAGGCAGTTTTATCTTTGGTACAATGATGTTATCTGTTATCCAGTTCACATTTGTATTTCACCATGTGTCCCACATGTGTCCTTAAAAACCCTTCTACCAGTATCTGATTCAGGATCTCAAGTTCATTTCCTTGGCATGTTTTTTGAATCTCCCTTACTCTAGAACAATCCCCCTGTCTTTCTAAGTTTTTCACGAAGTTGACATTTTCAGAGCATGCAGGATGGTTCCATTTTGTTATAAACATTTAAAAATGTTAGTTCCAGGGAAAATGATATTAACTATTTAGTAACTGATCCAATTGCAGTAGTACTGGCAGTCAGCGAAGCCTCAGAGTTGATGACCTCAGGAGTCCACATGTGGCCTTGGAAGCCCCCATTCCAGGAATGCCACAGGAAGGACAAGTGTAGAATTAGAAGTGGGCAAAGCTGTGGTTGGCCTGAGACAAGGTGGTTTCTCCAGCAAAAGCTCCTTTTCCTCAGGCGGAAGCTGGCCCAGTTGCAGGTGGCCTATCACCAGCTCTTCCAAGAGTATGACAGCCACATCAAGAGTAGCGTGGTGAGCAACGAGCGAAAGCGAGTGAGTATGGCCAGCCAGGGCTGGCCTTGCCTTTTCCTCTCCCAGCACCCCTGGAGACAGAGAAGACTATGAGCCCTGAGACTTGACAGAATTGGCCTTGGGAGACATACTTAACTTCTGAACCTTTGTCATGCCTGCAGCCGTGATAGCTAAGGGGAGACTGGGGAGGCAGGGACATTTGGTTTTGAACTCCTGACCTTGAGCAATCTGCCCGCCTCAGCCTCCCAGAGTGCTAGGATTACAGGTGTGAGCCACCACACCTGGTAAGAGGCGGGAACATTTGGGATGCTCTCAGCCACATCAGCAGGCCACCCCCATGGTGGGCTGAGCCAGGGCCTTGGGATACTCTTTTTGTGAAGCTGGGGACGTGATTGTCTCCATGGACATCCTCTCCTGCCAGCCATCACCATCTGGCTCAGTTTTCCCTGAGCCAAGGTAAGGCCGGGTAACATTTTCATCCCAGTGTTAAAAGGTGCTGGGAGCCCTTTTCTAGTTTGTCCTCATGAGACCTAAACCGGGTGTGATTTCTAGCGGTCACATTTTAAGAAGGACACTGTTGACTGTGAATTTACCTAGAGGAGACTTATAAGGATGAAGCGTGAAACCAGGTCATATGCGGAAGAGTTAGTTGGCCATGTACTCTCTGGAGGGAAGTGTTAGTGGGGTGTGTGCATGTGTTTGTGCAGTGGGGGGATATCTGTGTGGGGTGAGCAGACCTTTGACCACATGGCAGAGTGGAAGGAACAGTGTGCACGTGGTGGGCATGTAGTTGGTAGAGGGTTTGTGCATGGGACTGGCTCATTGTGTGTGGGCAGCCATGGGAGTGAGTGTGGCCCCTGTCCCTTTCAGCTGGGATTCTGTGGAGGGAATGTCTCCTTGGGTAGGAGGTTGTACCAGATAACCTGAGAGGTCCCTTCAGTCCCAATATTCTTTTTTTTTTTTTTCTTTCTGCTCATGACAATCATCTGAACCAATATTCTTTTATGTCCTGAGAGAAACCTCAGCATTTCTTCTGTCCTTTTAGGGCGTGGCAGGATGCAGTGTTCTCCCTGTACACATTGAGGTCCTATGATGGCCTCTTAAAGCAAGGGGCTGGCATCGCTGCAGCTCGCCTCAGCCAGGGCTACTCTTCTGTCCTTCTCAGTTCTCCTCAGCTGGAGCAGCAGCCTGCCTGGGAGGTAGCTCAGCCCCTGCCCTGGGCTGATGAGGCTCCGTCAGCTCCCCCTTGCCCATTTTTAGGGAATACAGCTGGAAGATCTTAAGCAACGGCTCCAGCAGGCCGAAGAGGCACTGGTGGCCAAACAGGAAGTGATCGACAAACTGAAGGAAGAGGCAGAGCAGCACAAGATTGTGATGGAGACTGTTCCAGTCCTGAAGGCCCAGGTGAGGGCCCTCATCTGTGGTCCGCCTTGGCACTGGGACCTGGCATATCTCTTTGGCATGTTTTTGCTTTGGCTTCTTTAAGCTTTCTGAGTCCCTTGTACTGTTCCTTGACCTCTCAGTGCACCTAGGGTCACTTGCTGCCTTGGGCTCCGGAAGGACAGGAGTGGGCTCTGCTTTGTTCCCCTGGGAGGACAGGAGTGGGTTCTGCTTTGTTCTCCCAGTGCCCAGCACAGAGAGCCCCTGATGGTGGTGGCTGGACCGCAGGCACATCCCTCTCTCCTGCGTTTGCCAGGCCGATATCTACAAGGCAGACTTCCAGGCTGAGAGGCAGGCCCGGGAGAAGCTGGCTGAAAAGAAGGAGCTTCTGCAGGAGCAGGTGGAGCAACTGCAGCGGGAGTACTCTAAGTTGAAGGCCAGCTGTCAGGAGTCTGCCAGGTGGGCTCATGAGAGTGTGCTTCACGGGCAGCGGGCACAGCGCTGGGGGTTCAGCGGTGGTAACCACAGGAGACTGATGGCTCCTGGCATTCCAGGTTAGGGCTTGCTGCACTTCCTTTCCTCTCCTTTCCTCTGGGCCTGTCCTTCTAACAGCTTTTTTCACGCTAATGCAGCTAGGAGCTTTATAGAAATGCACGTATTGATTGGACAGTTTCTATTTTCAAAGGATTGAGGATATGAGGAAGCGGCACATAGAGGTCTCCCAGGCCCCGTTGCCCCCCGCACCAGGTGAGTGAGTGACTGCCGGAGGAGGCAGGTGGGGAGGGCTCTCCAGAGCCTTGACGGCAGAAGCTGGTATTGGCCATCCCCCCCCAGTCCCCCCTGCCATGTGGCAGTAGTGGTGGCTCCTGGTCTCACATGGGTGGTGACCCTTGTAGTCAAATAGACAGTCCTGTCAAGTCTCACTGCCTCTTCATCCTCCCCTTTCCTCTGACTTATACCTGGGATGTGCACGAAGCCCCTACAGCTGGTGCCGCCTGTTCTCTTTTCCCAGCCCACTCCTTTCATCTGGCCCTGCCCAGCCAGAGGAGAAGCCCCCCCGAAGAGCCACCTGACTTCTGCTGTCCCAAGTGCCAGTATCAGGCTCCTGATATGGACACCCTGCAGATACATGTCATGGAGTGCATTGAGTAGGACCAGCGAGCACAAGGCCACCTGCAGATGACACGCCCTGGACCATGCAGTCTCTGCTTTCCTCTCTCACCTGCCTAGTCTAGGATTAAGGGCTAGGTGACAAAGAGTGGGCCACTGCTTCACGCACTAGGAGCTGGCTGCAATGCTTTATGCTTCAGCCCTATTAGCCTGCTGAGCCACCTTTTAGGTTGAGCCTGATGCTCTACTCTTCGTTCCATTCTGTCTGCTTGAGCTGCTTGCCTCCGGGGGCTAATCCCTCCCCATCCTTCCACTCGCCACCCAGGAAATCAAGAATGGAGGCCAGGGGCTCTCAGGGAGAGCTGCACCCCTATGCAGAACTGGTCAGCAGCTCTTCCTCCCACCGGCTGCCAGGTCACCCTCTCCTGTGTTCCAGCGCTCTTACCGCACACACCACTGCGCTCATTGGCAGTGTGCTGTTCCATTTTGTGGCCATAGCATGGTTCATTTAACTAGTCCCAATTGATGGACATTTGGATTGTTTTCAGTCTTTTTGCTATCATAAATAATGGTACAGTGAAAATCCTTGTGCATTAATCATGTATATTTTTGGGATAGATTTTTAGAAGTGACACTGCTAAGCATGTGTGATGCCTGGGGTGGGTGATGCCTGGAGCTTGGTTTCTAGCCCCACCCCCCTGGTTCCCATGGCCTTGCCACAGAGGGGTGGGCAAGCCTTTGGATTTTTATCATCCACGAGGTATGCAGTTTTGCTATTAAGAGCGAGCTTAAGCATCTTTTCAGAGGTTTAAGGGCCCTTTTCAATTTTGCTGTGAATGGGCTGTTTGTATCTTACTCATTTCTCTCCTGGGTTATTATCTTTTGTTCCTCACTGTTTAGGAGCTCTTTGTTCATTAGCAGGATTAGCTTTTGCCTATGATAGACTTTTCCCACTTTGACTTTGCTGCTGTTGTTTTTTGGCCTTGAAATTTTTATCTTTATGTAGTCACATTTATCCTTTTTTTTTTTTCTGGAAGCCACTTTGCAATGAATGACACCTTACAAATGACAGAGGACTCTTCACTTGTTTTGCAAGGTTCTGGATATTTCCTAGGGTGTGAAAGCCATGGGCATTAACATTGCATTTGTAGTAAGGGAAGGATATGGAAAGTTGAGAGAGGATGCAGTGCGTGCACGTCATTGTCTCCTTGCTGCCTCGGTCCTTCTTCCTGCCCTCCTGTGAGCTCCCCTGGTAAGGAATGGGATGTTGTGATTTTCTCTCTGGGCTTTTTCACAGGGCTTCCTGCTATTTGACTGTGAGAGGGCTGACTAGAATTAGAATATAAGACCTTCTAAAAATAGAGGCTGGGGGCTTTCTCAGCATCTACAGGGGGTGGGGAATGACTTTTCTATTTCTTAAAGCCAGATGTCTATTAGATTATACTTTGGAAAAATGTTAAAGGCATGGGCAGGTTCTCTGCTCATGGATGCTGCATTTAAATCCTAATCCTGGGCCGGGCGGGGTGGCTCATGTCTGTAATCCTAGCACTCTGGGAGGCTGAGGCGGGAGGATCGGAGGATTGCTCAAGGTCAGGAGTTGGAAACCAGCCTGAGCAAGGGCGAGACCCCATCTCTACTATAAATAGAAAGAAATTAACTGGCCAATTAATATATATAGAAAAAATTAGCCGGGCATGGTGATGCATGCCTGTAGTCCCAGCTACTCGGGAGGCTGAGGTAGTAATATCGCTTGAGCCCAGGAGTTTGAGGTTGCTGTGAGCTAGGCTGATGCCACGGTACTCACTCTAGCCTGGGCAACAAAGTGAGACTCTGTTTCAAAAATAAATAAATCCTAATCCTGCAATTTTTCTATAAGAGCACTTTTAATTCTTTTGGAAGGAGAGTGTAGGGGTGTCCTATGGCTGCTGTAACAAAACACCACAAACTTGGTGGCTTAAAACAACAGAAACTTGTTCTTCCACAGTTTTGGAAGCCAATAGTCTGAAATCCAGTTGTTAGCAAGGTTGGTTTCTTCTGCAGGCTCTGAGAGAGAATCAGATCCAGGCCTGTCTGCTAGCTTCTAGTGGTTGCTGGCAATCCTTGGTGTTCCCTGGATGGTAGACCCATCACTCCAGTCTCTGCCTCTGTGGTCACATGACCTCTTCCTCTTCGTCTGCCTGTGTCTTCTCTTCTGTCTCTTACAAGGGCACCTGTCATTGGATTGGGGCCCGCCCAGTAATCCAGGGTGAGCTCCTCATTTTCAGATCCTTACCTTCATTACAGCTAGAAAGATCTTGTCCCAGATAAGGTCTCATTCACAAGCCTTGGGGGTTAGGATTTGTACCTGTCTTTTTGGGGCCACCATTCAACCCAGAGCCCACAGATTAGGGCAATTAGAGCCTGAATACAGGTGCATCCAGGACCTGCAGCTCTGCTAGAGAAACTCAGTCCCCAGGATAATGGTGGCTGCTGGGCTATAGAGTGTGGTGTGGGGTAGGCTCTTGCAGGCGTGGGGTCATCTTGTCTCCAGGTGGACACTCCTGCCAGGGCCAGCAGACATGGGTGGGAGAGCTGGGTAGGCTGCTGTTGGATCACCTGAATCCTGGGTAGTGGCTACTGACTGTAGGAGTGGGCTTCACACTTCTCAAGAAGGTGAACTAAGGCATGTGGGAGCCCTTCTCAGACCAGCACCGTCTTCTGAAAGCAGCTTAGGAAGAATGATGAGACCCAGGGGCAGTGAGAGAAGCAGTTGTTCTTCTAAGGAACTTTTCCACGTGGCCCGCACAGCAGTAGCATCTGGGAGCTGGAGGAATGCTCGTGCTTGGGCCCTCTGGACCAGTTGAGACTCACTGCCCTTCCCAGAGGCTGGGCACCCTTGCTACCTGCCTACCCCTCCCTTGTTAGCACGGTGTAGGGTTGATCATACATTAGACACCAAGGATTTCAAACCATACCATTTGCCCAGAAGTGGGGTATTCTGCTTGCTTCCTTTCCAGCTTTACTTAGATTGGGCTTCCAGAACAACTGGCCAGATTCCTCCCAGGAGGGAACCATCCTGCCTGCCTTATTAGCTGCAGCCCCTTGATCCACATAGCTAGGACATCCCACCAGGAACCTGTGTCATCCCTGTTCATCCATGTCCCCCTCCTGCCGCTCAATGCATAAGAGAAATGCAGGCGACCAGTAGGCACAATAAGAAAGCATTTCACCCTCACTAGTAACCAAAACACAAACTCTAACAGTAAGCAAAAAATAATGTCAAAATAGCAACAAATGAAGCCCTACATATGGCGCCCTGCTGGCAATGGGCAGGGCACAGGCCTTGTGATGTTGCCCCTTCTGAGGGGGCTGTTTGGCGGGATGGAACAAGCACTTAGGAAGTGTCCTCAGTCCTTTTAACCCTAAGAGTGGGGTACTCAACAGTGACTCTGGCATTGCAGAGGTGCTCTGCGGCAGCAGCATTTGTAGCCCCTACAGCGATCGTGAAATAAGAGGCTATGCATCTGATGGTGTGGTGCTGCACAGCCAGTATTTTGAACATCTTGTCACATGGAACACACTCTGTAGTGTGTTGGCATGAATAGGCCAGGAGACAAACTTATGTGTAAATAAGTAAAAGCTGCTAGTGTGGATGGATGTGGGTGGCCGGGTTACTGGTAATTAAAAGTTTTCCTTATGTATTTTCTAAATGCCTATAATTTGCATGCATTACTTTTATACATACAAAATATATCTTCCTACAAAGTTTTTCTGATGTTAATACAGCTCTGAGGTTTTGTCTGTTGGTGGCTGAGAAAGCTTGCTGTTAATACAGTTGCTCATCAAAGAATGGCACAAGGGGTTGACTCAAGGTTTCCTTGGGGCCAGTGTTTCCTGTGGCTGCTGTAACAAAATACCGCAAACTGGGGGTTTTATTTTTTTTTATTTTTATTTTATTTTATTTTATTTTTTTTTAAAAATTAGCCGGGCATGGTGGCGCATGCCTGTAGTCCCAGCTACTCGGGAGGCCGAGGCAGGAGGATCGCTTGAGCCCAGGAGTTTGAGGTTGCTGTGAGCGAGGCTGACGCCACGGCACTCACTCTAGCCTGGGCAACAGAGCGAGACTCTGTCTCTAAACTGGGGGTTTTAAACAACAGAAATTTATCATTTCCTGGTTCTGAATGCCAGAAGTCCCAGATCAAGGTGTTGGCGGGGTGGGTTCCGGCAGTTGCCTGCAGTCCTCACTGCTTTGCAGCTGCATCTGCCTCTGGGGTCACGTGGCCTCCTTCCTGTGAGCCCCCTCAGAAGGGGCAACATCACAAGGCCTGTGCCCTGCCCATTGCCAGCAGGGCACCATATGTAGGGCTTCATTTGTTGCTATTTTGACATTTTTTGCTTACTGTTGGAGTTTGTGTTTTGGTTACTAGTGAGGGTGAAATGCTTTATGAGGACACCAGTGTCAAAGATAAACAAAGGCAGGCATTCATTAAAGTCGTGAGAACAGATTTCATTCAGTAAATACTGGCAGTAGGGAGAGAGCTGAGCTCCATTCTGACGTGTGTAGAGGGGACTGGGCGTTTTACAAGAAGAATGAGGGGGCTGAGTGAGGGCTCAAGTGAAAAATGACAAAGGGGGGTCAACATCCATGCAGTGAAGCCAGCTGTTTATGAAGGTAGTATCCTGACCTCCCACGGCAACAGACTGGCAGATGGGGGCCTGCCCTTCCCGATGGCTCTCGGGTCTTTGAGAAAGACACTGCTAGGTTGTAGGCGATACACAGACATCTCAAAAGGACAGAGCAGGCATTCACAGCTGGGACGCCTTTTTAGTAAATGTTCTAAGAAGCGGAGTTCAGGGTCCTGTGTCAGGCACTGGCCAGATGGAACAGTACATTCTTCTGACAGCCCTGAGTGTTCCCAGACGGGAACTCAAAAGGGGGCGGGGCATCCTAGGGATGTGACCTTAGGCTTCCGGAAGCCTTATTCAAGTTTGGTCAAGTGTCTTAGTGCAGGGGTTTGAATGGAGTGTTTATTGCCATCCTTCTCTCCTCCTCCCGCCCCCTGGCTGCTCCTTGCTGGCTTCTCAAGTCTCTGAGCTTAGTCCTAGGTTCTCTTCTCCCTGCCCAGACACTCTGTCTTGGTGATCTCGTCCAGTCTCAAGGCCTCAATGCTGATGACACTAATTTCCATCTCCAGCCCTGATCTGTTCCTTTGTGAAAGTGAGTGTGGCATCTACACGATCCTGTCCAACTCTAACTGGATTTTTAGCCTCTCCCTCCAAGTCTGCTGTTTCTGTTCCCTAGTCTCCATCTTGTTAGATGGCCCAGTGTACCTAGTTGCTTAAGCCAAAAGCCTCATCACCGTTGATTCCTCTTGTTCTCACCCTTTGTGTTTTTTTTTTTTTTTTTTTTTGAGACATCGTCTCGCTCTGTTGCCTGGGTTAGAGTACCGTGGCGTCAGCCTAGCTCACAGCAGACTCAAACTCCGGGGCTCAAGCAATCCTTCTGTCTCAGTTTCCTGAGTAGCTGGGACTACAGGCATGTGCCACCATGCCCAGCTAATTTTTTCTATATGTTTTTTAGTTGTCCGGCTAATTTCTTTCTATTTTTAGTAGAGATGGGGGTCTCACTTTTGCTTAGGCTGGTCTCAAACTCCTGAGCTCAAGCCATCCTGCCACTGCGGCCTCCCAGAGTGCTAGGATTACAGGCGTGAGCTACCGCGCCCAGCATGCTCTCACCCTTTGGAGCCAGCCGTCAGCCATTTTGTTGACCCCGTCTTCTGAGTCCCTTTATCTTGTGCCTAAACTATGGCGACCTCCTTGGTTTCATACCCAAGACTGTAGGCTCCCTGTGATCGATCCATTCTTCATACAGCAACCAGTGTTACCTGGTAAACATGTTTCTCCTTTGCTGAACCCTCCAGTGGCCTTTGGTTGCTCTAGAAACCCAAATTCCATCCACAGCCTGGCTGGCAGAGCCTGCGTGCTGCTTGGACCTCATTTCCGTCCGTCTGGTGCTTGCCCACTGTGCCCAGCCCCACCATGCTGGCCCTTTTGCCCTTCTTCGAACACACAATGCTTGTGTGTCTTAAGACATTTGTCTGCTTGTCTTTGCATGGCTGATTTGTTTTTGTCATTTAGCTCTAAGTTTAAACATCACCTCCTTCATCTAAAGTCTTCATCCTAAATCACATTGCCCTGTTTTAATTCCTGACCTGGCCTCATTTTTTTTGCTTTGTTTTCTCTCTCCCTTCACTAGAGGGAGAGCGGAGGCCTCCTCCAGCTCAGTTGGGCAGAATGCCCTTAAATAGCACTCCGCACAGCAATACTCAGCACATGTTTACTGGAGGCCTCAGCTTGTCTTGAAGCTCCATTAGGGCTCCTCTGTCTTTTTTTTTTTTTTTTTTGCAGACATCACCCCGTCACCATAAATGGTGCTTGGTAGAAATTGCTGCCTTACTGTGATAGAACTGAAAACCTATTTTAGAGACCATGGTGACTAACTTGGGGGGATCTCCTATGAGCTTTTTTATTTTTAATTTTTTTTCAGAATTTGGATGTATAGATATGTTGGCCTTATAATGTATAAGCAAGAACACAGACTCTGGGGTCACATGAATGAATCGTGTTCTGCTCCTTACTTAATAATCTCTCTGAGCTGTAGTTTCCTCATCTATAAGGTGGATAGAATGCCATCTGTGTGCTGCACTTAGTGGTGAAAGGACGAATCTAATGCACTGAGGACAGTGCCTGGCCCAAGGTAGAAGGGAAAATGTAAAAGCGATTCTACTTTAAACTGTGCCCCCTTTTGAAACACATAGTATTTAGAGAAAAAAAAAAAGCTGTGCCCCAAACTGGATTTCCATTGGGTTATAATTCCTCTAAATAAGAGTTTAAAATGTTGTCTAAGGAAGGTTGATTGGAGGTTGCCTAGGGCTGGAGGAGTTGGGGGAAATAAAGAAAGTGACTGCTAATGGGTACAGGGTTTCTTTTGGGATGATGAGAATATCCTAAAATGGTGTAGTGATGTTGCACATATCTGAATATACTAAAAACCACTGAATTATACACTCTAGGTGAGTGAATTGTACAGCATGTCAATTACCCAATAAAGTTGTTATTTTAGAAATGTCTTCTCTCTTGGCTGGGCGCGGTGGCTTACGCCTGTAATCCTAGCACTTTGGGGGGCAGAGGTGGGAGGATTGCTTGAGCTCAGGAGTTCGAGACCAGCCTGAGCAAGAGTGAGACCCCATCTCTACTAAAAATAGAAATAAATTAGCCAAACAACTAAAAATAGAAAAAAATTAGCCAGGCATGGTGGAGTGTGCCTGTAGTCCCAGCTACCTGGGAGGCTGAGGCAGGAGGATTTTTTGAGCCCAGGAATTTGAGGTTGCTGTGAGCTAGGCTGATGCCACGGCACTCTAGCCTGGGCAACAGAGTGAGACTCTGTCTCAAAAAACAAACAAAAAATAAATAAAATAAATAAAAATGTCTTCTCTCAAACCCTGTTGTGTTAAAATAAACAAAAAAAGAAAAAAATGTCTGAGAGCCATATGCAGTCTCTTTTGGCTCCCATGAAAATGCAAATGAAGACAAAGAAGATGAATGTTTACACCCTCTCCCAAAGCTGTATTTGACAGGTGACCTTTTGATAGGCTCTTGGTGCTATTTCCATTGACGATAAGGCAGTAGAATTGGAGGGGAGAATGGATGACTGTCTCATGAAGCAGAGTGATCCTGCTCCGGCCTTTCCTCAGAGACCCAGGGTTGGATGAACCAGAGAACTAGTAGCTGGTCCTCTACTAGGCCAAACTGCTTTCTTTATGGTCATTGAGAGGCCAACCACCCAAAAAGTGTGTGTGTCAGAGGGGGCAGGCACCTGATGGACGTCATTGCATCCTTGGCAGAACAGAGCTCAGTTTGCAACTGTGGTAGGTACTGGCGAGTCAGGAAACAGGGAGACCCTGGGATAGCAGCTTTCCATGAACTCCATCAGTCCCCATTTGTTCCAAGTGTCGCGTGCCTGAGGGCAGGAGTGGGTCTGATTTCTCAGTCTGGCAGAGCCAGAGTAGACAGATGTCTGTTATAACTGGAAATAAGTCTTCTCCCTAACATCTAGGGTATGGTGGCCAGAGTGAAGGTTGGTCTGTCCATCTTTTTTTTTTTTTTTTTGCTATCACACAAGAGGAGGTTTATTTGCTGGCTAGCCAGGGTCCAAGCCCCAGAGCACCAACGCAGTGGCCACTCTCACAGGCAAGGACCCCGACCGGAACAACGGCATGCCTTTTATCCCCATGGTGCACAAGCTGCGCACAAGCTCACTACGCATGGATCATGCGTTGACATTTAAAATGATTGGTTGCCCATTATTGCCTTTTGAAATAATTGGCGGGTTGGTTGCCCTCTATTGCCTGATGAGCCAGTCGCCCGTGCTTCAATGACCTCATCCCATAATTCCCCCTACAGCAGTGTAGCAAGCAAGCAATGACCAGAAGCAAAAGTTTGCGGTTAGCTCATTGCCCCACCCAAGTAAATTCCCGACAATTGGAAAAATTCCTCTGCCCTTCATCTGCCCTACATTCCCCCCTTTCTCTAGGTAGCAGACGAGCACTCCTGCTCGTCCTCAAGGTCTCTTAGGTGCTCTAGTTCTATAGCACTTGACCATAGCTGCTGATATTGTTGTTGCAATACTAGTAGCTGGACAGTGTTTATCCGTTCTTTCACAAAAGCTACTAGTCTATTAATTACACATGGCGCGAAAGTAAGGACTAAGATTAGCATAATGAGTGGGCCTAGTAGGGTGGATGGTAGCGTTGTTAACCAGGGGGAACTGTTAAACCAAGACTCAAACCAACCTGCTTGCTGTTCATATTCCCGTTTGCGGCGGGCAAGCCCTTCCCTGACCTTAGCTATAGGTTCTCTAGCAACTCCCGTATGGTCTGCATAGAAACAACATTCTTCTTTGAGGGCAGCACATAGTCCTCCTTGCTGGAGGAATACTAGATCTAACCCCCTCCTGTTCTGGAGCACTACCTCGGATAGGGAGGTTAGTGACTTTTCTAGGTGTGAGATTGAATCTTCTATCCTTGCAATATCTTCATCAACAGCTGTCCTCGGAGTATTAAACCCTCTGCATTGCTGCATTGCCAGAGAAGAGATACTAGTTCCTGCTCCTATTGCCCCTAAGCCAAAAAGAGTAGCCAGGGTTATGGCTGTGAAGGGGTTTTTCTTTCAAAAATTAGGTTGGTGACTCTTCGCCCTACTATGCCCTCATACATTGTCTCCTCAGTGTGGTATATTATTTTTGGGAACACTAACACCATTATACAGTAATCTTTAGACCCATGTAAGGTTATGGGGTTGGTGGGGGTTCGGGGCGGTAAGTACAGCTGTAGGTCTCCATCCCAAAAACATTAGACCAAAAACACAACATCCCCAAAACACAACAACCAACCCCCACCGAGACCCGTCCATGTTTGTCACCCAGTCAATCCTTAGATGCCACAACCCCAGTCCAAGTCTGTGTCAGCAGTCCTGGGCTGCTGCCACCACTCGGGTCAGTCTGGTCTTCAGAGGATTCTTTGGGTCTGCAGTTGCTTTCCACTGGTCCTGGCACCGCTCCTGGTCTTTTTTATTAGCAGGTCTCATGTGGGAGTGGTGTATCCAGGTCGCTACTATTCTGTCGACCTGCGTGGGTCCCTCTGGTCCTCCCTGGATGCATGACCTGACAGGCTCGGCAACTTTTGACGATGTCATCTGGAACCCGTCCTTGTGACTTGAACCTTAGTTGAGCAGTGTCCAGCAGTTGCAGTATCTTTCTCTTCCCTAGATGTGTGGTCTGATGCAGGTGTTCTAACAGGTGGCGTCCTAAGAGTTCTGGCACTATTAGGCGATGCCCTTCGTCCCGCAACCAGCCATCTTCACTTTTGCTTACACGTACCTGCTCTGAGGCCCAGACCTCATCTACACTGGAATAGTCCGGCAGAGGAGGCAACTGTCCCATGCCCGGGGGTGGCAGGCTAAGGTGCAGGATGTTTGGCTGCGGAGTGCCTTCTGCAGCCTTCTTAGCTTCAGCGTCCACTCTCCGATTGCCCCGTGCTTCCACGGAATCCCCACTCTGGTGTCCCGGGGTATGGACTACCGCCACTGCCTTTGACAGCAAAACAGCCTCCAGTAAGTGGAGTATTTCAGGCTTGTGCTTAATTTCTTTTCCCTCTGCCATGATGAAGCCCCTTTCCCTGTAGAGGGCCCTATGTATGTGCACAGTCCCAAAGGCATAGCGGCTGTCAGTGTACACCGTCAGCCTTTTTCCTCGGGCCCGGCTAAGAGCCTCCGTCAGCGCTATTAGTTCTGCCTTCTGAGCAGATGTCCCTTGCGGAAGGCATGCCGCCCAGACAAGTTTACCTTGGTCATCTACTATGGCCGCCCCTGCGTACCTGCGTCCGTCCCGGACGAAACTGCTTCCGTCCGTGAACCAGGTCAGGTCGCTACCTGGAAGGGGCGATCCTTCAAGTATCTACGGGTCGTCTGGGTCTCGCCTAGGATCTCAAGGCAATCATGTTCAGGTGCGGCTGCATCGCGGGTTGGCAGAAGCGTGGCCGGATTCAAGGTGGCAGGGGTCCGGAACTCGATGCAGGGTGCGTCCAGCAAAAGCCCTTGGTAATGAGGAGTCAGCCTCGCATTTGTGATCCATCGTCCCAGTGGCTGCTTCAGAACCCCCTCTATGGCGTGCGGGGTGGTGAACTGCCCGCTGCCCTAGGGTGAGCTTATCAGCGTCTCTGACCAACAGGGCCGTGGCTGCGATGATTTGCAAGCACGCTGGCCACCCCGCCGCCACCGGATCTAGTTTTTTTTGACAAGTACGCCACCGGTCTCTTCCAGGGTCCCAGGGCCTACGTGAGTACCCCCTTGGCTATTCCCCTCTTCTCGTCAAGGTCATCATGGAGGGCCTCGTTGAACAGGGTAGGCGAGTTTTTAAACCCCTGGGGCAGTCTCGTCTACGTCTATGTCAGCTGCCCATGAATTCCTCTCTCATCATCCCGCCACTGAAAGGTGAAAATCTCCTGGCTGCGTGTCGCCACCGCCAGGCTAAAGAAGGCATCCTTTAGGTCTTCAGCCTCATTGTAGTCCCAAAGCGGCTCTTCAAGGGGAAAAGTTCGGTTGATGGTTCGCGGGTTTGTAGTAGGTCTGCCATTCTCCCCCGGAACCAGCTTCCGAGCCTCCCCCTGAATCCTTTCTCTTTCTTCCGTTGTGAAGAGCACCTTAAGCAACTGCTGGCAATCATCTCATGTGGGCTGATGAGTAAAAAGAACAGAGTCTAAGAGATTAATTAGGTCTCTCAGATTCTCGGAGATTGGAGTCCGGCAACACTGGCGTCCCAACGGACCGCGGACTGCGTGCCCTCTCCTTTCTGACCTCTTCAACTGCCAGAACTTCCGCCTTTACCCTCGGGGCAGGTAGGAGGGCCTTCAGCCAGGGTGGCGGGTCTAGAACCAAGTCTTGCCAGACCACAATATAGGGGATCTGATCAGGGTGGCCGTGGCGGCCAAATACCACCCCTTTTACCTTTTTGATCAAGGAGGCATCAAACAAGCCCTCCCTGGGCCACCCCACTCCAAATGTGGGCCACTCGGCCTCACAAAGGGTAACAAACTTTCCCTTCTTGACCTCCAGGGACAGGTTGTGTGCCCTTGCCCTGACATCCTTAAAATGGCTCACCAGGATGGACAACAGCGTTGTTAGAGCCTGTCCCATGGCTAGTGGATAATAGGCAGATGTGCAAACCGATAGTCTGCAGTTGGGGCACTGGGGACAAGGATCTGAATCCCTAGCCTTTCACACTCCCTAGGGAGGTAACGGCCGTGCCCCTCCCGCACGAGCCACTCCTGGCACGGGCGGCAGGAGATCCACTGTGTGATGCCAGCCCATGCAGGAGAATACTCACCTGGAGGTTCTAGTCACCCCCGCGGATCTTTTCATGGGTCCCCTGATTCCACGGCCCCAGCCCGAAAACCCATGCAACCCTGATGGGTTCTCGGGCTGAAACCACAGAACCCAGAGACTCCAACAAGCCAACGAGAGATGTCACACTCACACACACACAGAAAGCCAGCGACAAACAAAGCAGACAACAGACAAGTGGACAGTGAGGTAAACAGACAACCTAACCTGGTCCGGACCTACTCCCCGGTCTCCTCTTGACTGAGCCCTAGGCTACAAGGTCAGCTCTGGAGTCCCAACGGGGCCAGAGGACATGACCGAGCCCTTGGCTACAAGGTCAGCTCCAGCTCCTCCTGACCGAGCCCTTGGCTACAAGGTCAGCTCTGGAGTCCCAACGGGGCCAGAGGACGTCTCTGCCTGGCTTCGACCGGCGACCCACCAGCGCGTCTGCCTAGGTCCTGTGCCGGTGTCCTGATCTGGGGTCCTGCAAGCGGGTTCCACGTCCCTTGCCTAACACCACACCTGGCTAGTCCTGGGGTGGATTTTCACACTCCTCCCTCAGCCCTGAATTCTATCCGGTAGTCTGTGGGGAAGGCAAATCCCGGACGAGCCCCCAAAAGTTAGGGACCGACCTTCCACAGCCCCACCGGACAGAAAAGCAGAGACATCGAGGATGAAGTCACACAAGAGGAGGTTTATTTTCTGGCTAGCCAGGGTCCAAGCCCCAGAGCACCAACACAGTGGCCACTCTTGCAGGCAAGGACTGGTCTGTCCATCTTAAAAAACACTGCAGAAGAAGCCACCCGTTTCTGACAATGGTGGGTGGTATTATTAAGATAAATATTTCTGTTGGAAATAACTACAAATGATACATTAATTATTTAAAAACTCTTGTTAAAAGCAATTGAGAGCCAATATGAGAACAAAATCTAAGAGGAAGTTGGGGTCGGAGAAGAAGTAAACTACAGAAGCAGCTTTTGTGCCAAGGATGTTGGCAAAGTTGGATTTTGGCTTCGGAGGCCATCAGGAGAAGGGAGCAGCAGGCAAGGCCCAAAGCCTTCCTAAGGTGTGGGGAGTTGAATAGCGGCCCCTACATTAACTAAACTCACCTTACTCCAGCCCTGGTGACTGCAGGGAAACAGGAGATGAGAGGTAAGAAAGGAAAAACACCCATCTGCAAACTTTTGGGTAAGGGCCAGGCTATGTGCAGACGTGCAGTCTGGGTCTTCCATTTGGGAGCCTGAAGTCTTACATTTGGTTTAAAGTGGTCCTGGGCTGATAGTATCCATATTAGTTTCCTAGGGCTGCCATAACAAATTACCACAAACTGGGTGGCTTAAAACAACAGAAATGGACTCTCTCATGTTTTTGGAGGCCAGAAGTCTGAAATTCAGGTGTCAGTAAGGTTGGTTCCGACTGGAAACTCTGGGAGTATCTGTTCCCAGCCTCGTCCCTAGCTTCTGGTGATTGCTAGCAATCCTTGGTGCTCACTGGCTTGTGGATGCATCATTTCAATTCCTGCTCTGTCTTCACATGGCCGTGTTCCTTGTGTGTCTGCCTCTTTCTCTTACAAAGACACTGGTCATATTTGTTTAGTGCCCACCCTAATCTAATGTGACCTTATCTTAACTTGATGATCTCTGCAAAGACCCTATTTCTGAATCAGGATACATTCACAGGCACCCAGGGGTTAGGACTTCAAGATATCTTTCTGGGGGATGAATTCAACTCATAGTGATCCCATTAGGTGCCTGGCAAAAGCAAGCACAATTCTCTGGAGAATAGCATCTCAATTCTAGGCTCCAAATAATTTGCATAAAATATTTCTTAAGGACAATGGGCAGTACACAGTAAAAAAATAACTAAGCTCACATGAGACAAGATTCCATGAGCAGGAAAGGTACAATGAGACAAAGACTTCAGATTCTGGAACCATCAAACACAGACAGTGGAACACCTGAACTTGGAAGTTGAAAGAAAAAAGCTTGAAAATATCTGCAGGGAATAGGAAACTATAAACAGTGGCTTAAGGCCAGGTGCGGTGGCTCACACCTGTAATCCTAGCACTCTGGGAGGCCAAGGTAGGTGGATTGTTTTAGCTCAGGAGTTCGAGACCAGCCTGAGCAAGAGTGAGACCCCGTCTCTAACTAAAAATACAAAGAAATTCTCTGGACAACTAAAAATATATATAGAAAAAAATTAGCTGGGTGTGGTAGTGCACATCTGTAGTTCCAGCTATTCAGGAAGCTGAGGCAGGAGGATCGCTTGAGCCCAGGAGTTTGAGGTTGCTGTGAGCTAGGCTGACGCCACGGCACTCTAGCCTGGGCAACAGAGTGAGACATTGTCTCAAAAAAAAAAAAAAGTGACTTAATATATATGCAAGAAGTAAAAACTGTGTAACTTTAAATCTGAATTGAAAATATCAGCATGAACTCAATATTTCTCTTTCTTTTTTTTTTTTTTTTGAGACAGAGTCTTACTTTGTTGCCCAGGCTAGAGTGAGTGCCGTGGCATCAGCCTAGCTCACAGCAATCTCAAACTACTGGGCTCAAGCAATCCTTCTGCCTCAGCCTCCCGAGTAGCTGGGACTACAGGCATGCGTCACCATGCCTGGCTAATTTTTTCTATATATATTAGTTGGCCAATTAATTTCTTTCTATTTATGGTAGAGATGGGTTCTCGCTCTTGCTCAGGTTGGTTTCAAACTCCTGACTTTGAGCAATCAGCCCGCCTCAGCCTCCCATAGAGGTAGGATTATAGGCGGGAGCCACTGCGCCTGGCCAAATTTTTCTCTTTCTAAAAATACATATTTCCTTTCTCTGTGTGCTGAAAAGGCCTCAAAGCAATGATAACCCAGTAGCAGGTGGCACCAATACTGTGAACTTTACATGGTTCTTGCTGAATCCAGCTCAGCACAGGGAACCCCAAACCAAGTAGCGTCACAGAAATGAAGACAAAGTAGCCAATTATCATGACAAGTGGGTTCGGGAGACTCGATTTTTCTAAGAGCAAAGACTGCCTTCCTTGGTGCGCACATTGCTTTTATTTGCACAACTCAAGTGAGAACGAGGGAACTCAAGGGCAGGAAACAGATGGCCGTTTACTCCCCAGTCTCTATATTTTGAGAATGCTCTGTTCAAAGAACATTCCCAGGCCTCCTACATGACTGCAGTCACTGGAGACATAGCTGTTTACTTCAACCTCTTGGGTGCTGACCAGACGGCTTTCTGCCAGGTCGGACTCAGGTTTCCTTCGTCCACACCCATTCAGCATTAAGGAAACAGCCAGTTCACAGCTCTTGCTCCTACAGGATCCCTCTGAAGGGAACTTAAGAATCATAGCTATTTATTTCTTTGTTCATCCACTCACTAAATACTTGTTGAATACCTACTATGTTCCAATCATTATTTTGGGTGCTAGGGCAAACACTGATGTTTATTGGTTCTCCTTTTGATTACTGAAGAGTAGGTACTGTATGCTTCCATTTATATAAGATTCTAGAACAGGCAAATCTAATCTAGTGTCAGAAAGCAGATCTTTGGTTCCATGAGGCTATGGAGTTGGGGGTGCTTTGACTACAAAGCATTTTTTATAGTACTCTACCAACGTTTCTCCAGGAGCAGTCTTGAGAATTCCACATTCAAGAAAAAAATTCTCACACACAGCTGGCCTGAGACCACAGGCACATTGGCACTTAAGAAATACCCAAGATTCAAGAGGTAGAATTGATCCTAAAAAAAAAAAAAAAAAAGAAATACCCAAGATGAACCACTCCAAGAAAACCAAGACCCATTAAATTACCAAGTGGCCATAATTCAAGTGACTGGAAACTGGAGGGCAGTGGCGGTTGGGGTCCATGCCCACCAGGCAATGGGCAGACGGTCAGGAGCCAGCGAGCAGGAGCACTGCGGCCCAGTGCCCAGCCCTGCCAATTATATCTTAATAAAGCTGAAGAAAAGAAGAAATAGATACAAGTCCTGTTCTCTTTACTCTTGACTGAAATAAAAAGAATAAAGATTAAAGAAGGAAAATAATTTTAATAAAAATTTAAAAAAAAGAAAAAAAGAAAAGAAGAAATAGAAAATCTCAGCAGATGCATAACAGGTAAAGAGATTAAATTAGTAATAAAAAACTTCCCAACAAGGAAAAATGCTGCATCAGATGGCTTCACTGGTGAATTCTACCAAACATTTAAAGAAGAACTAATACTAGTACTTGTCAAACTCTACTAAATAATAAGAGAGGAGGAAATATTTCTTAACTCATTCTATGAGGCCACATTACCTTGATACCAAGGTAGACAAAGATATCACAAGAAAACTATAGACCAATATCCCTTATGAAATTAGATGTAAAAATCCTCAACAAAATACTAGTAAACTGAATCCAACAGCATATTAAAAGGCTTATACATCATGACCAAGTGTGATTTATCCCAGGAATGCAAGGGTAGTTTAACCTATGAAAATCACTCAGTGCAAAACACCACGTGAATAGAATGAAGGAAAAAAGCCCACATAATCATCCCAATCAATTCAGAAAAAGCATTTGCCTAAATCCATCACCCTTTCATGATAGAACACTCAGTAAGCTAGGAATAGAAGGGAACTTCTTCAACATAATGAAAGCCCATAGCTAACATCATACTCAATGACTTTCCCTGTAAGATCAAGAGCAAGAAAAGGAAGTCCACTTTCATTTCTTCTATTCAACATTGTACTGGAAGTTCTAGCCAAGGCAATTTGGCAACAAAAAGAAATAAAAAGCATCTATGTTGGGAAGAAAGAGGTAGAACTATCTCTATTTGCAGATAACACGATCTTGTATATAGAAAATCCTAAGGAATTCACACACACACAAAACTATTAGAGTTGATAAATTCAGCAAGGCTGCAAAATATAAGATCAACAGGCAAAAATTGGTTGTGTTTCTATATACTAGCAATGAACAATTCAAAATGTAGTTAAGAAACAATTCTATTTAAAATAACATCAAAAAGAAAGAAATACTTAGGAATACATTTAATCAAGGTGATAGTGATGCAAGACTTGTGCACTGAAAACTGTGAAACATCACTGAAAGAAATTAAAGAAGACCTAATTAAATAGAAAGACATTGGTGTTCATAGATTGAAAGACTTAATATTGTTAAGATAACAATACTTTCCAAGGTGATATACTATCACATTTTGATGTAATCCCTATCAAAATCCCCATGGCCTTTTTTGCAGAAATGGAAAAGCTGATCTTAAAATTCATATGAAACTGCAGGGGACTCTGGATAGCCAAAACAGTATTGAAAAAGGATGAGGAAAGTTGAAGGACTCATACTTTCTGATTTGAAAACTAATGTTAATAACAAAGCTACAGTAATCAATACAGTAATCAATCCTTATTGGTATAAGGATAGATACACAGAGCAGCAGAATAGAGTTGAGAGTCCAGATATAAACCCATTCTTTTATGGTTGATTGATTTTCAACAAGGGTGCCAGGATCATTCAGTGAGAGAAAGAATAGTCTCTTCAACAAATGGTGCTGGGACAACTGGATATTGATATCCTCATGCAAAAAAGTGAAGTTGTACCCTCTGCTCACACAATATACAAAAACTAACTCCAAATGGAGCAAACACCTAAATATAAGGCTGAAACTATAAAATTATTTCAAGAAAACAGGGGTAAATCTTTTGATCTTGGATTTGGCAATCATTTCTCTCTCTCTCTCTCTCTCTCTCTCTCTCTCTCTCTCTCTCTCTCTCTCTCTCTCTCTCTCTCTCTCTCTCTCTCTCTCTCTCTTTCTTTCTTTCTTTCAGAGTCTTACTCTGTTGCCCAGGCTAGAGTGCTGTTGTGTCAGCCTAGTTCACAGTAACCTCAAACTCCTGGGCTCAAGCAACCCTCCTGCCTCAGCCTCTCAAGTAGCTGCCACTACAGGCATGCGCCACCATGCCTGGCTAATTTTTTCTATATATTTTTAGCTGGCCAATTAATTTCTTTCTATTTTTAGTAGAGACGGGATGTTGTTCTTGCTCAGGCTGGTTTTGAACTCCTGACCTTGAGCAATCCTCCCGCCTCGGCCTCCCAGAGTGCTAAGATTACAGTTGGCAATTATTTCTTAGCTAGCACACCAAAAGCATGAGCAATAAGAAAAAAATAGATGCAGTGAACTTTATAAAAATTAAAAACTTCTGTGCATCAAATGACACTGTCAAGAGATTAGACGTATACATATATATATAATATATATATAATCTCACAACTCAGGTACAAAACATAATTAATTAAAAAACAAGTAAAGAACTTGAATACAGATTTCCCCAAAGAAGATATACCAATGGCCAACAAGCACATGATAAGCTGCTTGATGTCCTTTGTCATAGGGGAATGCAAATGAAAACCACACTGAGGTACCACTTCACACTCATTAGAATGACTATAAATTAAAAAAAACTGAAAATAATAAATGTAAGGTGTGGAGAAATTAGAACCTTCATACATTGCTGGTAGGAATGTAAAATGGTGCAGCCGTTTTAGAAAACAGTTTTGCACTTCCTCGAAAAGTTGGACATCAAATCACTATATGACCCAGCAATTCCATCTGTATGTATATAACAATGAGAATTGAATATAGGTGCTCAAAAAAACAAAAACAAAAACAAAAAAACTTGTGCACAAATGTTCATAGCAGCAGTATTCACTACCAAAGAGTGGAAAAAATCCAAATGTCCATCAACTGATGAATGGAAAACAAAATGTGGTCTATCCATACAATGGACTATAATATTATTCAGCCATAAAAAGGAATGAAGCACTGATGCGTGTTACAACATAGATGAACCTTGAAAATATCATGCTTAGTGAAGGAAGCCAGACATAAAACATCACATATTCTATGATTCCATTCATTTGAAATATCCACAATAGGTAAATCCATAAAGACAGAAAGTAGATTAGTGGTTGCTAGGGGCTGTGGGAAGGGAGCAATGGAGATTGACTGATTTATGGGTATGAGATAGCTTTTTAGGGTGATGAAAATGTTTTGGAACTAGATAGAGGTTTTTAGCATGACATTGTAAATGTCACTGAATCATATACTTTATTTTTTTCACTCCCTCCCTCCCCTTGAATCATATACTTTAAATGGTTGATTTTATGCTATGTGAATTTTACCTTAGTTAAAAAAAGCCAGAAGTTCCAAGAGTGAGAAACCCTGTTTTTATAACTTAAGACAATTTTTTCAGTGATTTTTATTTTATCTGATTTCTTTCTTTCTTTCTTTTCCTTTCTTTCTTTCTTTCTTTCTTTCTTTCTTTCTTTCTTTCTTTCTTTCTTTCTTTCTTTCTTTCTTTCTTTCTTTCTTTCTTTCTTTCTTTCTCTCTCTCTCTCTCTCTCTCTCTCCCTCCCTCCCTCCCTCCCTCCCTCCCTCCCTCCCTCCCTCCCTCCCTCCCTCCCTCTTTCTTTCTTTCTTTCTTTCTCTCTCTCTCTCTCTCTCTCTCTCTCTCTCTCTCTCTCCCTCCCTCCCTCCCTCCCTCCCTCCCTCCCTCCCTCCCTCCCTCCCTCTTTCTTTCTTTCTTTCTTTCTTTCTTTCTTTCTTTCTTTCTTTCTTTCTTTCTTTCTTTCTTTCTTTCTTTCTTTCTTTCTTTCTTTCTTTCTTTCTTTCTTTCTTTCTTTCTATCCTCCTGCCTCAGCCTCTCGAGTAGCTGGGACTACAGGCATGAGCCACCATGCCCAGCTAAGTTTTTGTTTCTATTTTTAGTTGACTGGCTAATTTCTTTGTATTTTTAGTAGAAATGGGGTCTGGCTCTTGCTCAGGCTGGTCTCAACTCCTGAGCTCAAGCGATCCTCCCACCTCGGCCTCCCAGAGTGCTAGGATTACAGGCATGTGCCACTGCACCCAGCCCCTGCTCTTTTTTGTATCCATGCCTCTGTGCAATGTGACTGTGCAGTGTCTTCCTGACAAGAGTTGGTGTCCCTGCCTCTTGAATAATGAGCTGGCTTTGCCTTGATTTGAATAGAGTGTGGCAGAAATGATATGCAAAGAGGCCTTGTACATTTCTGACCCCAGAAGCATAGTTGCCTGAGTGATCAGCAGCTGACTGCAGAGTCATGCATGAGCCCAGCTTAGACCAAAACTACCCAGTTGAGGCCAGCCTCAATTTTTTTTTTTACATTTTATTCACATTTATTTTTCACTTTTAGTGTGTGCATAGTGTTAGGCTTAAAGAATTCACCCTCCCCAAACTTCCAGCCAAACCTCTATAAAACCCACTGCTCTACCCTTCCTAGGGGTGTATTAGGCAGGAGCCTTTGCCAGACCCCTGGGAAATAAAGGGATGGAATTTGAGAGGGGAACTTACTTTCCTTAGCCCTCCTGATAAGGACAATGCTTATCCCTCCTTGTTGTTTGAAAAGAACTTATTACAGCGGCTGTTCTGGCCCAGTTGCTCACTCCCCCCCAGAAAAACTCTCTATAAAACCCAAGGCTCTCCCCTCCCTCAGTGTGGACGCTTTTTAGGCCTCTGCCCATCTGCACCCAGATGCTCAAATAAACAGCATTTTGCTACACATGAGCCTTTCTGTGTCTCCCTCTCAGCTTCGGACCTAACACATAGAAAATCAGAACACCTTACGCAGGAGTTCAATAGCAGTGTTTGCAAGCAAAGTTACATTCCATCTTTAAATCAAATTGGTCTAAGTATTAGGCACGTAGTCTCTGCCAGACCCCTAGGGAAATAAAGGAATGGAATGCAAGAGGGGAACTTGCATTCCTTATCCCTCCTGATAAGGATGATGTCCTTATCTCTCTTGATAAGTATGACACTGGAGCTGCAAGATGTGACCCACTATGCAAGGATCCCAGGAACTAGCTGTTTGATAAGAATTCATTACAGTGGCCATTCTGGCCCAGTTACTCTACTCTCCCTGGGAAAACCCACTATAAAACCCAAGGCTCTCCTCTTCTTCGCATGGATGCTGTTTTAGGCCTCCCTCCATCTGCACCCAGATGTTCAAATAAACAACATTTTGCTACACATGAGGCTTTGTGTGTCTCCTTCTCAGCTCCAGACCTAACACAAAGCTTCTTCAGTACTTACAAAACATGATAGACAAAATGGTACACAAAACTACTGCATCTGAATATTTTTTTTCCTTTACTCTCAAAGACAACTGGAAAAGAATGTATCGTCTGCTGTAATCAAAAGCATACCACAGTATAAACAGTAACCATTCCACTTATCAGTTTGGTTGAGTTTAAAATTTGTGTTTAAAAGGTCCAAGATGACTGCAGTTTTACAAAAATGGACAGGATACAAAGTTGCAAATTTCATGTGCTTCTGGTTATCAAGATTTGTTTTTATACAATAATCATGGTTATAAACACCCTGATAGTAATTCATAATTACACTTTATTAAGATCATAAACCAGCAATAAACAATAGGCCTATTCAACTTGTAGGGTTGCCTAATTACTGACTGGTTTAGCTAACATAAGTAAAAAGTTCCTATGGTTTAAATGAACTCCTAAGACTATGATCTGTTGTGGCCTGATTGCAGGATGGGGGATGACATAGGACATAGACATAAGACACAGACAGACAGAGTTGGCTGCAGTCCCAGAAAATAAAGCACACAGAAACAGAGATGGTTGAAGACTGCAGCACCTTAAAGCGCCAGTCATTTTATTTTTATACTGTTTAATTGGGCAAGCATCCTGCAGCTATTTTCTCATGCCAGCTATTTTCCCAGCTACTTTTTGGTACGTGACTTCCCACGGCCAACAACACCTGTTTTTCCAGTCAAAGCACAAAACATGGCCTTCCACAAGACATGGCCTTTTTATGCCTGATACCTTTTTGCGGATAACAAACAACCTTGGCTCAAGTGCGAAACCACAAGTCCTTGGCCGTCTTGCAACGTCTGGCACCGCGTGCAGGATACCAGACAACCTTGGCTCTCATGGGAGACCACAGGTCCTTGGCCATTTGCCTGGAGGAACAGTTCTCTTGGCTGGTCAACAAGTTACGTCCTGCTAATTGTGGGAACAAGCAATGGGCTCCTGTTCTGCTGACTTTGGGTCTCCGTCAATCTGACCCATGGACAGCTCGCTTCAATGATCTTTTTAAAAAATCTGGGTATTGGTGTTTTTTTTCTCTTTCCTTCTTAATCAAGACTCGAAGACTTGTAGTGTTGTAAACCTGCCTCACAAAATACACTATAATAATTTTTCTTTACAAAAAAAAAAAGTGTAAGGCTTTACCCCATGATTTCTAGTAGCACATTGTCTTGGCAATGTTATTTCCCCATTGTGGGCTGTATCACTTCCTTTGATAACCCTTTTTAACCCACCCATCATATATGGGCATGTCCATAGATTGACAAAGTTTACATTTTGAATATAGATGCAAAGTATCCAAAAAGCATTAATACTGATGCAAGATATAGAAAATAAAAGAGAAACAAGGCAGAAGAAGGTGTTTAAGCTGTCCTCGATCTGCCAGAATGGTGGTAACAGAATGAATTGAGATGAGATCTGTGGGGAAGGGGAAAAAAACAAATGTACTGCTTTTAAAAAGTTAAAATAAAAAAAAGATCTCTTTAAAATCAGTCCCTGGTTCTAGACAATTCTTCAAAACTAGTACCTCGTACCATTCCAACAAACAAGCGGGGTTGAAAAGTTCTTCCTTTGCTGCGGTCTTGGAAGACTGGACACCCATGCTGGTTGCTTCCACAAAGAAACCCAACAGATCCAAGAAGGGGAGACAAAAGAGCCTTGGGTTGGTGAAACGGATAGGGCAGCAGCAGCGCGCACACCGCAGGCGGGGCTGGGGCGTAAAGAGGCCAGAACAACCTAGTAAATATACTCCGGATGAAAAACAATTTTACTGGGAGAGATTTTAAAAAAGCAGCAGCACAGACAGGAGAGAGGGGAAAAGGGTGGAAAAGTTGAGGAGCCTCTGGGAGGCCGAGGTGGGAGGATCGCTTGAGCTCAGGAGCTCGAGACCAGTTTGAGCAAGAGCAAGACTCCGTATCTACCAAAAATAGAAAAAATTAACTAGTCAACTAAAAATACAAATAAAAAAATAGCCAGGCATGGTGGCTCGTGCCTGTAGTCCCAGCTACTTGGGAGGCTGAGGCAGGAGGATCTCTTGAGCCCAGGAGTTTGAGGCTGCTGTGAGCTAGGTTGATGCCACAGCAATCACTCTAGCCAGGCAACAAAGTGAGACTCTGTCTCAAAAAAAAAAAAAAAAAAAAAGAGCCTAAATGTAGTTTAAAAAGAAGTAATGATAAAATCCAGATTTGTAGCCACACTGTAATCAAGAGAAAATGGGGAAATCTCCCTGGTTGCTAGTGAGATTGGCCAGCCCAAAGTGGTGATCCATGAAATCATGATAAATTAATGGTTGTTGTTCTAAGCAACTAACTTTTGGTGTGATTTGTGAGGCAGCAGAAGCTGATGACTTGGAAAAGTTAAAATAAAAATCTCAGTAGTTGGGTTTATCAGTGGAATAGAAACAACTGGAGAAATAATTAGTAACTGGATGATATCACTGAACAAATTATCTAGAATGTGGCATAAAGAGACAGAAATATAGAAAATTAAAGACAGATTAAGAGACACAGAATAAAATAATAACGAGAGGAGAGAGAATGGAAAAGAAGCAATATTTGATATGAATGATGGCCAAGAAAATTCCAAAGCCAATGAATTTTAAAATAAATTCAAGAAGCCAAATACATTCCAAACATGATAAATAAAAAGAAACCCATGCAGAGGGGAATCAAGATGGTGGACGAGAAACACCGCCAGACAGAGTGTCTCTGCAGAAAAGACAGATTCTAGCAGAAATTAGAAGAAAGAAGCAAGAAGACGAGCATACAGCAGACGAGGGCTGGAGGAGGGGTACCTGAGACCATGGGAGACTCCACGGGAGGAGGTTGCAGAGGAGAACTGGAAGCTGGGACCCCTGGAGCAGCCCGGAGACCAGTGGGAGGGGTAGGTGGCTCGGCCAGGTTTCCCCTCCCCTGCATCCCAGACTGCTGGTGGGCTCCCCAGCAAGTGGAGAGACCTGTGGACACCAGCCCAGAGAGGCCGCCGCCAGTGAGCAGTAAGCCAGTAGTGGATGCCACTCCAGGCTCCGAAATCCCTCGGGGCACCTCCGTGTGCACAGACCCGAGCCGCGAGGCAGGCGCCATATTGCCTTCTTCTCCCCTCCCCAGACCCTACCCATGGCTGCCCAGAGAGACAATACAGCCACCAGCCGGAGGCACCTCCAGGGAATTGGACCTTCCCTTTTGGGGGCCTAGAGCTGACTAAGGGGAACTCAGACTGTGAGCTCCCTACCCGCCAGCCCTCCCAGGTGCTGCTGGCACAGTAATCCCAGGAGAATGGGGCAGACCCTGAGGCTGAGAGACATAGACCCAGCTTGGGTTCTCTGTGGGTGAATGGGGAATGACACTCCTCTCCCTGGTGGGGATATAGTTTGAACTCTGGGACCCAGAGGTCAGACCTGCAGACTAGATCCCGCACCGAGGTCTCGCATTCCCCGGGGCACAGAAGGGATATACATGAACAGCCTACTGAGGAATGTGTGCCTTCAGGGGCAGATCAGCGTCACCTAGAGGACAACCCTCCTCCCAAAGGGAGGCTGTGCGCCCAGCCCAGGTGGCATTCCTGCTCAGGGAAACTCCCAGCTGGCATCACAGCCAGGGGAGGCCTGGTGGCGTAAGGTCTGACCTGCTGGCAGAGGCCCAGGAGTAGCTGCGGAGTTGGGGAGGGTGGAAAGAAGCGAGGCCTGCTCCAGACTGCGGGTCTCAGACAGCCCCACCCCCACATGCAGACATTCTGACTGAGTGGGGCCATTCCAGCCCCTCCTTGACAGCTTTTCCTGGAAGCAGAGAACAGAACTTTGACCCCTGCTAACGGCATTGGGGGTGCCTGAGGGCAGGCTTACCCAACCCAGCTCCGCCCAGACTCTCTCCCAGACCAGACCTCACTGAGGGGGAGAAAAGGACACACCTGGAAGTCCCAAGCCCCACCGACCACCTGAGGCACTAGAGTGCTTCTCGACAAGAACAACAGCTGATAACAGGACACAAAAACAGCGTAGCCTGTTCCTCCAAGCAAGTGGCACATACTGACAGGGAGGACATTCTGCACACCCTTTTCATGGAACCTACTGACTCATTATACAGGGAGTGGTCGAATCTCACCCACAGACACCAGCTACCGGCTCAGAAACTAAACAAGGCGTGTGAATACCCAAACAAAAACCTAAAGGAAAGAAACAACAACTGATCGACATGGGAAGAAATCAGCGAAGGAACTCCGGAAATATGAAAACCAAACGGAAAACACACCCCCAAAGAGGAGCACCAGCCCTCTAGAAACAGACACCAACCAAAATCAGGCAACCAAAATAACAGAAGAGGAATTTCGAATGTGGATCATAAGAAAATTCAACGACCTGAAAGAAAAACTCAATAACCAACACAAAGAAACCACAAAAAGCCTCCAGGACCTGGAACAAAAGTTCACTAAAGAAATCGACACAATGGAGGAGATCCAGAGAAGATGGCGGATAAGAAACACCGCCAGACAGAGTGTCTCTGCAGAAAAGACAGATTCTAGCAGAAATTAGAAGAAGGAAGCAGGAAGACGAGCCTACATTGGATGAGGGTCGGAAGGAGGAGTACCTGAGACCACGGGAGACTCCATGGGAGGAGGTCACGGAGGAGAACTGGAAGCTGGGACCCCTGGAGCAGCCCGGAGACCAGCGGGAAGTGTAGGTGGCTCGGCCAGGTTTCCCCTCCCCTGCATCCCAGACTGCTGGTGGGCTCCCCAGCGAGTGGAGAGACCTGCGGACACCAGCCCAGCAATGGCCGCTGCCAGTGAGTGGTAAGCCAGTAGTGGACGTGGAACCAGACTCCCAACTCCGTCGGGGCACCTCCGTGTGCACAGACCCAAGCCGCGCGGCACACGCCATATTGCCTCCTCCTCCCCTCCCCCGACCCTACCCCCGGCTGCCCAGAGAGACAGAGAGACAATATAGCCACCAGCCGGAGGCACCAACAGGGAACGGGACCTTCCCTTTAGAGGCCCTACAGCTGACTCAGGGGAACTCAGACTGTGAGCTCCCTACCCACCAGCCCTCCCAGGTGCTGCTGGAACGGTGATCCCAGGAGAACAGGGCAGACCCTGAGGTTGAGAGACATAGACCCAGCTTGGGCTCCCTCTGGGTGAACTGGGACTGGCACTCCTCTCCCTGGTGGGGATATAGTTTGAATTCTGGGACCCAGAGGTCAGACCTGTAGACCACATTCCGTGCACCGAGGCCTCGCATTGCCTGGGGCACAGAAGGGATATTTGCGAACAGCCTACTGAGGTGTGTGTGCCTTCAGGGGCAGATCAGCATCGAAGAGGGCAACCCTCCCCCCAAAGGGAGTCTGTGAGCCCAGCCCAGGTGGCGTTCCTGCGCAGGGAACCTCCCCTCCGGCAGCACAGCCAGAGGAGGCCTGGTGGCGTGTGGTCTGGACTGCTGGCAAGGACCAGGAGTAGCCGCGGAGTTGAGGACGGTGGAAAGTAGCCAGACCCACTCCAGACTGCGGGTCTCAGACAGCCCCACCCCCACCAACAGACGCTCTGACTGAGCCGGGCCATTCCAGCCCCTCGCTGTCAGCTTTGACTGGAAGCAGAGAACAGAACTTTGACCCCTGCTAACGGCATTGGGGGTGCCTGAGGGCAGGCTTACCCAACCCAGCTCCGCCCAGACTCTCTCCTAGACTAGCCCTCACTGAAGGGGAGAAAAGGACACACCTGGAAGTCCCAGGGCCCCACACACCACCTGAGGCACTAGAGTTCTCTCTACAAGAACAAGAGCTGATAACAGGACATAAAAACAACAGCGTAGCTTGTTCCTGCAAGCAAGCGCCACGTACTGACAGGGAGGACATCCTGCACACCCTTTTAACGACACCTACTGACTCATTCTACATGGAGTGGTCGAATCTCACCCACAGACACCACCTACCGGCTCAGAAACTAAACAAGGCGTGTGACTACCCAAACAAAAACCTAAAGAAAAGAAACAACAACTGATTGACATGGTAAAAAATCAGCAAAGGAACTCAGGATATATGAAGAACCAAGCGGAAAACACACCCACAAAGAGGAGCCCCAGCCCCCTAGAAATGGACACCAACCAAAATCAGGCAATCAAAATGACAGAAGAGGAATTTCGTATGTGGATCATAAGAACACTCACCGACCTGCAAGAACAACTCAATAACCAACACAAAGAAACCACAAAAAGCCTCCAGGATCTGGAAAAAAAGTTCACTAAAGAAATAGACACAATGAAGAAGAGTTTAACTAAACTCCTGGAAATGAAGAATCAATTAAGGGAACTACAAAATACAGTGGAAAGTCTCAGGAACAGGGTAGATCAAACAGAAGAAAGAATCTCAGAGATTGAAGATAACACCCTTCAATTAAATAAATCACTCACAGAAATAGAGCAGAGAAACAAGAGAAAAGAGCAAAGCCTACAAGAGATGTGGGATTATGTGAAGAAACCTAATGTGAGTGTCATAGGGTTACCAGAAGGGGAAGAAGACAACACTAAAGGGTTGGACAAGCTATTTGAAGATATAATAGAGGAAAATTTCCCAGGCCTTGCTCAAAATCTCGATATACAAGTTCAAGAAGCTCAGAGGACCCCTGGGAGATTCAATGCAAACAGGAAGTTGTCACCACATGCAGTCATCAGACTGCCCCAAAAATCAACTAAAGAGGCCCTTCTAAGAGCTGTAAGACGAAAGAAGCAAGTGACATACGAGGGAAAGCCAATTCGAATAACACCAGACTTCTCTAATGAGACTTTACAAGCAAGGAGAGACTGGGGCCCCATTCTCACTCTTTTGAAACAAAACAATGCCCAGCCTAGAATCTTATTCCCTGCAAAACTAAACTTCGTATATGAAGGAGAAATAAAGACATTCTGAGACAAGCAAAGGCTCAGAGAATTCATCAAGACAAGACCAGCCCTACAAGAAGTACTCAAAACAGCATTACGCACAGAACATCATAATAATGACCCATGAATATAAAAACAACCCAAACACAAAGATTAAAGGCCAGATATTACAATGGCTCAAGACAGATCATAGCAACAACATCTAACCCAACAGAATGAACAGTAGCAGTTCTCTCAATAAATGTGAATGGATTAAACTCTCCACTCAAGAGACATAGGCTGGCTGAACGGATAAGAAAATACAGGCCAAGAATATGCTGTCTTCAGGAAACACATTTAACCTGCAAGGATGCATATAGACTAAAAGTAAAAGGGTAGAGATCAGTATTCCAAGCAAGTGGAAGCCAAAAGAAGGGGGCGTGACAGTTCTAATTTCAGATGATTTAGTTTTTAAAGCAACAAAAGTAGTGAAAGACAAAGAGGGTCCTTATATAATGGTGAAGGGCACAGTTCAACAAGAAGAGATAACAGGCCGGGCGCGGTGGCTCACGCCTGTAATCCTAGCTCTCTGGGAGGCCGAGGCAGGCGGATTGCTCGAGGTCAGGAGTTCGAAACCAGCCTGAGCAAGAGCGAGACCCCGTCTCTACTATAAATAGAAAGAAACTAATTGGCCAACTGATATATATATAAAAAATTAGCTGGGCATGGTGGCACATGCCTGTAGTCCCAGCTACTCGGGAGGCTGAGACAGAAGGATCGCTCGAGCCCAGGAGTTTGAGGTTGCTGTGAGCTAGGCTGACGCCACAGCACTCACACTAGCCTGGGCAACAAAGCGAGACTCTGTCTCAAAAAAAAAAAAAATTAAAAAAAAAAAAAAGAAGAGATAACAATTTTAAATATATATGCACCCAACTTAGGTGCACCCAGCTTCATAAAGCAAGCCTCACTGTATCTAAGCAAATGGATTAATAGCAACTGCATAATCACCGGAGATTTCAACACCCCACTGACGACAGAAGACAGGTCCTCCAAAGAGAAAATTAATAAAGAAATAATGGACTTAAACAAAACTCTTGAACAATTGGGTCTGACTGACCTTTACAGAACTTTCTACCCAAAATCCACTGAATATATGTTCTTCTCATTAGCTCACAGGACATTCTCAAAGATTGACCATATCCTAGGACACAAAGTAAACCTCAAGAAATTAAAAAAAATAGAATTCATACCATGTATCTTCTCAGATCACAGTGGAATAAAAGTAGAAATCAACCGTAACAGAAACTCACATTTCTACACAAAAACGTGGAAATTAAACAACCTCCTACTAAATGATTACTTAATAAATGGAGAAATCAAGATGGAAATAAAAAAATTCTATCAGGAAAATGACAATGGACAGACAAGTTATCAAATCCTCTGGGACACAGCTAAAGCAGTTCTGAGAGGAAAGTTTATCTCCATAAATGCCTATAAAACAAAAGTCAAAAAGATCACAAAAAGACAATCTAATGAAACGACTCAAAGAACTGGAAAAAGAAGAAGAGATCAGCCCAAACCCAGCAGAAGAAGTGAAATAAACAAGATCAAATCAGAACTAAACGAAATTGAAAACAGGGAAGCTATTCAGGAGATTAATAAAACAAAAAGTTGGTTCTTTGAAAAAATAAACAAAATTGACATGCCACTGGCTAAGCTAACGAAAAACAGAAAAGAGAAATCTCTAATAAGCTCCATCAGGAACAAAACAAGGAGTTATCACAACTGATCCCAAAGAGATACAAGATATAATTTATGAGTACTACAAAAATCTTTATTCACACAAATTGGAAAATGTGGAGGAAATGGACACATTTCCAGAAACACACAGCCTCCCTAGGTTCAATCAGGAAGAAATAGATTCCCTTAACAGACCAATCTCAACAGCTGAAATAGAAACAGCAATTAAAAATCTCCCTAAGGCCGGGCGCGGTGGCTCAAGCCTGTAATCCTAGCTCTCTGGGAGGCCGAGGCGGGTGGATTGCTCGAGGTCGGGAGTTCGAAACCAGCCTGAGCAAGAGCGAGACCCCGTCTCTACTATAAATAGAAAGAAACTAATTGGCCAACTAATATATATAGAAAAAAGCTGGGCATGGTGGCTCATGCCTGTAGTCCCAGCTACTTGGGAGGCTGAGACAGAAGGATTGCTTGAGCCCAGGAGTTTGAGGTTGCTGTGAGCTAGGCTGACGCCATGGCACTCACTCTAGCCTAGGCAACAAAGCGAGACTCTGTCTCAAAAAAAAAAAAAAAAAAAAAAAAAATCTCCCTAAAAAGAAAAGAAAATAGCAATTAAAAATCTCCCGGTCCAGATGGCTTCACACCCGAATTTTACCACACTTTCAAAGAAGAACTAGTCCCTATCTTGCAGAAACTATTCCACAACATCGAGAAGAACGGAAACCTCCCCGACACCTTTTATGAAGCAAATATTACTCTGATACCAAAACCAGGAAAGGATGCAACAAAAAAAGAAAACTGCAGACCAATATCCCTAATGAATATAGATGCAAACATTTTCAACAAAATCTTAGCTAACTGAATCCAGACACTTATCAAAAAAATAATCCATCACGACCAAGTGGGCTTCATCCCAGGGATGCAGGGATGGTTCAACATACGTAAATCTATAAATGCAATTCACCACATAAACAGAAGCAAAAACAAAGACCACATGATTCTTTCAATAGATGCAGAAAAAGCTTTTGACAAAATTCAACACCCTTTCATGATACGAACACTTAAGAAAATAGGCAAAGAAGGGACATACCTAAAAATGATACAAGCCATATATGACAGACCCCTAGCCAACATCATACTGAATGGGGAAAAACTGAAATCATTCCCACTTAGAACTGGAACCAGACAAGGCTGCCCACTATCTCCACTTCTATTCAACATAGTGCTGGAAGTCCTGGCTACAGCAATCAGACAGGAAAGTGGAATTAAAGGTATCCAAATAGGGGCAGAAGAGATCAAACTTTCACTGTTTGCTGATGATATGATATTATATCTAGAAAACCCCAAAGATTCAACCAAGAAACTGCTGGAACTGATCAATGAATTTAGTAAAGTCTCAGGATACAAAATCAATACACAGAAATCAGAGGCATTCATATACGCCAACAACAATCAAATTGAGAACCAAATCAAAGACTCAATTCCCTTCACAATAGCAACAAAGAAATTAAAGTACCTAGGAGTATACTTAACCAAGGAGGTAAAAGACCTCTACAGGGAGAACTATGAAACACTGAGGAAGGAAATAGGAGAAGATATAAACAGATGGGAATCCATTCCATGGTCGTGGATCGGCAGATTCAACATCATTAAAATGTCTATAGTACCCAAACTGATCTACAGATTCAATGCAATGCCTATTAAAATCCCATCAGCCTTCTTCACAGATATAGAAAAAATAATTTTACACTTTGTATGTAACCAAAGAAGACCCCGAATATCAAGAGCAATTCTAGGCAACAAAAACAAAATGGGAGGTATTAATATGCCAGATATCAAACTATACTACAAAGCTGTAGTAATTAAATCATTCTTGTATTGGCACAAAAATAGGAATATTGACCAGTGGAACAGATCTGAGAATCCAGATATAAAACCATCCTCATATAGCCATCTAAGCTTTGACAAAGCAGACAAAAACACACGCTGGGGAAAAGAATCCCTTTTCAAGAAATGGTGCTGGGAAAACTGGATAGCCACTTGTAGAAGGCTGAAGCAGGATCCACACCTTTCACCTCTCACAAAAATCAACTCACACTGGATAACAGACTCAAACCTAAGGTATGAAAATATTAGAATTCTAGAGGAAAAAGTTGGAAACACTCTCTTAGACATCGGCCTAGGCAAAGAGTTTATGAAGAAGTCCCCAAAGGCAATCAGAGCAGCAACAAAAATAAATAAATGGGACATGATGAAACTACAAAGCTTCTGCACAGCCAAAGAAATAGTCATGAAAGTAAACAGACAACCTACAGAATGAGAGAAAATTTTTGCATTCTATGCATCCGATAAGGGACTGATAACAGAATATAGTTAGAACTCACGAAAATCAGGAAGAAAAAATCAAATAACTCTATTTAAAAGTGGGCAAAGGACTTGAACAGAAACTTTTCTAAAGAAGACAGAAGAATGGCCAACAAACATATGAAAAAATGCTCAACATCTCTAATCATCAGGGAAATGCAAATCAAAACCACAATGAGATATCACTTAACTCCAGTGAGAATGGCCTTTATCAAAAAGTCTCCAAACAATAAATGCTGGCGTGGATCCGGAGAGAGAGGAACACTCCTACACTGCTGGTGGGACTGCAAACTAGTTGAACCTCTGTGGAAAGCAATATGGAGATACCTTAAAGCGATACAAGTGAATCTACCATTTGATCCAGCAATCCCATTGCTGGGCATCTACCCAAAAGATCCTATGACACTCTACAAAAAAGACACCTGCCCTGGAATGTTTATAGCAGCACAATTCATAATTGCAAGGCTGTGGAAACAGCCCAAGTGCCCATCAATCCAAGAATGGATTAATAAAATGTGGTATATGTATACCATGGAGTACTATTCAGCTCTAAGAAACAATGGTGATATAGCACATCTTATATTTTCCTGGTTAGAGCTGGAACCCATACTACTAAGTGAAATATCCCAAGAGTGGAAAAACAAGCACCACATATATTCACCAGCAAACTGGTATTAACTGAGTAGCACCTAAGTGGACACATAGGTACTACAGTAATAGGGTATTGGGGAGGTGGGAGCGGAGAGGGGGGGCGGGTATATACATACATAATGAGTGACATGTGCACCATCTGAGGAATGGCCATGCTGGAAACTCAGACTTGTGGGGGAAGTGGGGGAAAGGGCATTTATTGAAATCTTAAAATCTGTACCCCCATAAGATGCCAAAATAAAAAAAAAGAAATTCAATCACATAAAATGTGAAATCTTATTATGGGGTTAATGCAATGAATGAGGCTGGCCCACTGGACCTTCCACATCTGTTCTGATCCTTACTGGATTTTGATGCCATCTAGTGGCAGTTGTTGTTCTGGCATAAATTCTGATAGAGAAGATTCTGGGTCCAGCTGTGGCTGACTGGGACTTCCAGGACAGTACCAGTGACTCCCTCTGGGAATCTCCCAATTACTTTGTGGACTTGATCTGGGGAGAGTGTGCTGGGAAGATACTGGGGGCCTGGAGGCTCTCCCTCTGTCTTCTTACTTCCTAAGACAGGGTCATGTATCTCTTCTCTACCTAAGTTATCTCCCCTTCATGACCTCCTGTTGAAGGTAAGAACCTTAGCCTACCTCTGTTTGAGAATGGGGACTGAAAGGAGGAAGGGAGGCAATTGCTAATTGGGTTGTATCTGATTTTCAGCTATTCCAGGTCCAACTGTGTCAGGTCAGATTGTGTTCTGTGTTTTTGATTTATCATCTAATGAAATACACTTAGTGAAACACAGTAGTGAGAATAATGAACTAGAGACATACACAACAGCTTGGATGAATCCTTTCTTTTTTTGGTAGCTAATAACATTTTATTTTATTTTGATCAAGTCTGGGTATTTTGATATTAATCAGCTCAAACAATTATCATTTCCTTGTGTTGGGAATATTTCATATCTTCTCTTCTAGCTATTTTGAAATATACAATAAATAATTATTAACTATAGTCCTCCTACTGTGCTGTGAAGCACTAGAACTTATTCATTTTTTCCCCTTCTTTGAGACATTCTCACTCTGTCACCCTGTATAGAGTGCAATGGTGTGGCGTCATCATAGCTCACAGCAACCTCAAACTCCTGGGCTCAAGTGATCCTCCTGCCTCAGCTTCCCAAGTAGCTGGGACTACAGGTGCAGGCCTCCACACCTGGCTAATTTTTTTTCTATTTTTGGCAGAGACAGGATCTCCCTCTTGCTCAGGCAGGTCTCCAACCCTTGAGCTCAAGTGATCCTCCCGCCTTGGCCTTTCAGAGTGCCAGGATTACAGGTGTGAGCCACTGCGCCCTGCCAGAACTTACTCCTTTTATCTAATGGTAAGTTTGTACCCATTAACCAATCTTTCTTCCTGCTTCCTCTTCCCAGCCTTTGGTAACCATCCTTCTACTCTCTACCTCAATGAGATCAACTTTTTAACCTCCCACATATGAATGAGAACATGCTTTTCTCAAGAGCAAGGCTGCTGGTCCCTGGATTTGGAGGGTGGGAGAAATATCCACCATGTGGTGGGGAGAGTGTCCTGGATTCAAGTCCCTCCCCTCTCCCCAGGCCCTTGCCCCTCCTGTTGCAACAGTTGTGCCTTACAGAGACACACAGCTCCCAGGGCAACGCTGCCCCCGCCCTGCCCGCCTCCAGCTGTACCTTTCCTGTTGATTTGACCCCCTTCCAGACACAGAAGTACACCAGCACCCAGCAGGCCAGCAGACACAGGGTCACCTCCCAGTTGAGGGCCCCTGGAACCTCCAGCCCTCCAGACAGCCGCAAAACTTTGTTCCTAGGGGAGGGAGACTCCATGAGGGCTGTGCCAGCAGGGCACCGACCAAGCCACTGGGATCTGCCCCGAGGGGTCGTGGCTCCTCCCTCCTGCAGCCCTTGGTCCAGCCGGTCCCTCCCGTCCAGTTGGGCAAGGCCTGCAGGCGCTGTGGTGTGCCTGGAGCCTGGGAGCCCCTGGCTGGCGGGAGGCGGTGGGGCGCCCAGCCGAGCCCCATACCCCAGGGCCCCCACCCTATCCCACCCCCTGCCAGGCAAGGCGGGAACCAGGGAAGGGCAGTGACCCGTGTCGCTGAAGGAGCAAGGCGCATGTGAGTCCCAGGGACTGGCCTGGGCGCTCCCTGAGGACAGGCGGGGACTGGGAGTGACTGCTCCGCATCCCGGGGCTCATGTGCGCGCGCGGGGGGGGGGGGGGGGAGACCCGCGGACCAGACGGGCTTGGCCCAGGGGCGCCCGGCCCCGCTGCCAGAACCCGCCGACGGGGGCCACTGGCGGAAGGAAGGTAGCCGGGTGCCTCAAGTCCTCAGTGGAAGCTGATTCGCACAGGCACACGGGAGAGCCCTGGTCGCGCACGGCTTTTAAGTGCGCAACCTCGGAAGGGTTCCTCAGTGTTCTCCTGACAGGAACCGACAACCAGGGACCGGTCACGGGGGAGGTTGGCTCTGCGGGCATCAGCGTGGCCTTCTGGGCAGGCCCACGGAGCATGGGCCTAGGGTGGACTGGGCGGGAACCAGTCACATGCTCAGCGGGGTCTCCAGAGGCGCAGAGTAGGGCCGTTGGCGCATGCGCTCTGAGGAGCCCAAGGTGCGTCATATGCTACCAGCGAAGCTCAGTTCCTGAGAGAGGCTCAGTCCCTCATTGGTTCAGGCGGGCCTGCCGGGCTCGCTTGCTCCGGTGCAGGCTGGGAGTTCAGGCTGGGCGGGAACCAGTCATGTGCCCAAGTGACCTCAGGGGTCCAGGTATTTGGGCACGTGCATTGGCGGAGCCATGCAGTTCTAAAGGGCAAAGAGCCATTCAAAGAAGCCTAATTGACTAGGTAGCCTACATAGCGTCAAAGGCTTGCAGCAGTGTTCCCTTGACTGGAACAGACCATGTGCTGGTATGTTTGCGCAGGCGCATTAGGGCTACACCGTGATCTAAGGGGTGGAGCTTTGTGAGGGAGCGTTCATTGGCTAGAATAACTATGTGCTCGCCAGCGTCCTCTTGGTGGGAACCAATCACTGGCCTCGAGGCCTCACCCAGTGTGTGTTTGCGCAGGCGCTCTGTGTATCCCGAGGTGCATTGCACGCTGGGGTGCAGTTTCGTGTAGATCCCACAGATTGCCTGCGAGAAGGTGAGAGCGATCAAGATGGGGTCAGAGTCTGAGGGCGGAGGAGCCGTGCAGGCAGTGGACGAAGGCGCAGGTGTGGCGGCAGCTGCAGCAGGCGGGGCAGTTGCAGTGGTTCGTGTCGCCGGCGAGGTCGGGCCCGGTGGTCCTGGTGGTCCTGGTGGTCCTGGAGGCCCAGGAGGCCCTGGAGGCCCGGGTGGCCCTGGGGATCCTGAAGACCCCGATGGCCCTGGCGATCCTGGGGGTCCTGGCGTCGCGGGAGAGGCAGGTGTTGCAGCTGGTGGCCTCCTTCAGATTGAGCGTGCACCGCAGGTGCCAGGGCCAGGTGGAGATGCTGCACCTGCAGCTGGAGGCCCAGGTAACCAATCGCTCTAGTTATATACTATTTGAGAAGCCCCCAGTGGTCTGGGTGGCCAGGAAATGGTATGGGGGTGGTTTGAGGGTAGGGTGCACCAGGCGGGAGGGGACTAAAACCACAATCAGCCTGGGATGATTGGTTGTGGTGGTGGTGGGGAACACCGGCGTGAGGGGAGTGAGGGAGTGGGGGCCATGCTGTCTAGGGAGGCCTAAGGGTATGGGGTGGGAGGTGGTGGCAGAGGCTGTCTTGGCGTGAGGAAGAGGACTGAGTCACAGGTTAAATCCGTAGTGTGGATGGGGCCCTAACTATATCTCCACCAGCACCCTCACCGTACCTTTCCCGTCGCCCATGGAGGGGGAGATCGCCAGCCAGTTCCTGACCCCAAATGCTGAACTCCAAGGTCCAGTGCAGGAGGAGCTCAATGTGGACGGCAGCGTCCTGGCGGTGACAGTTCTAGAGTGTGCTGGGGAGGGTTTGGCGGCAAGTGGCTAGGGCCAGTCTCAGGCCAAGGGACGCCGTCATGAAGACAGGGAGTTACGTTAGGGTTAGGTCTAAGGAAGGGGTGTGGTGGTCTGGGTATGTAACTGAGTCGGGAGGCTAAGCAAGAAAGGTGTCTCTGACTTGATTTTCTCTTTCCTTCCCTTTTAGATGATTGACTGCTGAAGACCCTAGCGAACTCCAAATTTCTGTCACCTTCTATCTTGACCAGCTTTCCCTGGTGGTTCAGACCATACAGCGCTTTGTGCCCCCATTTTTTTCGCTAAGCCTCAGCAGGGAAAAGGGGGCTAAGTCTAACCTCAAGTCCCATCTTTGGTGGGTCCTTCTCTAGGACAATGATTCCTGCAATAGTTGCCAATTTACTGTGGGGGCCTAATTTTGTTCTATACTGACCCTTGTGCCTCAAGGTCCATTTATTTTGTTTGGTAATGTTTGTTACTGCAGAAAATAAATCTGAGATACTATTCCAAGTCTTAGTTTCTTTTCATCTATAGCACCTCCAGATATTATTGCCATTATCCTTGGGTTGCCAGGGAGGTTCTGGGATTCAGATATTCAAGTAGTACAAGTTAATTGAAGACAATTTAGGAAACTGAAGAAAAATAAAATCAGTTGGGTCGAGTCATTCAGAATTAACCATTGTGAACATCTTGGAATATTTTCTTAATAATTGCATTTATATAATAAATGTATAGCACCAAAAACATGAGAGTAGGAATTTTGAGCTTATTAGCCTTGTTTCAGATATGTGAAGTGCTGGGACAAGTGGTTAAGTGTTTAGGGTGAGAGATTAGCTCCCTCTAAAATATCTTGTATCCTGCAACCTTCCTAAACTCACTAATTAGTCCTAGTGGCTCTTTCCTAGATCTGGTTGGATTTTCTACAGAATCATGTTGTCTGTCAATAAAGACAGTTTTACTTCTTTCTTTCCAATCAGTACCTTTTATTGGTTGATTTCTCTGTTCATAATGGGTCGGACTTTCCTACTTTACATACCTGTTAGTTTTAGATTGGATGACAGAGGTGGTGAATTTTACCTTGGATGCTGGTTATTTTTCTATTCATAAATATATTCTTGAGCTGTGTTCTTGGATGCTATTAAGTTACTTAGAAACAGTTTGATCCTTTTGAGTCTTGCCTTTAGGATTTGCTTACTGGGAATAGAGCAGATTTTAATGCAGGAATGATACAATTGATAATCTCCAGAGTTTGGCAAGGCTATAGTTGGAAACAAGGACTCTTACACACTGTCAGTTGGAGTGGTAGTAAAATATATGTGGACATTTATTTGGCATTTTGTATTAAAGATGGGCATACCCTTTGACATACCTTTGAGAGTATGTCATAGAGAAACTCTTGAAAATGTAAATGAGACAATTGACCAGGATGTTAATTATACCATCATAAAAATTATTAGCATGTAAATGTACATCAACTGGGGAAAGATTTAATAAGTCACTGTACAGCTGTCCTGGTGGAAAATTATGAAGTAGTTAGAATATGGTGGATAGTTGTGTACTAGCATAGAAAGAGATTAAAACAAGTCAAAGATTTTTGCACATTCTTGTTTTTGCAGTGTGCTCCCACCATGTGAAATGTGAGGATAAACACAGTTACTACCTGGAATGAGCCACCTCCACTGTCAGGAATGCTCACTGTTGGAAAGAAACTTTCACCTTTTAAATTTCAGATTTACATGTTTAAATATTTTCATTAAGCATGTATTGTTTTTTAAACAATTTTTAATTTATATGTAATATTTATATATCTATGAGAGTGTGTGTAATATTTTGATGTATGCATACAATGTTGCTATAGTTTAGATGTTTGTCCCGCCCAAACCTCATGTTGAAATTTTATCCCCAATGTTAGAGGTGGGGCTTAATGGGAGGTGTTTGGGTCATGGGGGCAGATCATTCATGAATAGCTGGGTGCCTTCCTGGTGGTGATGAGTGAGAGCTGTGTTGGGTCCTATGAGAGCTAGTTGTTAAAAAGAGCCGGATACCTCCCCTGTCTCTCTCTTGCGTCTTCTCTCACCATGTGAACTCTGCACATGCTGGCTCCCCTTCGCCTTCCACCATGAGTGTCAGCAGCCTGAGGTTCTCACCAGATGGCTAGTCTTCCAGCAGAATTGTAAGCCAAATAAACCTGTTTTCTTTATAAATTACCCAGCCTCAGGTATACGTTTATAGCAACACTAAATTGACTAAGACAAATGTGTAATGGTCAAATCAGGGTATTTAAGATGTCCATCACCTTAAATGTTTATCATTTCTTTGTGTTAGGAACATTTCAAATCTCTTCTAGCTATTCTGAAATATACAATATAGTGTTTTTAGCTATAGTCCCCCTACTGTGCTGTAGAATTCTAGAACTTATTCCTTCAAACTGTGTGTTTGTACCCATTAACCAACCTCCCTTCATTCCCCACTCTACCCTTCCCAGCCTCTGGTAACTATCATTCTACTCTCTACCTCCGTGAGATAAACTTGTTATTTATTTATTTTTTTGAGACAGAGTCTCACTCTGTTGTCTGGGCTAGAGTGCCGTGGCATCAGCCTAGCTCACAACAACCTCCAACTCCTGGACTCAGGTGATCCTTCTGCCTCAGTCTCCCGAGTAGCTGGAACTATAGGCATGCGCCACCGTTCCTGGCCAATTTTTTATCTATATATTTTAAGTTGTCCAGCTAATTTCTATTTTTTTTTTTAGTAGAGATGGGGTCTCGCTCTTTCTCAGGCTGGTCTCAAACTCCTGAGCTCAAACGATCCGTCTGCCTCGGCCTCCCAGAGTGCTAGGATTACAGGTGTGAGCCACCGCGTCAGGCAGAGATAAATGATTTAAGCTTCCAAGTATGAGTGAGAACATGTAATATTTGCCTTTCTGTGCCTGGCTTATTTCACTTAACATAATGGCCTTCAGTTCCATCCATGTTGCTGCAAATGAGAAGATTTCATTCTTTTTTATGGCTGAATAGTATTACATTGTCTATATATGCCACATTTTCTTCATCCACTCGTCTGTTTTGTTTGTTTGTTTGTTTGTGTGTTTTGTTTTGTTTTTTGAGACAGAATCTCACTCAGTTACCTTGGCTAGAGTGCCGTGGCATCAGCCTAGCTCACAGCAACCTCAAACTCCTGGGCTCAAGCAATCCTTCTGCCTCAGCCTCCTGAGTAGCTGGGACTACAGGCATGTGCCACCATGCCCGGCTAATTTTTTCTATATATATTTAGTTGGCCAATTAATTTCTTTCTATTTTTAGTAGAGACAGGGTCTCGCTCTTGCTCAGGCTGGTTTTGAACTCCTGACCTTGAGCGATCGATCCTCCAGCCTCGGCCTCCCAGAGTGCTAGGATTACAGGCATGAGCCACCACGCCCGGCCTCATCTATTGATAGACTCATGTTGATTCCATATCTTGGCTATTGTGAATAGTACTGCAATAAACATGGAGGTGCAGGTATCCCTTTGATAAAAGGATTTCCTTTCATTTTGATAAATAACCAGTAGTGGGATTGCTGGGTCATATGGTAATTTTATTTTTAGTTTTTTGAGGAACTTCCATACTCTTTTCCATAGTGGCTGTACTAATTTATATTCCCACCAACAATGTACAAGGGTTCCCTTTTCTCCATATCCTCACCAATACTTGTTATCTTTTGTCTTTTTGACAATTGCCATTCTAACTGGGTTAAGATATCTCATTGTGGTTTTGATTTGCCTTTCCTTGATATTAGTGTTTTTGAGCATTTTTTCATATACCTGTTAGCCATTTGTTTGTCTCCTTTTTTTATTTTAGCGTATTATGGGGGTACAAGTGTTGAGGTTACACATATTGCCCATGCCCCCCTCCCCCCTCGAGTAAGAGCTTCAAGCGTGTCCATCCACCAAAGGTTGCACATCTCACTCGTTTGGTTGTATATAGCCATCCCCTCCTCCCCCATCCCAACCTCCTGACACCCGATAAATGTTACTCCTATATGTCCACTTAGGTGTTGATCCGTTAATACCAATTTGCTGGTGAGTACATGTGGTGCTTGTTTTAACATTCTTCAGATACTTGACTTAGTAGAATAGGTTCCAACTCTATCCAGGAATATACAAGAGGTGCTATATCACCATTGTTTCTTAAAGCTGAGTAGTACTCCATGATATACATATACCACATTTTATTAATCCACTCATGAATTGATGGGCATTTGGGTTGTTTCCATAGCTTTGCAATTGTGAATTGTGCTGCTATAAATATTCGAGTGTAGGTGTCTTTTTATAAAGTGACTTTTGATCTTTTGGGTAGATGCCCAGTAGTGGAATTGCTGGATCAAATGGTAGATCTACTCGTATCGCTTTGAGGTATCTCCATATTGCTTTCCACAGAGGTTGAACTAGTTTGCAGTCCCACCAGCAGTGTAGGAGTGTTCCTCTCTCTCCGCATCCACGCCAGCATTTGTTGTTCGGAGACTTTTTTTTTTATTTAGGCATATTATAGGGGTACAGATTTTAAGGATTCAATAAATGCCCATTCCCCCCTCCCCCCACAAGTCTGAGTCTCCAGTATGACCATTCCCCAGATGGTGCACATCTCACTCATTATGTATGTATATACCCGCCCCCTCCCCCCTCCCACCTGCCCAATACCCTATTACTGTAGTACCTATGTGTCCACTTAGGTGCTGCTCAGTTAATACCAATTTGCTGGTGAGTATATGTGGTGCTTGTTTTTCCATTCTTGGGAAACTTCACTTAATAGTATGGGTTCCAGCTCTAACCAGGAAAATATAAGAATTGCTATATCACCGTTGTTTCTTAGAGCTGAATAGTACTCCATGGTATACATATACCACATTTTATTAATCCATTCTTGGATTGATGGGCACTTGGGCTGTTTCCACAGCCTTGCAATTATGAATTGTGTTGCTATAAACATTCGAGTGCAGGTGTCTTTTTTGTAGAGTGTCGTTGGATCTTTTGGGTAGATGCCCAGCAATGGGATTGCTGGATCAAATGGTAGATTCACTTGTATCGCTTTAAGGTATTGGAGACTTTTTGATAAAGGCCATTCTCACTGGAGTTAAGTGATATCTCATTGTAGTTTTGATTTGCGTTTCCCTGATGATTAGAGATGTTGAACATTTTTTCATGTGTTTGTTGGACATTATTCTGTCTTCTTTTGAGAAGTTTCTGTTCATGTCCTTTGCCTATTTTCTGATAGGGTTGTTGGATTTTTTCTTGCTGATTTTCCTGAGTTCTAAATAGATTCTAGTTATCAGCCCTTTATCAGATGTGTAGCTTTCAAAAATTTTCTCCCATTCTGTGGGGTGTCTGTTTGGTCTCTTGACAGTTTCTTTGGCTGTGTAGAAGCTTTTAAATTTGACCAGGTCCCATTTGTTTATTTTTGTTACTGTTGTGGTTGCCTTTGGGGTCTTCTTCATAAATTCTTTGCCTAGGCCAATGTATAGAAGGGTATTTCCAACATTTTCCTCTAGAATTCTAATAGTTTCACACCTAAGGTTCAAGTCTGTTACCCAGCGTGAGTTGATTTTTGTGAGAGGTGAAAGGTGTGGGTCTTGTTTCAGTCTTCTACATGTGGCTATCCAGTTTTCCCAGCACCATTTATTGAATAAGGGTTCTTTTCCCCAGTGTATGTTTTTGTCTGGTTTGTCGAAGATTAGTTGGCTATATGAGGATGGTTTTATATCTAGGTTCTCTGTTCTGTTCCACTGGTCAATGTCCCTGTTCTTGTGCCAGTAAAAAACTGTTTTAATGACTATAGCCTTGTAGTATAGTTTGAAGTTTGGTAAACTGATACCTCCTATTTTGTTTTTATTGCCTAGGATTGATTTTGCTATATGGGGTCTTCTCTGGTTCCATATGAAGGGTAAAATTATTTTTTCTATATCTGTGAAAAATGATGATGGTATTTTGGTAGGGATTGCATTGACTCTGTAGGTCACTTTGGGTAGTATAGACATTTTAACAATATTGATTCTGCCGACCCATGAGCTTGGTATATTCTTCCATCTGTTTACGTCCTCTACTATTTCCTTCTTCAGTGTTTCATAGTTCTCCCTGTAGAGGTCTTTTACCTCCTTAGTTCAATATATTCCAAGCTACTTTATTTTCTTTGTTGCTATTTTGAAGGGAATTGAGTCTTTGATTTGGTTCTCACTTGACTGTTGTTGGTGTATATGAATGCCTCTGATTTCTGTGTATCGATTTTGTATTCTGAGACTTTACCAAATTCATTTATCAGTTCAAGGAGTCTCTTGGTTGAATCCTTGGAGTTTTCTAGGTATAATATCATGTCATCAGCAAAGAGTGAGAGTTTGATCTCTTCTGCTCCCATTTGGACGCCCTTAATTCCGCTCTCTTGTCTGATTGCTGTAGCGCAGACTTCTAGCATTATGTTGAACAGAAGTGGAGATAATGGGCAACCTTGCCTTGTTCCAGTTCTGAGTGGGAATGCTTTCAATTTTTCCCCATTCAGTATGATATTGGGTGTGGGTTTGTCATATATGGCTTGTATCATTTTTATGTAAGCCCCGTCTATGCCTATATCATTGAGCGTTCTTTTTTTTTTTTTTTTTTTTTTTTTTTTTTTTTTTTTTGAGACAGAGTCTCGCTGTCTTGCCTAGGCTAGAGTGAGTGCCGTGGCATCAGCCTAGCTCACAGCAACCTCAAACTCCTGGGCTCAAGGGATCCTCCTGCCTCAGCCTCCCGAGTAGCTGGGACTACAGGCACAAGCCACCATGCCCGGCTGACATATATATATATATATATATATATATATATATATATATTAGTTGGGAATTAATTTCTTTCTATTTTTATGGTAGAGACAGGGTCTCGCTCAGGCTGGTTTTGAACTCCTGACCTTAAGCAATCCGCCCACCTTGGCCTCCCAGAGTGCTAGGATTACAGGCGTGAGCCACCGCGCCCGGCCACGTTGAGCGTTCTTATCATAAAAGGGTGTTGAATTTTGTCAAATGCTTTCTCTACGTCTATTGAGAGGATCATATGGTCTTTGTTTTTGCTTCTGTTTATATGGTGAATTACATTTATACATTTGCGTATGTTGAACCATCCCTGCATCCCTGGGATCCAGCCCACTTGGTTGTGATGAATTATTTTCTTGACAAGCACCTGGATTCAATTGGCTAGGATTTTATTGAGAATTTTTGCATCTATATTCATAAAGGATATTGGTCTGTAGTTTTCTTTTTTTGTTGCATCCTTTCCTGGTTTTGGTATCAGGCTTATGTTCGCTTCATAAAATGTGTTGGTGAGGTTTCCATCCTTCTCGATGTTATAGAATAATTTCTGCAGGATAGGCACCAGTTCTTCTTTGTTGGTGCGGTAAAATCCGGGTGTGAAACCATCTGGTCCAGGACTTTTCTTTTTAGGAAGGTTTTTTATTGCTGTTTAAATTTCAGTACTTGATATTGGTCTGTTCAGGAATTCTATTTCTTCCTGGTTGAGCCTAGGGAGGCTGTGTGTTTCTAAGAAATTGTCAATTTCTTTCACATTTTCCAGTTTGTGTGCATAGAGGTTTTTGTAGTACTCATAAATTATATCTTGTATTTCTGTGGCATCAGTTGTAATTTCTCCTTTATTGTTCCTGAAGGATCTTATTAGAGATTTTTCTTTTCTGCTTTTCGTTAGTCTATCCAATGGTATGTCAGTTTTGTTTATTTTTTCAAAGAACCAACTTTTTTGTTTTATTAATCTTCTGTATAGTTTTCCTGTTGTCTAGTTTTCGTTTAGTTCTGATTTGATCTTAATGATTTCACTTCTTCTGCTGGGTTTGGGGTTGCTTTGTTCTTCTTTTTCCAGCTCTTTGATACACTTCATTAGGTTGTCTATTTGTGATCTTTTCGACTTTTAGATATAGGCATTTATGGAAATAAACTTTCCTCTCAGGACTGCTTTAGCTGTGTCCCACAGGTTTTGGTAACTTGTGTCACCTTTCTCGTTTAGTTCATAGAATCTTTTTTTTTTTTTTTTGAGACAGAGTCTCACTTTGTTGTCCAGGCTAGAGTGAGTGCCATGGCGTCAGCCTAGCTCAAAGCAACCTCAAACTCCTGGGATCAAGCAATCCTCCTGCCTCAGCCTCCCGAGTAGCTGGGACTACAGGCATGCACCACCATGCCCTGCTAATTTTTTCTATATATATTAGTTGGCCAATTAATTTCTTTCTATTTATAGTAGAGACAGGGTCTCGCTCTTGCCGAGGGTGGTTTCGAACTCCTGACCTTGAGCAATCCGCCTGCCTTGGCCTCCCAGAGTGCTAGGATTGCAGGCGTGAGCCACCGCACCCGGCCTAGTTCAAAGAATCTTTTGATTTCCATCTTGATTTCCACGTTTATGAAGTGATCATAGGGGGTCTAGTTTCAGTCTTCTACATATGGATATCCAGTTTTCCCAACACTATTTGTTGAAGAGGGTGCTTTTCCCGCAATATATGTTCTTGGTGTCTTTATAAAAAATCAGTTGGCTGTAAATATGTGGATTTATTTCTGGGTTCTCTATTCTGTTCTATTAGCCTATGGATCTGCTTTATGCCAGTATCATGCTTTTTGGTTACTATAGCTTTGTAGTATATTTTGAAGTTAGGCAATGCAATGCCTCCAGCTTTGTTCATTTTGCTCAGTATGAGCATGTATTACCTTTTAAATATTTTTACTTTGAAAAATAATACTCTGCTCTGTTAAGCTAAGGAATAATCTTTCCCAGTCTTATTCTTTTAAAACATTGGAAATGGATTTATTTTCTTTTTCAGAGATGGAGGTCTTGCTTTGTCTCCTAGGCTGGAGTGCAGTGGCTTTATCATAGCTCATTGCCACCCCAAACTACTGGGCTCAAGTGATCCTCCCACATCAACTTCTGGAGTAGCTGGGACTACAGGTGCACACCAAGCCAATTTTAAATTTTTTTGTAGAGACCTTGGGAAACTCCTGTGCTGAAATGATCCTCCTGCTTCGGCCTCCCAAAGTGCTAGGATTACAGGTATGAGCCACTCTGCCCAGCCTAGAAACTGATTTTGAATTTGATGAAATGTCTGTGTAACCATAGAGGACATCTGTTGGTTTTTTCACCCAGCATCTGTTCCCCTTCTCCTAGCACCAGTGTCCTTATTTCTCAAGAACCCTCCTCCCTCTCCTGTCAGCAGTTATGATTCTGGTGGCATTGACTTCATCCCTGATCCAGAGGTAGGCATGAGGATCAGGCCTGGCCAGTCGGAACACAGCATTCCTCTGGCCATGGTGATCCCATCTAGGCCAATGACACTTTCGGGGCTGCCAGGGGGCAGGCTGGCACTGGACAGAGGAGAAGCTGGAGCAGGAAGGCGGATCTCAGAGAACCAAATCCTAGATCCAGCCATGCCTGAAGCTCAGAACTGCACGTGCACCTTTCAGTTACACAGACCCAGGAATTCTCCCTGTGGCTTAAGCCAATGTGGATATTTTTTTATTGTTTTTGTTTAATTTTTCCATGGCAATAGAAAATTCTATTGAATTTGACTATCACTGAATTGAGGAACCATAGGTTTATTTCTTATTTAATCTTCTACTGTGATCTGAGCACTTCGCCCTCCTTTCCTTCAAGGTAAAAATGGGCATATTTCTTGCTAAAGGATTGACTCCTTGTTGATAAGCAATCAAGTCATATTATGGTAGAAATGGAGACATATTTTTGGATAAAAATCCAAAGAGGGAGGGGAGAGACTGCAAGGGGGTTGCCTGAGCAAAGGGACAAGGAGAAGGGCCATTGGGACCAGCCCTTTCCAGACAGTACTCCCCAAATTGGCCCGTAATTGGGCCATATGACGATATGTCCATCTCAGATGGAGAAGCCTGTACCTTCCAATTATTTTAATTGCTATATAATATTCCACAGAATTTACATACCATAGTTATTTTAACAAGTCTTGTATATATAGATCTTTAAGTTGTTTCTAATTCTTAAGTATTGTAAACTGCTGAAATGAATGTCCTGATGCATTTGTTTTTGTGTAATGCATTATGTACAGTATATTTTTAGAAGGAAATTTTTGGGTCAAACAGTAAGTCCTTTTAAAGTATTTCATACGTATTACCAAACTGCCCTCCAAAAATGTTGCACCAATTTTACTTCAACCAATGGTATATGAAAGTGTCCATTTTCTTACATTCCACCTTACACCCCACCCTGTTTTAGTCAGCTTGAGCTGCCAACTTGGTGGCTTAAACAACAGAAATTTATTTTCTCATAGTTCTGTAGACTAGAAGTCCAAAATTAAGATGCCAGAGGCCTGGCTTCTGGTGAGGCCTCTCTCCTTGGGTTGCAGATGGCACAATCTTGCTGTGTCCTCACATGGCCTTTCCTCTGTGTGTGAAGACAGAGAGTGAGCTCTCTGGTGTCTCTTATCTATTTTTTCTATATATATATATATATTTGTCCCCATGACTCCCAAAGAAATCTTTTTTTTTTTTTTGAGACAGAGTCTCACTCTGTTGCCTGGGCTAGAGTGCTGTGGCATCAGCCTAGCTCACAGTAACCTCAAACTCCTGGGCTCAAGCAATCCTCCTGCCTCAGCCTCCTGAGTAGCTGGGACTACAGGCAAGCGCCACTATGCCCGGCTAATTTTTTCTATGTATTTTTAGCCAAAGAAGTCTTGAGTGGCTCTGTCCCATCTGACTCCTGCTGATGTCTAGTGTGTTTTTTAAAATTTCCTCTCCTGTCTTTGTGTTTAAGGCAGAATAGAAGAGGCTCTTGCCTCATTCCCCATTCCTTCCCTAATTTGACGACAGGGTTGGATGTTGTGTATTGTGTTTCTTTGTTTATTTTGTTCTGAAATTAAAGTATGCAAAGTCAGGAAGATGTATTTTTATACAAAAGAAACAAAAAATCCCCTCATTTGTAAATGTTCACCATTTCAGTGATGTAAATAGTTCCACCATGGCTGTTTCACTAAATGTAGAGTCAGGAAGAGATGGGCTATCCCGCATCCAGGACACCACTAGATATTTACCTTAACATCAGGTACTGAGAAGTGCTATTAAAGGGAAATAAAGTTGGCCGGTTTTAGGAAGAGTAGTCAGGAAAGGTCTTTCTGAGATTGTGAAGAAAAACAGAGACTACCATTTATTGAACACCTACTTGGTGTCAAAATCAATGGTAGGCACTTTCATATACATAAACTAAATGTCATTCCTATCAATAGATGAGGAAACTACAAGTTATGTAATTTTCTCTTAGTCAGAAAGCTAGTAAGATGCTGAAGGGGGATTCACAAACAGGCTTTTATGGCTCCAAAGCTTCTGTTCTGTCTGACTTCCTCCCTCAGATTATCAGTATGGATGGAGGAAACAAGGCAGTGATACAGCTACCCTAGACAGCCCAGAGTTAGCCCAAGGAGAAGAAACCACTCACTCAGTCTAAAAAGAAAGATGTGGGTGGATAATACTTTTGCAAGGCAAGAAATACAGTTCTTGGAACTTAGACTGGGCACTGAAATTGTCAACAATGTTAATAATTCCCCTGCCTGCCATCCCCATAAATAGAATTGTGAGGCTTCTCCAAGGCTGTTCGCTCATCCACAAAATGACAATAATAGTAGTGCCTCCCTCGAGGGTACTTATAGTAAATGAGATGGTGGATACACATAATTATCCTCCTGAAAAAAATTTCCAAATCCTCAAATTTCACTGCACCAGGGAATTCAGCCCATGGTTCATGGTCAGGCTAAGGATTCAATGAGTGCCAAAGACAAAGACACAACCAGAAGCTGCATGAGAATGGCCTAATTTGGGCTCAGGGCAAATGTTTTGAGAAATAACCCTCAAGAGGCTTCTGAAGACTTGACATGGAAGTTGAGGACAGGAGTCCTGGGTGGAGAGTTGCGACAGAGGAGAATGTTTCGCTCACCCCATTTCGTAGCTTTACTGATAGTTCCTGAGCAGGGGTGAGCCAGAGCGCAGGCACATTTGGTAGCAAGAGAGGAAAGGAACACTAGTCACTCAAGCATGTTATTTGTATGTGGAGGGCAGGGTATTGGAACAGTGCAGGCAGGGGACAGGGCCCCCCAAAAGGACTTTTTGAATATTGCCAAAGCCCAACAGCCTGACCAAACCCATCTCCCAGCACCTGGGAGCAGTCATGAATGGTCCTGATAAGATTCTGAGAGAGTAAGAAACTGAGCCCTAAGGCCAAGCAAGGTCTACAGTGCAAGGTGGCAATGTGGTGCTCATTCTTTTCTTAAAAGGATTCCAGTCCTATAGGATCAGGGCCCTACTCTTATGATCTCATTTAAACTTAATTACCTCCTTAAAGGCCCTATCTCCAAATATAGTCACATTGGGGGTCAGGACTTCCACATACAAATTCTGGGGGAACATAATTCAGCCCATAACACACCCAGAACATTTTCAATATTTTAAATCTTTCTCCATATACTAAGCAAAATCATATCTCAATATTGTTTTACTTTCTTTTTGGTTTCTAATGTGGTTTAACAACAATCCATACAATATTTGGCCAGTGGTATCTCCTCTACTGAGAACTGTCCATTCATAACGTTTGTCCATTTCCTTTTTTTTTAATTTATTTTTTATTTTTATTTTTATTTTTTTGAGACAGAGTCTCACTTTGTTGCCCAGGCTAGAGTGAGTGCCATGGCATCAGCCTAGCTCACAGCAACCTCAAACTCTTGGGCTGAAGCAATCCTCCTGCCTCAGCCTCCCAAGTGGCTGGGACTACAGGCATGTGCCACCATGCCCGGCTGATTTTTTCTATATATGTATTAGTTGGCAAATTAATTTCTTTCTATTTATAGTAGAGACGGGGTCTCGCTCTTGCTCAGGCTGGTTTCGAACTCCTGACCTCGAGCAATCCGCCTGCCTCGGCCTCCCAGAGTGCTAGGATTACAGGCGTGAGCCACCGCGCCCAGCCTCGTTTGTCCATTTTCTAATTGTAATAGTCATATTTTACTTATTGATTGGTGACTGCTGTTTAAGACACAAATATTTGGTTAAAGACACCAAATATTTGTCATAATTTGAAAATACTTTGCCTTTTCATTGCTTCATTTTATCTTCGCTCATGGTCCTTTTCTATATAGAAGTTTTAAAAAATTTAAATGTATTTAAGTGATTTATTTTTCATTATTATTCCTGGATTTTGTGTCCCATGGAAAGCCTTACCCATTGCAAAATTATAACGTTTTTCACACATAACATCATCTTTAAACCTTAAAATTTTATTCCACTAGAAATTTACTTTGATGTGAAAAATGACATTGATCTAACTTTGTTTTCCCTCAAAAGGTTAGTCAGGTATCCTAGCATCATTTATTGAATAATCCATATTTCTCCACTGAAGATGTTGTCTTCACTAATTTCTAAATTCCTCTCTGGTTTTATTATTGCACATTTGTTCTTCCAGCTGATTTAGGTTGGGGGAGCCTGGATAGTCTCTCTGAGGAAAGGACCTGAGCATACAATAGGGAAAGCTAGGAACAGGGTGAAGAAGATGGGGGAGAGAAAGAAAGAGAGATTGACAGCAAGAAAGAGAGAGAGAGAGATAGAGAGATACAGAGAGAGAGAGATCTGGTTGGCTCAGTTTGGGTTATCATCCCAAAGGTATAGGGATAAGATGAGGAAAAATGACAGAAAGGAAGTTAGGGGTCAATAGATTAGAGGACTATTACATTGGGGGGTAATTGAGCAGTTGTGTTTATTCTATATTTTGACTATTATAAACAATATTATGAGTACTTTTGTTTAAAAAGATTGTGGACACACATAACATGTAAATATACACGTAGTCCTAGTGTTATTGATGACAGAGGTTTCAGGTTATTTAGCTCATAATTTTACTAGAACCCTAAGTTCCCCTATGACACATTTATCCAGGTCTGTGTAATTACAGCACATTACCTGGTTGCAGAATGAGAGCTATTACTTCACTGGGTAGCAGAGGGAAGGCTATGAGGATAAAGGCCTAGATATGTGGCTGGAAGGTTGTCCTCGTGGGAAGGTAGAGGTCATCATCCAGGACACCAGCAGTTGTGTCCTCAGGGACTAAGCCAGAGATTGTGACTGGAGCACAAATACAAAAGGCAGAGCCAGAAACCAGAGTGAAAACCAACTTGAAGCAGAGTGAAATGAAAGACCAAGAGTGAAATGACTGAGATTACTCAAGTTAGTAGAAAAATAAGGCTAGTCTTGAGTTTGCTTTTTCCAGCAAAATAAATTTCCAGGAGAATGAAAGGTTTAAATAGGGAAAAAATGAAAGCATACAATTAAATAGAAAACTGATAGAAGAAAACATTAGTAAAGAAATGTATCCACATAAAATTACAGGAAATGCAAATTTCAGTGTCCATAAATAAAGTTTTATTGGGGTCGGGTACGGTGGCTCATGCCTGTAGTCCTAGCTCTCTGGGAGGCCGAGGCGGGTGGATCGCTCAAGGTCAGGAGTTCAAAACCAGCCTGAGCAAGGGCGAGACCCCATCTCTACTAAAAATAGAAAGAAATTAATTGGCCAACTATAAATACATAGAAAAAATTAGCCGGGCATGGTGGCACATGCCTGTAGTCTGAGCTACTTGGGAGGCTAAGGCAGAAGGATTGTTTGAGCCCAGGAGTTTGAGGTTGCTGTGAACTAGGCTGATGCCACGGCACTCTAGCCCAGTCAACAGAGTGAGACTGTGCCTCAAAAAAAAAAAAAGTTTTATTGGAACACAGGTACACACACACACAAAAAGAAATGTATGCATGGTACAAAAACCTAGAAGCCATGTTGAATAAAAATGAATCAATGTCTGAATACAAAAAAATGTTAAACTTATTTAGGGCAGAAAACACTATAAAAGCATCAAATTTAGAATCAATTGGGGAAATTATTTGTAAGTCAAATACTAAATAAAACAGGATATGAACTCCAGAAGCCCAACAAATAAAATCACTGCTGATGACATAAAAATGTTGAACTTTGTTATGGAAGAAAACATCATAAAATGAAGGCAAACAACATGTTAGGAAAATATTTGTAATCTAAATATTAAAGGCTCATGTCTCTAAGAGGAAAATAACTCTTAGAAATCAACACATAAAAGACAAACAACCTGGTAGAGAATTGTACAAATGACAGGAACATGGAATTTATGGAGTAAGAATAATAACTGCCAATTTGGCATGTTGTATGACTCGATTTACGTAAATAAAAATATTAGAAGTGCAGGTAAGTGTATCCCAAGAAAAAAATCTGGAAGGCTATACATAAGACTGTTCATAGAGGTTTGTGCAGAGACAGATTATGAAAAGTTTTTGCTTTCTAACAACACTCCTTTGTGTAAAGCATGAATGATTTAGTACTAAGTATGTATTCTAGTTGAAAGAAAAAGTGAAGAGTATATAAGCATACAGAACCATAAAGACATTATGACTCCAGTTTGCTTTCCCTGCTTTAAATATACATACACATACATTGATAGCTCGAAAAGAAACCTGAAGGACAACCATCAAAATGTTCACATTGGTTCTCTCTGGGTGGCAAGATTGTGGAGGGTATTTTTTTGTATTTCATTCTGTAAGTCTCTGTAATTGTACAGCTCATCCAATGACCATGTTTTATGTCCATAAGCTGAAAAAAGAAGGAAACATGATGATTTAGAATTAAAAATGCGGCCGGGCACGGTGGCTCACGCCTGTAATCCTAGCACTCTGGGAGGCCGAGGCGGGTGGATTGCTCGAGGTCAGGAGTTTGAAACCAGCCAGAGCAAGAGTGAGACCTCGTCTCTACTAAAAATAGAAAGAAATTAGCTGGACAACTAAAAATATATATAGAAAAAATTAGCCGGGCGTGGTGGCACATGCCTGTAGTCCCAGCTACTCGGGAGGCTGAGGCAGGAGGATTGCTTGAGCCCAGAAGTTTGAGGTTGCCATGAGCTAGGCTGATGCCATGGCACTCTAGCCTGGGTGACAGAGTGAGACTCTGTCTAAAAAAAAAAAAAAAGGGACAGCGGCAGAGTGCGAGACAGGGAGCGCAAGCGAGAGAGCAGCGAGGCGCCTGCGCCCCCGGGCGCTGAGCCAGCCAGAGCCAGGACGGACATGCGCGGGAGGGCGCCCTGGGGCAGCCGCTGCTCCTCCCGGGGAATGAAAGCTACTGGTTGATTTAAAAATCCCTGGACCTCACAAGTTTGGAGACATCCCAGAATAAGGCACAATGTCAACAGCAGGAGTTGCCGCTCAGGAAATTAGAGTTCCACTAAAAACTGGATTTCTACATAATGGCCAAGCCATGGGCAACGTGAAGACCTGCTGGGGTAGTCGCAGTGAGTTTAAAAACAACTTTTTAAATATTGACCCCATAACCACAGCCTACAGTCTGAACTCTCCTGCTCAGGAGCACCTAGCATCCTTCGGGCATACTTCAAAATCTGTTCTGATGAATGGCCACTACTTTGCAGAAAATGGTCCATCTCAAAAGTCCAGCTTGCCCCCTCTCATTATTCCCCCCAGTGAAAACTTGGGACAACATGAAGAGGATCAAATTGTCTGTGGTTTTAAGAAACTCTCAGTGAATGGGGTTTGTACGTCTACTCCTTCACTTACACCCATAAAAAACTCCCCTTCACTTTTCCCCAGTACAACACTTTGTGAACGGGGTTCTAGGCCCCTTCCACCATTGCCAATCTCTGAAGACCTCTCTCTGGATGAGACAGACTGTGAGGTAGAATTCCTAACTAGCTCAGATACAGACTTCCTTTTAGAAGACTATACGCTTTCTGATTTCAAATACGATGTTCCTGGCAGGCAAAGCTTCTGTGGGTGTGGACAGATCAACTATGCATATTTTGATACCCCAGCTGTTTCTGCAGCAGATCTCAACTGTGCATCTGACCAAAATGGGGGTGTCCCAAGTCCAAATCCTCCTCCGCCTCAAACTCACCGAAGATTAAGAAGGTCTCATTCAGGACCAGCCGGATCCTTTAACAAACCAGCCATAAGGATATCCAGCTACATACACAGAGCTTCTCCTAACTCTGATGAAGACAAACCTGAGGTTCCCCCCAGGGTTCCCATACCTCCTAGGCCAGTAAAGCCAGATTATAGAAGGTGGTCAGCAGAAGTTACGTCTAGCACCTATAGCGATGAAGACAGGCCTCCCAAAGTACTGCCAAGAGAACCTTTATCCCAAAGTAACTCCCGCACACCAAGTCCTAAAAGCCTTCCGTCTTACCTCAATGGGGTCATGCCCCCGACACAGAGCTTTGCCCCTGATCCCAAGTACGTCAGCAGCAAAGCTCTGCAAAGATAGAACAGCGAGGGATCTGCCAATAAGGTTCCTTGCATTCTGCCCATTATTGAAAATGGGAAGAAGGTTAGTTCAACACATTATTACCTGCTACCTGAGAGACTGCCGTACCTGGACAAATATGAAAAATTTTTTAGGGAAGCAGAAGAAACACATGCAAGCACCCAAATCCAGGCGTTACCTGCTGACTGCAGTATGGTTTCAGCCACAGAAAAGCTGGACTCAAAAACAAAGATGGATCTGGGTGGCCATGTGAAGCGTAAACACTTGTCCTACGTGGTTTCTCCTTAGACTTGGGGGTTGTGGTTCAGCAGGTTATATAGGAGCAAATGGTTCTCAATTTTCCAGTTTGATTGAGGTTCACAGAAAAATCTTTCAGACTGCAAAGTAAAATAGTTGAACTCTCTTGTCTTAATGAGAAAAATTTAGAGCAGTTGAGAGATGCTGTTATGCCGAGAATCCCTGATTTTGTTAGCGATAGAGAAAAGTCTATTCAAGTCTATAATTTAAAGATGTGATGGTGGGAGGGAAGGACGGGGGAACTTTTTATATATGCATACATTATATACCTATATATAACTTGTGGTATAACCATAGAGCATAGTTGTGGGTTAACCAGTTAGTTATAGTCTTAGAGTAATATATATTCAGAATAGCAAAAACTCAACCTGGAGAAATGAGTCCTGGTAGACTGAAAATTGAGCAAATGGAAGAAAATACAGTATTGTTTATTTATTTTTATTTATTTATTTTTTTTATTTATTTATTTTTTTTTTGCTCATTCCCTGCAAATGAATACAGTATTGTTTAGATCAGAATCATTCTAAAAATTATTTTTGTTTTGTAGCTTTGAAGATTCCTGGCTTTTAGGCCTGTTCTATTTTGTTTCATTTATTTTTGCAAGCAGTCTTTTCCATTAAGGGCAGGATACCCATTCTTTACCATGACTGTACCTGCCTAGTTTAAAGTCGTCCCACGGCCTAATTCCAGGTCTCATTTTTTTGTCTTGTTGAGGGGGGAGAGAGCAGTTTATTTGGCAACCATACTGTCATCTGTACATGTCTCACATCTTGAAGAATGAAAAGAAAATAGAATTAGTGAATAATTTTTTCTTACAATTCCTGCTTGATTCCACCCACTGAAGTGACCCAGTGTACTGTGGGCCTCGCAGAGACAGTGGGATACATGAGACTCAGGTGGAAAAGCATACTCGGTGCCAGTGTTCAGGATGTCAGTTTGACAAAATAATGAAGCAATTAGCTATGTGATTGAGAATTATTGTGTGGGGATGTATGTTATGGTTTTTGTTTTTGTTTTTTTTTAGACTATTAATAAACAAATACAACACAAGCTGGCCTTATGTTGCTGGTTCTTATTCAGTATTTCCTGGGGATTGTTTGCTTTTTAAATAAAACACTTCTGACCAATAGCACAATATGTCTTAATACCATAAGCATCTTTCTGCTTTGAAAACCCTCACAGCTGGCTGCTTCACTTAGGTGCAGTGAGACACATAGCTTGTGTTCACGTTCTCACATCCTTCGAGGTATTTATCTTGAGTAGATAAGCACAAGAGAGAAGGTGCTCACTAACAGAGGTACGTTACTACAATGTTCTCTTAATAGTTAAACAAGCTGTTTACAATTTAAACTGCTGAATATTATTTGAGCTATTTAAAGCTTATTATATTTTAGTATGAACTAAATGAAGGTTAAAACATGCTTAAGAAAAATGCACTGATTTCTGCATTATGTGTACAGTATTGGACAAAGGAGTTTATTCATTTTGTTGCATTATTTTGAATATTGTCTTTTCATTTTAATAAAGTTATAATACTTATTTATGAAAAAAAAAAGAACTAAAAATGCAACAAAAATATTTGATCTTTGCTGAAATGGGGGAAAACCTGACACACAAAATAGGTTTCACCTCATGGATCTTCTACATTAAATTACAAACTCCTATGTGATCAGATTCACTCCTAAATCATCAGGCATGTGGCAGCCTCATTGTGGAGAAGGAGTGCAACCTTGATTTGATGTGACTGGTGCCTACCAGGTCCTTTCTTTCCCAAGGGCCTTGCCAAAGCCTTCTTCACTTCCTTGTTTTTTGTTTTTTTTTTTGTTTGTTTTTGAGACAGAGTCTCACTCTGTTGCTTGGGCTAGAGTGCTGTGGCATCAGCCTAGATCACAGCAACCTCAAACTCTTGGGCTCAAGCAATCCTCCTGCCTCAGCCTCCTGGGTAGCTGAGACTACAGGCATGTGCCATCATGCCCGGCTAATTTTTTCTATATGTTTTTAGTTGTCCAGCTAATTTCTTTGTATTTTTAGTAGAGACGGGGTCTCTCTCTTGCTCAGGCTGGTCTCAAACACCTGACCTTGAGCAATCCACCCGCCTCGGCCTCCCAGAGTGCTAGGATTACAGGGGTGAGCCACTGCGCCTGGCCCACTTCCTTGTTTCTTATGCTGTAGATGATGGGGTTGAGCATGGGAGTGAGGACCACAGACAGCACGGAGAGCACCCGGTCTTACAAGCCAGAATATGAAGAGCTGGGAAGGATATAGCAGAGAATGAAAATGAGGTTGAAAATACAGACCATAGCAATGTGGGCACCATGGCTTGAAAAGGCTTTTCTATGGCTCTTGGTGGAGGGAATTTTGAGAACAGCAGCTACCATGTGTATAGAGGAGATCATAACCTGGGTACAGGAGCCACTAGGGCACAAGAGCCACCAGAAAACTGAAGAACAGGGCAAGTTCATTGGCCCATGTGCTGGAGCAAGAGAGTTTGAGCAGAGGAAGTAGGTCACAGAAGTGGGTGATAAGGCGAGGCCTGCAGTACTTGAGTACAGCTGCAAACATGGTGTGTGTGAGTGCATTGGCCAAGGCAATCAGGCAAGAGATTGAGTCAAGTCCTGTCAAGATCCGTTGGCCCATGAGGACCAGGTAGTGCAGTGCCTGGAAGATGGCTACATGGCAGTCATAGGCCATGGTTGCAAGTAGGAAGCACTACCAGGGTGCCAGGCAGTGGAGAAAGAATATCTGAATAAGACAAGCATGATAGGGCATGGTCCACACTGCAGCCAGCAGATGCACCAGCATCTGAGGCACTGTTTTGGAGATACAGGCAGCATCCAGCAGTGAGAGGTTGCCTAAGAAAAAGTACATGGGAGTGCAGAGTTGGGAGTCCACCATGATAAGGCTGATGATGCCCAGGTTCTCAACCACAACCACTATATACACCAGCAGAAAGATGGGGAACAGCAGGGGCCTCAATGTCTCTGTGTCTGTCAGGCCTTCCAGAAGAAAATGGGACACTAGGGTCCCATTCCCCAGGCACATGGGACCATGCACAGAAACTTGTGCCCATAAAGTCCAACTCAGAGTCGATGAGGGTCTATGTGTGGAATCCCAACTTACAAGAGGGAGCTGGGGTGAGGGAAGGCCCAAAGACAAAGCAGGCAGGTTTCAGACTTAAAGGAATGAAAACTTGGAACAGGAGGGCTGAGGTTAAGCTCAGGAGACCAGGGTTAAGGTAGAGACTAGGAGAATGAAAATCATAACCTCATTAGTCCCTACACCAAGAGGAGGTGCACAGACCTTGAAGTTATAGCCTACGCACCTCCTCCTGTAAGCATATCAAAGCCAATCCCTCCCTCAGCACCTCCTATCTGAATAAGGGATCTTGGGCCTGGTAACTGTAATACCTGAAATGGCCCCATTATTTTACCATCAACAACCCAGGAGAACCCCAACTCAAATCAGTGGTAAGACATCAGCCAGGTCTCACCCTTCTCCTTGTTGGAAACTTTCAGTGTCTCCTATCTCACTCAGGGTCAAACCCAAAGTCCTCCCGTGGACTACATGACCCTCTGTGTTGTGCTCTCTCCTCTCCTCTCTGATCATCAGGCAAGAAGTCTGTCAGCTCCCAGCCCCATGCCATTGTCAGACTTCCATACAGCAGCAAACGTGCCTGCCTATGTCTGCCCCAGTGGAAGAGGGCTTTGCTCTTCTATCTGAAGCTAGTTTTTTTCATTTGCTCTCTTCACCTCAATCCTTGGCAATTGTTTGACCTGTGAAGTCACAAAAATGCCATCAAATTGTTTACTTTAAAGTGGCTTTGATCGGAGCCATCAAGATGGCGGACGAGAAACACCGCCAGACAGAGTGTCTCTGCAGAAAAGACAGATTCTAGCAGAAATTAGAAAAAAGAAGCAAGAAGACGAGCATACAGTGGACGAGGGACGGAAGGAGGGGTACCTGAGACCCCATGAGACTCCACGAGAGGAGGCTGCGGAGGAGAACTGGAAGCTGAGACCGCCGGAGCAGCCCGGAGCCCAGCGGGAAGGGTAGGTGGATAAGTCACCTTTCCCCTCCCCTGCATTTGGGACTGCTGGTGGGCTCCCCAGCGGGTGGAGAGACCTGTGGACACCAGCCCAGAGACGGCCACCGCCAGCTAGCGGTCAGCCTGTAGCAGACGCGGCACCAAGCTCCCAACTCCCTCCCGGCATCTCTGTATGCACAGACCCGAGCCTCGAGACAGGAACCATATTGCCTCCTTCTCCCCTCCGATGGACCCTACCCACGGCTGCCCAGAGAGACAATACAGCCACCAGCTGGAGGCACCTCCAGGGAACAAGACCTTCCCTTTTGGGACTCTACAGCTGACTAAGGGGAATTCAGACTGTGAGCTCCCTACCCGCCAGCCCTCCCAGGTGCTGCTGGCACGGTGTTCCCAGGAGAACGGTGCCCACTCAGAGGCTGAGAGACATAGACCCAGCTTGGGCTCCCTGTGGGTGAATTGGGACCAGAACTCCTCTACCTGGTGGGGATACAGTTTGAACTCTGGGACCCAGAGGTAGGACCTGCAGACCAGATCCCGTGCACCCAGGTCTAGCATTGCCCAGGGCACAGAAGGGATATATGTGAACAGCCTACTGAGGTGTGTGTGCCTTCAGCGGCAGATCAGCATCCTAGAGGGCAACCCTCCTCTCAAAAGGAGGCCGTACGCCTGCCCAGGTGGTGTTTCTGCACAGGGAACTTCCCTGCTGGCATCAAAATCTGGGGAGGCCTGGTGACGTGTGGTCTGGCCTGCTGGCACAGCCCCAGGAGTAGCTGCAGGAGTTGGGGAGGGTGGAAAGAAGCGAGGCCTGCTCCAGACTGCAGGTCTCAGACAGCCCCACCCCCACAAGCAGACTTTCAGGCTGAGCGGGGCCATTCCAGCCCTACCCTGACAGCTTTTAATGGAAGCAGAGAACAGAACTTTGACCCCTGCTAATGACATTGGTGGTGCCTGAGGGCAGGCTTACCCAACCCAGCTATGCCCAGAACAGGAGCTGATAACAGGACACAAAAACAACAGCATAGCCCGTTCCTCAAAGCAAGCGCCACCTACTGACAGGGATGGCATCCTGAACAGCCTTTTCATGGCACCCACTGACTCATTATACAGAGAGTGGTCGAATCTCACCCATAGACACCACCTAACAGCTCAGAAACTAAACAAGGCGTGTGAATACCCAAACAAAAACCTAAAGGAAAGAAACAACAACTGATCGACATGGGAAGAAATCAGCGAAGGAACTCAGGAAATATGAAGAACCAAACGGAAAACACACCCCCAAAGAGGAGCACCAGCCCCCTAGAAACGGACACCAACCCAAATCAGGCAGCCAAAATGACAGAAGAGGAATTTCGTATGTGGATCATAAGAACACTCACCGAGCTGCAACAACAACTCAATAACCAACACAAAGAAACCACAAAAAGCCTCCAGGACCTAGAACAAAAGTTCACTAAAGAAATAGACACAATGAAGAAAAGTTTAACCGAACTCCTGGAAATGAAGAATAAATTCAGGGAACTACAAAATACAGTGGAAAGTCTCAAGAACAGAGTAGATCAAACAGAAGAAAGAATCTCAGAGATTGAAGATAACACCCTCCAACTAAATAAAACCATCACAGAGATAGAGCAGAGAAACAAGAGAAAACAGCAAAGCCTACAAGAGATGTGGGATTATGTGAAGAAACCTAATGTGAGGGTCATAGGGCAACAAGAAGGGGAAGAAGACAACACTCAAGGGTTGGACAAGCTGTTTGAAGATATAATAGAGGAAAGTTTCCCAGGCCTTGCTCAAAATCTCGATATACAAGTTCAAGAAGCTCAGAGGACCCCTGGGAGATTCAATGCAAACAGGAAGGCATCACGACATGCAGTCATCAGACTGATCAAAATATCAACTAAAGAGGCCCTACTAAGAGCTTTAAGATGAAAGAAACAAGTAACTACAAGGGAAAGCCAATTCGAATAACACCAGACTTCTCTAATGAGACTTTACAAGCAAGGAGAGACTGGGGCCCCATTCTCACTCTTCTGAAACAAAACAATGCTCACCCTAGAATTTTATTCCCTGCAAAACTAAGCTTCATATATGAAGGAGAAATAAAGACATTCTGAGACAAGCAAGGTCTAAGAGAATTCATCAAGACAAGACCAGCCCTACAAGAAGTACTCAAAACAGTGTTACACACAGAACACCATAATAAAAACTCATGAATGTAAAAACAACCAAAACCCAAAGATTAAAGGCCAGATAATACAATGGCTCAAGAGAGAAATCAAAGCAACAACATCCAACCCAACAGAATGAACAGTAATCTACCTTACGTATCAGTTCTCTCAATAAATGTGAATGGCTTAAAGTCTCCACTCAAGAGACATAGGCTGGCTGAATGGATAAGAAAATATAGGCCAAGTATATGCTATCTTCAGGAAACACATCTAACCTGCAAGGATGCATATAGACTAAAAGTAAAAGGGTGGAGATTAGTATTCCAGGCAAGTGGAAGCCAAAAGAAGGCTGGTGTGGCAGTTCTAATTTCAGACGATTTAGTCTTTAAAGCAACAAAAGTAGTGAAAGACAAAGAGGGTCATTATATAAAGGTGAAGGGCACAGTTCAACAAGAAGTGATAACAATTTTAAATATATATGCACCCAACTTAGGTGCACCCAGTTTCATAAAGGAAACCTCACTGTATCTAAGCAAATGGATTAATAGCAACTGCATAATCACCAGAGATTTCAACACCCCACTGACGGCACAAAACAGATCCTCCAAACAGAACATTAATAAAGAAATAATTAACTTACACAAAACCCTGGAACAATTGGGTCTGACTGACATCTACAGGACATTCTTCCCAAAATCCACTGAATATACGTTCTTCTCATCAGCTCACGGGACATTCTCTAAGATTGACCATATCCTAGGACACAAAGTAAATCTCAAGAAATTTAAAAAAATAGAAATCATACAATGTATCTTCTCAGATGACAGTGGAATAAAACTAGAAATTTCCCTAACAGAAACTCACATTTCTACACAAAAACGTGGAAATTAAACAAATTAAATGATTACTTCATAAATGAAGAAAATCAAGATGGAAATAAAATAATTCTATGAAGAAAACGACAATGGAGAGACAAGTTATCAAATCCTCTGGGACACAGCTAAAGCAGTTCTGAGAGGAAAGTTTATCTCCATAAATGCCTATAACCAGAAGACAAAAAGATCACAAATAGACAATCTAAAGAAACGACTCAAGGAGCTGGAAAAAGAAGAACAGACCAACCCCAAACCCAGCAGAAGAAGTGAAATCAACAAGATCAAATCAGAACTAAACAAAATTGAAAACAGGGAAGCTATTCAGGAGATTAATAAAACAAAAAGTTGGTTCTTTGAAAAAATAAACAAAATTGACACACCATTGGCTAAGCTAAGGAAAGCAGAAAAGAGACATCTCTAATAAGCTCCATCAGGAACAAAAAAGGAGATATCACAACTGATCCCAAAGAGATACAAGATATAATTTATAAATACTACAAAAATCTTTATGCACACAAACTGGAAAATGTGGAGGAAATGGATAAATTTCTAGAAACACACAGCCTCCCTAGGTTCAGCCAGGAAGAAATAGATTCCCTGAAAAGACCAATCTCAACAGCTGAAATAGAAACAGCAATTAAAAATCTCCCTACAAAGAAAAGTCCTGGTCCAGATGGCTTCACACCCAAATTTTTTTTTTTTTTTTTTGAGACAGAGTCTCACTTTGTTGTCTAGGCTAGAGTGAGTGCTGTGGCGTCAGCCTAGCTCACAGCAACCTCAATCTCCTGGGCTTGAGTGATCCTTCTGCCTCAGCCTCCCGAGTAGCTGGGACTACAGGCATGTGCCACCATGCCCGGCTAATTTTTTTATATATATATCAGTTGGCCAATTAATTTCTTTCTATTTATAGTAGAGACGAGGTCTCGCTCTTGCTCAGGCTGGTTTTGAACTCCTGACCTTGAGCAATCCGCCCGCCTCGGCCTCCCAAGAGCTAGGATTACAGGCGTGAGCCACAGCGCCCGGCCCACACCCAAATTTTACCACACTTACAAAGAAGAACTAGTACCTATCTTGCAGAAACTATTCCACAACATCGAGAAGAACGGAAACCTCCCCGACACCTTTTATGAAGTGAATATTACTCTGATACCCAAACCAGGAAAGGATGCAACAAAAAAGAAAACTATATACCAATATCCCTAATGAATATAGATGCAAAAATTTTCAACAAAATCTTAGCTTACCGAATCCAGACGCTTATCAAAAAAATAATCCACCACGACCAAGTGGGCTTCATCCCAGGGATGCAGGCATGGTTGAACATACATAAATCTACAAATGCAATTCACCACATAAACAGAAGCAAAAACAAAGACCACATGATTCTTTCAATAGATGCAGAAAAAGCTTTTGACAAAATTCAACACCCTTTCATGATACGAACACTTAAGAAAATAGGCATAGAAGGGACATACCTAAAAATGATACAAGCCATATATGACAGACCCCTAGCCAACATCATAATGAATGGGGAAAAATTGAAATCATTCCCACTTAGAACTGGAACCAGACAAGGGTGCCCACTATCTCCACTTCTGTTCAATATAGTGCTGGAAGTCTTGGCTACAGCAATCAGACAGGAAAATGGAATTAAAGGTATCCAAATAGGGGCAGAAGAGATCAAACTTTCACTATTAGCTGATGATATGATATTATGTTTAGAAAACCCCAAAGATTCAACCAAGAAATTACTGGAACTGATCAATGAATTTAGTAAAGTCTCAGGATACAAAATCAATACACAGAAATCAGAGGCATTTATATACGCCAACAACAATCTAATTGAGAACCAAATCAAAGACTCAATTCCCTTCACAATAGCAACAAAGAAATTAAAGTACCTAGGAGTATACTTAACCAAGGACGTAAAAGACCTCTACAGGGAGAACTATGAAACACTGTGGAAGGAAATAGCAGAGGATGTAAACAGATGGAAATCCATACCATGCTCGTGGATCGGCAGACTCAACATCATCAAAATGTCTATACTACCCAAACTGATCTACAGATTCAATGCAATACCTATTAAAATCCCATCAGCATTCTTCACAGATATAGAAAAAATAATTTTACACTTCGTATGGAACCAAAGAAGACCCCGAATATCAAAAGCAATTCTAGGCAACAACAAAATGGGAGGCATTAATATGCTGGATATCAAACTATACTACAAAGCTGTGGTAATTAAATTAATCTGGTATTGGCACAAAAATAGGAATATTGAGCAGTGGAACAGATCTGAGAATCCTGATATAAAACCGTCCTCATATAGCCATCTAAGCTTTGACAAAGCAGACAAAAACATACGCTGGGGAAAAGAATTCCTTTTCAATAAATGGTGGTGGGAAATCTGGATAGCCACCTGTAGAAGGCTAAAACAGGACCCACACCTTTCACCTCTCACAAAAATCAACTCACACTGGATAACAGACTCAAACCTAAGGTATGAAACTATTAGAATTCTAGAGGAAAAAGTTGGAAACACTCTCTTAGACATCGGCCTAGGCAAAGAGTTTATGAAGAAGTCCCCAAAGGCAATCAGAGCAGCAACAAAAATAAATAAATGGGACATGATGAAACTACAAAGCTTCTGCACAGCCAAAGAAATAGTCATGAAAGTAAACAGACAACCTACAGAATGGGAGAAAATTTTTGCATCCTATGCATCCGATAAGGGACTGATAACTAGAATATAGTTAGAACTCACGAAAATCAGGAAGAAAAAATCAAATAACCCTATTAAAAAGTAGGCAAAGAGATTAAAAGAAGTAAATTGGCCTTGGGTGCTCTGTCTGGCAGGCCAGCCGGTGCACTGCAGGGTCATCTAAAAAAAAAAAAAAAAAAAAAAACCCACAAAAAAAAAAAGAAAAAAAGAAAAAGGAAAAAAAAAGTAAACTGCACATGTCCTGAACATTGCTGGCTTTGCATTCCTCTAGGTGTTGCTGAAAATGTCAGACTCTTATGAAAGCAGCAAGAAGAATTTCTTTGAGGAGGAAATAGATGATGAGGAGAGTGTGATTTTGACGTTGGTTCCATTTGACGAATCAAATATAGAACAACAATTGGAATCAACTGTTTCTTCAACTTCTGATGTCAAACTGAACAACCCTGGGAAACATAGTGAAGTTCATCTACCTCCAACAGATGAACAATTCAAAGATCCGCCAAAAGCTAGACGGAAAGCACCAATTCTTCCTTTGCCAACCATTTTGCCTCCCATCAATAGTGTGTGTCTAGACACTTTGCGGTACTGGTGCCAACAGCTCAATTTGAGTACTGATGGCAAGAAAACAGAAGTTTTCCAGAGGTTTCAGCAGCATGCTTATCCTGAACAGAAATATGATATCCCCCAAACATCAAAGGAAGCCAGAGTACACCCATATTCAAGGACACAGAAGACAGGGACCAAGAGAGCAAGGACCAAGAGAGCAAAGCATCAGGAATGTTGCAAGGTGAACAGGCAAGCAGAAGGGACTGGTATTGTCGAAGTGATATCGTCACCTCAGGAATCTTCGTTGGCATCGTGGGGAAGGATTGCTGCAAGAGCTGTTCAGACTAAGGCTGTGAATTCCTGTTCTCTTCCTGCTTCTGCTGAGGCCTTTTTAACACAAGCCTCTGGCGTCAGGTGGTGTGTGGTCCATGGCGAAGCTCTCCCTGCAGACACAAAGGGTTGGGTTCGCCTGCAGTTTCATGCGGGTCAGGCCTGGGTGCCCACCACTCCCAGGAAGATGATTTCTCTCCTCCTGTTACCAGCCTGCCATTTCCCATCCCCGGCCCTGGACGATAATATGCTATGCCCTGACTGTGTTAAGAGGAATAAGAAGATAATGAAAGCATTAATGACAACAGAGAATAAGAAACGATCTGGTTTGAACACAATGTAGGAACCAGAATATGCCATCTCAGAGTATTAGAGAAAGGTGAATGTACTTTGCAGAACGGTGTAACCTCATATGAAGGACTGGGAAAGAGATCATATGAAGGAATCTTTGAGATCTACGAAACAGAATCAGTGATTAGGACTCCACAGTGAAAATGGTTGACTGGATGACAGCCTCATCAAAAGAGACTCTTTTGGGGGCCTGAAAAGCCATTAAAATAAAGTCATTTCAATTGGAAAAAAAAAAGTAGGCAAAGGACTTGAACAGAAACTTTTCTAAAGAAGACAGAAGAATGGCCAACAAACATATGAAAAAATGCTCATCATCTCTAATCATCAGGGAAATGCAAATCAAAACCACAATGAGATATCACTTAACTCCAGTGAGAATGGCCTTTATCAAAAAGTCTCCGAACAATAAATGCTGGCGTAGATGCGGAGAGAGAGGAACACTCCTACACTGCTGGTGGGACTGCAAACTAGTTCAACCTCTGTGGAAAACAATATGGAGATACCTTAAAGCGATACAAGTGAATCTACCATTTGATCCAGCAATCCCATTGCTGGGCATCTACCCAAAAGATCCAATGACACTTTACAAAAAAGACACCTGCCCTGGAATGTTTATAGCAGCACAATTCATAATTGCAAGGCTGTGGAAACAGCCCAAGTGCCCATCAATCCAAGAATGGATTAATAAAATGTGGTATATGTATACCATGGAGTACTATTCAGCTCTAAGAAACAATGGTGACATAGCACATCTTATATTTTCCTGGTTAGAGCTGGAACCCATACTACTAAGTGAAGTATCCCAAGAATGGAAAAACAAGCACCACATATACTCACCAGCAAATTGGTATTAACTGAACAGCACCTAAGTGGTCACATAGGTACTACTTCCAGTGTCTTTCAACTTTAGCTCATAAGATCAAAAGACTTATTTTTTTCCCCCAAGACAGGGTCTGTCTCTGTTGCTTGGGCTAGAGTGCAATGACGTGATAACATCTCAATGCAACTTCAAACTCCTGGGCTCAGCCTCCTGAGTATCTGGGACTACAGGTGCACACTACCATGCTTGGCTCATTTTTCTATTTTTGGTGGAGACGGGGGTCTCACTCTTGCTCAGGCTGGTCTTGAACTCCTGTGACTTGTTTTCATCTCTTTCTGTATTAATATCTAGCTATCTGTCTTACTCTTTCTTTAATTAACTGCTGCACAATATCCTACCAGGACAGATGTACAATGATTTACTCAACTTTTCTGTAATTGATATGCATTTACATTCTTTCTAATATTTCACCATAACAGATGATGCTGTCCATTCTGCCATGTCACATATTCAAGAGCTTCTCTATGATAGATTCCCAAGGGTAGGTCAAAGGGTATGCCTATCTTTAATTTAAAAGAATAAGGTCAAATAAATGTTGATAGGTAAATTTCCAAGCGATAGTTTATAAAAGACCTTGTTTCCAACTAAAGTCTTGCCAAACCTTAGAGATCATCAAATTTAAAATCTTCAACAAGCTGATAGCAAAAAAAAAAAAAAATTCTCATTTTAATTTGGTTTTGTTATTGATGAAATTGGCCATCAGTATTCTTTCTCTGAATGAGTTGCTAACATTCTTTTGTTAATTTTTCTTTTTGCTTACTTTATTCATTATCACCAAAAGCTAGAAACAGCTTAAATGTCCAGCAACAAATGAATACTAGTAGGCAACAAAAGGAACAATACTAGTAGGCAACTGATATCTGCAACAACTTTGATGAATCTCAGATGCCTTATGCTTGATGAAAGACAACAGAAACAAAAGGCTACATATGCTATGAGTGCATTTATATGACATTCTAGAAAAGGCCATATTCTAGGGACAGAAATAAGATCAGTACTTGTCACGAGATGAGGAAGGGAATTGACTACAGACGGACATCATTGAACTTTTGGAATGATGGATATGTTATATATTTCTATTGTTTTGGTAGTTATACAATGGTATGCATTTGCCAAAAGTCATACCTGTGTACACTTAAAAAGGGTGACTATTATAATGTAGTGTAGGGTAGTATAGTATAAAAAGGGTGACTATATAGTAAATTATACCTCAATAAACGTGAGTTAACACACAAATTAACAACTAAAGAAGAAACAATAAAGAGAAAGAAATACGATCCAGGTTAAGAATTAAACAGGATGAAGGCAGAGGGAAGACCCAGGATAACAGCTGTGCAGTCAGTCTGCCTAGACAGAACTAGTCAGACAAAAAGAGGAGAGAATATGTCAAGGGAAATAGTTTAAGAATTTGTCATTGTAAGATTACAGATAAAACAATGAAAAAATAAGCTTCTGAAATATGTCTACAAATTTTTTGATACTCCTCCCTATAAGAAATAGAGCTCAATTTTCCTCCCCATGACAGTGAGCTGCACTTACTGACTCATTTTTAACTAATAGCATATGGCAGAAGCAGCAGTGGGCAAATTTGGAAAATAGGTCATAAAAGGCCTTGCAGCTTCAGTCTCTCTCTTGCATCAGTCTGTCAAGGTGAAGACAGCAGCATGTTATGAGATGACATCTAGGTGGTGAGAAACTGAGGCCTCTACACAATAGCCACAAGAGTGAGCTATTTTGGAAGCAGATCTACTAGCCCAGAGAATTCTTCAGATGATTGTGTCACTGAGCAGTGGTCTCACTGCCAAGACGTGCATAGAAGCCAATACTGTGACACCAGCTTTTAATAAAAGAAAAGGCTTTCTTGCAAGGTCAACTGGCAAGGAGACAGGAGGTAATGCTCAAATCTGTCTCCCTGAGCAGAGGTCTGGGGACAGGCTTTATAAGTAGACAGTAAAGAGAGAGATAGGAAAATTCGAGGAGGCATTACTTGATTGGATTGTGCAGAGAGGTGGTGCCAGGTCCTTGGCACTTAAGTTCTTACTGCAATAAAACGGTTCCACTCACTTCTTAATTTGGTCCTCACTCCTTGGTCCATGTACTTGGGTTCTGTATGCAGTTGAATCTTTTTGTTCCAGTGGGCTCCAGGGTCACTAATTGTGCACACTTGGTTTGCCTGCCTGTGCTTGTGTCTTGCAACCTGGAGCGTCTGTAGCAACTGAAAAACCACTCATCAAAGTTCAACCAGTAGGCACTGGTTCTGCAGTTACAACTGCACCCCTGACCAACAATGTCACTGCATCCTCACGAAAGACTCTGAGCCAGAACCTACTTCCAAATTCCTGACCCCCACAAACAACAAATGTCTGTTGTTGTGCTAGCCGCTAGATTTGGGGGTAATTTGTTATGCAGCAACAGATGACTAACAAAAATAGGCAAGACTGACTTCATATTAGCACTCTTCCTAATAGACACATAAAGGAAACAGCCCAAGTCTTTGTGAACAACAGAAAGGGTAAATAAATAGTGTATTCATTAAGCAGAACACTGCTCAACAAAGAGAATGAATGTACTGAAATGCTTGACAACGTGGATGAATGCCACAGACATACTGTTGAGTTAAAGAAGTCAGACACACAGGAGTACTTCCTGGACGATTCCATTCCTCTACGTGAAAAACAGGCAAAAGTTAATTGAGCCAGGACAGGGGTTACCCGAGGGTGAAGGTATTGACTGGGAGAGGACACTGGGGGTGCCTTGGGGGTTCTGGTTGTGTTCTATCTCTTGATCTGTGCGCTGGTCATGTGAGCCTTTTTTTGAGACAGGGTCTCGCTTTGTTGCCCAGGCTCTAGAGTGAGTGCTGTGGCTTCAGCCTAGCTCACAGCAACCTCCAACTCCTGGGCTTAAGCAATCCTGCTGCCTCAGCCTCCCAAGTAGCTGGGATTACAGGCATTCACCACCATGCCCGGCTAATTTTTTCTATATATATTAGTTGGCCAATTAATTTCTTTCTATTTATAGTAGAGATGGGGTCTCGCTCTTGCTCAGGATGGTTTCGAACTCCTGACCTCGAGCAATCCACCCACCTCGGCCTCCCAGAGTGCTAGGATTACAGGCATCACGTGAGCATTTTGATGCTGTTAAAATTCATGGAGCTTCACAACTTGAGATATGTGTGCTTTGCTGTATGTGTTTTGTATGGTTAAAATAAGGAGATGATCAAAGCGTGATGTCACTAATCACACGGTTTATTTCCATAAAAAGACATTCTTTTTTCCCCCACAATGCTGAAAGGGGGAGAATTATGAGAACAAGTGTCACAGGAGACACATTCTGTAGATGAGGCACATGAACCCCATAGTGAGTGAGTTCCAGTGTTGTTTAGAGTCTCCAAGTATTAAAGTCTAGTTTCTCAGTGAGGATGGATATAAAGTCTAATTGAGGTTTGAGGCATACCTTTCTAGGAGAGGTTCTTGGGAGAGACGATTTGACCCACACAGTGGGATACGCAGTGGCACTCAAGGTCCCTCAAAGCCGGAGAGTAGCGCAGTGCTGCAGTCCTGGTGGCCGAGGCTTTAGAGAATCGCTCCGGGCCGGCGGAGAGTAGCCCTGCCACAGCCTAAGCTCCCAATGTGTCTGTCAAAATCTTGGGTTTATGTGTGTCTTGGAGTCCAGCAGTTGAGGCCTACCTATAACTCACATCTGTGGTCTGATAAGGTGTGATGTAACATTCTTGTGGGAGGGGGATTACATTACATGCTCTTAAGTCACTCACATAGTATTTGAAATCATTTTTTCTTCCATTTTTTTAAAAATTTTTTTTTAAATTTTACAATATTACGGGGGTACAAACGCTTTGGTTGCATATATTGCCTTCGAACCACCCAACTCAGAGCTACAAGTGTGCCCAATCCCCAGACATCGCGCACCGTATCCATGCTTTCCTCCCCCTCCCACCTGCTCGACGCCCTATGAATATTACTCCCATTTGCGCACATTAGTGTTGATCGATTAGTACCAATTTCATGGCGAGTACCCATGGTGCTTGTTTTTCCATCTTGTGATACTTCACTTTGAAGAACGGGCTCCAGCTCCATCCAGGATAGTAGAAGGGGTATTAGTTCATCATTTTTATGGCTGAGTAGTACTCCATGGAATCATTTTAAAGCTACATAAAGGTAAGTCATTTTGCAATAACAATTTTATGTAAACTTAATAAAGGGAGAATACTTCTCAGTAGAGGAGAGCATGATGAGAGGAAACAACTTCTGAGTGTCAGCAGTCTTTGCTCACTGGTGTAGAGGGAAGGACGTTTGCCAGAACAATCGCTGCATAATGGTTGCATGCTGAGAACAACCTCAGTTGGCGTCAGCACCTGAGTAAGCATGAGATAATATACTGTCATTCTCCAAGAGTTATCTGTCTTCTGCAAAAGACAGGTGGGGTGTTGTATGGGTATTAAATTTCCCGTATGTTTAGGGGCTTCGATGGTGGCATTGATCTCTGTGATCCTCCCAGGGATGCATTAGGGAGAGCTGCAGCGGTTTCTATTTGGATCTCCATCAAGACAGTCCCTAATTCGGGCCTCTGCTTTCCTACCTAGAGTTCTTTCGGTTCTGTACATCAGGTAAGGCCTGAGTAATTGCCCATCTCTTTCGGTCTTAGAGACCCAACAGTTGATTAGAGAATGTTTCTCCCAAATCAAGAGCAACAACAACAAAACAAAAAGATAATCTACAAAATATTCACTTTTCTTGAGCACGTCAAAGAGCTCAGGTCACACAGCAACCAGGTGACCTGAATCCCAAAGACTGACAAGCTTCTCTGAGGAGAGGTGAGACGGGAACTGCTTCCCACTGGCTTTGCCTGGGAGGAAGAGGCAGTGGCCAAAATCAGGCGCACAGAAAACAGCCAAAACGTTATCAAATGCAGTAGGTTCCAGAGACATTGTAAGAAGAGGAAGAGAGCAGAGAGTACATACAGACAACTCTTGCGAGTTGTGCTGTAAAGAACAGAGAAATTGTACCTTCTCAGATCACAGTGGAATAAAAGTAGAAATCAACCCTAACAGAAACTCACATTTCTACACAAAAACGTGGAAATTAAACAACCTCCTACTAAATGCTTACTTTATAAATGAAGAAATCAAGATGGAAATAAAAAAATTCTATACTCCTACAATGCTGGTGGGACTGCAAATTAGTTCTGAGACAAGCAAAGACTGAGGGAATTCACCAAGACAAGACCAGGCCTTCAAGAAGTACTCAAAGCAGTGTTACCCATGGATCAGCACAATAAACACTCACGAATGTAAATTTACTCAAAGCTAAAGATCAAAGCCCAGACACTACAATGGCTCAAGAGAGAAAACAAAGCAACAAAGTTCAACTCAACATAATGAACAGAAATCTGCCCCACCTATCAGTTATCTCAATAAATGTGAATGGCTTGAACTCCCCACTCAAGAGACATAGGCTGGCCGAATGGATAAAAAAACACAAGCCAAGTATCTTCTGCCTTCAGGAAACACATCTAACCTGCAAGGATGCAATTAGACTAAAGGTAAAGGGGTGGAGACTGATATTTCAAGCAAATGGAAGCCAAAAGAAAGCTGGTGTGGTGATGCTGATTACAGATAACTTAATTTTTAAATCAAGAAAAGTAATAAAAGACAAGGAAGGTCACTATATAATGGTGAAGGGTACAGATAAACAACAAGACATAACAATTCTAAATATATATGCACTCAATCTTGGTACACCATGATTCATAAATGAAACTCTACTTGATCTAAACAAATGGATACCAACACCACCATAATAGTTGGAGACTTTAACACCCCACTGACAGCACAGGACAGATCCTCCAAACAGAAAATCAACAAAGAAATAATGGGCTTAAACAGAACCCTAGAACAAATGGGCCTGACTGATATTTACAGGACATTCTACCCCAAAACCAATGAATATACATTCTTCTCATCAGCTCATGGGTCATTCTCTAAGATTGACCATATCCTAGGACACAAAGAACGTCTCAAACAATTTAAAAAAATAGAAATTATACAATGTATCTTTTCAAACCACAATGGAATAAATGTAGAAATCAATCCTAACAGGAGTCCTCATTTCTACACAAAGTCATGGAAACTAAACAACCTTCTGCTGAATGATCACTTCATAAATGAGGAAATCAAGATGGAAATCAAAAGATTCTTTGAATTAAACGACAAAGGTGACACAAGTTACCAAAACCTGTGGGACACAGCTAAAGCAGTCCTGAAAGGAAAGTTTATTTCCATAAATGCCTATATCCAAAAGTCGAAAAGATCACAAATAGACAACCTAATGAAGTGTATCAAAGAGCTGGAAAAAGAAGAACAAAGCAACCCCAAACCCAGCAGAAGAAGTGAAATCATTAAGATCAAATCAGAACTAAACGAAAACTAGACAACAGGAAAACTATACAGAAGATTAATAAAACAAAAAAGTTGGTTCTTCGAAAAAATAAACAAAACTGACACACCATTGGATAGACTAACGAAAAGCAGAAAAGAAAAATCTCTAATAAGCTCCTTCAGGAACAATAAAGGAGAAATTACAACTGATGCCACAGAGATACAAGATATAATTTATGAGTACTACAAAAAACTCTATGCACATAAACTGGAAAATGTGAAAGAAATTGACAATTTCTTAGAAACACACAGCCTCCCTAGGCTCAACCAGGAAGAAATAGAATTCCTGAACAGACCAATATCAAGTACTGAAATTTAAACAGCAATAAAAAACCTTCCTAAAAAGAAAAGTCCTGGACCAGATGGTTTCACACCCGGATTTTTACCGCACCAACAAAGAAGAACTGGTGCTTATCCTGCAGAAATTATTCTATAACATCGAGAAGGATGGAAACCTCGCCAACACATTTTATGAAGCGAACATAAGCCTGATACCAAAACCAGGAAAGGATGCAACAAAAAAAGAAAACTACAGACCGATATCCCTTATGAATATAGATGCAAAAATTCTCAACAAAATCCTAGCCAATCGAATCCAGGTGCTTGTCAAGAAAATAATTCATCACAACCAAGTGGGCTGGATCCCAGCGATACTGGGATGGTTCAACATATTCAAATCTATAAATGTAATTCACCATATAAACAGAAACAAAAACAAAGACCATATGATCCTCTCAATAGACGCAGAGAAAGCATTTGACAAAATTCAACACCCTTTTATGATAAGAATGCTCAACAATATAGGCATAGAAGGGGCTTACATAAAAATGATACAAGCCATATATGACAAACCCACACCCAATATCATACTGAATGGGGAAAAATTGAAAGCATTCCCACTCAGAACTGGAACAAGACAAGGATGCCCACTATCTCCACTTCTGTTCAACATAATGCTAGAAGTCTGCGCTACAGCAATCAGACAAGAGAGCGGAATTAAGGGCGTCCAAATGGGAGCAGAAGAGATCAAACTCTCACTCTTTGCTGATGACATGATATTATACCTAGAAAACTCCAAGGATTCAACCAAGAGACTCCTTGAACTGATAAATGAATTTGGTAAAGTCTCAGAATACAAAATCGATACACAGAAATCAGAGGCATTCATATACACCAACAACAGTCAAGTGAGAACCAAATCAAAGACTCAATTCCCTTCAAAATAGCAACAAAGAAAATAAAGTAGCTTGGAATATATTGAACTAAGGAGGTAAAAGACCTCTACAGGGAGAACTATGAAACACTGAAGAAGGAAATAGTAGAGGACGTAAACAGATGGAAGAATATACCAAGCTCATGGGTCGGCAGAATCAATATTGTTAAAATGTCTATACTACCCAAAGTGACCTACAGAGTCAATGCAATCCCTACCAAAATACCATCATCATTTTTCACAGATATAGAAAAAATAATTTTACCCTTCATATGGAACCAGAGAAGACCCCATATAGCAAAATCAATCCTAGGCAATAAAAACAAAATAGGAGGTATCAGTTTACCAAACTTCAAACTATACTACAAGGCTATAGTCATTAAAACAGTTTTTTACTGGCACAAGAACAGGGACATTGACCAGTGGAACAGAACAGAGAACCCAGATATAAAACCATCCTCATATAGCCAACTAATCTTCGACAAACCAGACAAAAACATACACTGGGGAAAAGAATCCTTATTCAATAAATGGTGCTGGGAAAACTGGATAGCCACATGTAGAAGACTGAAACAAGACCCACACTTTTCACCTCTCACAAAAATCAACTCACGCTGGGTAACAGACTTGAACCTTAGGTGTGAAACTATTAGAATTCTAGAGGAAAATGTTGGAAATACCCTTCTATACATTGGCCTAGGCAAGGAATTTATGAAGAAGACCCCAAAGGCAACCACAACAGTAACAAAAATAAACAAATGGGACCTAATGAAATTAAAAAGCTTCTGCACAGCCAAAGAAACTGTCAAGAGAGCCAACAGACACCCCACAGAATGGGAGAAAAATTTTCAAGCTACACATCTCTGATAAAGGGCTGATCACTAGAATCTATTTAGAACTCAGGAAAATCAGCAAGAAAAAATCCAACAACCCTATCAGAAAATAGGCAAAGGACATGAACAGAAACTTCTCAGAAGAAGACAGAATAATGGCCAACAAACATATGAAAGAATGTTCAACATCTCTAATCATCAGGGAAATGCAAATCAAAACTGCAATGAGATATCACTTAACTCTAGTGAGAATGGCCTTTATCAAAAAGTCCCCAAACAACAAATGCTGGCGTGGATGCAGAGAGAGAGGAACACTCCTACACTGCTGGTGGGACTGCAAACTAGTTCAACCTCTGTGGAAAGCAATATGGAGATACCTCCAAGCGATACGAGTAGATCTACTATTTGATCCAGCAATTCCACTACTGGGCATCTACCCAAAAGATCAAAAGTCACTTTATGAAAAAGACACCTGCACTCGAATGTTTATAGCAGCACAATTCACAATTGCAAAGCTGTGGAAATAACCCAAGTGCCCATCAATTCATGAATGGATTAATAAAATATGGTATATGTATACCATGGAGTACTACTCAGCTTTAAGAAACAATGGTGATATAGCACCTCTTGTATATTCCTGGATACAGCTGGAACCCATTCTACTAAGTGAAGTATCTCAAGAATGGAAAAACCAATTCCACATGTACTCACCAGCAAATTGGTATTAACGGATCAACATCTAGGTGGACATATAGGAGTAACATTTATCGGGTTTCGGGAGGGTGGGAGGGGGGAGGAGGGGATGGGTATATACAACTACAACGAGTAAGATGTGCAACGTTTGGGGAATGGACATGCTTGAAGCTCTTACTCGAGGAGGGAGGGGGGCATGGGCAATATAAGTATCCTTAACACTTGTACCCCCATAATACACTAAAAAAGAAAAAAGAAAAAAAAAAGGAAGTCTAGGTTTGACCGGGCACGGTGGCTCAAGCCTGTAATCCTAGCACTGTGGGAGGCCGATGCGAGCGGATTGCTCGAGGTCAGGAGTTCGAAACCAGCCTGAGCAAGAGCACGACCCATCTCTACTATAAATAGAAAAAAATTAATTGGCCAACTAATACATATAGAAAAAATTAGCTGGGTATGGTGGCGCATGCCTGTAGTCCCTGCTACTTGGGAGGCTGAGGCAGGAGGATTGCTTGAGCCCAGGAGTTTGAGGTTGCTGTGAGCTAGGCTGATGCCATGGCACTCACTCTAGCCTGGGCAACAAAGCGAGACTCTGTCTCAAAAAAAAAAAAAATAAAAATAAAAAAATAAATAAATAAAAAAAAGAAAAAAAAAAAAGAAAGTCTAGGTTTGCAAAGGCCCTAGTTACTTAGGTGTCATTTGAGATGCCTTTCTTCCAAAATGTTTAGTTTATATTTGAAACCTCTTCCTTTCCATTCCTCTCTTTGGGCCCCATGTTGAGGTAACACTAGTACTAATGCTGCCTGCGGAAAGCTCCCCTGGTCTCCAGGAGCAGGCACCCTCGCTCTCCAGGCTGGGTCTCTCCCTTGGGCTTCTGGGGCTTTCTGCTGTTCACTGGCTCAGCTCAGGAAGGCTCGGTAACTTTTTAAGAGGCCCACATACAGGACAAGATCACTTCATGGAGCTTTTCCTAAAGCCTATTCTATAGGTGTTTAGAACAATAAGGTTTCCGTGGCCTTTGTCTCTATTAAAAGCAGAAGAGCTTTTGTTTCAGCAACTGTGGCCAAGATGAGAGGGGGCTAGAGAGGAGGAAGGAGGAAGAGGAAAGTGGACCAGCTGGAAAAGTGCCACCTTGGAGCGTGTGGGGAGCCCCTCTGGGGGTGGAGGCAGAGGCAAAAATTACCAGAATGATTTAAGGGGAATTACGTGTATGATTCTAAGCTCAAACGGGGCTGTTCAGGGGTCATGTTTCCTGTTTGGGAGTGTGGCAGTAAGGAGGCTCTTCTGAACTAAAGGAGGACCTGGAGTCAGCAGCCCAGAGTGGTTGCTGCAGTAGGCTGCTTTCTGAACACAGGTGAAGCAGCACCAGGGGACAATGGATGCACCAGCCTGAGAGGAAGTGATTGCTTTACCAAGATACGGACTGTGGTGCGGGTTGGACATTGGGCTGCACCTAACTAAATCAGAGTGTGGAGACACTTGCCTAGGGAGATATTAGTATTAGCGGAAAGTTAGAGGTCAGCTGCGTAGGGGCATTCTACTCACTCCATTCCATTAAATAAGCCACTTTGATGACTCTGATTATGCCCCTCCTAATTATTACAAAGAACGGCAGAATCTGAACAGGGCAGGGGGTGCTCAAAAGGCCACCAATCCCAGGTTCTTATCTAGCAAGGCTTGGTCACTGGATTTGACCCAAGCCAAGCCTGTATGCTTTCTCCCTCTCAAATCAGCCTGAGGCCCATTCACCTTCTGGTAATTGCACAATGGGGGCTGCAGTTTCAGAACATCTGACTTAAAAAGCATTGTCCAGACCTATACGGTATCCAAGGTTTCCAATAAAAACATAAGCCATCAGGGTTTACAGCTGTGTGACCTGGGGAAGGCACTCCCCTAGGTGGGTGGAACCCAGTGCGGCCTCCTTCATGACCTCTCCTAGGACTCTCTGAGTCCTGCCTTACCACTACTTAATACAAGTTACTAAGGACACTCCCTTCCTAACTGCCATCAGCAATACTTCTGAGGGCTGCTCTCCGTGGTCCAGACAGGCTAGAAAGCCACCGTCTGGGCTCTGGGAAGCTGTGCTTCCTGGTCAGTGGGCTGCTCTTCCTTCTCGGGTTCTTACCAACAGGAGAAGGTCACAGAAGAATCTCCACTTCAGGCACTAATCTGCCCCTCCCAGGTAACCCTAGTCCTCTTCTCCAATGCTCAGGGACATGAGAAAAGAGCAGGGAAGGACACACTAGCAGTCTTCATTGCCTGGCATGCTGGGCTCTGCACTGGGAGGTGCTTTTGTAATTTTAAAAATTGGGAAAACATTTCAACATTGTAGTAATAAAATATAATTTGATTATGTTTTATTTATTTTTGTTTATGTATATTATTACTATGTTATTAGTATTTAATTATTATTAATTAATAATGCAGTGCATTCATACTGTGGAATGCAGCAGATAAAAAGAGTGCAGTAGTGCTGGGTGCGGTGGCTCACGCCTGTAATCCTAGCACTCTGGGAGGCTGAGGCGGGAGGATTGCTCAAGGTCAGGAGTTCAAAACCAGCCTGAGCAAGAGTGAGACCCCGTCTCTACTAAAAATAGAAAGAAATTAATTGGTCAACTAAAAATATATATAGAAAAAATTATCCGGGCATGGTGGCGCATGCCTGTAGTCCCAGCTACTTGGGAGGCTGAGGCAGCAGGATTGCTTGAACCCAAGAGTTTGAGGCTGCTGTGAGCTAGGCTGACGCCACAGTACTCTAGCCCGGGTAACAGAGTGAGACTCTGACTCAAAAAATAAATAAATAAATAAATAAATAAATAAAAGAATTCAGTAAACCAATATGTGCTGACTGAAACCACCCCCCCATGTGTTATTACAGACATATTACTATAGACATATTACTACAATAAGGACAGTAAGTTTGGTACACTATGATACTATTTAATGTGTGCTTTTTTGTATTTTTTTTCCATAGCTCCAAACAGTCCTTGGCCATTTGGTGTTTTTAATGTGTGAGTGTGATGAGTATTTATGTATATACACGGTATGTCTGTGTGACTGTGTGCGTATGCATGACGGTGCATCTGTGTGTGTGCTTATGTGTGTGTGTGAGTGCATGAGTGTGTGTTTATATGCACAGGAAAGCTGAGAAGGAATACTAAGAATGCTTCTCTCTGAAGAGTGGGAAGAAAAGCAGAAGTACCTTGAAGTGACTTCCACTTCTTACTTTTTAAGTGTTTGGGTCATGTGTGACTTTTACTTTCATTTTTGTGCTTTTCAGTATTTTCAAGGTTTAGGGCCCAAATAAAACAAAACAATCCCCACATTTCTGCCGCACTGTCATGGGGGCAAAGAGTGGAAGTGATTTAGTGTGGCAAAGCCAAGCGTATGAGCCCAAGGAGGACAAACACGAACTCAGAAAGCACATTCTCACTCATAGAGTTATCAAGGGGCACTGAGGGTGGGAGGCTGGGCTGGGTCATGGGAAGGGGTTAGGCTCAAGCTGCAGGGGCCCCTGTCTGGAGGCATGCTGGTCACCCTGCCCTCTGCCAGTCCTTCCAGACTGAGCTACTGTGACCATAGCAGGGAAGGTGGCACAGGGAGGAAGCCCAGGCTGATTGGGCTCTGTAAGGTAGGGACTTATTGTGATTTCCGGGGAGGGCCAGTGATGAAGGCAGGAGCAGGAGGTGGTCATCAAGAGAAGGAAGCTTTGTGACCATCTGCTCTAAAGTGAAGAGTGGGCACGTTGCCCTCTAGGGACCTATTCAGCTCAAAGACTCCAGGTGCCCTTTAGGTAAATAAAAAACAAAATAATGCTCAGAGTAACACAAAAGTGACTGGGAAGCTGGAAGAACCCCCATCTATGCCAAGCAAAGCTATCATCCAAATGGGTTTTCTAGTTTCATTTAACCCACTTTGAGCATCAGTGATCCCAGTAGAAATGGTATGCCCCTAAAATGTATGCTCCTTTAGGTGGCAAGTCCGCTTCCACAGGGCCCTTAAGTCCTGTTCATTCTTGATTTGCTAAATATCTAGAATCTTTTTTTTACTTTTAATTTTATTTTTTTTTTGAGACAGAGTCTCACTTTGTTGCCCAGACTACAGTGCCATGGCGTCAGCCTAGCTCACAGCAACCTCAAACTCCTGGGCTCAAGCAATCCTACTGCCTCAGCCTCCTGAGTAGCTGGGATTACAGGCATGTGCCACCATGCTCGGCTAATTTTTCTGTATATTTTTAGCTGTCCAATTAACTTCTTTCTATTTTTGTTAGAGACGGCGTCTCACTCTTGCTCAGGCTGGTCTCAAACTCCAGAGCTCAAACAATCCACCCGCCTCGGCCTCCCGGAGTACTAGGATTACAGGCGCTTTTGGCCACCGCGCCTGGCCAATATCTAGCATCTTAAGAAACCTTCTCCTCTTCTCCATTGCTGTGATGGAGAGATGTATGGGAAGAAATCAGAGGCTAAACACAAGGCTTCCTACTGGCAACTTGGGTCCTACCAAGGGAAGGAGGGAAGCAAACAGCTCTCTGAAGCCTGGAAAGAAGACCAGCCAAGCATGGTCCCACTGTGCTCTCAGCAGCCCATTGTCCTCAGACTATTTCCTCCCTGACTCTCTCCTTACTCTGTCCTGTGACCTGGCTCACCCCTTTGCCTTCTGCTCTTCTCACTCTGCACCTGAACCTGTGCTAACTGTGGAAGATGCATAAGTGAACATCAGGCACTCATTCGACAAACATTTATTGATATTCCAAATATGTTCTAGCCACTGATTTAGAGGCTAAACAAGACACCATTCTTGCCGTAATGGAGCTCATGGGCTGTTGGGGTAGACAGAGAAATAATCAAAGAATCACAGGACTCAGAGATAAATAATATGATCAGGGAAGCCCAGAGTGCTGTGGGAACATAGGGAAGGGCCTAAGACAGCCTAGGGGATCAGGGGAAGTATCTAGAAGGAGGTGACACATAATGCAGGGCCTCCTTGCAGTTGAGGCAGGGACATAGGAGAGGCAGCTCTTTAGCACTCCGTTCACAGCTTTGTCACCTGCAGGAACCCCAGGCGTTTGAAGGTGGTAGTAAAGGAAGAACAAAATAGCCAATACACAAAGTCAAAAGTGTCTACATCCTACAAGAATTCCCTGCAGCTCAGTGAGTCTGCAGCCTCCCACCCCCACCCCAGACAACTCCTCAAAATGGAGATCAGCTTTGACAGAAAGACTGTCCTTAGAATCCAGGAAAAGCAATTTCATATTTAGAGTTCACTCATCTCACGTCGTTTTTGTAATAACTCAACAGGTGAACTAAAGTGAAGTCACATGAGCAGGGCTTCATTCTCAGTGAGCAGAGGGCAGAATTCTAAAAGCTAATAGCATGAAGACAAGGGCTAAGCCTGGAAAAGGGGCTTGGAGGGCCTGGAGAGCTGGCTACACTCCTATCCCTGGAAAGGGCTTAAAGGTTCCCCACAACTTGGAGAATTGCTAAAAAACTGACCTTTCCAGCCTAGGTGTTCTACGAAGAAGATTGGATGGACCCACAGCAGGAAAACCACTCCTTAAGCTCTGAGTTTACTAATTGGGCTTTGGGGACCTTGATGAATTGCAAATCCTCTTTTTTGGAGTCTTTCTAATCATGCACCTTGTCACCCTAGCAGGGCACACAACTATTGTCCTCATCACTCTCATTGACTCCCGCCTCCAGACCCCCATGTATTTCTTCCTCTGGAATCTGTCCACCATTGAAATTGGTTATATATTGGTTATTGTCCCCAACATGCTGGCCAATTTCCTTTCCAGGAACCAGCTGATATCCTTCCTGGGTTGTACCTTGCAAATGCACTTCTTTATTGCCCTGGGCGGAGCAGAATATTTCCTCCTGACCGTGATGGCCTATGACCACTTTGTGGCCATCTGCAACCCCCTGTGCTACACATTTATCATCACCAGGGCCCTGTGCCTGCAGATACTGGCTCTGGCATGCATCAGCGGGTTTGCACTCTCACTCACCCTTACCATGCTGATCTTCCTCCTGCCGTTTTGTGGGTCCCCTGAGATCAATCATTTCTTCTGTGCCATCCCTGCTATGCTATACCTGGCCTGCTCAGACACACAAGCCAGTGACATTGCAGTCTTCCTCGTATGCATGCTCATCCTGCTGATGCCCTTCTTGTTGATCCTACTCTCCTATGGGTTCATCATCACTGCCATCCTCAGAATCCACTCAGCTGGGGGCAGGAGCAAAGCCTTCTCCACCTGCGCAGGACACCTGCTGGTCTCGCTTTTGCACTATGGCTGTGCGATATTCATCTACATTCGCCCCAAGTCATGCTACACCCCAGAACAGGACAAAATTGTGTCTTTAATCTACACCAATGTAACCCCTATGCTGTACCCTATGATCTATAGTCTGAGGAACAAGGAAGTGAAGGGTGCCCTCAGGAGACTCCTGGTGATGAAGCGGCAGCCCAAGGCACGTTGAAGGGAGGTCAGGGCCCACCAGCCTGTCATCTCACTGTGCACCTCGTGGCCCCACACACCAGATACGCTTTAGATGCTTAGAGACAGCACTCAAATCTTTGTTGTCTCTGTTGTCATATGACCTTCTCCCTGAATGTGTCAGTCTCCAAATTTCCCATTTTTATGAAGACATCAAGTCATATTGGATTAGGGCCCACCCTAATGACTTCATCTTAAATTGATTACATCTTCAAAGACTATTTCCAAATAAGCTCATGTTCACAGGTTCTGGGTGGACATGAACTTCTTTGGGGACACAATTCAACCCACTATATAGACGATCATCATTTTGCAAGCATTACTTTCCATAGCCCTCATGTAGAGGGTACAAGACTATCAGTGTGGGGACCAGATGTCAGGTCCATGTTCTTGGCTCTTGGTTCCCAGTACTGAAGAATTGTTACTGGTGCCAAGTTGATGGAGCAAATGAGAAGACCAAGCAGATGCAAGCAGGCAAAGTGCCAAAGTTTATGAAATAAGCATAGTACATTCCAGAGAAGGAATGAGTATATCTTGGTGAATGGAGAGAAGACCCTGGGTTTAACAAGATTTCTCCCCTTTATGCTGATTCCCTAATTTTATGTTAAGTGTGTATGGAGGTAATATTCTAGGTTTTTCTTGGAAAGGGGTTGAGAATTCCTGGAATGGCAAGTCCTCCTCTTTTCTATCCTTGTAAGGCAATTTCCAGGGGTTGCCATAGTAATTGTAAAGTGTCATGGCACCGGGGGGTGTGATTTTCTACTGTGTTAATGAGGGTAGGTCACTTGAGGATACTGTCACCTCACTTAGACACATACTCCAAAGACCCATTTTTGTGGCCTTGAGCATAACTCTACTTTATGGCCTCTCTACCTCTTTCTGGTTGGTCAGTCCTTGGAGACCCCCTATGGTAGACCAAACATCTGTTCAGTCCTTGGAATCCCCCCTTGACATGTTATCTGTTCCTTCTTGGTAGCTCCCTCTGGTCAATTTGTTCCTTCTATTGTAGACAAATCATTTTCTAGTGCCATCTGCACCTCTCCCTCCTTATCCCTACCTAACAAGACTAATTTAAAGGGAGATTTAGCCTGTATGTAGCTCCCTGCATATGAAAGCATAGCTCCTTGGGGAATTATACCCACTAAGTGAGAGGGGCTTGGGCTGGAGGTGAGGTTGGGCTATGCAGCAGCTGGAGAAAGGAGACACAGCTGGCCCCACTTCTGAGAAGTCCATAGGAGTCTTTATTCTTGCCTTATACTGGTTGCATTTGGCAGTGCCAGGGAAAGAGCTTGGCACTGCCACGACCTGGCTTTCTGAGAGAAAATGTGCCAACTAGAAGTCAGGGGGCACTGCCCAATCTCTCTGCTGCTATTATCTTGGGCTCTTCACATTTAACCAGATCTCTTAGCTGGTAAAGTAGAACTACAGAGAGTCTAAACTTCTGTCTCTCCTCATCCTGCCCGAAAGACTGGAACACATAGTGTGTGATGGAGCCCTCTTAACTCCCAATACTGGTAGACACAGACCTTCTTCTGGAAGGGTGAGTAAGCAGATGTACCAGTTAGGCTTCTACTGGTCAAAAGTAGCAGAAACCAACTCCAACTAGCTCAGGAAACCATGGGATTTTATTATATGGATACCAGGTTTGGTGAGAAGTGGCTGTCTCCCAGAAACCCAGGACAGGACTGCAGGAACAAACTGGAGCCAGGGACTCAGATACCACCAGAACTCCCTCCCTCCCTGTATCTTTCATCCCTGTGGATCTGCTTTGTTTTCCTTTTCTCTGAAGACAAGTTTCTTCTGCATCTTCCATTGGAATGGTAGCAAACAGCTCCCAAATTTACAGGTGATGGTCCAGGTGTGAGTAATTTCAAAATTCCCAGGTTATAAAACAACCTTAAGACTCTCTCTGTGTCTCAAATATGCACCAAGAGGTAGCCAGAAAAGCCCTGTGGATGTGGTCTGTATACAGTGCCAGTGAATGAGACAGAGAGAGGAGATGGTGGGGACAGGGATGTTAGCCAGCGCATGTGAAGTATGAGCTCCTGCACTGATCTCAAGACATAGTAGTTGGGGGTAGCGCAATCTGTCTGACTTTTTTCTCCACCTTCCCCTATGGTGTCATCTCAGTGGTAAGAGCTGGTTCAATGCCACCACACCCTCATGCCAGGTCACATCCCAGGCCAGTAAAAGGAGAAACAAGAAAGAGAGGCATGGCATAGAAAACTAGCCTAGGAGTGAGGAAATGGCTTATTCAAGGTTGACTGGCAAACACGTAACACCTTTCTTCCACCTACTCTTTTCATGTTTCCTCTCTAGCCTATGAGCTCTCAACTCTGGAATGAGCATTTATTGAGTGGTGGCAGTTCTGGAAGTTTCTCCAATTGAGTGCACGTTTAGAGCCTGGCACAGTGTCTGACGCTTCACAGATGCTAAATAAATAGCTGTAGAATGAATGGAGAAAGCGAATGTGCTAATTTGGCTGTGGGGTTGAAGGACGGTGTCTTTCAGGTCTGAGCATTTATCTCCAGGAAAGGATTTCCAAACAGTACATACGCTGAGCACAGGTTTGGGAGAGAGGCCAACTTTTACTAAGTGCCTTCAAGTTCCCTGCAGCTCAAGCTGTTACTTGGTCTTGACTTGTTCTTTCTGTCATGCATAGTATGAGACCAATGGGCAGCCCCTCAATCAGCCCCTTAGTGGAAAGAGCTGCTCGGAGTGCCTGCCTGTCCTGCCTTTTCCTTCAGTACGTTCTGTTCTGGCCTTCTGCACAGCTCCCCAACTGCCCCATTGAGCTCAAGTGCATCCAATACACACTGTCATCAATAGCATGTGACAGTGCCTCTAGCCTCACAGCCTTGCCCAAATTGATGTGAAGTTAAAAAATGTTTGCCAATAAGATGGACAAAAATATCTTTCTTTTATTTTTTCTTTAAAAATTAAAGAAATTAAAATTCTTTAAAAATGAGTGAGGCTGAGCATCTTTTCATGTGTTTATTCACTTCTGTATTTCTTTTATTGTGACTTCCTTATTCATATTTATAGCCTATTTTTGATTGGTTGTTTGCTTTGTCTTAGAAACTCTCTGTTAACAAAATTAGCCCCATCAAATTGTTATGAATATTTTCCCATTTGCCTTTTGCTACACATACATTTTTAATTTTATGCAAATACTTTATTGTTTTTCTTCTCTGTGGTTTCTGAGCCCAGAAATATTTTCAGCACTCTCAGAAAATAAAAATATTCACTAGTGTGTTTTTCTAGCAGTTTTAGTGTTTCATTTTTCTATGTTTACTTTTTGATTCACTTGGGATTTATTTTGATGTAAAGAATGAGGTAAGGATCCACCTTTGTGTGTGTGAATGTGTGTGTGTATTCAAAATGGAGAGCCAGTTGTCCAAAATGCCATTTATTGAATGTTTCCTTTATCATTTACTAAATTTCTCTTTTATTATATACTAAATTTCCATATGGATTTAAAAAATCTATACCTGGACTCTTAATCCTGTTTTATTGATCAGGCTTCCTATTTCTTCTTCAACATCAAACTGTTTCCATTAGCATATTTAGTTATTATTTAATTCATATTTCCTGAGACTTAGTCCACCTAGTTACATACAATGTCCATGGGAAACATGGTGGGGCTGTCCAAGGGCTATCTCCACTTCTGCACTGAAGGAGAGACAAAAGAGCCAGACTGTCCTAGTGCTAATGCTCTATGTGTTGTTGCTGATGGAATAACCTAGTACATGTCCATACAGGAGGACCATTGTGTTCGATGTCAATGCCATGAGAGCCAGACCTTATTTGTAGGGGTAGGAGAATACTGGGCTTTTTTTGCTGAATGGATGCCTGTACTTATGAACTAGTTATACATATGCTCTCTCAGTTATTCCTCCGAACAATGAAGTGAGGAAGTTACTGTTATTTGCTCCATGTCAAACAGGAAAAATCTAAAGCTGAGAGAGGGGTTAAGTATCATAACTTACTCCAAATCACACAGCCAGGAAGGGGTGGAGTTCAGCTTGGAGCTCTGGTGATCTGTTTGGCTCCAGCTCAAGTCCACCCCTTGGTAAAGTCTTGTCCTCAGTTTTCCTTCGAAACTAATTCCAATTCTAAGCATTCTAAGCAGGCTTAATTCTAGTGCCTAATTCTTAGTGCCTGATTCAAAGTGCTTATGTTTGGCCTTCTGTTAGTCTCTGAACTCTTGCTGATCTCTCCCTTTCTCACAGCAGCAGCACAGACCCTGGCATAGAGAAAGTATAAAGTAAATGATAGTAGTCAGTCTCATAATTCTTATGTTTGAACAAGAGTCACTGATTTGTGAAAATGTCTTGAAGCACAGCTATGGGCAAGGAATACAGAAATCCCATGCATTGGGCTGTGAGGCCGCAGCATGAACTTGTTATTTGTTGTAATTATTTGGCTCAAAGAGTTAGTCTGTTCCACCAGGGACCGCATTTACAATTTTGGCTGCCCACGGAGGCTACTCACAACTTCAGTAATAGGGTTGGTGTACACCTCTAATTGTTTCTTCTGAGGCTCTCTTGCTAAGATCCTTTTGTATTTACTAAATTTCTCTCTGCTTAATAATGTCAGCAGAGTTAACCTCTCAAGTCAACTCTCACCTCTCCAACCCAATTGGAGGTTGAAAAATCAGGATTAGGCCGGGTGCGGTGGCTCACGTCTGTAATCCTAGCACTCTGGGAGGCCGAGGTGGGAGGACTGCTTGAGGTCAGGAGTTCGAAACCAGCCTGAGCAAGAGCAAGACCCTGTCTCTACTATAAATAGAAAGAAATTAATTGGCCAACTAATATATATAGAAAAAATAAGCCGGGCATAGTGGCTCATGCCTGTAGTCCCAGCCACTTGGGAGGCTGAGGCAGTAGGATTGCTTGAGCCCAGGAGTTCGAGGTTGCTGTGAGCTAGGCTGATGCCACAGCACTCTAGCCCAGGCAACAGAGTGAGACTCTGTCTCAAAAAAAAAAGAAAAAAAAAGAAAAGTCAGGATTACTTTATTGAGTCACATTGTGAGCCACGTGACTCTGGGAATTATATCTCTCTTCCTACAGTGTGATCTTGCTGGAGATGTGCCAGCTGTGGTGGGCCTTTGTTTCTAGCAAGGAGTGTCATACTATTAATACCTATCTTGGCTTCACTGCAGCCCTGAATGATGGGAAATGGGGTAACAGTGGAGGGCTGTAGCGCAACTCAGATTCAGAAGACTTTCTTGGCATAGCCCAGGCCTCTGAAGTCCTTGGCAAGTTTGTGTCTAGGGAGATGTTGCTTGTGTCTGTCCCAGGTGGACCTCAGAATCTGGGGAACAACTAGTTAGGAATATTGATAGTTATGGAAAAAGAGTAAAATTTAGCCTACACCCCTGGGAAGAAGAAATACCTCTGTCCACATGTTCATTTTCTACTATACTGCCTGCTTTTTCAGAAGTAGAATAGAATTACCTATTAAGCATCCAGTCTCTGAAGAAGCAATCAGGAAATAACTCAGTAACTATTGATATATACAGCTCTTAGGTCCATAAAACCATTTTAATCTCTTACTGTTGAGCTCTTCAAGTCACTCACAATCAACACTGTTGACCTATGTCTGAAGGAAAGCACTCTTTGAGCAGAGACCAAAGTTATTCCCATCCCCCAGGTAGAGAACTGTAAGCCAACACTGCAAAGGCAACAAATTGCCTTTGTAGGGGCTATTTCAGTAGCTATACAAACCAAACATTTGTTCTTGCCATCTGCATTTGCTGCTCGGAGAGCACTGGGGCAGATCTGCAAGCCCAGTGGCTCTGAAAATATCTAACCTGGAACAAGACGTCAATCTCTGCTTTTCGCAGACTCCCATAGACTGTATACTTGAGGTGCTAGCCACTGTACCCTTCCAGACATTGAGGGAACCTTGAGGAGAAGAGTGGTTTTACCCCCCTCCATCACCTCTGCCCTCTTTATGAGGAAGCTGTAGATGGGCTTCTTTGAAATGGCACCTCTTGACAATTCCCGCAGGGAGGTGGTTGGTCCTAAACATGTGGCCCTCTTTGTTTAGAATGGGAGGTACTTTGAAGATCTTTTTTTTCACAGCTGCGGACTTTACTCATCAATTCTGGTAAAATAAGAAAGACTCACTTTGGCATTTCATGTCATTATGCCACCTCAATTCTTCTACACCACAGAAATGCTTGTAGATGTATGTCACAGTATGTGCAAGAATGCTTGTTAAAGCACTTTTTGGACTTGTGAGAATTTTGAATAAAATCCCCAAGTGTCTGGTCAATAGAGCAGTGTTTAAATAAATCACAGTACATTGTGCAGCTAGGATGGCCCTATTCCACAAGTCTCTCATTCTTCTGAGACCAGAAGGTCACCTGGCTATTTCAAATATTCTTTTTGTGATGATGGCAGACATTTAAGAGGGGTAACCATGATGCCTCTTAAGGCCTAGGATCAAATTAGCACTTTGTTGCTTTTGTCCACATTCCATTAGCTAAAGGTAGTCACACAGTCAAGCTCAATATCAGTGGGCAGGGAACCATATCCTGTCACTAGAGGTAGGACCTTCAAAGTCATGTGGCTAAGGATGTGGATGAAGAGGAGGATTAAGAATTGAGAAAATACTACAATCTACCACAGAGGGTTAGGCAGTGCTAGGGCATGGGCAAGGAGGCTGGAAACTTTGCCTGTGGTAGATGCATGTGTTGGAGAAAGAAAACACCAAGTATGTAGCCAGTTCTCCACTATGGGATGTGGGCATAGCTCATGGCTCTGGCTAGCAGTCACTATCACCTGTGGGCCCCAGGTGAGTGTGGGCCTTTTTAATTGTCTACTGGGTTGCTAAACAATGAATACCTCCCTATAGCACACACATCTATTGTTAGACTTCTGGATGTCTGATTTGCAAGTGCTTTCAGGAACATGTCATGTACAAGAGCAAGAAACTACTTTGATCCAGGTCATCTATTCGGACTTGTGGGCAAAGGTGGTGGAGAGAACAAGCTTTGAGGGGAGTGAGGGCAGCATAGATATTCACATTAGACTGGGGTCTGAGTTTTTGTTGTTGTTGTTGTTGAGATACAATCTCGCTCTGTCACCTGGGCTTAAGTGCAGTGGCATCAGCCTAGCTCACAGCAACCTCAAACTCCTGGGCTCAAATGATGCTCCTGCCTCAGCCTCCTGAGTAGCTGGCACTACAAGCTAATTTTTTTTCTATTTTAAGTTGTCCAACTATTTTTTTTCTATTTTTAGTAGAGCTAGGGGGCCTCACTCTTGCTCAGGATGGTCTCGAACTCCTGGCCTCAAGCAATCCTCCTGCCTGGCTTCTCAGAGTGCTAGGATTACAGGCATGAGCCACCACACCTGGCACGGTCCTGGGTTTCTAATGGTGCCAATTTCTCTGGTTGTTTTCTCCAGCCATGCACCACAGCTTATGAGCAAGAATGGAGAAAACAGATGGTCAGATTAATCTTGGGCTGGGGACTTGTGATTGAAGGTCTAGGAGTGCAGCAATTGTATTTCCAGTTCCTAAAAATGTGCCTTGATGAGGACCAGGAACAGGGAGAATGAAAGTAACGAAGTGAAAGAACTAAAGTATCAGGGAGTTCTAGTCAGAAAACAACATATTTTCTATTTTATTTTGAAAAAAATTGAAACATAAAAAAGAAGACAAAATTTACCTATAATTATGTGATTTTGAAAACAATCTAATAAGTGAAGTCCTGGCCAAGATCTGGCTCATAGTGGGCCCACTGGATCTACCCAGTGGTCATTTCCCCAGCCTCTGAGTGTATAAATGGAATTGGCACACTTGGTAATTGGAGTAACTCTCACATTGGGCCCTTGACATGTGGATTAAGATCTTTCACACAGAGGAAGGCCAAGTAGAAGCCTATGAACTGCACCCTGCCCATCCAGGCAGATACTGAGTCAAAGGCAATGTGACCATCTGGAGGAGGAGGAACAGCCTGAGCTTGGTTTCTGACTGGATTGGCTTGGTATTTGGGTACAAGCACAAAGTAGAAAGCAGCTTCATTCCAGCCACACCCAGGGGTGACCCTCACTCTTGATGGGGAGGCAGAGCTGCAAGTGGTACACCTCATCATCCACTTTATGGGGAAGGAGAAGTGTCCCCAGGTGGGACTCTGTCTATCTGTCATCTATCTATCTATCTATCTATCTATCTATCTATCTATCTATCTATCTATCTATCTATCAATCATCTATCTGTAAGTTGAATGATATGTTCCCCAGAACCTGTGAATGTGGCCTTATTTGGAAAGAGGCTTCTTGCAGATTATTTAAGTTAAGGATATTAAGATGAGGTCATCTTAGCTTATCTAAGTAGGCCCTAAACCCAATGACACAAGAGACAGAAGAAGAGAGACACAGAGAAGAGATGGCCATGTGAAGATGAAGGCAGACACTGGAGTGATACAGCCACAAGGGAGGAACACCTGGAGCCCCTAGAAGGTGGAAGAGGCAGGAAAAATCCTCCCCTAGAGCCTTCAGAGGGAGCATGTCCCTGCTGACACCCAGATTTCAGATTTCCGGTCTCCAGAGTTGTTTTAAGCCACTCAATTTGTGGTAATTTGTTATGGCGGCTCTGTTTTTTATACACACACACATACATATTAATAAAATACAAGTATATATGTATGTATATATCTGTACTGTATAAATATATATTCATATTATGACATTAATATAATTAACTATATAATAATTATAATTAATATATTAAATAGAAATATATGCATATAAATGTTTCTGGGCAGTGCCCAATGGCTTGGTCATTTGGTCAGGGGCCTGAGGGGAAAGGCCTGGAAGATCAGGGGCAAGGAAGAGGTCTATGGGGGAGGCTTGTGGACGCACATCTGGGAGTGGGCATGAAGTGTGTGCAAACACCCAGCAGAAAGCATCCACTGTGGAAGAGGCACTGAACAAGGTAGTTGATGTTATCCATCCTTTGTCCTGAGACACCCCAGATGGAGCCCCAAGAGTAAAGACTCTCATTTATCAAGGCCGATGCATCTACTACTGCCAACCTTCCAGCAACAGGGACCGACACTGAGTCTCTGCTGTGGCACAATTCCTTGAAGAGACTGACTGGACACACAGTACCAGCCCACTACACTGGGCTCCTTCTATCCTGAAATAGCAGGCAGTGTATCCTCATTGAGACAGATGTGACAAATACTTCATTAGAGCTATATGTGATGGTTTAAGATGCTCTCTAAGGCATGTTGTGTAATAAGTAAGGCACAGGACAGTGACTGTAGGTTGCTATGCTTGCGCATGACAAAAAAAGGATATCTATTCCTACACGCTTATATCTGTATGGAATAACTTTGGAAGGATATATAAAAATTTGGTTAACGACGTGAGGAGGAGGATTGGAGGTCAAGGGTAAGAAGGAGACTTACTTTTCATTGTATATCTTTGAAGTTTGTTTTTTACCATGTGCATATTTCACTTCTAAAAAGGTAAAAATTGCTAACCACTCTTGTTTTAAAGGAGAGAAAGCAACAGAAAGGCTCTAGTTGAACCGGAGAGACTAATTGCCCAGGAGAGGGAAAGGTACTCAGCAGTGAAGGCAGGAGACAGAGACCAAGGCAAGGTGCAAAGATGGGCCTCGCACAGAAATGCACAGGCCTGCAGTGTGGCAGGAGGGAGGAAAGAGAGGTGGGGCAAGTGCTGGATGCCAGGGTAATGGGCAAGTTGGCAACCCTGGCTTTTGTCTAGGAAGTTCTTGGGATTCTCTCTGTGGTGGGGTGGGGAGAGGAGGGAGTAAATGGAATCCACGGAGGTACATTAGAAACTTCACCTGGGTACACAAGACTTTGCTATATCCTTCTTTATCCCTTTCAGTATGTCTGATATCAAAGTCACGGTGGAGCTGAGGGAGGGAGTTAAAAGACACAGCTTGGAATGGGAGAGTGTGAGTTTATGGGGCACTTCATCTGCCCTGCTCTGTAGGAAATCAGACATTTGAGTTCCCGCAGGCAAGAAGTGTTCAGACAATCTGGGCCTCTGTTCTAGGGAATCAGCCAAAATGGGAATGTGCAAGGACAGGAGTTTGGATGGGAAAGAGAGGAAGAGAGGTGTGTAATGGGCAGAGGCCTGCTGTAGATGGGGAATTCTGACACTTGAGGGCCTTAGAGAAACCCATGAAGGAGCCACTCCTCAGGTGTTAGGGCAGTCAGCTCTGGCAAACTTGGAACCGGTAAGTTCAGGGAAAAATATGTGAAACAGTTGGCATCCTCACCCCGCCCCACCGTCTGCCACCCCCCAGCCAGTGTTAAATATTTGTTGTTGTGCAGACCTTTAAAAAATACATTTACATGTTTACATAAAAATATATGTATCCATACCCAACATATAGGACTTTTGGGGGGATTTTTAATTTACAAATTATAGCCTATTCTGTATCTTGGTCTGCACCTTGCTTTATAAAGTCATTGTGATGCTTTTAAAATTTACATTAACACAGCTTCATCTATTGCTTTCCACTGCTGCATTTTAATCTACTGGATGAACAGGCCCCATCACATTTATTCATTTCCTTACTGATGAGAATTTAGATTGTTCCTTGTTTTTCCTATCACCAACATCCTTGGGCATGTGTCTTTACATATATCATATACTAGTGTTTTTCCAGGAGATGCGCCTGGCAGTGGGTTTGCTGAGTCATAGAGAAAATGGGCATTTTAAGCTTTAATACCTTCAGTTCAAAGCAAGGCCCTGGAGCCAGGCTGCCTTGTTTTAGTCCTGCTGCTGATACTGACAAGCTTTACGATCCTGGGCAAGCCACTGACTCTGTGCCTGTTTCTTCACCTATAGTTGTCGATAATAGCACATACTTCAATCATAGGATTGTTCCGGGATCAGCTAATATTTATCTACGGTGTTTAGAAGAGTGGCAGGAACCTAAATAGTGTTGTATAATTTACTATCCATAGATCCTGACAGATTAGCCTGCCAAACGGCTGTTCCAGTTTACATGGCCATTAGCAGTGTGCAGAAACACTGGTTCCCTCATAATATTGTAATATTATGCTCTTTAAGTTTTGCAAATACGACATGGGAAAAATGATTTGTGGTTTTAGTGTGCATCTCCAGATTAGTGATGGTGATCATTGGACCTGCCCTCTCCTTTGAATTACATCAGAGGTTGGCAAACTACGGTGTATGGTCCCAATCCAGACGGGCAGTAAAGTTATAGTGGAGCACAGCCATAAGGATTACTTTACATATATGCTAAGGCAGCTTTCCCGCCACAGTGGCCAAGGTGAGTAGCTGTCATGGATTACATGGCCCTCAAAGCTGAATCTATTTCCTGTTTGGCCCTCACAGAAGAGCTGTATTGCCCCCTGCTTAGCAATTGTTTGCATTCTCTGTCAGTCCATCTAGTGGGTTGTTAGCCTCGTTTGGGAATATAGGCTCACAACTCTTTTCAGCCTTGGAATGCTTCGCAACTACTATTGCATTTAGACCTTGCAGGCCTGGGAGAGAGGGGCGCCTACTTCTGCATTTTACAGGTGGGGCACCGGAAGAGGTGGGACCAGAGCCTTGGAACCTGGAATTCAGTGGCCGCCCCAGCCACGCGCACATGAGCTTTAATGGCAGCGTCCTCAGTGGGCGGGGCCACGAGGCACACGTTGATTGGTGGGTTGTGGCGCGAGTGCACACTGCTTCAAGTTTGTGGAGCTGCACCCTCACCCCCAACGGCTTCAAGGCAGAGGCCATGGAGGCTGTGAGCGTCGTGCTGTTTCTGCACGAGGCTGCCCAGACTTTCTCAAGGCATGAGCTCCTTGGATGATGGCGAGGTGTCTGTTTAGGGAGTGGGTTTTGGCTTAGGACACAGGGAGGGTAGTAGCGGGGATAAGGGTGGCCTGGGTGAGGGCCCCCTAGGGGTACAGGGTGGGAGGAAGACACCCTGAGTGGGGGGCCCTGGGATGGTGGAGGCGACTGCGACCTGGCTGAGGAGATCCTCATGGAGCAGCAGGGATGAGAGCAGCTTGAGTGAGAGGTTGGCGGAGACAGAGTGGGCCCCTGAGAAGCCTGGGTGGGGGGGGGCAATGGGCAGGGGGAAGGTGGCCTGGGGAAGGTCACGGCTGGGTAACCATGGAAGTGAAAGTGGGTTGAATATCACTGTGGGTCATCAGGGGCCGACTACCTCCAACCAGCCGCCCTCAGACCCAGAGCCCTGCGACTTGTCATCGGATGAGTTCCCTGACACACAGCTGAAGAGGGTGGGCAATTTCCCCAAAGAAGGAAGCCAAGCCAAGTCCAGTGGCCTAGAGAATTCTGGAGACACATCCAGACAGGACCCCCTTGGGGGTTTGGGTGCTCGCTTCTCTGTTCCGCTGGCACTAGCTGCAACCATGCAAAGGCGGTTTATTGGAGAGTTCAACATGTTTTCTCCCATCAAGTCATCAGCGGAAAAGACGCCAAGCATGGTCAGTGGGAAGAGAGGAGGCAAGTCCAACCACCTGCCTCAAGCCACTCCTAGGAAGAAGGCAACCCCGCAAAAGAAACCCCTAGGTACCAGTGTCTCAAAAGTTGTCCTGGGGAGAAAACCCCAGGCCTCTTTTTTGGGATGTCCCCCAGCACCAGCCACCTTCCCTTCAATCTCTGGCCTTCCTGTGCTTGGGAGACCTGAGAAAAATTCCTTGGTCCCTTTGGGACCCAGACAACCCAAGTACAATGCTGGGAAGAAACCTGTGGCAAACAGGACAAGGGAGTTCCACTTGGTGGCCCAAGAAGAAACCAACCCAAATAAAGAGCCAGTCCCAAAAGGCCAAGTGAGTAGGTCACCCTCATTCTTCCCTGCTCCCCTTCCCTCTCACCTTTCCCTTCCCCATCCACACTTGCAGCACACATTTTTTCATGTGCTCCTTCTGTCCTTTGAGGTTGGCATTAGGATGCCAAGTTGGTGTCATTTTAATAGAATCAAATACCTAATATATGCCAGGCACTGTTCTCAATACTATATATGTTTTTGGCTTTTTCCTTAGAGAGGGATTGGGAAGAGGGGAGCCTGGGAAAAGGGGACTGGGAAGGAGGGGGCTAGCAGCTTATTCGGACCGGCCAACAGCTTAAAGGTTGGGCTGCTTCTTATCCTCCTGCCTTCCTTAAAGTGGCCCTGGACTTTCTCAGAGCCCTACTGGCCTCCCTGGCTGACCCAGGAAGAAAGTGCTCAAAAGATTAGGCTTTTACTTCCCATCCCTATACCTGGCTTCAATCTAGCTCCTGCATACACGTGTGTGTGTGTGCCTATATCCCCCCTCCTCCATCAGCCAGAAATTTGTCTTTTAGCTTCCAGTACGCAGGCCAGGACCATCTCACCTGTCCATGCGTCATGGATTAGGCAAGAATGGGGACTCCAAGACCAAGACCTCTCAAGTTTCAGGAAATTCACAACACTTGGCCATGGTCCAGGGAGGCATCAAGCCCATAGCGCCCCTACCTTTAGGTGAGTCTAGAGGATTTGGTCGAGAGGGAGGGGGATGTCGAGGGAAAACTGGCTCTAGCACTCCCAGGGCCTCAGCACTGCTCTCAGATCTCTTTTCCTATTCAGATAATTCTCCCACAGGAAAGTGTAGCAGGGCTGGCCTTAAGCCAGAGTTCCTGGGAAGGCAAGCCCAGAGAGAAGGGTGGAGCTGCTGAGCACAGCAGGGGCAACTTTTTGCCCCCAAAGGGTGGTGCTGTCTCACCACAGACTCTGCCGGGCCCTTTCTGCCTCTTTCCTGGGCTTGGGAGCTGGATTTTGTATTCTCTTTTAGGTGACCAGGGGCCACCTCTTCATTCTCCAAGACATGAAAGGACGCAGCCGCCACCAGGAGCACAGTTCTGCTCTCAAGTAATGCTCTCTAAGCTAAGCAGTGGGGTATGAGTCCAGGTTAAACTGACTCCTGTTGTCCCCCTTTCACCCCCATGGAGAGAGGGTACCTTCTTGTCACTGAAGGTTCCATTCCAGTCTAGCCACTGGGCTTTGGAATGTGGAGGTAGAGGCCAGAGAGGGATGTGGAGGATGAGGAAAGAGAGAAGGCAAAAATATATTAACCATTTCACTTTCTCCCCTGTCTGCTGGGCTAGTGTCCTGTGCTGCAGAAAGAAATTGACAAACTTAAAGAACAACTTGGTATGTTGGGACAGGGGAAGACCAGGGTATCTTTAGTGCAGAACCTGGGGCGGTGTGGGGCTGGGGCTGAGCATGTAGGTGGCCACCAGGGACCACCTTTCCTGTGGGAGAGAGACTCTGGCAGGCCTGGCCCTGCAGACTTCTGTGCATTTACATTTTCTGTCTGTCTCTCCATCCAATCTATCTAATCCGTTTAGCTAACTTTCTACTTCATCTATCCATACATCCATCTCCAGAAATATATTGTTTGAAGCACATGTATACTTTGCCATTAAGTCCTGGAGATCTTATTTTTTTCATTCTTTTTTTGTTTCTGTATCCCAAGTAAGTCCTCAAGGAACTAGAGATATTATTTTAGCACATTTGGAAACACTCCATTTATTTTCTCTTTAGCTGCTGCTTGACAGGGAGAGTTCATGTTTTAATAGGTTCTGAATGATTTTGATATGCACCAAAGTTTGAGAACTATCCATATACTGTGTTCCTGTTTAGAAAAACATATCTGCCTTTAACTCGGGTGACAGGTGGATAGGTCAGTCCCAGGGCTGGATACTACCAGGTGTGAATGAGGTGATCATGTTGCCAGGTTAGGCCTGTCACATGAGATGAGGGGAGGGTTTCTACCTCCTGTGCCTGGAGTGCCTAGTTATGCCTCTCTTTGTTTCAGTGGCCATGCAGTGCCTCATTGACAAATTCCAGATGCTTTGAAGTGAGTGGTACACATTCTCTACACTTTCCCACATTCTTTGCCATCTGGGAGGGCTGGGGACCAACCCCACTGAAAGCTTCTACCTGACGCTACTCTCTTTGACAGGTTCAACACAGCATCCCCATACACAGAAGCAGCTGGTCCACTTTTTGAGTGAAGGAGCTGTGGCCACACTGGTTCCCCCAGCCTGCCTGCATCTCTTTGGAAGGCCCTGCCATGCTGCCCTACTGCCCTGCTGCCCTGTCACCCTGCCTCCCTACCAGGGCTTCTTCTCTTTCCTGAGGTTTAGCGTGGCTTTTGTCACTCAGTTAATTGCAGTTTGCAATTAAAATACTTCTCAGATTCCGTGGTCGGCCTTTTCTCTGTCGGGAGCCTGGGCTACCCTCTGAGCAGGAGGCCTATAGCCCACTGGCTATAGTGACCTGGATCTGGGTACCATGTGGCTCTGCCTGTCCGTGCACTATGCTATTCTTTCCTCATCTCCTCTTCTGCGGTCTCTTAGTTTGCATCCCTCACTGTTATCCTCCTTTCCTCAGCAGGAACAGATTACCCCCTTCCAGAGCTCCAGTCCCTCTTCCTGCTCCTCATTGGGTTCTTCATCCTGGTTCTCCCCGCTCTCTCTCCTTCTCTGCCATGGCAACATCCTGCATCTCTCCCCAGCTTGATGTTGGTCAGCCTCTCCTCATGGTTATGTCAATAGCAATTACACAACACAAATGAGCTCATCTTCCCCCTTCTCAGCCAGAACCTGTGTGTTGTCCTCATTTCTTCTTTTGCCCTCACTTGCCGCTTCTCCTTCCTTAGTTTCAGTAGAGAGTGGAGGCAGGAGTCACAGCATGGTGGATAGTGGATCCAAAGGAGGGGACATCAATCTGTTCTGATAAATCGGGCCAACTTTGGGGAAGCTGTCTACAGGCAGTTAGAAATGGGTAGTCAAGGGGTCAGAGGTTTCCCATCCTTCATGTCACTGTTGGGGCCCCACGTCACCTCAGGCTGCCCCAGGCATGACACACATGCTGCCTACTGTCCTCATGCCTGCGGGCCAGGGCCTGCATATCTGCATGCTGACACCCGCATATTTCCTTTGCTCACACACATGCTCCATTGTCCCATCAGAATCACATAACACAAGTTCAAATATAAAATGATTAAGAATTTCAGATGGCAACAACAAAGTATTGGACCACGCGTAATGTCCTTTTAAGAGCAGGGCCCTGTGCAGAGGTCACACACCCAGGAAGCTGGTCCTGGTCACATTTGATATCTAATGATGAGGGAGGCTGGGTATAAGTCTCTAGCTGGATGGTAACGTGCATGGATAAAACTTCAGAGAGTTTTATTTCCAAAAGGAAGAAGGGGAGAGTAGCCACTGGAGGGCAATTTGAAGTCAGTTGGAAGGGAAACTGGAGACACACTGCAGTCTCTGGTTCACAGCAATGGAACAAATCGCTCTGCGCAGGAGTGACACGAGCACCATCTGCCAGCAGTGGAGCAAAGTCCTCAGTGGGTCCCTGGATCTGTCTTCTGGGAAAAACTCACTTGTACTCACATTGTTGTCTGTAGCTACTGGCTTTGCCATCTGGAGGTCTTTCCTTATCATCTGTTCCCCTGGGCCACACCTGAAGAGAGCACTGGGGAGTATGCTCTTGGAGGTTACATGGTGTTGGCAGCCTGCTACCTACTGGTTACAGGTTTGGGGCCCCTGGAGGGTTGCTTTGAGTTGGAATAATCACTGGCTTTGGCAAGCCCAGCTTGTGGTTTCCCTCTAAAGATTGGTTGGCTTCCAGCCAGTTCAACTACAAAAATTGCTAATGTAGACTTGGTTCTTAAGTCTGAAGTCTCTTATCTTTTACTTAATGGTCTCCCTACTGGCCTGTGGCCCTCTCTGACAATGAATGGCACCTGCCTTGAGGCCATCTGCCTCATCCTAAACAGTGGGCTCAGATGGGAACACAGCACTCTCAAGCTGGTCCTAACTACTTGGCTGGCTCCTGTAGTCTGTATCCCTCCTTGGGAAGATAATTTTGGGCCACCTGTACAAATTGCTGGATTTGGAGCTTCCGAAGTGTTTAGCTTTCTCAACCTGTAGGGTTCCAAATGATCAGACTCTCATTCAACAAAGATTTCAGGTCTCAGGCAGAGAGCACCACCCTCTCAGTTCTGCTTGTAGACTGGTAGCTCTAGCCTGAGTTCACCTTTCTCTTGTAGGACTCCTCTGAAAGTGGCAAGAAGCCACTGGCACATGCCCAACATTTTGATTCTACCATTTCTCCCAACACTTTGGCACTGGACAACATGTCATTTGCTTTCCAAGGTCCTGACAGCTTTTTTATCAACTTTACTGAGGAATAATTCCCATACAATAAACTTCATCCATTAAAAGTGTATACTTCCATGAGTTATGAAAATTGCATACACCATAAAGCCACCACCAGAATAACATATAAAACATTTTCATCATCCCCCAAAGATTCTGTGTGACCCTTTGCAGTTGATCTTTCTCACTACCCCCAGCCCAGGGTCTTCCATTCTAGATTAGTCTGCATTTTATGCCAGTGGAGTCACACAGTATGTAGTCTTACATGTTTGACTGCTTTTCCTTGGTGTAATGACTTTCAAATTTGTCCCTGGCATCATATGCATCAGTAGCTTGTTCTTTTTATTTTCTTTTATTCAGACCGTGTCCTGTTCTTGGCTATTGTAAATAAAGCTGCTATGAACAATCATGTACTAATTTTTGTGTGGACATATGGCTTGTATTTCTCTTAGATAAATACATAGGAATGGAATGGCTGGCTTCTTCAGCAAGTGTATGTTTAACCTTTTATGAAGCAAGCAGGTTGTACCATTTTGCACCTCAACCAGCAGTGTATGAGAGTTTCAGTTCCTCCATGCACTTGCCAATGCTTGGTATGGTCAGTCTTTTTCATGTTAGCCATTCTAATAAGTATGTGGTGGTATATCACTGTGGATCGAATATGCATTTCCCTGATGACAAATGATGCCATTTCTGTTGTAGCTGGAGATGAAGGCTGGCTAATGTCAACTGGCCAAGACATTCTGATGAAGGGGAGCAGCACACACCAGCTGTAGCATTGGCCCAGGTACTGGACTGGTAGCAAAACTAGCAGGATAGGGCCTAGGGTTCTCCCAGGACAGCTGACACTTTCTCTTTGGCTGGAGGCAAGGCTTAGGGGACAGGCAAAAAGAAGGCACAGAATTGATGGTGGGGCCTGATCTGCTCCTTTCCACTGGGGCCTAGATATGTTTCTTTAAACTCAACTTCAGTGTCTGCTGCTTACCCCTGTGGAACTGGAAAGCCCATCCTGAGACACAGCTGTGCACATTTACAGCAATGTCTTTTTTTTTTTTTTCCGGCATATTATGGGGGTACAGATTTTAAGGTTTCAATAAATGCCCATTTCCCCCCTCCCCCCAAAAGTCTGAGTCTCCATCATGACCATCCCCCAGATGGTGCACATCTCACTCATTATGTATGTATAAACCCGCCCCCCTCCCCCCTCCCACCTGCCCAATACCCTATTACTGTAGTACCTATGTGACCACTTAGGTGCTACTCAGTTAATACCAGTTTGCTGGTGAATATATGTGGTGCTTGTTTTTCCATTCTTGGGATACTTCACTTAGTAGTATGGGTTCCAGCTCTAACCAGGAAAATATAAGATGTGCTATATCACCGTTGTTTCTTAGAGCTGAATAGTACTCCATGGTATACATATATCACATTTTATTAATCCGTTCTTGGATTGATGGGCACTTGGGCTGTTTCCACAGCCTTGCAATTATGAATTGTGCTGCTATAAACATTCGAGTGCAGGTGTCTTTTTTGTAGAGTGTCATTGGATCATTTGGGTAGATGCCCAGCAATGGGATTGCTGGATCAAATGGTAGATTCACTTGTATCACTTTAAGGTATCTCCATATTGCTTTCCACAGAGGTTGAACTAGTGTGCAGTCCCACCAGCAGTGTAGGAGTGTTCCTCTCTCTCCGCAACCACGCCAGCATTTATTGTTTGGAGATTTTTTGATAAAGGCCATTCTCACTGGGGTTAAGTGATATCTCATGGTGGTTTTGATTTGCATTTCCCTGATGATTAGAGATGTTGAGCATTTTTTTCATATGTTTGTTGGCCATTCTTCTGTCTTCTTTAGAAAAGTTTCTGTTCAAGTCCTTTGCCCACTTTTTAATGGGGTTATTTGATTTTTTCTTCCTGATTTTCGTGAGTTCTAAGTATATTCTAGTTATCAGTCCCTTATCGGATGCATAGGATGCAAAAATTTTCTCCCATTCTGTAGGTTGTCGGTTTACTTTCATGACTATTTCTTTGGCTGTGCAGAAGCTTTGTAGTTTGATCATGTCCCATTTATTTATTTTTGTTGCTGCTGTGATTGCCTTTGGGGACTTCTTCATAAACTCTTTGCCCAGGCCGATGTCTAGGAGAGTGTTTCCAACTTTTTCCTCTAGAATTCTAATAGTTTCATACCTTAGGTTTAAGTCTGTTATCCAGCGTGAGTTGGTTTTTGTGAGAGGGGAAAGGTGTGGGTCCTGTTTTAGCCTTCTGCAGGTGGCTATCCAGTTTTCCCAGCACCATTTATTGAAAAGGGATTCTTTTCCCCAGCGTATGTTTTTGTCTGCTTTGTCAAAGCTTAGATGGCTATATGAGGATGGTTTTATATCAGGATTCTCACATCTGTTCCACTGGTCAATATTCCTATTTTTGTGCCAATACCATATTGATTTAATTACTACAGCTTTGTAGTATAGTTTGATATCTGGCATATTAATGCCTCTCATTTTGTTTTTGTTGCCTAGAATTGCTCTTGATATTCGGGGTCTTCTTTGGTTCCATACGAAGCATACAATTATTTTTTCTATATCTGTGAAGAATGCTGATGGGATTTTAATAGGTATTGCATTGAATCTGTAGATCAGTTTGGGTAGTATAGACATTTTGATGATATTGAGTCTGCCGATCCACGAGCATGGTATGGATTTCCATCTGTTTACATCTTCTGCTATTTCCTTCCTCAGTGTTTCATAGTTCTCCCTGTAGAGGTCTTTTACGTCCTAGGGGCAGAAGAGATCAAACTTTCACTGTTTGCTGATGATATGATATTGTATCTAGAAAACCCCAAAGATTCAACCAAGAAACTCCTGGATCTGATCAATGAATTTAGTAAAGTCTCAGGATACAAAATCAATACACAGAAATCAGAGGCATTCCTATACGCCAACAACAATCTAATTGAGAACCAAATCAAAGACTCAATACCCTTCACAATAGCAACAAAGAAATTAAAGTACCTAGGAATATATATATATATATATATATATATATATATATATATATATTTTTTTTTTTGAGACAGAGTCTCGCTTTGTTGCCCAGGCTAGAGTGAGTGCCGTGGCGTCAGCCTAGCTCACAGCAACCTCAAACTCCTGGGCTCAAGCGATCCTCCTGCCTCAGCCTCCCGAGTAGCTGGGACTACAGGCACGAGCCACCATGCCTGGCTGATTTTTATATTATATATATTAGTTGGCCAATTAATTTCTTTCTATTTTTATGGCAGAGATGGGGTCTCGCTCAGGCTGGTTTTGAACTCCTGACCTTGAGCAATCCGCCCGCCTCGGCCTCCCAGAGTGCTAGGATTACAGGCGTGAGCCACCGCGCCCGGCCTATTTTTTTTGAGACAGAGTCTCACTCTGTTGCCTGGGCTAGAATGCCATGGCATCAGCCTAGCTCACAGCAACCTCAAACTCCTGGGCTCAAGCAATCCTCCTGCCTCAGCCTCCCGAGTAGCTGGGACTACAGGCATGCACCACCATGCCCGGCTGATTTTTTTCTATATATTTTTAGTTGTCCAGCTAATTTCTTTGTATTTTTAGTAGAGACAGGATCTCGCTCTTGCTCAGGCTGGTCTCAAACTCCTGAGCTCAAATGATCCACCTGCCTCGGCCTCCCAGAATGCTAGGATTACAGGTGTGAGCCACACAGCAATGTCTTTGTGCACAAGGGCTGTGTTTGTGCTTTTCTCCTTCCCTGCCCTCATGACCAGTGGCCCCATGCCTTCTGGTGCTAGCCTTCCTCCCCAAGTCAGAACTTGCCTGGATGTCTCAGCAGCCAGAAATCCCAGTTGGAAAGTCTCTGCCAAACTTATTCAGTCAGACAAGGATCTGTTGTGTTATCCCTCCAAGTGATAATCATTTGCGATAGTGTCAAAGCCTTAGCTTAAGGACTCAATCACATCTTCTCAAGTGAGGGCATTATTATTTACTGTATTATATAAAATTATGACACCAAAATACTACCTTTGTAATTTGTATTCTATGTTGTTACTCATAATTCACTATTATTCCTATTTCTTTTATAGGGTGATAAAATAATTTTATAAAACACTTGATATTTTAATGCCTTTAACTGGACTTTTTTCCTGATGTTTGAACAAAGGGTTCCATATTTTCATTTTGCACTGGCCCTGCAAGTTATGTACCCAGCCCTCTGTGTGATTAAGTTCTGCCAAAAGGATATGAGCATAAATTATGTGTGTAATTGCTGGGTCATATTTTTTAAAAAGGAAAATGCTTGTCTTCTATTTCCTGTCTGCTGAGCCTGCCCTAACCCTCTATCACCTCCCTCGCTGCCACTGGTGGAAAAATAGAAATAGCTGGAGCTGTTGGAATAGCTAGAACAGCTGGAGCTGTCCTGGAACTAGAAATGGAAATCCCACATTAGGTATGGCACAGCCAATTCACCAGCATGGGTCCCTGGATGACCACATTCAGCAGAGCTTCCCACTTTCTATGGGCCATCTGTCTATTTACCTCTGCTTGACAGACTGACTTTCATCTTCTTCCTATGTTTTAGGGTCTCTTTGTTATAGTTGATTAGCCAGAGAGGCAGAATCTGGCAGAGATGGCATCTTCCATATATCTTCTTTGCTTCTTCCTTTTAGTAATAGGAAACTTTCCTCCTGAGGTTTTAAAAATTGTGATATAATACACATAACATTCACCATTTTAAAGTGTGAAATTCAGTGGTTTTTAGTATATTCACAGAGTTGTACAACCATTACCACTATCTAGTTCTGGAACATTTCTATCACCCCAAAAAGAAACCTCATATACATTAGCAGTCACTCCCCAGACCCTCTACCCCGAGGCCCTGGCACCCACTAATCTACTTTCTGTCTCTATGGATTTGCATATTCTGCACATTTCATATGTATGGAATTATACCATATGTGGCCTTTTGTGACTGGCTTCTTTCACTTATGTTTTCAAAGTTCATCCATTTGGTGGCATGTGTCAATACTTCATTCCTTTTTATGGCTGAATAATACAATATTCCATTGTATGGATAGACCACATTTTGTTTATCCATTCATCTATTGATGGACATTTGGGTTGTTTCCACTCTTTTGGCTATTATGAATAATACTGCTATGAACATATATATACATGTTTTATTGCAGACATATTTTTAATTCTCTATCATTATAAACTTTCTTTCTTTCTCATTCTTCTTTCTTTCTTTCCTCTCTCTTTCTTTCTTTCTCTCTTTCTTCCTCTCTTTATTTTTTAGACAGAGTCTCACTCTCACCTGAGCTAGAGTGCCATGGCATTATCATAGCTCACTGCAACTTCAAACTCCTGGGCTCAAGTGATCCTCTTGCCTCAGCCTCCCAAGTAGCTGGGACTACAGGCATGCGCCACCATGGTCGGCTATTTTTTTTTTTTTTTTTACTTTTTGTACAGATGGGGTCTCGCTATGTTGCCCAGACTGGTCTTGAAATCCTGGCCTCAAGTGATCCTCCTGCCTCGGCCTCGCAAAGTGCTGGGATTACAGGCATGAACCACTGCACCCAGCCATAAAATGTCTTTCTTGATCTCTAATAACAATTTTTATCTTAAAGTCTATTTTGTCTGATATTAACATATCCACTCCAGCTCTCTTTGGTTACTCTTTGTATGATACATTTTTTTCATTCTTTTACTTTTATTTGTGTCTTTGAATCTGGAGTGTGTCTCTGGTAGACAGCACATAGTTGTATCATATTCTTTTTAAAATTAATTCTGCCAATCTATACCTTTAAATTGGAGTGTTTAGGTTGGGCACGGTGGCTTATGCCTATAATCCCAGGACTTTGGGAGGCTGAGGCAGGAGGATTGCTTGAGGCCAGGAATTCAAGGTTTCAGTGAGCAATGATTGTGCCACTGTATTCCAGCCTGGGTGACCCTGGGTGACAGAGTGAGACCCTGTCTCTAAAAATATATAAATAAATAAATTAGAGTGTTTAATTCATTTACAATTAATATAGTCACTGATAAGGTATTCAGTAATCACTGATTTACATTACCCACTTTGATATTTATTTTCTATGACATGTCTTTTTCCCCCTCTGTTCCTCCATTACTGTTTTCTTTTGTGTTAAATAGATATTTTCTAGTGACCATTTTAATTCTCTTGTTTGTTTTACTACATTTTTTAAGTTAGTTTCTTACTGGTTATTCTGGTGATTAAAAACAGTATCTCAACTTCTGACATTCTATTTCGGATTTATGCCAACTTAATTTCAATAGCATATAAAATTTTGCTCCTATATAGTTCCATTCCTTTTCTCCTTCACTTTTGTGCTATTTTTATCACACACGTTGCATATTCATACACTATAAGTTCATCAACAGTTTCTTTCTTTTGTTTCCTTCTCTTTCCTTTCTTTTTCTTTTTCTTCTTTGTTATTTATTTATTTTTTTTGGTGATTGATTTTTATTTTATTTTATTGTTTTTATTTCAGCATATTATGGGGGTACAGATTTTAAGGTTTCAATAAATGCTCTCCGCCCCACAAGTCTGAGTTTCCAGCATGACCATCCCCCAAAGGGTGCACATCTTACTCATTATGTATGTATATACCCACCCCCTCCCCCCTGCCCAATACCCTATTACTGTAGTACCTATGTGTCCACTTAGGTGCTACTCAGTTAATACCAGTTTGCTGGTGAATATATGTGGTGCTTGTTTTTCCATTCTTGGGATACTTCACTTAGTAGTATGGGTTCCAGCTCTAACCAGGAAAATATAAGATGTGCTATATCACCGTTGTTTCTTAGAGCTGAATAGTACTCCATGGTATACATATACCACATTTTATTAATCCATTCTTGGATTGATGGGCACTTGGGCTGTTTCCACAGCCTTGCAATTATGAATTGTGCTGCTATAAACATTCGAGTGCAGGTGTCTTTTTTGTAGAGTGTCATTGGATCATTTGGGTAGATGCCCAGCAATGGGATTGCTGGATCAAATGGTAGATTCACTTGTATCGCTTTAAGGTATCTCCATATTGTTTTCCACAGAGGTTGAACTAATTTGCAGTCCCACCAGCAGTGTAGGAGTGTTCCTCTCTCTGCGCATCCACGCCAGCATTTATTGTTTGGAGATTTTTTGATAAAGGCCATTCTCACTGGGGTTAAGTGATATCTCATGGTGGTTTTGATTTGCATTTCCCTGATGATTAGAGATGATGAGCATTTTTTCATATGTTTGTTGGCCATTCTTCTGTCTTCTTTAGAAAAGTTTCTGTTCAAGTCCTTTGCCCACTTTTTAATAGGGTTATTTGATTTTTTCTTGCTGATTTTCGTGAGTTCTAAGTATATTCTAGTTATCAGCCCTTTATCGGATAGGTAGGATGCAAAAATTTTCTCCCATTCTGTAGGTTGTCGGTTTACTTTCATGACTGTTTCTTTGGCTGTGCAGAAGCTTTGTAGTTTGATCATGTCCCATTTATTTATTTTTGTTGCTGCTTTGATTGCCTTTGGGGACTTCTTCACAAACTCGTTGCCTAGGCCGATGTCTAGGAGAGTGTTTCCAACATTTTCCTCTAGAATTCTAATAGTTTCATACGTTAGGTTTAAGTCTGTTATCCAGCGTGAGTTGATTTTTGTGAGAGGTGAAAGGTGTGGGTCGTGCTTTAGCCTTCTACAAGTGGCTATCCAGTTTTCCCAGCACCATTTATTGAAAAGGGATTCTTTTCCCCAGCGTATGTTTTTGTCTGCTTTGTCAAAGCTTAGATGGCTATATGAGGATGGTTTTATATCAGGATTCTCACATCTGTTCCACTGGTCAATATTCCTATTTTTGTGCCAATACCAGATTAATTTAATTACTATAGCTTTGTAATATAGTTTGATATCTGGCATATTAATACCTCCCATTTTGTTTTTGTTGCCTAGAATTACTCTTGATATTCGGGGTCTTCTTTGGTTCCAAACAAAGCGTAAAATTATTTTTTCTATATCTGTGAAGAATGCTGATGGGATTTTAATAGGTATTGCATTGAATCTGTAGATCAGTTTGGGTAGTATAGACATTTTAATGATGTTGAGTCTGCCGATCCACGACCATGGAATGGATTTCCATCTGTTTATATCTTCTCCTATTTCCTTCCTCAGTGTTTCATAGTTCTCTCTGTAGAGGTCTTTTACGTCCTTGGTTAAGTATACTCCTAGGTACTTTAATTTCTTTGTTGCTATTGTGAAGGGTATTGAGTCTTTGATTTGGTTCTCAATTTGATTGTTGTTGGCGTATAGGAATGCCTCTGATTTCTGTGTATTGATTTTGTATCCTGAGACTTTACTAAATTCATTGATCAGTTCCAGGAGTTTCTTGGTTGAATCTTTGGGGTTTTCTAAACATAATATCATATCATCAGCAAACAGTGAATGTTTGATCTCTTCTGCCCCTATTTGGATACCTTTAATTCCACTTTCCTCTCTGATTGCTGTAGCCAGGACTTCCAGCCCTATGTTTAATAGAAGTGGAGATAGTGGGAAGACTTGTCTGGTTCCAGTTCTAAGAGGGAATGCTTTCAGTTTTTCCCCATTCAGTATAATGTTGGCTATGGGTCTGTCATATATGGCTTGTATCATTTTTAGGTATGTCCCTTCTATGCCTATTTTCTTAAGTGTTCGTATCATGAAAGGGTGTTGAATTTTGTCAAAAGCTTTTTCTGCATCTATTGAAAGAATCATGTGGTCTTTGTTTTTGCTTATGTTTATGTGGTGAATTGCATTTATAGATTTACGTATGTTGAACCATCCCTGCATCCCTGGGATGAAGCCCACTTGGTCGTGATGGATTATTTTTTTAATAAACGTCTGGATTCGGTTAGCTAAGATTTTGTTGAAAATTTTTGCATCTATATTCATTAGGGATATTGGTCTGTAGCTTTCTTTTTTTGTTGCGTCCTTTCCTGGTTTTGGTATCAGAGTAATATTTGCTTCATAAAAGGTGTCGGGGAGGTTTCCGTTCTTCTCGATGTTGTGGAATAGTTTCTGCAAGATAGGTACTAGTTCTTCTTTGTAAGTGTGGTAAAATTCGAGTGTGAAGCCATCTGGACCAGGACTTTTCTTTTTAGGGAGATTTTTAATTGCTGTTTCCATTTCAGCTGTTGAGATTGGTCTGTTCAGGGAATCTATTTCTTCCTGATTGAGCCTAGGGAGGCTGTGTGTTTCTAGAAATTTGTCCATTTCCTCCACATTTTCCAATTTGTGTGAATAAAGAATTTTGTAGTACTCATAAATTATATCTTGTATCTCTTTGGGATCAGTTGTGATATCTCTTTTGTTCCTAATGGAGCTTATTAGAGATTTCTCTTTTCTGCTTTTCGTTAGCTTAGCCATTGGCATGTCAATTTTGTTTATTTTTTCAAAGAGCCAACTTTTTGTTTTGTTAATCTCCTGAATAGCTTCCCTGTTTTCAATTTCATTTAGTTCTGATTTGATCTTGTTGATTTCACTCCTTCTGCTGGGTTTGGGGCTGTTCTGTTCTTCTTTTTCCAGCTCATTGAGTCGTTTCATTAGATTGTGTATTTGTGATCTTTTTGACTTTTGGTTATAGGCATTTATGGAGATAAACTTTCCTCTCAGAACTGCTTTAGCTGTGTCCCAGAGGAGTTGATAACTTGTCTCTCCATTGTCGTTTTCTTCATAGAATTTTTTTATTTCCATCTTGATTTCTTCATTTATGAAGTAATCATTGAGTAGGAGGTTGTTTAATTTCCACGTTTTTGTGTAGAAATGTGATTTTCTGTTACGGTTGATTTCTACTTTTATTCCACTGTGAGCTGAGAAGATACATGGTATGATTTCTATTTTTTTAAATTGCTTGAGGTTTACTCTGTATCCTAGGATATGGTCAATCTTAGAGAATGTCCCGTGTGCTGATGAGAAGAACATATATTCAGTGGATTTTGGGTAGAATGTTCTGTAAATGTCAGTCAGACCCAATTGTTCTAGAGTTTTAAGTCCATTATTTCTTTATTAATTTTCTGTTTGGAGGATCTGTCTCGTGCCATCAGTGGGGTGTTGAAATCTCCAGTGATTATGGAGTTGCTATTAATCCATTTGCTTAGCTCCAGTAGGGTTTGCTTTTTGAATCTGGGTGCACCTAAGTTGGGTGCATATATATTTAGAATTGTTATCTCTTCTTGTTGAACTGTGCCCTTCACCATTATATAATGACCCTCTTTGTCTTTCACTACTTTTGTTGCTTTAAAAACTAAATCGTCTGAAATTAGAACTGCCACACCAGCCTTCTTTTGGCTTCTATTTGCTTAGGATATTGATCTCCACCCTTTTATTTTTAGTCTATATGCATCCTTGCAGGTTAGATGTGTTTCCTGAAGACAGCATATACTTGGCCTGTATTTTCTTATCCATTCAGCCAGCCTATGTCTCTTGAGTGGAGAGTTTAAGCCATTCACATTTATTGAGAGAACTGGTAGGTAAGGTAGATTACTGTTCATTCTGTTGGGTTGGATGTTGTTGCTATGATTTCTGTCTTGAGCCATTGTAATATTTGGCCTTTAATATCTTTGTGTTTTGGTTGTTTTTATATTCGTGGGTTATTATTATGATGTTCCGTGCGTAACGCTGCTTTAAGTACTTCTTGTAGGGCTGGTCTGTCTTGGTGAATTCTCTTAGCCTTTGCTTGTCTGAGAATGTCTTTATTTCTCCTTCATATATGAAGCTTAGTTTTGCAGGGAATAAGATTCTAGGCTGTGCATTGTTTTGTTTCAAAAGAGTGAGAATGGGGCCCCAGACTCTCCTTGCCTGTAAAGTCTCATTAGAGAAGTCTGGTGTTATTCGAATTGGCTTTCCCTTGTATGTTACTTGCTTCTTTTGTCTTACAGCTCTTAGAAAGGCCTCTTTAGTTGATACTTTGGTCAGTCTGATGACTGCATGTGGTGACATCTTCCTGTTTGCATTGAATCTCCCAGGGGTCCTCTGAGCTTTTTGAACTTGTATATCAAGATTTTGAACAAGGCATGGGAAATTTTCCTCTACTATATCTTCAAACAGCTTGTCCAACCCTTGAGTGTTATCTTCTTCCCCTTCTGGTAACCCTATGACCCTCACGTTAGGTTTCTTCACATAATCCCACAGCTCTTGTAGGCTTTGCTCTTTTTTCTTGTTTCTCTGCTCTATTTCTGTGACTGATTTATTTAATTGGAGGGTGTTATCTTCAAGCTCTGAGATTCTTTCTTCTGTTTGATCTACTCTGTTCTTGAGACTTTCCACTGTATTTTGTAGTTCCCTGAATTGATTCTTCGTTTCTAGGAGTTCGGTTAAACTTTTCTTCATTGTGTCTATATCTTTAGTGAACTTTTGTTCTAGGTCCTGGAGGCTTTTTGTGGTTTCTTTGTGTTGGTTATTGAGTTGTTCTTGCAAGTCAGTGAGTGTTCTTATGATCCACAGACGAAATTCCTCTTCTGTCATTTTGGTTGCCTGATTTTGGTTGTTACCCGTTTCTAGGGGGCTGGTGCTCCTCTTTGGGTGTGTGTTTTCTGTTTGGTTCTTCATATTTCCTGAGTTCCTTCGCTGATTTCTTCCCATGTCGATCAGTTGTTGTTTCTTTTCTTTAGGTTTTTGTTTGGGTATTCACATGCCTTATTTAGTGTCTGAGCCGGTAGGTGGTGTCTGTGGGTGAGATTCGACCACTCCGTGTAGAATGAGTCAGTAGGTGTCGTTAAAAGGGTGTGCAGGATGCTCTCCCTGTCAGTAGGTGGCGCTTGCTTGGAGGAACAGGGTAAGCTGTTGTTTTTATGTCCTGTTATCAGCTCTTGTTCCTGTAGAGAGAACTCTAGTGCCTCAGGTGGTGGGTGGGGCCCTGGGACTTCCAGGTGTGTCCTTTTCTCCCCTTCAGTGAGGGCTAGTCTAGGAGAGAGTCTGGGTAGAGCTGGGTTGGGTAAGCCTGCCCTCAGGCACCACCAATGTCGTTAGCATTGGTCAAAGTTCTGTACTCTGCTTCCAGGCAAAGCTGTCAGGGAGGGGCTGGAATGGCCCGACTCAGTCAGAGAGTCTGGGTGTGGGGGTAGGGCTGTCTGAGACACGCAGTCTACAGCGGGCCTGGCTTCTTTCCACTGTCCCCAACTCCACAGCTACTCCTGGGCCTCTGCCAGCAGGCCAGACCACACGCCACCAGGCCTCCCCTGGCTGTGCTGCCAGTGGGGAGGTTCCCTGCACAGGAATGCCACCTTGGCAGGGCTCACGGCCTCCCTTTGGGGGGGATTGTTGCCCTTTTTGATGCTGATCTGCCCCTGAAGGCACACACACCTCAGTAGGCTGTTCATAAATATCCCTTCTGTGCCCCAGGCAATGCGAGGCCTCGGTGCATGGAATGTGGTCTGCAGGTCTGTCCTCTGGGTTCCAGAGTTCAAACTATATGCCCACCAGGGAGAGCAGTGCCAGTCCCAGTTCACCCACAGGGAGCCCAAGCTGGGTCTATGTCTCTCAACCTCAGGGTCTGCCCCGTTCTCCTGGGATCACCGTGCCAGCAGCACCTGGGATGGCTAGCAGGTAGGGAGCTCACAGTCTGAGTTCCCCTTAGTCAGCTGTAGGGCCCCAAAAGGGAAGGTACCCTTCCCTTGAGGTGCCTCCGGTTGGTGGCTATATTGTCTCTCTGTCTCTCTGGGCAGCCGCGGGTAGGGTCGGGGGAGGGGAGAAAGAGGCAATATGGCGTGTGCCGCGAGGCTCGGGTCTGGGCACACTGAGGTGCCCTGAGGGAGTTGGGAGCCTGGTGTTGCGTCAGCTACTGGCTTACCGCTCACTGGCAGCGGCCGTCGCTGTGCTGGTGTCCGCAGGTCTCTCCACTCGCTGGGGAGCCCATCAGCAGTCCGGAATGCAGGGGAGGGGAAACGGCCGATACACCTATACTTCCCGCTGGTTTCTGGGCTGCTCCGGGGGTCCCAGCTTCCAGTTCTCCTCCGTGACCTCCTGCTGTGGAGTCTCCCATGGTCTCAGGTACTCCTCCTTCCGACCCTCATCTGATGTAGGCTTGTATTCTTGCTTCTTTCTTCTAATTTCTTCTAGAATCTGTCTTTTTTTGCAGAGACACTCTGTCTGGCGGTGTTTCTCATCCGCCATCTTTTGGGCGCCCCCCTGGTGATTGATTTTAATCTTGAAAAAATCTCTTCTTTTTTAGAGACAGGATTTTACTCCATCACCCAGGCTGGAACTCCTGGGATCCAGCAATCCTCCTGCTTTAGCCTCCTGAGTAGCTGGGACTACAGGTGCGTGTAACAATGCCCAGCTAATTTTTATAAACTTTTTATGAGACAGGTTCTTCCTATGTTGTCCAGACTGGTCTTGAATTCCTGGCCTCAAGTGGTCCTCCCACCTCGGCCTCCCAAAGTGCTGGGATTACAGGTGTGAGCCACTGCACCTGGCCAGCACAGTTTTTTATAATTATTGCTTTATGCAGTGGCTTTTTGAATCAGATAGAAGAAGAAAAGTGTTACAAACAAAAATACAATCATACTGTCTTTTATGTTTATCTCTGTAGTTACTTTTGCATACTTTTTTGTGTCTTTGCATGTCTCATGGTGTTATGTTGAAAACTACACTTTTTTTTTTTTTTTTTTTTTTTTTTGAGACAGAGTCTCGCTTTGTTGCCCAGGCTAGAATGAGTGCCATAGTGTCAGCCTAGCTCACAGCAACCTCAAACTCCTGGGCTCAAGCAATCCTTCTGCTTCAGCTTCCCAAGTAGCTGGGACTATCGACATGCACCACCATGCCCGGCTAATTTTTTCTATATATATTAGTTGGCCAATTAATTTCTTTCTATAGTAGAGACGGGGTCTCGCTCTTGCTCAGGCTGGTTTCGAACTCCTGACCTCAAGCAATCCACCCGCCTCGGCCTCCCGGAGTGCTAGGATTACAGGCGTGAGCCACCACGCCCAGCCGACATTTTAAATATTATAATGTGGCAACTCTGGAAATCAGATACTCCCAGCTCCATGAGATTTATTGTTGTTGCTGCTTGTTTCATGAATTTTCTGAAGTGATCTTGTAAATCAGTATTCTTTGTCGTATGTGGCCACTCGAGTCTCTGCTCAGTTAGCTTAGCAGTCGCATAATAATTGGGCTGATATTTACTTCAATTCCTGGAACAAGTCTATCTCCCGCCTTTGCTGATGATTTTTGCGTGCGTGTTGGGGCACACCTTCACCAGTCAGCAGGTAGTTGACAATTCTACCTTAGTCTTCAATTCCTGCTTGAGCAGAGCTTCAAGTCTAGCTAGATCCGAGGGCTTAGAGCCCTAGATCTTTCCTGAGCTTTCTAGATTCTCAGGAATATGTCAGAGGTTTCCAAAGTGCTCTATGGACATCTCATTCTCTAGCCTTTTATTTCAAGCTTTTTGGTCAGTCTGTTATTTGTCCCAACTGTTATCCACTGTCTCAGGTGGCAACAATGTTAAACAATCACCTCTGATTGTTTTTGACACCCATATGCCACCTCCAGGGAAAAGGCTCTTTGTACTGGGTTATCTCTGACTCAGGTCAAGTAAAAACAGCCTTTGTATGGGGTCTTCTGGGGAACCACCAAACAGATCAAATAATGACTGTCTCAGAATGGGTCTTTGAAGGAGCTTCAACCCTGTCCTGCCCTCTCCAATGGCCATCAATTAGGGTTCTGGTTTTCACTATGACAGCAGGCTGCTGGTTTTCAAGGCTACTGCAGAGCTGGGGAGAAGATGTTGGTAAGAGGACAAGTCAAAATGCCACAAAGCTCACTGTTTATCCTGAGATTTAGCTGATGATGGTGCTAGCTCATGGACCTCACTTTGAGAACGACTGTTTGGAGAAGAGGTATATGAGGGGGGAATAGAGCGAGGCTAATAGTCTACTACTGGGATGTAAACTCACTCAGCCTCCGTTTTCTTCATTACTCAGTTCTGACCACTGAGCCAATAGGTGTATAAGAAAGAGGGGCATTTTCTGTCTTTGTTAGATAGCGAATATGTGCCTGCCCCGAGGGACCTCTCAGCGTCCTTTTTTTTTTCATTTTTAAAATGTATTTCAGCATATTACGGGGTTACAAATTTTAAAGTTTCAAATAATGCCCTTTCCCCCCTCCCCCCACAAGTCTGACTTTCCAGTGTGACCATCCCCCAGAGGGTGCACATCTCACTCATTATGTATGTATATAGCTGCCCCCTCCCCCCTCCCACCTGCCCAATACCCTATTAGTGTAGTTCCTACGTGTCCACTTAGGTGATGCTCAGTTAATACCAGTTTGCTGGGGAGTATATGTGGTGCTTGTTTTTCCATTCTTGGGATAATACACTTAGTAGTATGGGTTCCAGCTCTAACCAGAAAAATACAAGATGTGCTATATCACCGTTGTTTCTTAGAGCTGAATAGTACTCCATGGTATACATATACCACATTTTATTAATCCATTCTTGGATTGATGGGCACTTGGGTTGTTTCCACAGCTTTGCAAATTATGAATTGCGCTGCTATGAACATCCAAGTGCAGGTGTCTTTTTTGTAGAGTGTCATTGGATCTTTTGGGTAGATGCCCAGCAATGGGATTGCTGGATCAAATGGTAGATTCACTTGTATCGCTTTAAGATATCTCCATATTGCTTTCCAAAGAGGTTGACCTAGTTTGCAGTCCCACCAGCAGTGTAGGAGTGTTCCTCTCTCTCTGCATCCATGCCAGCATTTATTGTTTGGAGACTTTTTTTTTTTTTTTTTTTGAGACAGAGTCTCGCTTTGTTGTCCAGGCTAGAGTGAGTGCCGTGGCGTCAGCCTAGCTCACAGCAACCTCAAACTCCTGGGCTCGAGTGATCCTTCTGCCTCAGCCTCCCGAGTAGCTGGGACTACAGGCATGCACCACCATGCCCGGCTAATTTTATATATATATATATATCAGTTGGCCAATTAATTTCTTTCTATTTATAGTAGAGACGGGGTCTCGCTCTTGCTCAGGCTGGTTTTGAACTCCTGACCTTGAGCAATCCGCCCGCCTCGGCCTCCCAAGAGCTAGGATTACAGGCGTGAGCCACAGCGCCCGGCCAAGAGACTTTTTGATAAAGGCCATTCTCACTGGAGTTAAGTGATATCTCATTGTAGTTTTGATTTGCATTTCCCTGATGATTAGAGATGTTGAACATTTTTTCATATTTGTTGGCCATTCTTCTGTCTTCTTTAGAGAAATTTCTGTTCAAGTCTTTTGCCCACTTTTTGATAGGGTTGTTTGATTTTTTTTTGCTGTTTTTCGTGAGTTCTAAGTATATTCTAGTTATCAGTCCCTTATCAGTTACGTAGGATGCAAAAATTTTCTCCCATTCTGTAGGTTGTCTGTTTACTTTCATGACTATTTCTTTGGCTGTGCAGAAGCTTTGTAGTTTGATCATGTCCCATTTATTTATTTTTGTTTCTGCTGTGATTGCCTTTGGGGTCTTCTTCATAATTTTTTTGCCGAGGCCGATGTCTAGGAGAGTGTTTCCAACATTTTCCTCTAGAATTCTAATAGTTTCATACGTTAGGTTTAAGTCTGTTATCCAGCGTGAGTTGATTTTTGTGAGAAGTGAAAGGTGTGGATCCTGCTTCAGCCTTCTACAAGTGGCTATCCAGTTTTCCCAGCACCATTTATTGAAAAGGTATTCTTTTCCCCAGTGTATGTTTTTGTCTGCTTTGTCAAAGATTAGATGGCTATATGAGGATGGTTTTATATCAGGATTCTCACATCTGTTCCACTGGTCAATATTCCTATTTTTGTGCCAATACTATATTGATTTAATTACTACAGCTTTGTAGTATAGTTTGATATCTGGCATATTAATGCCTCCCATTTTGTTTTTGTTGCCTAGAATTGCTTTTGATATGCGGGGTCTTCTCTAGGTCCAAAAGAAACGTAAAATTATTTTTTTCTATATCTGTGAAGAATGCTGATGGGATTTTAATAGGTATTGCATTGAATCTGTAGATAAATGAATTTAGTAAAGTTTCAGGCTACAAAATCAATACACAGAAATCAGAGGCATTCATATACGCCAACAACAATCAAACTGAGAACCAAATCAAAGGCTCAATTCCCTTCATAATAGCAACAAAGAAAATAAAGTACCTAGGAATATACTTAACCAAGGAGGTAAAGACCTCTACAGGGAGAACTATGAAACACTGAGGAAGGAAATAGCAGAGGATGTAATCAGCATCCTTTTAAACCAGTGCCTATAACAGGAAATACATTTTCTTAAGTACAGTTTATTTTAAAGCTCTACTTGCCCAGTGGGATGGGAGTAATACACCAGAAAATATGAAAAAAATTTCTCCTTCCCAAGGGCCTATTACACTGTTTGTCTCAAACAAGTATTTCTGGGAATTGCCCTCCCAAGACCCTAGGAGTCCCTGAAGTCCCTGTTTTCCTTCTTCTGACAGTGCTCCCTGCTGCTTCTCACTGCCTCCACTCTGCCTCATGCCCATAGCTTCTGCTCCCCTGTTCTTGTGTATCAAGGCTCCAGGGAGTTCCCTGAGCTCCTTGTAAGGAACTTCCTGGTGAGAGGTAGGTGAAAAGACAGCTGGCCCCCTTGAGTGGCACTGAAGCCAGGTGGGGAGGTTGGGTGCACACCTGGCTATGAGGCTTTGGGTCTTACTAGTTTGTTTTTCCTGGAACCAAGGGAAGTTCTGCCCCCCTTTCCCCATGGGGCAGATGAAAGAACTCCCATCTGCATTTCACTTGATCTGTAGACGTGTGACTGGGATACAGGCTCTTGTGTCTTATAGAGATGTGTGAAGGTTTGATGTCCCTGGCCCTGGAGAGGGGACAGTAACTGAAGGATGCATTCCGGGAAGCTGTAGCCAACAGAGCATGAGGAAGGGAGGGATAGAAGTCACACAGGGGATGTAAGGTCCCTGATGTCGGTGAACTAACTGGGAGACCTAGGCTGGCTACCAAAGCTGCTGTTCAAGCCAGGCCCAGGCCCAGAGAGAGCACAGCAGAGACAGCTGCCGTTCTGTGCACTCCATCTGTCCAGTCTGTGTGTGTGCACTTTTGCTTAACCTCAACCAGCAGCTGGCTAGGAGCTGGGGGTGCCAGAGAGCTCATGGACACCACAGTAGTACTTATAGGAGTCAAGATGAGGAGATATCTGCAGGTGGGAGGTGGAGGGCCAGGAATGGACAAAACTTGGAAGGCATCTGGGAGCAGGCAGGCAAAGCTGGACAGGGTGTCACTGCTGTGCACTTCTTGTTTTACAGTATGCATGAGAGTTTGCTTGTGTGTGTTCACACATGTATAATGTGTATATACATATTTAGCACATGCATGTAGAACAAGCCATGTTTCTGAGTGCATGGGGGTGCATGTGTGTAGACCTCATGCTCTCAGTAACCCTGGTCCGTACAGGAGACTGGACTTTGTTGCACGCCAGCAGCTTGCAAGGGAGTCTTCAAACACATGGAGAACCGTGTGTGGACAGTAGAGAGGGATCCCTGCCCAGGGAAGGCGGGCTGCTCTGCATCCCAGAGGTCGATGAGCAGGAAAGGGACTTGGCATGTATTTGAGTAGGACCGCAGCCCCATCTCGAAGACACCGCAGGAGGGAGACTGATGGGTGGGGCGCAGGCTCCAAGGACGGAGACCCTGGGCGTGAGCATGAACTCCTGAAGGAGGCAAAGGAAGGCTTCTGGGCAGGGGCTCTAACCTGCACTGGGAATGGCAGCTGGCACAGGCCTTCCTTTCCTCAGCACTGGCGACTGAGTGAAGCCACTCCCCTGGCAGAGGCGCAGGGTGAGGTTGGCACCGAGGAGAGAAGCCCATGTGCGTGCCAGGGGCTGCTGAGCTGGCCCTGGTCACTCTGGGGAACATCTGGGGGGCTTTGGGGTCAGTCCCTGAGGCCAGGCCCGAGAGCAGAGGCGGCCTGCGCTCCCTGTACAAGCTGGCCAAACTGTGCCTTCCAGATGACCCTGGAGGAAGAACCCTGGCCAGGAAGGCATGCCGGGATCGCGCCCCCAGATCCCCACCTCAGCGACAAGACCCTGGTGGCAGCAGTGGGAAAATCATGGGGTGGAAAGGAGAGGGGTGGGGAGACCGGGACAAAGTTAGCCATGAGTCCGGGAGGCGCCCAGACAGGGCGACTGGGGAGGTGGCATCCCGTGTGCTCCCCAGGACCCATGGCCTGGGCCTCCGCTGTGCCGGATCACAGGTTCAGCTGCATGGCCTCACACAGACAGGCTGGGTCAGTATGAGCAACTGACTACCTCGGCCAAGCTCACAGACCCCACACGCCAAGCCCAGGCGACAGGAGAAGGCGTGGACGGGTTGGGGGGCCTCGGTGTTGGGGATTCAGAGGGTGGGTGAGGGGGTGGACACCGGGGCCGGAGGGGCCGGTTCTGACGACACGGTCATCTTGTTTGAGTCTCGAGTGTGTTTGACCCACAGTGCAGGGGACACAGAGCACACACCAGACCCCTTCTGCCACACTGCTGCTGCTCCCGAGCCTTCTTGCCCCTGTCGGAGTACTTTTATTCCTCTTTTTCCTGTTTTGATGATAAAACACGCGTGATCCTTGTGAGAAAAAAGTCGAGGAAGGCAGAAAGGGGGAATCGCAGGTGGCCTGTACGTGCAGCACAGCAGGTCCCTCACAAGGACGCTGACGCCTTGGCCTGTGGCCTCCCACAGCTGTTTGTCCTTCTAAAGCATCTCTACCCAAACGTGCAGGTGGCAGCGTGCAGCCTGCGGGGGTGTGACCACACACCCCGTGAGTCTGGGCCAACTCCATGCAAGTGCAAAATATATGCAAAGTCAGAGGGTCAACTGCATAGCCTGCCCAAGCTTATTTAAAATATGAAAACAGCAGAGCAGCTACACATAGTCTTTCCTTCCTAGCTTTGTCATGTTTATATCGATATATGAACATACTGTTTTAAGGCATTCCCAGTAAATAGTTTCAGCCTTCAGGAATATAAACTGTGTGTTTCCTGTGGCTTCTCCCATCCCTTGACACATGTCTTTACACTGCCGCTGGCATGTCCACCTCGGATGGAGAAGCCTACATGTTCCACATTATTCTTAATGGCTGTGTAATACTCCACAGAATGTATAATCCACAGGTCTTTTAGCCAGTCCCCTGTACACAGTACTTTCCATTGTTTTTAAGGTTTCAGTGTTATAAACAGTGCTGTGGTGAATATCCTGGTACATTTTCTTTTTCTTTTCCTTTTCTTTTTTTGCGATCCATTACATACAATAGATTTCCATAAGGGAAATTGCTGGGTCAAAGAATAAGCCCCTTTGAAAGTGTTTGATGTATATCACCAAATCGTCCTCAAAAATGTTTGCATCAATTTAAACCCTGATTGCATATGAAAGTATATATTTTCTTACATCCCACCCCAAACAGAATATTACCATTATTTTATTTTATTTATTTATTTTTAAATTTCAAATTATTAATTAAGGGGGCACAAGTGTTATTGTTACATGGATATCTTGTACAATGCTTAAGCCAGGGCTTTTGGTGTGCCCATCACCAGAATAGTGTTCACTGTGGGTAAGTTTTTATCCCTCACTCACCCTCCCGTCCTCCCCCCTTCCTGGTTTCTCAAGCCCTTTATATTGCTTTGTGCCCGTGTGTACCCACCTATCAGCCCCCACTTATTAGTGAGAAAGTATGGCATTTGGCTTTCCATTCCTGAGACACTTCACTTAGGATAATGGTCTCCAGTTCCATCCAAGTTGCTGCAAATGACGTTATTTCATTCCTTTTGATGGCTGAGTAGTACTCCATGGTGTATACATACCACATTTTCTTTATCCCCTCATGAATTGAAGGGCATTTAGGTTGATTCCACACCTTCGCAATCGTGAATTGTGCTGAGCTAAGCATTCGAGTGCAGGTGTCTTCTCGATAAAATGACTTCATTTCCTTTGGGTACACACCCAGCAGTGGGGGAGGAGGAGGTGTGGGCTCCTGAGAAGAAACAAAGGCAAGCCTCTTTAACTGGGAAATTACATGCACAAGCCCAGAGAAGGACCCTCACCCACTGTTGGCGGGAATGTAAAACGCTGCAGCTGCTACGGGAAAACAGCACGGTGGGTCCTCAAAAGGTGAAAAATAGAACTGCCGTATGATCCAGCAATTCCACTACTGGGTATATGCCCCAAAGAATTGAAAGAAGAGTCTCGGACAAAAGAGAGATTTGTACACCCAAGTTCATTGCAGCATTGTTCACAATAGCCAAGAATTGGAAGCAACCCAAATATCCATCAACAGATGAATGGATAAACCAAATGTGGGACATACGTACAATGGAATATTAGTTAGCCTTAAAAAATAAGGAAATCTGTTGTATGCTATAACACGGATGACTCTTGAGTACATTATGCTAAGTAAAATGAGCCAGTCACAACAAGACAAATACTGTATGATTCTTCTTACATGAGATCCCTAGAGTAGTCAAATTCATAGAGAAAGTCATTCAGATTCATTCAGAAAGTCAAGCGGCAGGGCAGGGGGTGCAATAGGAAGTTGTTGATTAACAGGTGTAGAGTTTCATCTTGGCAAGGAGAAAAATTCTGGAGATCTTTTGTACAACGATGTGAATATACTTAAGACTACTGAACTGTACACTTAAAATTGCACATTTTAACATGTACTTAACATGGTACATCTTGTGTTATCTGACTTTACCACAGTTAAAAAACAAAACAAAACAAAACACAAAGCCAAGAACTGTTGACGGGGCAGCATACACATTCATCCAGATGACAAATTCATGGCCAAAAATATCTGCCTCCCTCCCTCCATTCCTCCTTTCTTTCCTTCCTTCCTATCATCTGTCATGTCTATCTATCTATCGTGAGAGAAAATGAAGTAACTGAGGCTATGGCTTTCTAAAGTGGAGTCAGGAGATTGTGAGAGGATTGCACCCACACCTGCTAAAGGACAAACCACAGAATGTTCCAACAGACTTGGATAAACAACTGAAGTCAGCATCTGCTGGCCTTCGACATCTCGCAGCTGGGAGTACCCTAACTAACTAACCAATCAGAACAAGCTTGCGATTTAGGATTTCCACCTGGCCAATGAACTGCCTTCCAAAACAACTTGTGTGTGTGTGTGTGTGTGTGTGTGTGTAAATCTTCTGTAAAAACCTCTTTTGTGCTGCCATACGGGACACAATTCAGGGCTGCCTTGATTCAGCGTGCTCAAATTGCAATTCTTTGTTTCCCAAATAAATGCTGTTTCCTTAGACCTCTGTGTCAATCTTCTTTTTTCAGTTAACGCTATCTACCTAGCCATATCTGTTATCTCTGTTATATATCAAAGGCAAGTTAGTTAGTTATCGTGGAACAATACGGACCCATTTATTGCAATCGAAAAACAAAGTTCAACGTTTTCTGATAGAAAGTTAGGCTGGTTTACTGATGATGTAGGTTAGTTGGCACTTGCACTTCAAACACAAATACGATATACACTAAGTCAGATATTTCACTCCTTGCAAATATTAGACTCTTGATAGCAAATCTTTTCAACTATCATGTGGAAAACATTTGAGGGGACGTATTTTTTTAAAAATATATTTTAGGAGGTGTGCGAGCTAAGAAATATTTGAAGAACAGAGATACACAGGAGGAGAGACCCACCAACTTGGAAAGAAGCATGGAGCCTCACGCAGGCAGGGTGTGAATACAATGCCCCCTCTAGGCACTGAGACTCTAGAGCAGCGGTCCCCAACCTTTTGGCACCAGGGACGGGTTTGATGGAAGACAATTTTTCCATGGATGGGGCGGGGGCAGTTAGAGGGGAGGCAGAGATCAGGCGGTGATGCCAGCGACGGGGAGCGGCTGTAAACACAGATGAAGCTTCACTCCCTCGCCCACTGCTCACCTGCTGCTGTGCGACCAGGTTCCTAAGTTTCATGGAAGACAACTTTTCCAGCGGTGATGCTTGGCCCAGTTCCTAACGGTCCACAGACGAGTACTGGGCCGCATCCTGAGGGCTGGGGACCACAGCTCTAGAGCACCTAGATTAGCTCACACTTGCTTAATCTAATGTTTTTCAAAATAACAAAATACATTTGTTTTAAGACAGCAAGCAGACATTACACTACCTGAAAATGTTCTTCATTCTCTCCCATTAGTTTGGGCTACAGAGGTTTAATGTATTAGACAGTCATTCTTTTCAATATAGTCATGCACCCCATAAGGACATTACCGTCAACCGCAGACCGCATATACAAGGGAGGTCCCGTGAGATTATAACGGAGCTGAAAAATTCCAATCACCTAGTGACGTCGTAGCAGTCCTAGTGTCGTAGTACCACAGTACCTTTTCTATGTTTAGATATGCAAATACTTACCGCTGTGTCACAATTGCCTGCAGTATTCATTACGGTCACCTGCTGTACAGGTGTGTAGCCTAGGAGCAGTAGGCTGTACCACATAGCCTGGGAGTGTAGTGTGCTATACAATCTAGGTTTGTGTAAGTACATTCTGTGATATTCGCACCAACAACACACTTACCACAACATATCCCTATCGTTCGGTGGCGCATAATTGTATTTCTGAGACGTGAAGTGTTATAAATTTGGTGACATGGCCCTATGGTGAGGAAGCACAGATAGACATATGGAATTTGAGAGAAATATCCAGTATCTTCACACTGAAATCCAATACTGGTAGTTATTCCCAATGAAAATATTGTCGTTGGATGGATGGGTGGATCATAAATGATTTTCTGATGTGGGATTGTTTCTCCAAATAAAATCTTACCACCTCCCTCATCTCCCCCAAAGAGCAAATGGAAATGGAGAATCAGAGGTCTTCCCCCTTCCTGACGTGATGTGTGGAAACCTCAGTGCTCTTGGATTATACCTTGGGAAACACAGGTCTTGACCAACATGGCTAGGGTCGCCCTATGCTTTTCTCAGGGCACGCTCACTTAAAGCTATCAAAATAGCACCGGTCACAAATGCCGTAACTGCTTATCTATCCAGATTTTGTTACAATGTGCTTCCTCATCATCGCAAAGGCTCATAGTTTCTCATGGTCACAATTTCCCCCTTTTACACATTTCCATCACACTTTCTCTCTGATTTCCTTTTGGTTTGCATTAATAAAATCATTGAAAGATTTGGGATACGGTCCCTCCTTGTTAATTTTTTCTCTCCATAGCAATTAAAAACTCTCGTGAATTATGCATCCATTAGGGGGTTATTAAAAGAAAAACCCTTGCGAAATATTTAGCAGCCTCGTATAGACCAGAACTTACTTTTAATCAGCACATCTGTGATAAAATGAGCAATGTTTATCACAAACTTACTGAGACAGATCAAGATCCTGAAATTCCCAGGGATCAAAAAAAGACGGAAAAATTACATGCAATATAGTTTGAGTTTTATTAAGAGGCAAGATACTGCAACACTCTCATTACAAGTGAACCCATATGTTGCCTTTGATCACCCTGCTTTTCGGAAACTAAAAAATTTGGCTTTAACTCTGCTCTGTGTCCTATGAAACACCCAGCGATGTTCACAAGATTTCAATGGATTTCCAGGGGACTGACAATCCAATGATCACCTCTGCCTCTAATGTCCTATCACCACTGAATTTTTCCTTTACTGTTCCCCTGTACCGTGAGCAAGTACTCTCCTCTGCTGTGTCACACGCACAAATAGGAAACTGTCATTTCCTGAATTCCTCAATTTTCTTTTCTTTCTTTCTTTCTTTCTTTCTTTCTTTCTTTCTTTCTTTCTTTCTTTCTTTCTTTCTTTCTTTCTGTCTGTCTGTCTGTCTGTCTGTCTTGCTTTGTTGCCCAGGCTAGAGTGAGTGCCGTGGCGTCAGCCTAGCTCACAGCAACCTCAAACTCCTGGGCTCAAGCAATTCTGCTGCCTCAGCCTCCCGAGTAGCTGGGACTACATATGCCCGGCTCATTTTTTCTATATATATTAGTTGGCCAATTAATTTCTTTGTATTTATAGTAGAGACGGGATCTCGCTCTTGCTCAGGCTGGTTTCGAACTCCTGACCTCGAGCGATCCGCCCGCCTCGGCCTCCCAGAGTGCTAGGATTATAGGCGTGAGCCACTGCGCCAGGCCTCCTCAATTTTCTTAACCCCTAAAAGGCGCCCCCCTGCCACACACACACACACACACACACACACACACACACACACACACTAGCAAGTGAGATTTGATTGTGTAAAGACCTGACTTAAGTTTTAAGGAGATGGAGAGGGTTCATGCTGCAGCAATGCAAACAATATAAAATGAAATGTTAGCCCGAGGCAGGAGGATCGCTTGAGCCCAGGAGTTTGAGGTTGCTGTGAGCTAGGCTGACGCCACGGCACTCACTCTAGCCTGGGCAACAAAGTGAGACTCTGTCTCAAAAATAAATAAATAAATAAATGAAATGAAATGTTAGACACTCCTATTATTTAAGTGCATTTTATCATATGCCCGAGTCAGTCTTGCTCTCCGTCCTTTGTCTCTTTCTCCTCCCTTTTAAGAGCAACCACCAAAACATCCGCCTGTCTATGTGAATATATGTTTGTGTATTTTTCTCTGAGAAAAGAAAAACAAAATGATGGGAGAGTTACCCACCAACTCGATAATAGAACTCACATGAGATCATGACATCAAGCACGGGACAGAACCCAAGTTTAATTTAGACACGTTTGATTTCCTCCCAAAGAGGAAAGAGTCATTCTTGCTGAGGAAAGGTTAGGTCAACCCACATAATTCTGGAAAGGAGAAAAAAGAGTGAGGAGAGGGAGAGGGAAAGGAATTTTATGTTCAGATTCTTTTTTTTTTTTTTTTTTTTTTTGAGACAGAGTCTCACTTTGTTGCCCAGGCTAGAGTGAGTGCCGTGGCGTCAGCCTAGCTCACAGCAACCTCAAACTCCTGGGCTTGAGTGATCCTTCTGCCTCAGCCTCCCGAGTAGCTGGGACTACAGGCATGCGCCACCATGCCCGGCTAATTTTTTATATATATATCAGTTGGCCAATTAATTTCTTTCTATTTATAGTAGAGACGGGGTCTCGCTCTTGCTCAGGCTGGTTTTGAACTCCTGACCTTGAGCAATCCGCCCGCCTCGGCCTCCCAAGAGCTAGGATTACAGGCGTGAGCCACAGCGCCCGGCCCGTATGTTCAGATTCTTTTCATGGATTTTAAGATGTGCAAATAAAGGTTTTGAACCATTAAAACGTGCTTTGCGCTGCCGATCTGTTTCTTTGACTCTGGCACCTCACTGAAACTGAATTACCTGGTCCCTAGCCTTTTAACCAGGTTAAAAAAAGTATCAATTATGAAATTCAACTGACTGACTGGGAAATAAGGAGGGGGATGACGAGAGGAACAGTTAGCTAACCACCACATTGTGTAATGTGCCTTATAGTCACTGCTTCGCTCCTACACATGCTCTAGTTATGACCAGGCAAATAAAAAAAAGACCCAAAAACCTTATTCTAGAGGTATTTGTTCTTTTTATTTTCCTGACGAAATGTTTAAGTTAAATTCATTTTCTCTATCACTTTCTCAGTTTTTGAAATGAAAGTGTGCACAAATGTTTCCCTCGGTATGTTTCACGTGTGATTGCTAACTGTCTGCCATCTGGTTTCTTGCCTGGGACTATTTGTGAAGTGAATTATTGACACAAGCTGCCATAAAGGAGTATCTTTGGCCATTCTGCCTCTCATCTTGCAGTAGCTGTGCAGGACAACAAAAGCCATTTGTTGACAAGTTTTTCATTTTCTTTTCTTTTCTTCCTGCTACATTCTTTCTCTCAGTTTCATGTGGACGTGAGAGTGCACTTTACCATGTTTTTTTCCTTTTATCCTGAAATAGGAAAAGGAGAATTTACTATAACTTATGCAAACGTCTGCAGGTTACCTGTGGCACTAACTGCTCTTTGTGGTTCTCGTTCTGTCAGCGCCTAGGTCACACCCTGTCACTCTTGCCCTCTTCGTCTTTCCATCACTTGCCATCAGCATCTCAAGCAGCGCTTCACTCACCTTCCTACACCTTTGCCACGTTGATTTCCTCTTCTGATCAGCAGAAACTAAATCAGAAGGGCAGAATCAAAGCCCCCCGCCCAGGCCAGATAACCAAGACTCTATCAAAGCGGGATCTTGAGAAACCATCCGATCAAGGAAAAGGCTCTTTCAGAGAAATTAATTTTAAGATTTCCCAGTGCCTTACATTTTATTGGGTGCGATGTTTAATTGGGTAAATAGTCTATCAAATGTAATGTCTAATCTTGTATATTATGTCAGAATTTGTGACACTAATGCACAGTAACGTAGTTTCTATGGGGAAGTATTCGTAAATATTAATTTTGATAAATTAAAAATTTCATATCCTGCTATAACGTAAATTACATTTAACTTAATTTTTTGCTTTGATCGTGCTGGATTTTGTCGACCTTCTGTTGTAATGATGGTGGTTCTGAAAAAGAGTTTACTTGCATGAAAGCTAGACAAAGCTACGTGAAGACTGACTCAGTTTGTTCTTGCTGCAAAACACATCGCCCCCAATCTTAATGGCTTCAAGCCGGCATTTATTACTGGTCTCAGTTGTGGGCATTGACTGGGCGGTTTTTCTCATTTAGGCTAACCGGCTGGGGCTGGATGATCTAGAACATCTTCACGCACCTGTCCAAGTTGGCTACGATGAGTGAGATGGCTGCCTCTTCTCTCCACAGATCCCTCACCCTGTAGGAGGTCAGCCCCAGCTCGATCACATCACGGTGACAAAGGGCTCCCCCGTGGCAAGAGAGGGCAATGTCCAAGGTACGAGTGCTTCAAAAGTCTCTGCTTGTGGCAAGTTTGCTATGTCCCTTTGCCTGTGCAAGTCACAGGGTTGAGCCCACGTCTAAGCGATGGAGAAATTGGCTTCGCCCCTTGTTGGGAGGAGCAAACGGCAAAGTCACTCTGCAAAGGCACATACGGGGGTGGGAGGGATTTGTGGTCACTTTGCAAACCACCACAATGACTATCACTATTTCTTGTCTTCATTACTTTATAGCCCTGTCTTATTGTGTAGTTTACCGGTATCCGTTTCTTGGAAAGTTTAAATTGGGTACTTCTGCATTTGTGTTTTTAAAAGGTGAACGTTTGGCTAAATAAATTTAAAATGGGAATTTTACTTTTTAAATTTAAAATCAGTTAAAATTCCTAGATTTTGCTCTTCTGAGTTCACAGCAGAGCTTTGAATGGCCTTTGAAGATACGGAAAACCTGCTTATCACGCTGTTTCCAAGGTCTTGGTTTGGGGACATTCAATATTTCTTGCAATTCAAAAGTAAGCCACGTGAATGTTAGAAATGTTGGATGCTCTGGTCATATCAACAAATGTGATTTGTGTGGCATTACTATGATTTATAAGGAATCCATCTAATGGGCAATGCTAAGCATTACTCATATCCCGAGGTGTATGTGATTACGCTGTTTTTACGATAGTAATATCAGTAGATTCCATGTTGACATTGATTGCCTTATCAAGATTTATCACTTGGCTTCACACTGCATTAAAATAATCACCGGCCAAAGTAAGATTATGTGTTCAATCTATTTATTTAGAATCTTTACACAACACAGTACCCTGAGTTAAGTTTAGATTACTATCACGCCTTGGTATATGCTGCTTGTTTCATGACTTGATTTCGTGAATATTACAGCTTTTTCACGTGATCACCATGATTTATCTTCCCAAACTGATCATTTCTTGATAATTTCTCTAAGACCATAGATCTCTGAAACTTGATTCTCTTTTCTTCTCTATTTCAGGCACTGCCTTACTGCTATAATATAACCAAACCGCATCCCTAATTTACACGAGAATAGATGTGCTATCTCTGGAATTACCACTGAATGGCTTCAATTTTTATTTTACACGGTTAACATAACTTTAAAGTTGGAAACCATAGCCCTATGAAACATTTAGCAAATACTCGGGCCACTCTTTGGAGCAGTGAAGGAACTTCTCAGAGGGATGGTTCATTGCCCTAGCTATGGGACATAGAGTCAGACAACTAGGAGATATATTCATTTTCATTTTTTTCTGGCATAGAAACACCATCTTTATTTTCATTTGCAAATGACACTGTTGCATCATTTATAGTTGACCTTATGATTATTAATTATCCCACTTTTTTCACATACGTAAAATCGTTACTAAAACATAGCAGAATATAGGTACCATCATTATCATCATAGCCTCAGAGGAAGATATTAGGGATAAATTGGGAAGATAACGGAGGGCAATTGCAGTTCAAATGAGGTTTCTGCTGTCTTACAAATATCTTTATTTGTTTGAGGCAAAAGCTGTACATATTTGGTCAATTAAAGCAATGACTTCTGCCCCACTGATATAGGGATAACACATCCGCATTTACCACTTTAGTGATGACATATAAAACTTATAGTCTCTAACATCACCGCAGTTGTTGAAAATAGTGATCGAGTCACCACCATTTTTCGTAGCCTTTGGGGTAACAAAGTTAAAAACTATATAGGTTTGCTAATTGCCAATGGCCTCACACTAAGACCTCTGAGTGCAAGCTGCGCTGCATCTACCCCAGAACCCAAGACTATTGCTTGCTTGCTTCCTTATTCTCTCTCTGTGTGTCTCTCTCCCTCTCTCTGTCTCTCTCTCCTCTCCCGTTTGTTCTCTTCTCTTTTTTTCCTTCTCTCTTTACGTTCTTCCTTCCAACCCCTCCCTCCCTTACTTCTTTCCTCCCTGTATTTGGCTGTAGACCTTGGTTATTTAGTAATTAAAATATGATGCATGGATTTTCTGGGTGACAACTTCAAAAACAGTAGTAGGTAGTAGAAAACTCCAGGGCTCCATTCCTCCACAAAAGCAACTAATGAGCTGGCAAAAACCGTCAGAATCAACTTTTGCAGATCGCCGGACTCTAGTCAAAACGTTGCAACCACCAGGGAAAGAACAGGTGAAGAAAGGAGGTGCTGCTGTTATGGTAAGAGAGCAGTGACATCCCCCAGTACGCAGATCAGCAGCAGCCATGAGGACCACAGCCAGCACACCTGGGCCAGGTAGCTAGTGCCAGCAGCAGCAATGTGGACCTTCTTCCCAAAGAAATTGCTTGTCCGTCTCAACCTGTGGAATGGCTCCCCGAAGAGCCAGCAAAAGGGCTGTCCTTTGTTTCACCCGACTCTTAAGAGTTCCCGGGGCCAGGGATTGGGGGAGGAGTTGATTAGATACACGCAGGAGGGAACATTTGGGGTGTTGGAAATGTCGTGGTGGTGGCAACCGGCTGTATGCACCTGCAAAAATTCATAGGACAGTACACCAAAAAGGTGTGAATTTTACAGTATGAAAATTGTACCTCAATAAACCTGAGTTACAAAACAAATACACCTAAACAAAAGTAAGGAGTAAAATAGTAAAGAGCAATACATGGGAGGCAGGATTGGATTCCAGCCGAGGACAAAGGGAAGTCCCAGGATGACAGCTGTGCAGTCAGTCAGCCTAGAGAGAACCAGCCCGACAGACAGGACAGAGGACAATAAGGGAGATAGTTTAAAATATTACCATGATGACATTACAGAAACTAACCAAATGAAAAGAAACCGGGCCATTTTTAACACAGGGTGGGGGGGGGACCCCTCAGAAATGAATAGAATCTAATAGAACCATAAAGGGAGGGTGAGGCGGGGAAGGCAGAGCAGATAGTGTTGTAAAAGAGCTAAATTCTTGACGACGCATCAGTAATTAATGTCTATGAAATATGAATCAAGGCCGGGTGAGGTGGCTCACGCCTGTAATCCTAGCACTCTGGGAGGCCGAGGTGGGCGGATCGCTCAAGGTCAGCAGTTCAAAACCAGCTTGATCAAGAGCGAGACCCCGTCTCTACTAAAAATAGAAAGAAATTAATTGGTCAACTAAAAATATATATAGAAAAAATTAGCCGGGCATGGTGGCGCATGCCTGTAGTCCCAGCTACTTGGGAGGCTGAGGCAGGAAGATCGCTTAAGCCCAGGAGTTTGAGGTTGCTGTGAGCTAGGCTGATGCCATGGCACTCTAGCCCAGGCAACAGAGTGAGACTCTGTCTCAAAAACAAAACAAACAAACAAAGAATCAAGAAAGAAAGAAAAAAAGACAAAAGAGAGAGGGGAAAAAAAAAAAACAAGAGAGAGAGAGTTTCCTGGTGGAGCCCAGTGGACACCCAGAGTTTAGGAGATGGGTCAGAGTGTCCCGGCAGCTGCGGTTTGCAGGGCAGAGGACGAGAGAGAAGAGCTGCAGAGGGAACGAACCCTGGGTATCCACAGAGGGTCTCGCCTGACTAGTCGAGCAGTTGGCAGACAGACCACTGATGAGCACAAGCATTGTGAGGGAACTACCCTGAGGCCAGGGGAAGTACCCCCCTCAAACCCGCTAAGAAAATGCAAGGTAACTCTGCCCAGTGCTCGAGCAGGGCAGGGACTGGTGGCTGTTCCCACCCGCCAGGACGGAGAGTCTCATCATCGGCCAGGGCGCTCAGAAGGGTCTCGCCTCCGTAGCGTGGGAAAATTCATCGTACACTAAGAGCTGCCCTGGCCCCAAGCGGCACATCTTCAAAGCAAGACTTCAAAGCAAGGATCAAACTGTTTCCAAGTAACTTAACAGCATCCCAGAACACAGCTCATGGACATGTCTAGGAAAACAGAAATACCCAGCAGTCTAGGAAAAAGGCGCAACGTCTTGCATCGAGTCGAAAACTACCAGGGGTGCACAGAAGCAGGAAAATGCAACCCATTATGAGGAGAGAAACCAGGCAGCGAAAGGCGTCCAGATCGGCGAGAAAGAAGAAAAGCTGCCTCTGTTTGCAGACATGACCGTCTATGTAGAAGATCTGACAAAGGAGCTACTAGACTGATTAGTGAGTTCAGCAAGTTGGCAGGACACGTCGTGTTTTAGAGAGAGTAAGGACAAATGCAAACTGTTAATAAGAATAAGAGGCTTAATTCTCCCTGTTGAAGATTAAGGGAAGAGACTCCTCCTCCTCTCCTTTGTCAAAGCAGCTGTCGCCAACCTTTTTGGCACCAGGGACCGGTTTCCTGGAAGACAATTTTTCCATGGACCTGGGGGTGCGGGGGCGGGGGGGATGATTCAAGCACATGACATTTTATTTCTATCACTATTGCATGGTAATATATAATGACATAATTATACGACTCACCATAACGCAGAATCAGTGGGAGCCCCTGAGCTTCTTTTCTTGCAACTAGGCGGTCCCATCTGGGGGTGATGGGAGACAGTGACCGATCTGACAGGAGGCGGACGGAGCTCAGGTGGTGATGGGAACCATGGGGAGTGGCTGTAAATACAGATGAAGCTCCGCCCACTGCTGTTTGGCCGGGTTCCTAACAGGCCACAAGCCGGTACCGGTCCGCAGGGGTTGGGGACCACACTGTCAAAGCATTCACTTCAGAGAATTTTTAAGTTCTTTCTCTGTCTCTTTTGAAAAGGGCGTACACATTCTTAAAAGCTAAAAAGCTTCTTGGCAGCTTTGTCACCCAGGAAGGTCTTTTTCAAGGACCTAGGAACCCTCTCTTTGAGATGTAAACATCAGGGGAGAGAGCACCCCTATCTGCCAGTTTCTGCGTGAGGACTGAAGCCTAACTTCAGTGGGCACCTTGCTCCCAGTTGCAAATGTAGCTCCTTTCATAAAGATATGAGAACTCTTTATTATTTTTTTTTTTTCTTTTGGATGAAGTCAATTGTACTAGTCTGCTCAGGCAGCTGTAACAAAGAACCACGGACTGGTTGGCTTAAGCAGCACACATTTGCTTCCTCACAGTTCTGGAGGCTACGCATCTATGGTGAAGGTCCCGGCAAATTTGGTTTCTGGTGAGGGCTACCTTCCTGGCTTGTCCACCGCTGTGTCTTCACAAAGCTCCGCCCCAGTGGGTGTGTGCTGAGAGACAGCACGAGAGCTCTCTTGTCTTTTCTTATAAGCACGCTAATTATATTGGATGAGAGCCCCGAACCTAAGACCTCCCGTAGCCATAACTACTCCTATTCCTCTAGAGGCCCCATCTCCAAATACAGCCACACTGGGGGTCAGGACTTGAACATATGAATGGGGGGGGGGTGGCGGGGAGAGGACACAAAACATTCAGTCTGTAACACCAGTTAACTAACACATTTGGTCACCCCAATTACCAGGTAAATTTAGCATGAACTATGGACAAGAGATGGTGCCATCAAATCATCTCACTTGCCGACTAGCTACTGTCAGTCTTGAGAGCCTGTGTACAATGGGTTGTATCTGCTTGGCTCTGTAAAAGGGTGAGATTTCTTTCTGTCTTTGCAGTCTTTTAGCAGATTGCCCATGATGTGCATCACATTCTGGTGCAATGCTTATTCAATAATAAAACTGTTTTCCACCTTTGTGGAGACGCTACCGGAGTTGGCAGGTGATTTTGTTTTTAATTGTATTTTCCCAACACTACAACCCTCCCTCCCCCAAAACACTTAACCAATCGTCCTGGCACTTTTCTTCACTGATCTGAAACGGGACTGGGAAGCCACAAAATTTTTATTCTAGTGTTTCTGGATTGTTTGCTCTTGTCATGCAAACAAAGTTTCTTCAATTTTCGCCTGGAAGCAGATCCAGCAGTGACAAGGATGTGGGGAAACCGGCATTCTGGTGGGAGGGCACAATTTCTAAAGAGCAACTTTGCACTGCAGACCCAGAGCCTTAAACAAGTAAATAGAAAGTAATTCTACCTCTTGGGATCCATGTGAAGGAAACAACCATTCATGCAGCGATGTTTATACAAGACTCCCTATGAATCCTTATGTCTGATAGGGGAAAAAATTAGAACAAGTTACGTGCTCAACAATTACATTGTAATGCATCTTTCACGCATCCATTCAATAACATGGTTTTGAAGCTCTTCAGAAAGAGGTGAAGCTCCAAGGTCACCATAAAAACATTTCGGGCAAAAGGCCTAGTATTAAACCTGCAAAACCTTATATGTTTGTATGACTGCTGTACATTTAATGTATAATAAAACTATAAAAGTACAAAAGTATTTCAAAATGCTGACGGGTAATTAATGCTGAGACAGGACCCAGACTCAGTTGGTTTTCATCTTCTTGCGTTTCCTAAACTATCTTCCATTACCTTGCACTACTTGACTCTCCGAATCCCAGGGTCTCTGCGCCAACCCGAGGACAAAGGTGAGAAAACCCGGACGCGCAACAGCTGAAAAGAAACTCAAACACAGAAAAGTAGCTCCGTTTTATTTTCAGTGGTAACAAGCATTTACGCAGCAATCCGAACGAGTGGGTAGAGAGCACCCAAGGGTCAGTGCAGTCAAACAATTAGCTTCCCCCCCACCCCCCGCCCAATAAAGTGGCCACTACTACAGGAATCATTGACCTAGGGAGGGCTGCGCTGCCCAGGAACAGACACAAGACCGGACTTCAACCGCCCTTTCCCCGCAGAGGCTTAGCGAAAATCCGGGCACAAAGCGCTGCATGGTCTGTCTGCACCACCACGGAAAGCTGGTTGAGCAAGGAGGTGACAGAAATTTGGAGGAGGCCAGAGTTTTCAGCAGTTACTGGGCTAAAAGTGAGGGAAAAGGAAAATCACATTAGCGGAGCTAACTCCTCATTTCCCCCGACCTCCAGCCCTAGCCCCAGCCCCAGCCCCAGCCCCGTGGCCATTCGACCTAATCCTTAGGTGTCTTGCTTAGAGCGCTCCCGTCAGGCAGCGACAGGCTCAGCACAGGCTTAACCCTTAGGTGTCTCCACGCGTTCAACAGCGCCCCCCCCTCGAGCTGAGACTGCCTCCATCACCGGCTGCCAGTCCCACTCAGCCCCGCCCCTTCCTGGCACTTACAGAACCAGGCCACTGCCAATCACTGCGAACTCCCGGTGGACCGTCCCTGCGAGGTGTCCGCCACCTGGGGCCAGGTACAGGTGGGCAATCTCCGCCTCCACGAAGGGCAGGAAAGGCTCTGTGAGGGCGCTGGTGGAGATGCCGTTAAGGCGACTTCGTGCCTCGGGCGTCCTTCCTCTGAGGCCGTCCCTCAGCCCACCCGGGACCCCTCACACACCATCTCTTCAGGACGTCCCCCCTGCCCGGCCCCTCGAATCTCTCCTTGCCCGTCCAAGGCCATCCGTGCCCTGACCCTGGGAGCTCTTTGCAAAGGATACGACTCCAGCACTCTGCGCCCAGGGCCTCCTTCCGAGGCTGAGGCCGACACCGTGACCCGGGTCTCTTCACCCTGCCCTGGAGCGTGCGATGCCCCCTCAACCGAGGGAGCCTGTCAGCCACAGCGCCCTCCGGTCTCGCGCCGCCGCATCCTGCAGTGCCTCTGGGGCCTGCAGGGACACCCCCTGCCCCAGCATCGCTCGCCTCACCGCCTGCGCCTCCCGCTGCACCTGCGTCTGGGGCCTGCATGGCTGCTCGCTTCTCCCTCAGAGCCCACCGGGAAGCCAGCCGCCCTGCCCAACAGCCGCTGAAGCGCTCAGGCTCCCGCACGACGCTCCGCCCCTTCTCCCACAATGCACCGCGGGATGGCCACTGCGCCGGCGCACTCGGGCTGCATGCGGTCGGTTCCCGCCAAGCCCGCCCTGCCGCCTGCGCGCCCCTGTCGGGCCAGTTGTCGGCGCTGCGGAGACTGAGGCGCCCTCGGGAGGTCCGCCGGCCGCTGGGCTCAAGAGGCGCTGCAGGCTCCCCAGGGCGGGACCTCGGCAGGGGCGGAACCTCGGACCTCTGAACCTGGGCAGGAGCGCTTCGGGTGCAGGTGGCGGCCGGGAGGGGGCGGGGCAGAGCGGAAGGAGTCCAGACGGCCAGAGAGCAGAAAGTCGGGCGGTGTGTGGCTGGGCAAATGGGGCGGAGACAGACGACCTGAGTTAGCCTGGAGGGGAGAATGGCCACCGCAGTTGAGGACTTGGAGCGGTGTGCACAGAGGGAAAAATCTTGTCCATTCCCTGTGGTCCCTCTGTGTGTCCAAAGTCCCCCCATTTGTAAACGGCCAGGGCGAGGGTGGCAAGCTGGGGGAAACTGGAGCGGATCACAGAGCCTGTGCCAGTCTCCAGCTTCGCAGACTCCAAGAATGACAGGCCGTTCGAATGAGCTCCTAACCGCCAAGCAGCCACCTACCCCGGGCCAGCTCCGAAACTCACTTCCCTGGAGGATGGGTTCCAAGAGCGCCCAAGTGCCCGTGGTGGCACCACCAAGAGGTGAATGGCAACTTTCCACTCCCAAGGCTTTCCCGGCGTCTCCCAAAGCACGCTACGCCAGGCACTAAGGGGCTACCCACCCCCACAACCCCTCCGACCCCTCCCCCAAATAAAGCCAAAAAATATGAGCTTAAAGGAAAATGTCTCCCCAAATTGCGAGGTTATTATTGATGCTTGTGCTCATGGCTGGCCCCTAGCACCACCCCACCCGCGTGACCTCCCTGGAAATCAGTGCTGCAGCCGCTTTCATCCTCCCTTCCAGCCGTCAACAATACTCCTCTCCTGTCCCCGTCCTTCATAGTCCTACTCTCAGCCATGGGACAAAATAGTCTGTTGGATCCTTAATGATTTAGTACTCAGTGCCGCTCACTCCCCCCAGTGTGTGAATACATTTTAACAGGGAGCCGACGATATAATCCACCAACCAAAGAAAAAAAATCTTCACTGACTGACAGTCTATGAGCCGAGGGGAGAGGTATTACAGAAGGAGGAACCACGGTCTCACGGGTACTCCCAGGTGGGGGACAGGATGGAGACAGGAAGCTAAGATTTCAGGATAAAACCTGTGAAAGCAATCCAAATCCAAACGCCTTGATTGAGCTCCTGTAATCAAAGGCACTATGGAGATCCAGACTTGTCACGATGGTTATTGTTAGGGTGTGAAGTTTGCACGCGGGTGAGAAAGATTTCTCAGACAACGTTTAGGATACACAGAAGCGCAAAGTTTATTTACTCCTTCTCCGAAGAGAGAGAGGACACAGCGCCAGTGACTCTTTATTAGGCCACGCTGGGGACGGGGGACTTATGACTGCAGCCCGATTAGCAGAAGACAGCTGAGAAACTGCTATGTTAGCCTTTTCTGTTTCTCACGTAGCAGATTGATAGCAGAAATTAGTTTCTTCTTTTCTCTTGATAACGGGAGGCAGCTGGTGCCATCTCTCCTGGAGGAAGCGGGAAAGAGTTGGAACTCCTACTGTCTGCTCAGCAACTTTTTGAAGGCCATTTAAACAAAACAAAACAAAACAAAACAAACAAAAAACCCTTTTTACAGGCCGTGAATTTGTGATGGCAGTCCATCAGGTAGTGTACCCTTTCCTCCCCTCTCCCACAAACTCTTTTTCCTTTTGGAATGTGCATTGACCAGCTCTAGTGAACGTAAAGGAGGATTTACACCTTCTTTTGTTTGTTCAGCTTCCTTCAGTTGCCAGGTAAACATCTCTGTGGGATAGATATTCCTGTTACTAACCTCAGAGGCAGGTTTTATGCTACTCTCAGTGACTGCGAGTTAAAAATGTATTTTCTTGTTAGCCGTTAGCAAGACCGTTCTTTCAGATATTACTCCACTTTTTCTCGACGTGCTCTAGGCACGTTCTCTCGCCCTCCGTGTGCTCCCTGCCTGGAGGACACTGCTTCCCCCCTGCCCCCGATCTCTGCCAGTGGCGTTGACCCATCATTCTCCTGTGCGAGGCCCAGCCCCCCAAATCTCAGGGCCAGGAGGTGACACAGGCCTTGTCTTGCTTGGTTCCTCTGTGCTGTTCCCAAGCCACTCTTCTACCTGCTGTGCTGGTTACTGCCCCTTCCCCCACATCCAGTCAGCTGTCCTGCCCTGCTCCCCGCCCCAGAAAGCTGCCCCATGGTGGATGGTGCCACTCAGGGGGCTCCCTTGTTCTGCCCCTTGGGCTAAGCCCATGGAAGGCACAGGACACTACAGGTTAGGAGAACAGACAGCCAAAGATATTTGATCCCCCTGCAACCTCCAGGCCTCCCTACAGCTCGGGGAGCAGCAGAATTCCTGGAAAAGGCTCTCAGTCTCACCCGGGTGCAGTAGCACCAGCCCCTGTCCTTGTGCCTTGAAGCCTAGGTCTGGTAACGGCTCTCCTTGGTGCCTGACCATCCCTTCTTAGCAGTAGTGCGCTGATAAATGTTTGATGACTGCTTCTCTGAGGGTGTGTGTGTGTGTGTGTGTGTGTGTGTGTGTGTGTGTGTGGAGGGGGTGGAAAGTAGGCATACACACACACACACACACACACACATAACCTTATTACAATTGTGACTCACATAAAGCATATGGCACACAATTAACAAACAATAATAAAATATAAAATATTCTTTATTGTAAGTTCCACGTACCCAATGCATTCTCACAGGTTGCTTTAGCAGCCTTTGCCAAGCTCTTGTACCTGTGACCAGTCTATGTTTGAAGGTGATGAACACTTACCGTTCTGACACGAATGATGGTTGGTATTTTCATTCACATTACCGAGACAGCCAAAAGTGGAAGAAAGCCCTTCACACCTTCAGCAAGGATGCGAATGACCTGTTTGCTGAGTCAGATCACCGTTTTTGGTGAATAAGAGAAAAATATTTCCTCAAGGTGTCAGGCTATTCGCAATGTGACCACGGCAGACACATCACACTTTTACGTGGAAACTCACATCTCTGTGACTTGCAGAGAGAGCAGATGTAGCAGAGTCCGCCTCACTCTGCTTTCCGAGCCACATACCAGTGCAACTAATTGGCCCAGCGTAGGCCGCATCCTGTGAGGCAGCACCGAATGTTCCTTCCAAAGGAGCCAGGGACATGTAGTTTTCATCCACCCAGCGTCTGCTGTTGAAGAAGGCTCACTAGACCAAGGTGGGGTTGGATGGTGAGGAGCCAGACCACAGAACGCACCACAGTCCTCCCCTGGGCTCCTCCACATCCATATGTACACTTCCTACGATACGCAGTAATCGCGAACACTTACTATACATTCCAGATGCTGTTTCAAGCGCTTTACACATATCAATCCATTACTTACGTTTTCAGATGTTAATAGCAGCAACAACTGCCTGCCTGTCATAATGCCACCATCCTTCAAACGAATAAAAATACACACACTCTCTTCCCATCAGCACGGACTCAAAGCCTCACTCATCTCTTGGTAATGTTTGTTCCATCTCTAGTTCGTTGATGATATTGTGTGGATAACCAATAATCTGTGGAATAGGTCCTTGCCTGGGAGAGTGGCCACTGCGTTGGTGCTCTGAGGCTTGGACCCTGGCTAGCCAGAAAATAAACCTCCTCTTGTGTGATTGCATCCTCGATGTCCCTGCTTTTCTGTCTGGTGGGGCTGTGGAAGGTCGGTCCCTAACATTTGGGGGCTCGTCCGGGACTTGCCTTCCCCACAGACTACCGGATAGAATTCAGGGCTGGGGGAGGAGTGTGAAAATCCACCCCCGGACTAGCCGGGTGTGGTGTTGGGCAAGGGACGCGGAATCCCCTTGCAGGACCCCGGATCAAGACGCCGGCACAGGACCTAGGCGGACGCGCTGGTGGGTCGCCGGTCAGAACCAGGCGGAGACGTCCTCTGGCCCCGTTGGGACTCCGGAGCTGACCTTGTAGCCAAGGGCTCGGTCAGGAGGAGACCGGGGAGTAGGTCCGGACCAGGTTAGGTTGTCTGTTTACCTCACTGTCCACTTGTCTGTTGTCTGCTTTGTTTGTCGCCGGCTTTCTGTTTGTGTGTGTGAGTGAGTGTGACATCTCTCGTTGGCTTGTTGGAGTCTCTGGGTTCTGTGGTTTCAGCCCGAGAACCCATCAGGGTTGCATGGGTTTTCTGGCTGGGGCCGTGGAATCAGGGGACCCACGAAAAGATCCGTGGGGGCGACTAGAACCCCCAGGTGAGTATTCCCCTGCATGGGCTGGCAGCACACAGTGTATCTCCTGCCGCCCGTGCCAGGAGTGGCTCGTGCGGGAGGGGCACGGCCGTTACCTCCGTAGGGAGTGTGAAAGGCTAGGGATTCAGATCCTTGTCCCCAGTGCCCCAACTGCAGACTATCGGTTTGCACAACTGCCTATTATCCACTAGCCATGGGACAGGCTCTAACAACGCCGTTGTCCATCCTGGTGAGCCATTTTAAGGATGTCAGGGCAAGGGCACACAACCTGTCCCTGGAAGTCAAGAAGGGAAAGTTTGTTACCCTTTGTGAGGCCGAGTGGCCCACGTTTGGAGTGGGGTAGCCCAGGGAGGGCTCGTTTGATGCCTCCTTGATCAAAAAGGTAAAAGGGGTGGTATTTGGCCACCACGGCCACCCTGATCAGATCCCCTATATTGTGGTCTGGCAAGACTTGGTTCTAGACCCGCCACCCTGGCTGAAGGCCCTCCTACCTGCCCCGAGGGTAAAGGCGGAAGTTCTGGCAGTTGAAGAGGTCAGAAAGGAGAGGGCACGCAGTCCGAGGTCCGTTGGGATGCCAGTGTTGCCGGACTCCAATCTCCGAGAATCTGAGAGACCTAATTAATCTTTTAGACTCTGTTCTTTTTACTCATCAGCCCACCTGAGGTGATTGCCAGCAGTTGCTTAAGGTGCTCTTCACAACGGAGGAAAGAGAAAGGATTCAGGGGGAGGCTCGGAAGCTGGTTCCAGGGAAGAACGGCAGACCTACTACAAACCCGAGAACCATCAACTGAACTTTTCCCCTTGAACGGCCGCTTTGGGACTACAATGAGGCTGAAGGTAGGGATCGTCTCCGGGTCTACCGCCAGACTCTGATGGCCGGTCTCCGAATGGCGGCGCGAAAGCCGACCAATTTGGCCAAGGTAGGAGATGTTCGTCAGGGGCCGGAGAGCCCGGCAGCATACTTAGAGAGGATCATAGAGGCCTTCCGGCAGTACACCCCCATAGATCCCACAATGGAGGAGAATAAGCCGCTGTTATGATGGCGTTTGTCAATCAGGCGGCCCCCGACATTAGGCGCAAGGTGCAGAGAATAGATAGATTAGGCGAGAAGACTCTGCAGGACCTGTTAGAAGTGGCGGAGAAGGTCTATAACAATAGAGAGACGCCAGAAGAGAGGTTAGAGAGGATCAGGATAGAAGATAGGAAATTCCAAGCTGGGGAAGCACGGAAAGCAAACAGAGAGATGGCTACAATCCTGCTAGCCGCCACAAGAGGGGGGCACATAGGGTCAGAGGATAGGGAAAGGCCCCGGCGGGAGAGGCTAGGAAGGATCAATGTGCCAATTGCAAGGAGCATGGGCATTGGGCCCGAGAGTGCCCCAAAAAGAAAGGGGGGCGAAGACTTAGAGGTCCTGAAAAAGTCATGGTTGCAGGACAGGTGACAGATGAATAGGGAAGACGAGGTTCTGTCCCCCTCCCCGAACCTAGGGTAACTTGGCAAGTGGAGGGGAACCCAGTCAGCTTCCTCATAGATACAGGAGTAGAACATTCGGTACTAACGGAAGACACAGGAAAATTGTCCAGTAAGACCAGTTGGGTGCAGGGGGCAACAGGAGCCAAACTATATCGGTGGACCACATGGTGGAGATTGGATTTGGGTTCAGGACAAATGAGTCACGCCTTTATGGTCATCCCTGAGTGCTCCACGCCACTACTGGGAAGAGACATCCTTACCAAGCTAAGCTTAAGGCTCAAATTCATTTTGAAGAAGAGGGAGCAATAATAACTGATAATAAAGGCAATCTCATCAACAGCCCCCGGGTCACTCAGATCCTGACCCTGACACAGGCAGATGAATATAGACTGTACTAGCCCACAAAAAGCAGAGAGGAAGGCATGGAGCAATGGCTCTGTGAATTTCCCATAGCGTGGGCCGAGACAGGGGGCAAAGGATGGGCAAAACACCGGCCGCCTCTTTACGTTGAGTTAAAACCCGGAGCCGAGCCAGCCCGAGTCATACAGTACCCCATGTCCCAGGAAGCCAGAGTGGGAATTATGCCCCACATTCGGAGACTCCTGGACAGTGGGATTCTCCGAAAATGCCAGTCGGCCTGGAACACCCCCCTGTTGCCGGTGAAGAAACCGGGGGGGGGGGGGGGAGGGTAAGGACTATAGGCCTGTGCAAGACCTCAGGGAAGTCAATGCAAGGGGCCCTGGATATCCACCCCACAGTCCTTAACCCCTATACTCTGTGAGCTCTCTCTCTCCCACGCTGTCTTGGTATACCGTCCTAGACCTAAAGGATGCCTTCTTTAGCCTGGCGGTGGTGACACGCAGCCAGGAGATTTTTGCCTTTGAGTGGCGGGACGACGAGAGAGGAATTCATGGGCAGCTGACTTAGACGAGACTGCCCCAGGGGTTTAAAAACTCGTCTACCCTGTTCAATGAGGCCTTCCATGATGACCTTGGTGAGTACCAAACTAATCACCCAGAGGTGACTCTGCTGCAGTACGGGGATGACTTGCTGTTAGCTGCACCTAACCCCCGGGCCTGCCCAGAGGGCACCAAAAACTTATTCAAAATATTAGGCGAGTTGGGGTACCAAGCCAGTGCAAAGAAGGCTCAAATTTGCAAGGATGAAGTCACCTATTTGGGATATAAAATAAAAGGTGGCTAACCGAGGCAATGAAGCAGACTGTGTTAAAGATACTCACTTCAGCCTTGAGCCGAGAACTGAGGGAATTCCTGGGGTCGGTGGGTTCCTGCCACCTCCGGATTCCAGGGTTTGCGGAAAAGGCTCGACCTCTGTATGAAGGGTGTAAGGCGGGGCGAGCATGGGAGTGGACTGTGCAAATGGAAGACGCTTTTCAGGCCCTGAGGGCAGCCATGCTGGAAGCCCCGGCCCTAGCACTCCCTGATCCTACAAAAGAGTTTCACCTGTTCATAGATGAGAAGAGGGGAATAGCCAAGGGGGTACTCACGCAGGCCCTGGGACCCTGGAAGAGACCGGTGGCGTACTTGTCAAACAAAAAACTAGATCTGGTGGCGGCGGGGTGGCCAGCGTGCTTGCGAATCATCGCAGCCACGGCCCTGTTGGTCAGAGACGCTGATAAGCTCACCCTAGGGCAGCGGGCAGTTCACCACCCCGCACGCCATAGAGGGGGTTCTGAAGCAGCCACCGGGACGGTGGATCACAAATGCGAGGCTGACTCCTCATTACCAAGGGCTTTTGCTGGACGCACCCTGCATCGAGTTCCGGACCCCTGCCGCCTTGAATCCGGCTACGCTTCTGCCAACCCGCGATGCAGCCGCACCTGAACATGATTGCCTTGAGATCCTAGGCGAGACCCAGACGACCCGTAGATACTTGAAGGATCGCCCCCTTCCAGGTAGCGACCTGACCTGGTTCACGGACGGAAGCAGTTTCGTCCGGGACGGACGCAGGTGCGCAGGGGCGGCCATAGTAGATGACCAAGGTAAACTTGTCTGGGCGGCATGCCTTCCGCAAGGGACATCTGCTCAGAAGGCAGAACTAATAGCGCTGACGGAGGCTCTTAGCCGGGCCCGAGGAAAAAGGCTGACGGTGTACACTGACAGCCGCTATGCCTTTGGGACTGTGCACATACATAGGGCCCTCTACAGGGAAAGGGGCTTCATCACGGCAGAGGGAAAAGAAATTAAGCACAAGCCTGAAATACTCCACTTACTGGAGGCTGTTTTGCTGCCAAAGGCAGTGGCGGTAGTCCATACCCCGGGACACCAGAGCGGGGATTCCGTGGAAGCACGGGGCAATCGGAGAGCGGACGCTGAAGCTAAGAAGGCTGCAGAAGGCACTCCGCAGCCAAACATCCTGCACCTTAGCCTGCCACCCCCGGGCATGGGACAGTTGCCTCCTCTGCCGGACTATTCCAGTGTAGATGAGGTCTGGGCCTCAGAGCAGGTACGTGTAAGCAAAAGTGAAGATGGCTGGTTGCGGGACGAAGGGCATCGCCTAATAGTGCCAGAACTCTTAGGACGCCACCTGTTAGAACACCTGCATCAGACCACACATCTAGGGAAGAGAAAGATGCTGCAACTGCTGGACACTGCTCAACTAAGGTTCAAGTCACAAGGACGGGTTCCAGATGACATCGTCAAAAGTTGCCGAGCCTGTCAGGTCATGCATCCGGGGAGGACCAGAGGGACCCACGCAGGTACGAGGGAAAGGGGGAGGCAGCCAGGACTATTTTGGGAAGTGGATTTCACAGAGGTCAAGCCTGGAAAATACGAGTACCGATATTTACTGGTCATGGTAGATACGTTTTCCGGATGGGTAGAAGCCTTCCCTACGAAAGGAGAAACAGCTTTGACAGTAGCTAAGAAAATATTAGAAGAAATAGTCCCCAGGTATGGACTACCGGAAGGGATAGGATCAGATAATGGACCTGCGTTTGTGTCTGTCAGGTTAGTCAAGGGCTGGCCCAGGCTATGGGGATAGATTGGAAATTACATTGTGCATATAATCCCCAGAGCTCTGGGCAGGTAGAGCGAATGAATAGAACAATAAAGGAGACCCTGGCTAAATTGGCCCTGGAGATTGGCGGAGACTGGGTGACCCTCCTTCCCTTCGCCCTGTTCTGAGCCCGGAACACCCCTTATCACTTGGGTTTAACCCCTTTTGAAATCATGTACGGCACACCCCCTCCTGTAGTTCCTAGGATGAGCCCTGAGGCTCTTCCGGGACATCCCAAAGAAGTGTTACAAGCGGTGCAGGCTCTGCAACGTGTCCACAGTCAAGTATGGCCGGCCCTCCATGCTATCTACCGGCCTGAGGAGGAGGGTGCCGGACACCCGCTTCACCCACACCAGCCGGGCGACTGGGTGTGGGTGAAACGGCATAACAGCAGAACCCTCGAGCCGAGGTGGAAGGGCCCCTGTCAAGTTATTCTTGTTACCCCCACTGCTCTTAAGGTCGATAGAATAGCGACCTGGATACACCACTCCCACGTGAGACCTGCTAATAAAAAAAAGACCAGGAGCGGTGCCAGGACCAGTGGAAAGCAACTGCAGACCCGAAGAATCCTCTGAAGACCAGACTGACCCGCGTGGCGGCGACAGCCCAGGACTGCTGACACAGACTTGGACTGGGGTTGTGGCATCTAAGGATTGACTGGGTGACAAACATGGACGGGTCTCGGTGGGGGTTGGTTGTTGTGTTTTGGGGATGTTGTGTTTTTGGTCTAATGTTTTTGGGATGGAGACCTACAGCTGTACTTACCGCCCCGAACCCCCACCAACCCCATAACCTTACATGGGTCTAAAGATTACTGTATAATGGTGTTAGTGTTCCCAAAAATAATATACCACACTGAGGAGACAATGTATGAGGGCATAGTAGGGCGAAGAGTCACCAACCTAATTTTTGAAAGAAAAAGAGAGCCCTTCACAGCCATAACCCTGGCTACTCTTTTTGGCTTAGGGGCAATAGGGGCAGGAACTAGTATCTCTTCTCTGGCAATGCAGCAAAGAGGGTTTAATACTCTGAGGGCAGCCGTTGTTGAAGATATTGCAAGGATAGAAGATTCAATCTCACACCTAGAAAAGTCACTAACCTCCCTATCCGAGGTAGTGCTCCAGAACCGGACGGGGTTAGATCTAGTATTCCTCCAGCAAGGAGGACTATGTGCTGCCCTCACAGAAGAATGTTGTTTCTATGCAGACCATACGGGAGTTGCTAGAGAACCTATAGCTAAGGTCAGGGAAGGGCTTGCCCGCCGCAAACGGGAATATGAACAGCAAGCAGGTTGGTTTGAGTCTTGCTTTAACAGTTCCCCCTGGTTAACAACGCTACTATCCACCCTACTAGGCCCACTCATTATGCTAATCTTAGTCCTTACTTTCGCGCCATGTGTAATTAATAGACTAGTAGCTTTTGTGAAAGAACAGATAAACACTGTCCAGCTACTAGTATTGCAACAACAATATCAGCAGCTATGGTCAAGTGCTATAGAACTAGAGCACCTAAGAGACCTTGAGGACGAGCAGGAGTGCTCGTCTGCTACCTAGAGAAAGGGGGGAATGTAGGGCAGATGAAGGGCAGAGGAATTTTTCCAATTGTCGGGAATTTACTTGGGTGGGGCAATGAGCTAACCGCAAACTTTTGCTTCTGGTCATTGCTTGCTTGCTACACTGCTGTATGGGGAATTATGGGATGAGGTCATTGAAGCACGGGCGACTGGCCCATCAGGCAATAGAGGGCAACCAACCCACCAATTATTTCAAAAGGCAATAGTGGGCAACCAATCATTTTAATGGTCAACGCATGATCCATGCATAGTCGGCTTGTGCGCAGCTTGTGCACCATGGGGATAAAAGGCATGCCGTTGTTCCGGTCGGGGTCCTTGCCTGCGAGAGTGGCCACTGCGTTGGTGCTCTGGGGCTTGGACCCTGGCTAGCCAGAAAATAAACCTCCTCTTGTGTGATTGCAAAAAGAATAAAAATAAAAAAATAATCTGTGGAATAAATTATAAAGTTACCTCCACCAACATAACCAGTGTCTTAGTTTGCTCTGTGCTGCTACAACAGGACACCTGAGGCTGGGTAATTTCTAGACAACAGAGATTTATCCCTTACAGTTCTGGAGACTGGGAAGTCCAAGGTCAAGGGGCCCGTATCTGGCGAGTGCCTCCAGATCACTGTGTCATCCCATGGCAGTAGGCAGAAGGGCAAGAGAGCAAGAGAGAGTGAGACAGAGAGACAGGGACAGATAAAGGAAGGAGATCAAACTCGTACTTTGATCAGGAACCCACTCCCATGATAACGACATTAATCCACTTGTGAAAGCAGAGCCCTCGTGACCTAATCACCTCTTAAAAGCCCCACACTGCTGCCTTGGGGATTGAGTTTTCAACACGTGAACTTTGGGTACACATTCAAACCACAGCAGCCAGTATAAAATAGTGGAGGGAAGGTGGAGAGGGAGGGAAATTCAGGAATGCAAATAAAAATAGGCAGGCAGGAAATAACAAGGAAGTAAAGTGGGCACAACTGCTGCAGTCCTCATTTCTGCAATTAGACAAAAGGTCATGCTTGAGTTTTTCATTTTTTCATTTCCTATCATGTCCCCTTTGCCCTCAGCTAACATCCCAGCTGATGAGGATGCAGTGACCCAAGCCTTCATTCCTGAAGGGGCTGGGCCCTTCCTGCCCCTGTCCATAAGGCGTTGAGGTGGGTCATCTCCCAGTAAATTTGACCTCTCCACACAGCAGTACTAGGGGGCGCTGCCCCAAACGCTGTGGCTCTCAGGCATACAGTTTTCCCTGACCTGGCGATGTGGCAGCAGCTCTCTCTCTTCTAGATAATCAGGACCCATCACCGCAGCCAACACAATAACCGGCTTGTTGGTTCAGTAGGATGAGGAGCCCAGGAGAGCCAGGCAAATCCCTGAAATCCAGTCCAGTAGAGCCTTTGTTGGGAGGATGTGATGGAGAATAAGACTTTAGGACGTCCATGGATGGTATTTTTGACAAAACCATGGCAGGTGGGAGGGCAGGTACACATGCAGAGAAAGTCTCTACTCCAGAAAGAAAAACCTGCTGCCCCCTACATAGGGGAAGGGGTCCAATATAATCCACCTTCCACCAGGCGGCTGGCTGGTGCCCCAGAGGTGGCACCTCACACGGGCTGCTGTTGGTAAGTTGGGCACACAGCGGCCCCAGTACCCAGACCAGCCTTGGTGAGGTAAAGACCATGCTGAGTCATCCTTCCCAAGACGTTCCTCCAGCTTGTTAAGCTTCCCCCTTGTCCCTAAAGTCACGACAAGGGTCCTCAAGGAAACACGCAAGGGCAGGAGCTGCTCCTGAGGCGAGGGGGAGCGACCCAGCCTGCTCTTCTGCTCCTGCCTTCCCTGGACAGTTGCCCCCATCTCACACCAAAGCGGGGCCACTCACGGGGCACCTCGGGGGCGGGCAGGGGCAGTGGAGGAGCCCCCCCCGCCCCCCCCCCGCAGACCCCCCCAAGAGGCGAGTCCCTGAGACGGAGAGAGGGGAGGAGCCGCGCCTCGCCCCGGGGCAGCGGGACAACCAGCACTGTTTGCACAGTGAGGCTGGGCTGTGCGGAAGTCAGTCTGTGACCACCTATTTGTGCATTTGGACCTGTCTGTGTGTCTGCAGATAGGTCTGTCTGCCCGGGGACATCAGGAAAATAAAGGCCCGCCCGCCTGGCCTGTCAGGAAGGCGTCCAAGGAGCAAGAGGGTGGCTTGGCGCTCGAGGGAGCATCTCATTGAGCAAGGTCACCAAACAGGGCCTGGCCGTGGAACTGAGACCCTCGACGTCCTGTTCTCTGACACTTTGCGCTGGGCGGGCAGCTTTCGTCTCTTCTTAGGCCCGTGCAGGAGGGACCTGCAGCTGGAGAACGGGAACAAACAGCGCAGGGCCCCCTAGACCTAGGCCAGGGAATGGGCTGAGGCGCCAGACCAGGCCAGTGTCCCTTCAGTTGCAGCCAACTTGATTGTTTTCTGCTGATCCCCAAAATAATCTTACCCCAAGAACAATCATTCAAACACTGCAGACATGACTAAGACAGAGTGAACATTTACACTCTCTCTCTCTCTGTCTCTCTGTCTCTCTCTCTCCAGAACACTGCTAACAGCCTGAAAATGTGCTTCATGACAAAAGCTCTCAGAAAACTAGGAATAGAGGGGAACTTTCTCAACATGATAAGGGGTGTTGACGAAAGTCCCACCAGTAACTTCATACTGAAGGATTCCTCCCTAAGATCAGGAACAAAACAAGGACGGCCACTTTCACCACTGTTACTCAATATTGTACTGGATGTTCTAGGCAGAACAGTTGAACAAGTAAAAAGAAAAAAAAAAAGCATCCAAATTGGAAAGGAAAAAGAAAACAATCTCTATTTACAGGTGACAAGACCCTATACATAGAAAATTCCAAAGAATCCACAAGAAGCCTACTGGAGCCAGGAAACGAATTCAGCAAAGTAGCAGAGTACAAGATCAACACACAAAAATCAGTTGTGTCTGACCTGCAATGTTGTACATCTGCAATGAGCAATCTGAAAAGGAACTTAATAAGGCAATTCCAGGTACGATGGCAAACCAACAACAGAGTAAAATACCTGGCAGTAAATTTAACCAAGGTGAAAGACGAGTTCGTGGAAAAAGACAAAACATTGCCGAAAGAAATTTAAAATGGTCTAAATACACAGAACGGCATCCCGTGCCCATGGATTGGAAGACTTAATTTTTGTTAAGTCTTTGACTACCCAGAGTGTGCTGTGGATTTGGTTCAATCCCCATCAAAATTCTGATGGCCCCTTTTTCACAGAGGTAGAAAAGCTGGTCCTAAAATTCATACAGAATTGCAAGGGAGCCTGAGTAGCCAAAACAATATTGAAAAAGACGTACAAAGTTAGAAGATTCACCTTCCATATCTCAGCACTTAATACAAAGAGACGGTAATTAAAAAAAAAAAAACATTTTGTTACCCACTCATGAATTGATGGGCACTTGGGTTGATTCCACATCTTTGCGATTGTGAATTGTGCTGCACAATCAACATTCAAGTGCAGGCCTCTTTTTGATAAAATGACTTTGTTTCCTTTCGGTAGATACCCAGTAGTGAGACTGATGGACCGAGTGGTAGGTCTACTTTTAGTTCTTTGAGGAATCTCCACACTGTTTTCCATAGGCGTTGTACTAATTTGCAGTCCCCAGCAACAGTACATAAGCATTCCTTTCTCTCTGCCTCCACACTGGTATCTGTTGTTTTTTGACTTTTTAATAATGGCCATTCTTGACAGGGGTAAGGTGATATCTCATTGTGGTTTTCATTTGCATTTCCCTGATGGTTAGTGGTGTTGAGCATTTTTTCATGTGTCTCTTGGCCATTTGTCTATCTTCTTTTGAAAAGCTTCTGGTAGTAAAAGTCATTGTAAATCAAGAAGGGGGAGGGGGGAGGAGGGGAGGGCTAAAAACCTACCTAACAGGCACAATGAACACTATTCGGGTGATGGGCATGCTAATAGCCCTGGCTTAAGCATTATAAAAGCTATCCATGTAGCAGAAACATTTGTGCCCCCTTAATATTTTGATATTAATAATAATCATTTTAAAAAATACAGTGTGTGGAGATACCTTAAAGCGATACAAGTGAATCTACCATTTGATCCAGCAATCCCGTTGCTGGGCATCTACCCAAAAGATCCAATGACACTCTACAAAAAAGACACCTGCACTCGAATGTTTATAGCAGCACAATTCATAATTGCAAGGCTGTGGAAACAGCCCAAGTGCCCATCAATCCAAGAATGGATTAATAAAATGTAGTATATGTATACCATGGAGTACTATTCAGCTGTAAGAAACAATGGTGACATAGCACATCTTATATTTTCCTGGTTAGAGCTGGAACCCATACTATTAAGTGAAGTTTCCCAAGAGTGGAAAAACAAGCACCACATATACTCACCAGCAAACTGGTATTAACTGAACAGCACCTAAGTGGTCACATAGGTACTACAGTAATAGGGTATTGGGCAGGTGGGAGGGGGGAGGGGGGCGGGTATATACATACATAATGAGTGAGATGTGCACCATCTGGGGGATGGTCATGATGGAGACTCAGACTTGTGGGGGGAGGGGGGGAAAATGGGCATTTATTGAAACCTTAAAATCTGTACCCCCATAATATGCCAAAATAAAAAAAAAAGAATTAATCAAAATAAAATATTATTGCAAGCATAAAAAAAAAAATACAGTGTGGTGCCATCATAAAGAAAGACATATAAACCAATGGAATAGAATTGACAACCCAGAAATAAACCTATGACTCTATGGCCAGTTGATTTTCAACAAGGGTGCCAAGACCATTAGGGGAAAAATACAAATGGGGTGCTGGGACAACTGGATAGCAGCATGCAAAATAATGAAGGTGGACCCCTACCTCATGCCATATACAAAAATTAATTCAAAATGGCCAACGACCTAAAAATAGGAGCTAGCAATATCAAACTAGTAGAATAAAAACGTAAGGGTAAATCTCCACGACCTTGGATTTGGCAATGAATGTTTACGTCCACCAAAAGCTTGAGCAAAAAGGAAACATAGGTAAATTGAACTCCATTAACATTTTAAACTTTTGTGCATCAAAGGGAAAGACAACCTTCAGAATAGGTGAAAGCATTTTAAAATCATAGATCCTAGGAGACTCTAGTATCCAGAATATATAAAGGACTCTTACCACTCAACAACTAAGAGACTAAAAACTCAGTTTAAAACTGGGCAAAAGACTTGAGTAGCCATCTCTACGAAGGAGATATAGAAGTAACCAACAGGCACATGAAAACATGCTCAACGCCGACAGTGATCAGGGAAGTACTGACAAAGACCACAATGAGACACAACTTCACACCCACTAGGATGTCTATAATTTAAAAAATGGAAAAGAACAAGCATTGCAAAGTTTAAACACAGAATCACCACATGACTCAGCAATTGTGCTCCTAGGTATATACCCAAGAGAAGTGAAAACATCGACTGAAACAAATACTTGTACCCAAATGTTCACAGTAGCACTGTTCACAACAGCCAAAAGGCCGAAACAACCTAAATGCCCATCAGGGGATGAATAAATAAAGAGGATGTGGTATATCCAGACAATGAAAGAGTATGCAGCCTTAAAACAAAAAAGGAATGAAGTAGTAACACATGCTACAACAAGGGAATCCCTCAAAAACATTATGCTGAGTGAGAGAAGCCAGACACAAAAGGTCACATGTGGCATGATTCCATTATAGGAAACGTCTGGAATAGGCAAATCCATAGGGTGAGAAAGTGGATCGGTGGGGCTGGGACAGGGGCTGCGGCTGGGGGTGGGGGGCTAGGTGGGGGGTGGGGAGTGTCCGCTTAATGGTAGTGCCCGTTAAATGGGATTGAAAGCTTGATGGGTTTTCTTTTGAGGTGATGAAAATATTGTGAAACTAGGTAGAGGCGACGATTGCGCAACATTGTGAATGGACTAAATGCCACTGAATTATTCACTTTGAAATGGCATATTTTATGGTATTTTGCAACCGTGATAACTTCGCTCATATCTGATTCTACAAGGCTTGCAAGCTCAAAGAGCTGACTTAAAAAAAAAAAAAATCCTGCTTTGTAGGACAAACAAATGACAGCTAAAAATACCAATATCAGATTTTGGCATTTTTCAAGAGAAACCTCCACAGTGTGTCTTTAGGCCACAATAGATTCACCTCAAGCTACTATATGGTGAACAACCCCAGACCTAGAAAAGTAACAACTGATGTTTTTGATCACTCTAAAGCACTTCCACATCAGCAAGGAACAATGTAATTGTTTTAAGCATGCTTTTACTGCTTAGAATATTTTCTTATACGCCCCTTCCTCAAAGATTGGCAATTCCCGAGACCAAGGTAAGAATAATAATGCTATCATTTGCTCAGAGCGCCCATTTGGGCCAGGAATCACGCTTTACATAAGTTATCACTAATCTTTGCAGCAAACTCCCAAAACTTGTTTTACAATCTCGCTTTTAAAGGTGAGGAAATACACAATCTAGGTAACTTGTGCAAGGTCACAAATTGAATGCACCCCCAGATGGTGGGGATAATCACGTCCCAAACACTTTAGACATGTGTGAGTTTAGCCGACTTTGTTGGGATATGGTCTAAGCAATCTGTTCTTCAATACTTCCAGGCCCAGAGAGACTGTCCTCCCCCGTGCAGGCTGGACTGCACCTGGAATACTGTGCTCAGTTCTGGGAGCCACACACACCCAGCAAAGGGTGTCAACAAACAGTCAGGGCCTGGTCAGGGATGGGATGGACTTCCTGCCTGCCATTGGCACGGTTCAAACACTGCTTTCCGGGAATGCTGAAGAGAGGGTTCAAATCATAGAAGAGACTGGACTAGACGATCTGCAAGGTTCCTTGGATGCTGCGCTTCTGTAGTTTTACACTAAAAGAGCATCTGATGGGCTTTAGGTCGCATACTAAAATTACCTGTCAGACTCAAATGACTAGGATACACTGGTGAATACAAAGCAGGAAAAAGGGTAGAACTATTTTCATCAAGTTTAAACACATAATCTTGTCCATCGGGAGAAGGGATCAGTGACCTCTCAGCCTTCCTTGCCAGTCTGTCACAAGGTCGGCATTTTAATCTTTTACAGACAGCCTCTCGACAAAACAACAGACTTGATTTGTAATGCCTGACTGGGAAGAGTGCTCATTTTCTGTTAGGCGGGGAGAGAATAAATTGCTTTAAAGTGGTTTGCATTTTATGAACCTGTAGCCATTCTTTTCAAAGACGACAGCGTGTCCATTTTATACATGGTCAGTCACTGTTTTCAAAGATTTGAATCAACCTAGGCCAGAGTGTTTCCCTGAAAAATGGAACAGCTTGATTTGGGGAGGGGCGCAGCCAAAATGTTATGTCATACAATTGGCTTTGACCCAACTTCCTGCACCAGCTTGGAGGAGTCTTTGGGAAAAGCAGATTCTTTTTCAGACTTGTTTCTGAAGGCAGCCTCAGCATTGGTATGACGTAGTTCTCATAGGTAACCATAGGACAGTTTACGTCTACTACCTTCCGTAAGTGCTAAAGCTTACGTGGTCGCTTGCGGTTGTTTATGAGCAACTCTGGCGCTCAATGAAGCACTCTCTTTTAGCCAGCACATCACACCCCCACTCAGGTTTCTTTTTTACTTCCCACTCAATTGCATTATGACTGTATTTTGAATGTTCCTAAGGAGCTCATGAATTTTGCTTTTCTCATTGGAAGTAGGTGTTATGATCCCCATTTTGTATGTGATGAAACAAATACAGAGAAACACAGAGAGATTTAGGCAAGGACTCAGAAGAAATCAGGGGTAGAATCTGGAACGGAAATCAAACAGTGGATACAATCGTGTGCTCGTATATGTATATCTAATTTTGTTAGAGTAAATTATGCATGACTGTTGATAGAATCTTTATAATTCACACGTGTCCATTTGCGCGAAGCCTCTCCTCGGGGTGGCACCACGTGCTGTACGTGTTCTTTTGTGGTTATTGATTCTCAGGGCTCTCACGGTGACTGAGAAACACACTATGTAGAGTCACAAAAGCACTATGTGATTTGAACCTGAACTTTTTACTGTGAACACTGATGGAGAAACACCTGGTATATCCCCTAACATCAGAGCCACCCTATACCCTCCTTAATGCCACAGAAGCCGTGTATCTCGATGCTGGGTCAGGGACTAAATTTCAGGCAATGCCATTCAGGTAAATTGGGAAAGGTTTCAATATTAGTGAAGGAAAAGTATTTTATATATATATATATATATATATATATATATATATATATAGAGAGAGAGAGAGAGAGAGAGAGAGAGAGAGAGAGCAATAAAACATTTAAGCAATGCCTTACAAATACCATCTCAGTTCATCCTCAGGCTTCTTTCTGGTAGACGTATCCCTTTTACAGACAAGGACAGTGAGGTTCAGAGAGGCTATCTTGCCTAAGGCAAAGACCAGAGCCAGGATTCCATCTCAGCTCTGTCCCACTCCGATGCTGACACATCACACTGCCTCCTCAACATTTAACTACTGTTTTCAAAGCAAAGACATTAGGGAAGGGGGAGTGGTGGAAATCAAACAAGAACTTACTGGTTGGAGAGAAAAAAATCTTAGCAGAGCTCCTCGTGCCAGTGATTCTCCCAGAGACTGTCCGTTAGCATCTTCATTGCCCCACAGAATACATTCGTTTAGAGACGTAGAATCTGAGGGCCCTTAAGAAGAAGTAAATCATCAATCCCAACACGTAAAGCACTTATCACTTTTGCTGATCCTTTAATATCAATCGTCATTGCTCAATGAAGATTTGAAATAATTATGGAAAGTCTAATAGGTAACAGATGCTGTATTTTCACCTCTTAACCACTGAGGCATTATTATTAACCAGAATTCAATTTGGCTGTGCAACTGAAAACCTGAGTACAGCTGGCCCTCCCTCTCCGTGGGTTCCTCATCCATGGATCCAACCAACCTCAGATCAAAACCATTCGAGGAAAGAGAAATTCCACAAAGTTCCAAAAAGCAAAGCTCGAATTTGCCAGGCACCCAGTACCGCCTTGAATCTAGGCGAATGAAGTGCCGTGTGGGCATTGTGTTAGGTATTATCAGTAATCTAGAGATGATTTAAATTATGTTGGAGGATCGCATAGGTTATTTGCAAATGCTGTGCCATCTTCGGTGAGGGTCTTGAGCATCAGAGGCAATGGTATCTGCAGGGGAGGGGGGGTGGTGTCCTGGAACCAGTCCCTGGTGAATAGCAAGGGAGCCTGTATTAAGTTTACAAATGCTGAAGGTACAGGCCGTGGCTCCCCATTGTCATGCCCTAAACGAATTTGCAAAAGCAAATGTGCCTCTGACAAACAGCATCCATGTTTACAGGTCTAATCAATTGACAACTTGGAAACGGTATGTGTTCCAACTAAATCAGATCTCATCACAGAAGCTCTTGGCAAGACTGTTGGCTGCCTCATTTACTGATAAACAAACAAACAAACAAACAAACAAAAACAAGGCCTTATATCCAAGGAAAACTCTCCTTATCCTTCTTCCTCACTACTTCAAAGCACCTCTTTTTAGTGTTACTCGTACCATTCTCTCCAATATAAGAGGAAAGGATAACCTCTTCTTTATCTTTCCCACAGCGCAGATGCGTCCCATCGTTAAATATACCCCAACACTCTGGTTAATAACGTCTCAGTGTTCCATTATGTGCTAAGCACTCCCCCATACGAAGACTTTTTGGTTGTTTCCAATGTATTGATATTGTAAAGAACGCTGCGGTGATTATCATTGGAGCTATATATTTGCAGGCATTCAAGAAAAGTTCCTTAGGATACATTCTTACAGAACAGCTCTTGGCCATGCCCACATCATCCTCCAACAAGGCTGCCCCAAAGTCCACTTCCACCAGTAGCACAGGCAACCGCCAGTTTTCTTGCACCCTTGCCTTGTTCTGTGTGTGTTTGCCAATCTCACGGCCAAAATAGTGCTGTCTCCTTTGTTTTAATTCACACCTTCGACCACCGGTGAGCTTAAGTCTTTTGTACATTTGTTGAATAGTAACTAACCCTCAATCTTCCATACATGTTGCGAATATTCTTCTGGTCAAGGTAACCAGGTACATTTTATGGTCTTTGGGGAGGCTCAGAAGCTTAAATTTTTTCATGTAATTGAATCTAGCAATCTCTTCCTTTATTGTTCCCGCCTGACGTTCTGAACTGGAATATTTTCTTCTAGTGCTTCTATGGCTTCACCGTCTAAACTTAAAGGATGAATTAATTCACCTTGAAGCAAGGATACACGAAGCAAGGACAAATGAAGCAAGGATAAAATGAAGCAAGGATACATTTTTTTCCAGTTGTCCCAACACCATTCACTAAATGATCCAGCCGTTCTGACATGTTCTGAGTCCGAGGGCGTTCATAGGTCTGTTTCTTGCCTCTGTTCTGTTCCACTAACCTATCAGTTGAGGCACCAATACCACTGTCGTAGCTTATCCTCTTGTTGTATGGTCTTACATGTTTGGTAACTGATTTGGCAATCCTTTTATTGGTCTTCATTATCAAAATTTTATTTGTAATTCTGAGGAATTTTTAAAATAAACCTTTGAATCATTCTGCCAAGTCAAAAACCTTCTAATGAGATCTTTTACGGTAATCTTCTCACCCCCAACTTGGTGTATTTCGCCAATCAGTCAAGGCTCTTCTTGAGTCACCGAGTAAAGGGTTCTAGCTGTCATTGTACAGGTCCTACAGATTTTGTATAATGTTTATTACTAGATATATTTTTTGTTATGTGACTGTGATCTTCTATTTCACCACATCTTCTAGCTAGTTGCTGCTGATATTTAAGAAAGCTATTGGTTTTTGTTGGTGTGTTTTGTAACCTAATACCTTAGCTGACTCTCCTTAGTTCTCACGGTTCTCTAGTTTTGTTCCAGACAATCACATTATCGCTAAATATAGATGGCGTTGTCTCTTTTCTTTCTAATATTCACAGCTCATTTCTTCTTCTCCTCTCATCGCATTGCCTAGAATTTTTAAACCATGTAAGACAATAGCTATGATCATAGACATTCTGGAGTGGATCCTGATTTTAATGAGAATGCACTCATGTTTCATTGTGAAGCATAATGCTGGCTGCCGGTTTAAGATAGGTGTTTTTTTTATTATTATTATTGTTGTTATTAAATTAGGGATCTCCTTGTTTACTACAGGACCACGATTTGTTGGTCCTAGTTTACTGCAAGGCTTCTGTTGTCACTTTATTTCATTTTTAATCTGAAACGGAAGTAGGATTTCATCAAATGCTTTTAAAATTCACTGCCATAATCCTATTTTCCCCCCTGCTTATTAATCATTGAATAGCAACAGATTTTCCAATATTAAAGTGTTTTTGCATCCCTGACATAAATATCACAAGCGCTAATGCTTTCTTTAAGATTTCCGGATCAACATTGCTAAGCAAAAGTGTGTCTGTAGTCTTCTCTTGAGTGGCATGAGGAGCTGTATTTCCCTCTAATTTGGTCTTGAGGTCTCTCTCTCTCTCTCTGGAGAGAGGCTATAAACTCTAGCCTTGCCCTGACAGGCCTCAAGGGGAGGTGGTCGTGGATATTCACAGAGTGCCTTTCACGGGATACCTCTTTATCCTGGTGGACCGTCTAATGCCTAAGTGTCCGACCCATGACCAGGTGTCCCTCTTGCAGGAAACCTGTTTATGCTAGCATATGCCCTTGTGGCTCTTGTCTGACCTGTGCCCAGTTTCTTCCTACTACGATAGCCGCCAGGAGATAGCTGGTCAGGAGAGCCCTGACTAGGAAAGAAGCTAGGGTCAGCTGTGTTGGTCAGGTGAGACACAGAGGAGGTAACTCAACAAAACACATGAAATAACAGAAGAGGTGTGTATTATTTACAGGTCCCAGGGAGAGGAGAGCAGCATGCCTCCCAGGACCAACCGGAAGGAGGGAGCCATCCGGGACATGTACGCCCAACCAGCGCGTAGGAGGAAGAAAGAGCCAGGGAAGGAGCCAGGCCTTTACTGGGGTCCAGGGCATTACCCAAGCTGGTTTCCCTCAGGGAGTTCTAGTCTGTGGGCCTACAGCAAGCAGGTACATGTTCCAGGGGGTCACACTGTGACTGAGAGTGGTCACTTGGTCACTGCAACAGATCTGAACAGCCCAGGTGGGGTGTGGGGGTCAGTGGGGCGAGTCCAGTAGGTTGTCTCTAGCCATCCCTTAGGGAGGTGGTCATCAGGAGGAAGCTGTACAAGGCAGATATCCAGACTGAGCACACTGAGGAGCTGGGAGGCAGCAGAGGACTGGACACTGTGTCAAGGGTGACTGAGCCCTGCTTCTGGTATGAGAAAGCCCAACCTATATTCAAAGTGGATGCTGATGCAACATAAAATTATAAGAATTCGCTGCAGGGCTTATATCTGTTTCATAAAATTAGTCAGGGATCTTCCCATCGCTTTTCTATACCGAAACGGCTTAAGCAGCGTAGGAATTATTTAATCCATTATAGGTCTTGTTTTCAAAACAAAAGTCTTTTATTTTGATGTGGTTCAATTGGATTCTTCTTTGCCTCTTGAGCTTTTGACCCCCATTCTATACAGAGCTCAGGGGTAAGACTGACAACCTTGTGCGGTATTCAGTCCTGTTGCGTAGTTGCCTGTGCAAGGGAAGAGCAGTTACTGTGCGGCATGCTGAGGTCACCCTCCTAAAAGCCGATGGCTCACTGGGACACTTACAGAATGCCTCTGCTTCTGCCTATGCCTCTGTCACCAGAAAAGATCCTGATCCTCATTGCTATGGCACCCCTGTGGCACAGCCCAGGGACCAATTCGACCATTGCCATGGAGGAAGTCCAGAACACCGGTGATACTGATCTGAGGCTCTCTGGAAGAAGAAACATACAAATATGAAGAGGGTATATAGCGCCTGCCCCCACCCAGGAAGTATATCCAGTATCCACAGACGGACACACACACAGACACACAGACACACAGACACACACACACACACACATACACACTCAGGCACGCACACGCGCCCTGGGAAAGTTGCCTGATGGTAGCCGAGTAGTGAACGGCCTTCAAGAACATTGCTGGAGGGCAGTGGGGAGATGTGAATCATCCCCCACTTCCTGAGACTTAAAGGCAACCTCATGAGTGAGCTTGGAGGGGTTTTAGGCAAGACATAACAAAAACTGGGTAATGGTGGATGGTGGGAGAGAAGAAGATGGAGCACGGCAGAGGGTGAGCATGGGTGAAGGCTTGGAGAAGACACCCACTCTCTGCCCTGTGAGCCACCGAGATTGAAGCAGAGGCAATGAGGAGAGAAGAAAGGCTGGTTTGGGCAGGCTCTTAAAGGGGAGTGGGGGAAATGACGCCTTTCTCCAACCAGAGAATTTTGGCCCCTCCTGTGTTCTCCTTCCGCACCCACCGGAAGTGTCAAGAGTGTTTGGTGGTACACTGTGAGGTCTAAGCCATCCCAAGATTACCACCGGCTAGGAGGATGTCCTTGCTGACCAGTCAAAGCTTAAGAGTGTGGCTCTTCACTGTCCTGGGGAGAGCATGTAGAGGGAGGCCAGGAGCCCTGGCATAGGCCACCGTTGGCTCAGGCACAGCAGAGGTGAGTGGGAAACCAGCCCAGGAACCCTGGGAGCCCAGCATAGACTCAGAACCACCAACCACGAGTGCTAACCTGCCAATCGCAAGCATCTGAGAGAGGATGAATCAGAAGACGCCCTGCCAACTCAACACCAAAGACGTCGAGAGGGTCACACGACACTACCCATTGATCCTCCTCTATTTCCCCACCTGCCTCACCCCCAGGACTCCCACCTGTCCTGATCTGGCACAAACCCCGCCGTGCTCAGCCTGCATCCTTTTTCATAAAACCACCCTTCCCATGCACCCCCCATCCACGGCCCCCAAAGTGATGCCCTTGTGGGCTCACCTTGTTTCCCCACAGTTGAAGAAGACCATAGCGACGGTAACATTAGCCCTTTGTGAGAGCTCCAGAAGGCCAAAAGGAACAACAGGCCCCAAAATACTAGTCTGTTCCCACAGGGTGAAGAAGAAGAAGAAGATGGAAAGAAGGCAGACCCAGAACAGGAGAGCCCACATGACTCTGCCTCTCCAAGCATACGGCCAGCTTCTGCATCTCCAGAGGAGGCTCCCGAGTAACAGCCAACCCTGTAGAGACTAAATCTCACACCAAAAGGGTGGGCCCACTGATGGTGACAGTTAATAAAATTGGGAGGTTGTGAAGAGCTGTGCCTATAGTTTTGTAAGTTCGCCGGTGGTGGGGAGGAAGGAAGAAAGGGAAGCAGCAGCTATGTGCGGAGGGAGGGTCCTGCAGAGTCGGCGGTCGGACTGGCAGGTCGACAGGTACGCAGACCGTGGGGATAAGGACCAGGTTGCGGCTGAGCGCTGAAGACAGGTTTCCCTCTTTGACACTTTTACCCACAGGCAAGAAGGGAAAAGCCTCTGTGTCTCAGGGGGAGAGGGAGAGGAGTGTAGCTGGGAAGGGGAAAGTGGGGAGATGTCAGGGTTTAGATTGCCAGAGCCCAGATGGGGAGATAGATAGATGTGTGATGTGGTAGGGGGGTGATGGTGTGTCATAAAAGGTCTGACTCCATTTTTTGATGCTGACAGCTTTGAAGACTCTCCCCTCCCTCTTTCCCTTCTGCCCCACATCCGGACAAGCTGATCAGGAACTCTGGCAGGAAGCTGAAACCACGCCAGCCCCCGCCAGGGTATGGGAACCCTCACTTCAGTCCCAACCCCTCACCACCATAGAACCCCGAGGCAGGCCGTCTCCTTTCCCGGCTCTTGGAAACCATTCTCGAACCTGCGTGGGAGGGAGCCAGCCCAGCCCTGCCCAGAAAGCTTGTCTCATTATGCGAGTAATAAACCTGTCATTCCCTACTGGACGTCAGACTCGATGTTCGCACCACATCTGGGGCGGGCGGGCCCATCTCACTTCTGTGGAGTGACTACAATAAGCTCACGGAGCTTCATTAATGGAATACGTATATAACATGCATTTGGCTATGGCACTTTACAGAAGATACCAGTATTTCAGGAAATAAATATGTCTTGAGCAGGGGTCCTCAAACTTTTTAAACAGGGAGCCAGTTCACTGTCCCTCAGACCACTGGAGGGCCGTTGGAGAGTGCGGGCGCACATTCCACACATGCGCACTGTGGGCCCCGGACGAGTCGGCTGCTAAGCAGGACAGGCAGCGCTGGCAAAAACACCCGGTGGGCCGGATAAATGTCCTCGGCGGGCCGCATGTGGCCCGCGGGGGCTGTAGTTTGAGGACCCCTGGTCTTGAGTGCCTAGTATGTCTCAGACACAGTTACAGGCGCTGGGCTCACAGTGAGGAACATGATGTCAAAAACTCCTGCCATTGGGAGTCTGCGTTTCCGTGGGTAAGGGGGTGGTTGAGGGTGGGGCGTGGTGGGGACAGCCACCATAGCAAGGGCTCGTGGAGCAATGCCTGAGCGGTTAACATCTTGAGTTGAGAACTGAACAATGAGACAGAATGAGCAGTATGAAGATTGTGAGGAGGAAAATTTTGGGTAGAAGGACCAGCAAGTAGCCACGTCATGAGGTAAGAAGAAGGGCAGTGTATTGAGGAAGAGCCAAGAGACCAGTGTGAACAGGGCAGCGAGAGAGAGGGGCAGAGTAGGGCCAGGAGACTGAGACCAGAGAGATCCACAAAGATGGGACCACGTGGGGCTCTGCCGAAAAGTGTGCACTTTATTATTATAGTGAAAGTTAAAAACGGAGTTACAAAGCAAGCAAAGAACCATAGGTCCAGATCCAAACCCAGCTCTGAAACTTCCCGCCTGTTGCCTTGAGAAAGCCACCTAATTTGCCTGAGCCTGTGTTTCCTCATTTGCAAAAAAGTGCATCATAAGTCAACATCACAGAACTTTTGTGAGGATTAAGTCAGACATAGTGATTAGCAGGTAGTCACAGATCAACAGACAGTGGCTGTGGTGGTCGCTATTTACCACTCTCTGAAATGCTTTTGCCTTGAACACACCTGGGGGTGCCGATGAGCCGAGCCAAGCTGTGCTCTGCATCACGGCTCACTTTGGCCTTGAGCCTCGGAAGGTCATTGCCCAGAGTACTGCTCCTGAAGTTAACAGCTACCATTGCAGGAAGCTGGCCTCAAAGAGACTATCAAACAGAGAGAGTGACTCTGAGGGCAGCATCAGAGGACACACTAGGGTGGCTAAGTTACAGCTCGTGCAGAAATTCATCCATTTGCAGGGCAAAGACATCTGCTAGAAGCCCATGCTTCTAGAAAACATGGCAAAGATGTTAGGTTAATAAACGTGAAAATTTAGGGGCAAACACGTTTGAGGTTCCGAATCTCCAGGGAGGACTTGGGGCAATCACTTTGCTCCGTATGGCCGGGGCAAAATAACACAAAGGGCCGTGTCTTAGTCAGTTCTGTGCTACTATTAACAGAATGCCTGAGACCAAGTAATTTACAAGGAACGGAAATTTATTTCTCACAGTCCTGGAGGATGGGAAATCCAAGATCAAGGTCCTGGAAGGCTCGGTCTCTGGTTCCAAGATCCTGCCTCATGGTGGAATCCTCCAGAGAGAAGAACGCTGTGCCCTCACAGGACAAAAGAACAGAAGAGAGCAGCGAAGCCACGCCCACAAGCAAGCCCTTTTTATGACAACATCCATGCATTCACGAGGGCGGAGCCCTCCTGACTTAACACTTCCTCAAAGGCCACACCTTCCAACACTGTTGCAGTGAGGATTACATTTTCAACGCATGAAGTTTGGAAGACACGTTCAGACCATAGCAACCAGTAATTACAAAATGATAACAACAGGCCCAGATGCTTCAAAGATCAGACTACTTCTAGGTGTTACACACTGCTTCAGGGTCTAGAAAAAAGATGGAACTTCCCCAACTCACTCCACGAAGGTCTTCCTTTGTCCGGCCGGGGCTGGTGAGCCCTTGCTCCCAGGAGTCATGTATGGACTCTGCGACTTTTTTCACTATGGCCTCCCTCATCTGTTCTCTCCAATGACCATTAAAGGGTGGATAGTGACACTTCTGTTTCAACTTTTCTCACATCCTTTCTGTTTGTCCACTCTTGTATTGTGTCTTAGGAAAATCCCATGGTTCGATCCCTGGGTTCATTGAATTATATGTCAGATGCATCCATGTTACTGTTTGTCCCATTCGAACATTTGTTTTTCTATTTCAACTATCACTTCTGATTTCAAAATTTTGAAATTGTTCTTTCCTGTATCAACCTATTTTTGTTTGATGGATGTGGCGTCCCCTCATCCCAATTAATTATACTTTTCTTTTCATGTGAGACTATTATCCCTTTGCCCCTGATACAGAAGGCATATTTTAGTTGAGGGGAGGGAGGGAAGTACTTTGTGGTGGGAAGTGAGGAGGCTTAGCACTTTATGAGGGCAGGAGAGCGAGGTCTGTACTTGAAGGCCCCAAGGAAAGGTGCCTTTGTCAGAGGACGTGAGTGAGGGCAGACATTTGTGAGGGAGGCGATGGAGTGCTGTCCATTGTGAGGGTAAGTAAGTCGGGGAAGGCATCGCTGAGGGGAGGGAAGGTCTTTGTGAGGAGGGGTAAAGGAGAGAAGGCTTTCATGAGGGGTGAGAGGGTGGTAAGATCTCTGTGCGGGCAGGTGGGAGAGCTTAATGCCTTCTGAGGGGAGTTGAGTGGTGGAAGTCATTTATAAGAGAAGGGAATGCCATTGGGGGAGAGGTGAGGGAGGGAAGGCTTTTGTGGATGGAGATAAGGGTGGAAAGGCTTTTGCAAGGGGAGCTAAAGGAGCTTAGTACTCTGTGAGAGGACAGGAGGGAAGGAAAGCTTTTTATTTTTTTGACAGGGGGTGAGTGATGGAAAACATTTGTGAGATGAGGTGAGGGAGGTTAGCTTAGCACTCTGTCTGCAGAGGGGAGGTATGTTGCTTAGAATACTTTCAAAGGGGAGCTGAGAGAGGGAAGGCCTTTGTGAAGGGAGATGGGGGAGGCTGGTACTTTGTGAGGGCAGGTGAGAGGGAAGATCTAGTAAAGAAGGTGAGTCATGAAATGCATTAGTGAGAGCTGTAAGGAAGAAAAGGCTTTTTTGAGGGAAGTATGAGATTAGCAGTTTTGAAAGGGGAGGTGAGTGAGTGAAAGGTTTTTCGAGGTGAGGTGAGGGAGGTAAGGGTTTTTTGAGGGTACATTCAAGAGAGAGGCTGCTGAGAGAGGAGGGGAGAGAGGGTAGGCCTTTCCAATGAAGGTGAGAGAGGGAAGGCCTCTGTGACTAGAAGTGAGAGAGAAAAGAACTAACTGTGTGAAGGGAGGGGGGTGAGGGAAGGTCTCTCTGCTAGGAGATGAGGAAGGTTAGAGCTTTGGGAGGGGCCTTTATGGAGGAGCAGGGGGAGGGCAGAACTTGAGAGGGGAGGTGAGGGAGGGAAGGCCTTTTGGCAATAGCAGGCAACGAAGGGAAACCAAATGTGAGAGTGAGTCCAGCAGTGAGTGAGGCGTTAGTGAGGAAAGAAGCCCCGTGAAGTGAGGTGAAGGAGGCTAGTCCTCTGTGAGGGCCCATGAGGAAGAGAAGGCCTTTGATACCAGAGTTGAAGAAGTTAGTACTTTTAGAGGGAGGTGAGGGAGGTTAGACCGTCGAGGAGGTGAGGGAGGGGATGCTTTAATGAGGGTTAGTGAAGGGAGGGAAGGCCTTTGTGAGGGAAGGTGGGAGAAGCTAGTACAGTCCTTCTTCAGGTGATGTGAGGGAGTGAAGACATCTGAGAGGGTAGAGGGTAGAGGATGGAGGAAAATCCACTGTTGGGGGAGGTGAGGGACTGAAATCTTTTGTGAAGAAGGTAAAGGAGAGAAGTCCTTCGCAATAGGAGGTGAGGGATGTGAAACCTTTGCGAGGAGAGATGATAGAGGGAAGTTCTTTGTAAGGGAGGTAAAAGAGATTAGTACTTTGTGTGAGGGAGGAGACAGTGAAGGTATTTGTGAGAGAAGGGAATGCCAGTATGAGGAAAGGTCTTTTCAAGGGGAGGTGAACAAAGGAAACAAGACCCTAATTGTATACGAGGTTGAACTCATCCAAAAGGCCTTACATGAGGAGGGGCAGAAGAACACCTTATGAGAATAAAAGGTGTCACCCTCAATGAATAGCTAAAACTTTTGAGTGTACATGCAAAACGAAAAGCTTCGTCATTTAAAAGCAAGAAACAGATGACAGGAAATTCAGGAAGAAGTAGACAGAAAACATCCATAGAAGTGAATTTGTGTTTGCCATTCTCAGCCTGGGACAGGTCAAATGGACTGATTAACCCCAAGAAAGGTGGCATTTATTGAACACGTAGGTCCAGAAGCACTCTCCCACACACCTTTCAGTATTAACACATGTGTCACTTGAAACGACGCTTAGAGGTAGGGTCTCTTATTTTCCCATTTTCCCAGTTAAGAAACTGAAACACAGAGAGGGCAAAAGTGAAGATATAGAAGAACTAAATAACATAATTGGTAAGGCATATCAAATCCATAAAATTAATTCATTAAAATTACATTCAATTAACTAATTAAAATTAAATCTATACCCTGAAAACAATGAATGCACCTTCTTTTCAACTGTCCGTGTAGCATTCCTAAAAAGTGGCTATCTGTTAGGCCACAGAGAAAATGTCAATAGAGTCTTAAAAGTAAAAATAAATAAAGAAGTACGACAGAGCTAGCAATTGATTTAAAAAAAACACCCCCATAATCTGGCAAATTTAACATTCTGCCTTAAGCTCTTGACCCAATGCCAAATTTAAAAAGTATCTACAAAATAGTGACAATGAAAGCACTGTGTATTCGGACCCATGTGGTAAGGTTTAAGGCAGTGCTCTGGGGAAATTTTATAGCCTAAGATACTTATGTTAATTAACCAGAAAACAAGAAAATAAAGGAATTAAGGGTCCAGCTCAAAAAGCTAGAAAACAAACCAAAAATAAACCCGAGAAAACCAGAATGAAAGAAAAAGTAGAGAGAAAAGCAGGAATCCATTAATTAGAAAGTAGTAGAATAAATCCAAGAGGAGGCACTTCAAAACAACAAAATGGATACACCGTTAGCTAACATAATCAGTTAAAAGGGGGAGAAAGCACACATATACAAAACAAGAAAAGAAAGCGGGAGATAAGCACAGATACAGACTTCACTATATGGATCGTGAATGACAGGACACTGTTTGTCACAGGTACATAAGTTTGGGAACCTGGAGAAAAAGTTTGGCTTTCTAGGAAAGCATACATTACCCAAATTCACCTTAGAAGAAAGGAGCTCTTTAAAAATTAAAAACCACTTACTATAAAAGAGATAGAGAAGGTTGCTCAAAGGCAACCTGCAGAGGAGACATCACCAAAATGGTGGAGTACAAGCAGTGTGGCTTCACTCTCTCCCACAGAAAACCAAAAACAAATATCCAGTGCCAGAACTATCACCAGTAATATCCCAGAACCAAAATCTGAGGCTGAGACCATCCCTGGGGTCACAGAGAACTGAGAAACTCTGAGCAGATGGTAAGAGAAACAGACTTCTCTATCCGTGATGCCCCTCCCCCAACCCGCCAGGCACTGCACACAGAAAACTCCCCTTGGACTCTGCACTGGGAAAAAGTGAGATCCAGGTGGACAACCAACTTCCCCACCACCTTGATTTCCCTTGTAGGAAACCTCTTCCTGCCTCAACCAACCAACGGGAAGGATCACAAGTGCCTGTAGAGTGAAAAACAAAACAAAACAAAACAAAACAAAACAAAAAAACCCTGAGGTCAGCTAGAGACAAAGAGGTGGGGACAGAACTAGGATCCCCAGACTGCAAAACCCTGCTCTTTATCTCAGCCAAAGGAGGTGCCAAGTCAGAGTGGCCATTTAGCAGCACCATGCTGTAGGAGGCATGCTCTATGGGTCTTCTAGGCAGAAACCCCTAGCCAGCTTTCCCACATAGCCAGGGCATACCTTTCGGGACCCCACCCCCCACTGGGACTCCAAACATTTGCTAGAGCCAAGGCAAGCCTGGGCTTAAGGTGCCATCTGGTGCCTAAAAGGACACAGCGATCTAGGATTAATTCGACTCACAGGCAAAGAACCTCTAAGCGAACATATCCTAGAAAGATCAAAACAAGCCAGACAGCAAAGGCTGGAACAAATAACTAATCCTCTGATGCAAAGCCACAGACATGTATCCACAAGAAACAACAGCAAACAGAGAACCACGACCTCCCCAAATGGACAAAGCAAGGACTCAGCGACCAACCCTAACCAGATGGCAATGTGTGAGCTCTCAGATCAAGAATTCAAAATAGCAGTTCTAGGGGAACTCAGCAAATTCCAAGATAACACAGAAAAATCAGGTCAGAAATTTATCAGAAAAATTTAATGAAGAAAATAGAAATAATTTTTAAAAATCAAACAGAAATCCTAGAACTGAGAAATAAATTTCCTGAATTGAAAAATGCATTAGAGACTCTCAACAGTGGAAGAGATCAAGCAGAAGAATGAGTCATTGAGTTCCAATGCACAGTCAGAGGAAGGGATAAATGGGAACAAAGAATGCCCGCAAGATATAGAGAGTAACCTCAAAAGAGCAAGTCTGGGAATCATTGGCATCCCAGAGGGAGTTGGGAGAGAGCAAGGGGTAGAAAGCTTACTCAAAGAAATAACAGCAGGAGACTTTCCAAACCTAGAAAAAAGTGCAAATATCCATGTATAGAAAGGCCAGAGAGATTCCACCCATATAAGACTACCCCAGGGCATGTAATAAACTCTCAAAGGTTTATTACATGGTCAAGGACAATGAGAGGATCCTAAAAGCAGCAAGAGAAAAGAAGCAGATAACACGCAAAGGATCTGCAATTCCTCTGGCAACAGACTTCTCGGAGAAAAGCGTACCGGCCAGGAGGGAATGGAATGACATGTTCAAAATGCCAAAGGAGAGAACCCAAAAAACTGCCAACCACCACTGTGGTACCCAGCAAAGCTTTTGTTTAAACAGGAAGAAAAAATAAAGTCTTTCCCAGACAAACAAAAGCTAAAGGAATTCATCACCACTAGACCTGTCTTACAAGAAATGCTAAGGGGAGTTCTTTGATCTGAAAGAAAAGGACACCAACGTGCAAAAAGGAAGACATTTGAAGGTACAAAACTCACTGGTAGAAGTGAGTACAACAGAAAAATTCAGAATACTCTAGTAGTGTAATCCACTTCATATCTCCAGTAAGAAGATGAAAAGTCAAAGCTATCAAAAATAATAACTACAGCAGCCTCTTAAGAGATAGGCAATATAAAAAGGTATAAATTGAGACAACAGCAAGTCAAAATGTGGGCAAGATGCGGTTAAACTGCAGAGGTTTTTAGGTTTCCCTTGTTTGTTTCTTCTCTTTGTGATCAAAGTGAAGTTGTCATTTGTTTAAAATAACTTGTTACATCTATGAGATGTTGTTTGTAAGCCCCATGGTAAGCACAAAGCAAAAACCTATACTAGATACACTTAAAAAGAACCCAATAAATTGAAACATACTACCAGAGAAAATCACTCAACCACAAAGGAACACGGAAAGAAAGGAAGAGAGGAGTTACAAAACAATCAGAAAACACACAACGAAATGGCGGGAGTAAGTCCTTACCTATCGATGATAACATTGAATGTAAACAGACTAAATTCTCCAATTGAAACACACAGAATGGCTGAATGGATTAAGAAAGCAAGACCCAACTATATGCAGCCTACAAAAGCCTCACTTCACCTATAAAGACACACATAGACTGAAAGTAAAAGGATAGAAAAAGATACTCCACACAAATGGAAACCAAACAAGAGCAGGAGTAGCTATACTTACATTGGATAAAACAGACTTCTAGTCAATGACTGTAAAAAGCGAAAAAGAAGGCAATGATAAAGGGGTCATTTCAGCAGGAGGCTAAAACAATTATAGATATATATGCACCCAACATCGGTGCATCCAAAAGTACAAAGCAAATATTGGTAGATCTGAAGGAAAGGGATAGACTGCAGTATTGTAATAGTAGGGGAATTTAATGCTCCACTCTCAATAATGGACAGACCATCCAGACAGAAAACCAACAAAGAAACATTGGAGTTAAACTACATTCTAGAACAAATAGACCTGAATGGCATTCACGGTACATTTCATCCAACTGCTACAGAATATGATAGGGAAAACCCCCCACCCCAGGGCCCCATGGCTGAACTCACTGCTGATTGGATGCTTTTTTGGATCCCATTGCTGATTGGATATGTAAAGCTTGTTGCTGATTGGAGACTTTTTGAATCCCACCGCTGATTGGATAACTCCGCATGCTCATAGTTGATTGGTTGTGTGTAACCCCAAGAAGTGTATAAAACCGGAGGAGAACAACCAAGCGGTGCTCAGAATTTGGTGGCATGCCCCTCTGAGCCTGCCTGCGGAATAAAGGCTGATTCTCTGGCCCTCTGTGTGCCGCTCGGTTCTTCCCTGGTCAGTCGCTATTAACACTTGCTGTTTCACTTGCTGTACACTTGCTGGAACAAATACACATTCTTCTCACCTCTGGGATAGAACATATGTGAGGCCACAGAACAAGTCTCAACAAACTCAAAAGAGGCAAAATCATATGAAGTATCTTTTTGGACCACAATGGAATAAAACTAGAACTCAATAATAAGAGGAACTTTGGAAACTATAGAAATTATAGAACCAATCATGAGCAATGAGATTGGAGCCATAATAAAAAGTCTCCCATAGAAGAAAAAGCCCAGGACCCGATGGCTTCACTATTGAATTCTACCAAACACTTAGAGAAGAACTAACAACACTTATTCTCAGAGTCTTCCAAAAACACCAAAAAGGGGGGAATATTTCCCAACTCATATCACAAAACCAACATTACCCTGGTACCGAAACCAGACAAGGGCACAACGGCAAAAGCAAAGTACAGGCCAAGATCCCTGATGAACACAGATGCAAACATCTTCAGCAAAATACTTGCAAGCCAAATGCAACAGCACATTAAAAAGATCACTCCCTTAAACTCTGTACCCCCATAATATGCCAAAATAAAAAACAAAACAAAACAAAACAAAAAAAAAATAAAAATAAAAAGATCACTCACCACGATCAAGTGGAATTCACCCCAGGGATGCAAGAATGGTTCAACATATGCAAATCGATAAATGTGAAACATCAAATTGACAGGATCAAGGACCAAAACCATATGATCATTTCAACAGATGTTGGAAAAGCAGTCAATAAAATTCAACATCCCTTTACATTAAAAACTCTCAATAAACTGGGTATAGAGGAGACGTACCTCAGAACAATAAAGGCCATATATGACAAACCCACAGCCAACATGATACCAAATGGGAAAAGATTGAAAGCCTTTCCTCTAAGATCTGGAACAAGACCACTCCTATTCCACATGGTACTGGATGTCCTAGCCAGAGCAATGAGGCAAGAGAAAGAAATAAAAAGGCATCCAAATTGGAAAGGAAGAAATCAAATCATCATTGTTCACAGACGACATGATCTCATAGTTAGAAAACCCTAAAACTCCACCAAAAAACTCTTAGAGCTGACAAATGAATTCAGCAAAGTTGCAGGGTATGCAATCAACATACAGAAATCAGTAGCCTTTATACATGCCAACAGTGAACAAACTGAAAAAGAAATCAAGAGAGCAATCCCAATTGCACTAGCTATGAAAAATAAAATGCTTAGGAATAAATTTGACCAAAGAACTGAAAGAGCTCTACAAGGAAAACTATAAAACACCAATGAAAGAAATTGAAAGGGACACAGAACATTGTGAAAATAATCCACGCTCACAGATTGGAAGAATTAATATTGTTAAATGTCAACACTACTCAAAGCGATCTGCAGATTCAATGCAATCCCCACCAAAATACCAATGACATTATGCACAGAAATAGAAAAAAAGATCCTAAAATTTGTATGGAACCACAAAAGACCCGGAACAGCCAAAGCCATCCTGGGAAAAGAAAACAAAGCAGGAGGCAGCACACTACCTGAATTCAAAATATACCACAAAGCCATAGTAACCTAAACAGCATGGTTTTTGCTGGCGTAAAAAACAAAAACAAAACAACACAAAAACAAACAAACAAAAAACCGACACATAGACCAATGGAACAGAATAAAGAACCCAGAAATAAATCCACATTCTAACAGTCAACTCATTTTCAACAAAGGCACTAAGAACATACATGTGGGAAACAACAGTCTCTTCAATAAATGCTGCTGGGAAAACTGGATAACTGTATGCAGATGAACGAAGCAAGACCCCTGTCTCTCATCAAACATAAAACAAATCAACTCAAAGTGGATGAAAGACTTACACATAAGACCTGAAACTATGCAACTACTTGAAAAAAACATTGGGGAACTGCTACGAGACACTGGTCTGGGCAAAGGTTTTTTTGGCAAGACCGCACAGGCAACAAAAGCAAAAATAGACAAACGGGATTACATCAAGCTAAAAAGCTTCTGCACAGCAAAGGAAACCATCAGCAACATGAAGAGACAACCTACAGAAAGGGAGAAAATACTTGCAGAGTATCCATCTGTCGAGGGATTAATAGCCAGTATATGTAAGGAGCTCAGACAACTCAGTAGCGAAGGGGGAAAAAATCCCAAATAATTTTATTTTAAAATGGGCAAAAGATCGGAATAGATATTTCTCAAAGAAGACATACACATGGCCAACAGGTATATGGGGGAAAAAAGTGCTCAACATCACTAATCATCAGGAAAATGCAAATCAAAACCACAATGAGATACCACCTCACCATAGTTAAAATGGCTTGGATCAAAGGGACAAAAGATAACGGATCCTGACGAGGATGCAGAGAAAGGGGAATGCTCGTGCACTGTTGGTGGGAATGTAAACTGGCACAGCCACTATGGAGAACAGTATGGAGTTTCCTCCAAAAACTAAAAATGAAACTACCATACGATACAGCAATCCCACTGCTGGGTATATATCCAAAAGGAAGGAAATCAGTGTACTGAAGAGATATCTGCACTCCTATGTTTACTGCAGCACTAGTCACAATAGCCAAGATTTGGGATCAACCTATGTGTCCATCGACGGATGACACATAGGTTTCCTTTATCCGTAAAGGAAATGTGGTACATATACACGATGGAATATTATTCAGTCATAAACAAGAATGAAATCCTTTCATTTGCAGCAACATGGATGGAACTGGAGGTCATCATGTTAAGTGAAATAAGCCAGGCACAGAAAGAGAAATACCGCATTCAACCAAACCTTTAAGGTGCGGATAACTCCAATGCTACGTAAAGTATTCTAAGGCATAAAAAAGTAAAATTTGCAAGTTTTGGTTAGGAAAGATTGATGCCAAAAAAAAGCACAAAACTACACAACTACAGATGAACTTCACCTAAGAATAGCTCTACAAAAATACTAAATCAAATACAGCCAAACAGAATTTAGTAGCTCATTTAAAAATTAAAACAACACAGCCAGGCGGGGTTTATTTGAGAAACAGAAAGATGATTCAATATCGGAAAATCTATGAATATATTTTACCATTTTCATAGGCCAAAAATTAAAAATCACATGATCGTTTCTACAGAAATTGAAGAGGTATTTAACAAAATTCAATACCCTTTCTTGCTTCACCAAAAAAAGAGTCAATAAAATCAGATTAGTGGATACTTCCTTAACGTGATATATATGTATCCATTGAAAATCCGGCACCAAGTTTAAAGAGAAAGACACTAGAAGCATCTCCATAAAGGCGTGGAACAAAACACAGATATTCTCTTGCACCACTATGGTTTAATACTTCTGAAGGTAAACAATAAAATCTGACGAGAAAGAGATGTAAGTCTAAAACTCTAAAGGAGAAGGTCAATATATCACTAGCTGATGGTGCCAGTTCTGCACACCTGGAAAACACAAGAGAACCCAACTGAGAAAACATTACAGATGACAAGAGAATTTAGTAAGGTGGCCCAGTCCATAACTGATATAGAAAAATCAGGAGGCTTCATCACTAAAGACAATAACTAGTGAGGGTCAACAAAACGCCATTCACCGTAACAATAAAAATTATGAAATACCCAAGAATAACTTAAGAAGAAAATGTGTGAGAGCAAAACTATAGGTACTCATTAAGGGAGACAAAAAGAAGAGGATCAAATTAATTTTAAAACACATGTCATATTTCCACATGTAATCAATATAAAAATATTGATGAAATATCTTGCATTCTTAATTTATACTAAGTTTTTGAGCTCTGGTGTGTATTTTACACTTACACCTACAGCTCAGTTAGCACATTTCATGCACTCAATAGCTACAAGTGGCTTGTGGGTACCATTTCGGACGGTGCGGACTTACAGGGTGGGGAGAGAGGAACAACCATGCTCACAAAATGCTGATGGGCAGGTACATTTGTATACCTCTGAGAAGAGGAATCTTGCATGATCTATCAAAAAAAAATTTATTTTATTTTATTTATTTATTTTTTTTACAGAGTCTCACTCTGTTGCCCTGGATAGAGTACTGTGGCGTCAGCCGAGCTCACAGCAACCTCAAACTCCTGGGCTCAAGCGATCCTTCCTGGGATTACAGGCATGTGCCACCATGCCCGGCTAATTTTTTCTATATATTTTTAGTTGGCCAATTAATTTGTTTCTATTTTTAGTAGAGACGGGGGTCTCGCTCTTGCTCAGGCTGGTTTCAAACTCCTGACCTTGAGCGATCCTCCCGCCCGGGCCTCCCAGAGTGCTAGGATTACAGGCCTGAGCCATCGAGCCCAGCCTATCAAAATTTAGACGTATCTATCATTCGACCCCAGATACTGCTTCTAGAAATTTATTTCAGAGAGTTGGCTGCTTGGCATTCCGTAATTGTAAGTTTCTTCATTGGTTTGGCAAACTTGCATGCAGAAAGGCTACTTGCACTTCACCTCACAATATAAGAGTACCCACTTTATCACATTTCTGTTTTCGCCAATGAAAACGGTAGCTTGATTGTTTCAATCCACATCGTTTTAGCTATTAATGAAGCTGACTTTTTCCATATTTTTATCATTCATTTTGTTTCTTCCCCTGCGAACTGTCCTTTCATATTCTTTATTCATTTTACCTTTGTGTCTTATTGGGTTTTTAAATTATTGCACAAGCTCTTAAGATTCAATTAAGGGGTGCTTTCCCACACCAACCACCAATTCTATGATTCTCCGGACACCAACTGGGGGTTCAAAAATACAATTCAATTGAATTCAGTTCTGACGCTAACCACCCGGAGCTAGCAGAGACCCTACAGGTTAAGGGCCCAGTCCACAAGATCTCTCTCCACTTGCGACATAAGTCCCAGGCCTCCCATACTTCTGACAGACCCGCTATAAATTGGCGGTTACCATGGCCCCCTCCCCAGGTTCAATAATTTGCTCTAACAGCTCACAAAACTCAGGAATACACTTTACTTGCATTTATCGATTTATTACAGAGGATGCAAATGAACAGCCAGGTGAAGAGGTTCATGGGGCGAGGCCCAGAGGGGTCCTGTGGCATTGGGGTGCACCACCTTCCCAACACGTGGATGCATTCACCAACCTGGAAGCTCTCCAAGCCATGTTGTTTAGGAGTTTTGATGGATACTTCATCACATAGGCAGGATTGAGTATTTTTATTTATTTTTTTTAAAAAATATATATATATACTTATTTCGGCATATTATGGGGGTACAGATTTTAAGGTTTCAATAAATGCCCCTTCCCCATATCCCACGACAAGTCTGAGTCTCCAGCATGACCAACCCCCAGATGGTGCACATCTCACTCATTATGTATATTTGTACCCGCCCCCCTCCCCCCCTCCTACGTGTCCAATACCCTATTACTGTAGTACCTATGTGTCCACTTAGGTGCTGCTCAATTAATACAAGTTTGCTGGTGAGTATATGTGGTGCTTGGTTTTCCATTCTTGGGAAACTTCACTTAGTAGTATGGGTTCCAGCTCTAACCAGGAAAATATACGATGTGCTATATCACCGTTGTTTCTTAGAGCTGAATAGTACTCCATGGTATACATATACCACATTTTATTAATCCATTCTTGGATTGATGGGCATTTGGGCTGTTTTCACAGCCTTGCAATTATGAATTATGCTGCTATAAACATTCCAGTGCAGCTGTCATTTTTGTAGAGTGTCATTGGATTTTTTTGGGTAGATGCCAATCAATCGGATTGCTGGATGAAATGGTAGATTCACTTGTATCGCTTTAAGGTATCTCCATATTGCTTTCCACAGAGGTTGAACTAGTTTGCACTCCCACCAGAAGTGTAGGAGTATTCCTCTCTCTCTGCATCCACGCCAGCATTTATTGTTTGGAGACTTTTTGATAAAGGCTATTCTCACTGGGGTTAAGTGATATCTCATGGTGGTTTTGATTTGCATTTCCCTGATGATTAGAGATGTTGAGCATTTTTTTCATATGTTTGTTGGCCATTCTTCTGTCTTCTTTAGAAAAATTTCTGTTCAAGTCCTTTGCCCACTTTTTAATGGGGTTATTTGATTTTTTCTTCCTAATTTTCGTGAGTTCTAAGTATATTCTAGTTATCAGTCCCTTATCGGATGCATAGGATGCAAAAATTTTCTCCCATTCTGTAGGTTGTCTGTTTACTTTCATGACTATTTCTTTGGCTGTGCAGAAGCTTTTTAGTTTGATCATGTCCCATTTATTTGTTTTTGTTGCTGCTGTGATTGCCTTTGGGGACTTCTTCATAAACTCTTTGCCTAGGCTGATTTCTAGGAGAGTGTTTCCAACATTTCCCTCTAGAATTCTAATAGTTTCATACCTTAGGTTTAAGTCTGTTATCCAGCGTGAGTTGGTTTTTGTGAGAGGGGAAAGGTGTGGGTCCTGTTTTAGCCTTCTGCAGGTGGCTATCCAGTTTTCCCAGCACCATTTATTGAAAAGGGATTCTTTTCCCCAGGATATGTTTTTGTCTGGTTTGTCAAAGATTAGATGGTTACATGAGGATGGTTTTATATCAGGATTGTCACATCTGTTCCACTGCTCAATATTTCTATTTTTGTGCCAATACCAGATGGACTTAATTACTACAGCTTTGTAGTTTCGTTTGATATCTGGCATATTAATACATCCCATTTTGTTTTTCTTGCCTAGAATTGCTTTTGATATTGGGGGTCTTCTTTGGTACCATACGAAGCATAAAATTATTTTTTCTATATCTGTGAAAAATGCTGATGGGATTTTAATAGGTATTGCATTGAATCTGTAGATCAGTTTGGGTAGTATAGACATTTTAATGATGTTGAGTCTGCCAATCCACGAGCCTGGTATGGATTTCCATCTGTTTACATCTTCTGCTATTTCCTTCCTCAGTGTTTCATAGTTCTCCCTGTAGAGATCTTTTACCTCCTTGGTTAAGTATATTCCTAGGTACTTTAATTTCTTTGCTGCTATTGTGAAGGGAATTGAGTCTTTGATTTGGTTCTCAATTTGATTTTTGTTGGCGTATAGGAATGCCTCTGATTTCTGTGTATTGATTTTGTATCCTGAGACTTTACTAAATTCATTGATCAGTTCCATGAGTTTTTTGGTTGAATCTTTGGGGTTTTCTAGATATAATATTCTATCATCAGCAAACAGTGAAAGTTTGATATCTTCTGCCCCTATTTAGATACCTTTAATTCCACTTTCCTGTTTGATTGCTGTAGCCAGGACTTCCAGCACTATGTTGAATAGAAGTGGAGATAGTGGGCAGCCTTGTCTGGTTCCAGTTCTAAGTGGGAATGCGTTCAGTTTTTCCCCATTCAGTATGATGTTGGCTATGGGTCTGTCATATATGGCTTGTATCATTTTTAGGTATGTCCCTTCTATGCCTATTTTCTTAAGTGTTCGTATCATGAAAGGGTGTTGAATTTTGTCAAAAGCTTTTTCTGCATCATTGAGTGAATCATGTGGTCTTTGTTTTTGCTTCTGTTTATGTGGTGAATTGCATTTATAGATTTACGTATGTTGAACCATCCCTGCATCCCTGGGATGAAGCCTACATTGTCGTGATGGATTATTTTTTTGATTAGCATCTGGATTCGGTTAGCTAAGATTTTGTTGAAAATTTTGTATCTATATTCATTAGGGATATTGGTCTATAGTTCTCTTTTTTTGTTGCATCCTTTCCTGGTTTGGGTATCAGAGTAATATTTGCTTCATAAAAGGTGTCGAGGAGGTTTCCGTTCTTCTCGATGTTGTGGAATAGTTTCTGCAAGATAGGTACTAGTTCTTCTTTGTAAGTATGGTAAAATTCGGGTGTGAAACCATCTGGACTGGGACTTTTCTTTTTAGGGAGATTTTTAATTGCTGTTTCTATTTCAGCTGTTGAGATTGGTCTGTTCAGGAAATCTATTTCTTCCTGGTTGAGCGTAGGGAGGCTGTGTGTTTCTAGAAATTTGTCCATTTCCTCCACATTTTCCAGTTTGTGTGCATAAAGATTTTTGTAGTATTCATAAATTATATCTTGTATCTTTTTGGGATCAGTTGTGATATCTCTTTTTTTGTTCCTGATGGAGCTTATTAGAGATTTGTTTTTCTGCTTTTTGTTAGCTTAGCCATTGGCGTGTCAATTTTGTTTATTTTTTCACAGAACCAACTTTTCGTTTTGTTAATCTCCTGAATAGCTTCCTTGTTTTCAATTTCGTTTAGTTCTGATTTGATCTTGTTGATTTCACTTCTTCTGCTGGGTTTGGGGCTGTTCTGTTCTTCTTTTTCCAGCTCATTGAGTCGTTTCATTAGATTGTCTATTTGTGATCTTTTTGACTTTTGATTATAGGCATTTATGGAGATAAACTTTCCTCTCAGAACTGCTTTAGCTGTGTCCCAGAGGAGTTGATAACTTGTCTGTCCATTGTCATTTTCTGCATAGAATTTGTTTATTTCCATCTTGGTTTCTTCATTTATGAAGTAATCATTTAGTAGGAGGTTGTTCAATTTCCACGTTTTTTTGTAGAAATGTGAGTTTCTGTTAGGGTTGATTTGTCCTTTTATTTCACTGTGATCTGAGAAGGTACATGTTATGATTTCTATTTTTTTGAATTTCTTGAGATTTAGTTTGTGTCCTAGGATATGGTCAATCTTAGAGAATGCCCCATGAGCTGATGAGAAGAACGTATATTCAGTGGATTTTTGGTAGAATGTCCTGTAAATGTCAGTAAGACCCAATTGTTCTAGAGTTTTGTTTAAGTCCATTATTTCTTTATTAATTTTCTGTTTGGAGGATATGTCTTGTGCCATCTGTGGGGTGTTGAAATCTCTGGTGATTATGCAGTTGCTATTAATCCATTTGCTTAGATCCTGTAAGGTTTGCTTTATGAAACTGGGTGCCCCTAAGTTGGGTGCATATATATTTAAAATTGTTATCTGTTCTTGTTGAAGTGTGCCCTTCACCATTATATAATGACCCTCTTTGTCTTTCACTACTTTTGTTGGTTTAAAAATTAAATCGTCTGAAATTAGAACTGCCACGCCAGCCTTCTTTTGGCTTCCACTTGCTTGGAATACTGTCCTACACCCTTTTGTTTTTAGTCTATATGCATCCTTGCAGGTTAGATGTGCTTCATGAAGACAGCATATACTTGGCCTGTATTTTCTTATCCATTCAGCCAGCCTATGTCTCTTGAGTGGAGAGTTTAAGCCATTCACATTTATTGAGAGAACTGATAGGTAAGGTAGATTATTTTTCATTCTGTTGGGTTGGATGTTGTTGCTTTGGTTTCTCTCTTGAGTCATTGTAATATCTGGCCTTTAATCTTTGGGTTTTGGTTGTTTTTATATTCATGAATTTTTATTATGGTGTTCCGTGCATAACACTGTTTTGAGTACTTCTTGTAGGGCTGGTCTTGTCTTGGTGAATTCTCTGAGACTTTGCTTTTCTGGGAATGTCTTTATTTCTCCTTCATATACGATGCTTAGCTTTGCAGGGAATAAGAGTCTAGGCTGGGCTTTGCTTTGTTTCATAAGAGTGAGAATGGGGCTCCAGTCTCTCCTTGCTTGTAAAGTCTCATTAGAGAAGTCTGGTGTTATGCGAATTTGCTTTCCCTTTTAAGTTACTTGCTTTTTTCGTCTTACAGCTCTTAGAAGGGCCTCTTTAGTTGATATTTTGGTCAGTCTGATGACCGCATGTCATGACATCTTCCTGTTTGCATTGAATCTCCCAGGGGTCCTTTGAGCTTCTTGAACTTATATATTGAGATTTTGAGCAAGGCCTGGGAAATTTTCCTCTATTATATCTTCAAATAGCTTGTCCAACCCTTGAGTTTTGTCTTTTTCCCATTCTGGTAACCCTATGGCCCTCACATTAGGTTTCTTCATACAATCTTACATCTTTTGTAGGCTTTGCTCTTTTCTCTTGTTTCTCTGCTCTATCTCTGTGACTTATTTATTTAATTGGAAGGTATTATCTTCTCTGAGATTCTTTCTTCTGTTTGATCTACCCTGTTCTTGAGACTTTCCACTGTATTTTGTAGTTCCCTGAATTGATTCATTTCAGGAGTTCAGTTAAACTCTTCTTTATTGTGATTATTTCTTTAGTGAACTTTTGTTCTCGGTCCTGGAGGCTTTTTGTGGTTTCTTTGTGTTGGTTATTGAGTTGTTCTTGCATTTTGGTGAGTTTTCTTATGGTCCACATACGAAATTCCTCTTCTGTCATTTTGGTTGCCTGATTTTGGTTGGTGTCCGTTTCTAGGGGGCTGGTGCTCCTCTTTGGGGGTGTGTTTTCCGTTTGGTTCTTCATATTTCCGGAGTTCCTTTATTGATTTCTTCCCATGTTGATCAGTTGTTCTTTCTTTCCTTTAGGTTTTTGTTTGGTTATTCACATGCCTTGTTTAGTTTCTGAGCCGGTAGGTGGTGTCTTTGGTTGAGATTTGACCACTCCCTGTATAATAATGAGTCAGTAGGTGCCGTGAAAAGGCTGTGCAGGATGTCCTCCCTGTCAGTAGGTGGCGCTTGCTTGGAGGAACAGGCTACACTGTTGTTTTTGTGTCCTCCTATCAGCTCTTGTTCCTGTAGGCGGGCACTCTAGTGCCTCAGGTGGTGTGGTGGGCCCTGGGACTTCCAGGTGTGTCCTTTTCTCCCCCTCAGTAAGGGCTGGTCTTGGAGAGAGTCTGGGAGGAGCTGGGTTGTGTAAGCCTGCCCTCAGGCACCACCAATGCCGCATCGGTCAAAGTTCTGTTCTCTGCCTCCAGGAAAAGCTGTCAGGGAGGGGCTGGAATGGCCCCACTCAGCCAGAAAGTCTGCATGTGGGGATGGGGCTGTCTGCGACTGGCATTCTGGAGTGGGCCTCACTTCTTTCCACCCTCCCCAACTCCACAGCTACTCCTGGGCCTCTGCCAGCAGGCCAGACCACACGCCACCAGGCCTCCCCGGACAGTGATGCCGGCGAGGAGGTTCCCTGTGCAGGAATGCCACCTGGGTTGGGAGTAGCGTCTCTTTTTGGGAGGAGGGTTGCCCTCTAGGATGCTGATTTGCCCGTGAAGGCACACACACCTCAGTAGGCTGTTCACGTATATCCCTTCTCTGCCCCAGGCAATGAGAGACCTCGGTGCCCGGGATCTGGTCTGCAGGTATGACCTCTGGTCAGCAGAGTTCAAACTATATCCCCACCAGGAAGAGGAGTTCCAGTCCCAATTCTCCCATAGGGAGCCCAAGCTGGGTCTATGTCTCTCAGCCTCAGGGTCTGCGCTGTTCTCCTGGAATCACCGTGCCAGTAGCACCAGGGAGGGCTGGCGTGTAGGGAGCTCACAGACTGAGTTCCCCTTAGTCAGCTGTAGGGTCCCAAAAGGGAAGGTCCCATTCTCTGGAGGTGCCTCTGGCTGGTAGCTACTATATTGTCTCTTTGGGCAGCCACGGGTAGGGTCGGCAGAGGGGAGAATGAGGCAATATGTCGCCTGCTGCTCGACTACGGTCTGTGCACACGGAGGTGCCCCGAGGGAGTTGGGAGCCTGGTGCCCCGTCCGCTACAGGCTTACTGCTCACTGGTGGCTGCTGTCTCTGGGCTGATGTCCGCAGGTCTCTCCACCCGCTGGGGAGCCCACCAGTAGTCCCAGGTGCAGGGGAGGGGAAAGGCAACTGATCCACCTACCCTTCCCACTGGTCTCCAGGCTGCTCTGGTGGTCTCAGCTTCCAGTTCTCCTCTGCAACCTCCTCCCGTGGAGTCTCCCGTGGTCTCAGGTACCCCTCCTTCTGGCCATCGTCAACTGTATGCTCGTCTTCTTGCTTATTTTTTCTAATTTCTGCTAGAATCTGTCTTTTCTGCAGAGACACTCTGTCTGGCGGTGTTTCTCATCCGCCATCTTGATCCAAGCTGGCAGGATTGATTACTAATTCAATCTATCTCCAGCACCTCTACCTCCCTGGAGGTTGAGTAGCGGGGCTAAGAGTTGCAGGCATCTAATTAAGGCTTGGTTTTCTTGGTGACCAACCCCCATTCTGAAGCCATCTAGGGTGCCAACAAGAGTCACCATATTAGGAGAAAAAGATGCTCCTATCACCAGGAAATTCCAAGGGATTTAGGAACTCTGTGTCAGGAACCGGGGACAAGGATGAAGTAAATATCAGGACAGTAGACTCTCTCCTTTCACCCAGCCTATGGCACCCGGCAGCAAACTGGTTGGACCCCAGATCCAGAGCCAGCAAAGACGCTGCCTTTATGGGCAGTGGGACCCCCAGAGGCGGATAGAGAACAGGCGTATCAATACTGGCCCTTCCCCACTAGTGACCTCTACAATTGGAAATCCCAAAATGCAATTTTTTCTGAAAATCCGAGGGATTTATTAACCTTTTAGATTCTGTCCTCTTCACTCACCAGCCCACATGGGATGACTGCCAACAGTTGCTTAAGGTTCTTTTCACAACGGAAAAAAGAGAGAGAATCCAGGGAGAAGCACAGAAGCTGGTTCCAGGGGAAGACAGCAGATCCACCATCAACCCACGGGTCATCGACCAACCTTCCCACTCGAGCAACCGCCCTGGGACTACAACGAGGCTGAAGGTAGGGAGCACCTTCGGGTCTACCGCCAGACTCTGATGGCCCGTCTCCAGGCAGTGGTGCGAAAGGCGACAAATTTGGCTAAAGTAGGAGATGTCCGTCAGGGGCCTGAGGAGAGTCCGGCAGCTTACCTAGAGATTATAAAAGCCGTTCAGCAATACACTCTAATAAATCCTACCATAAAAGAGAGTAAAGTAGCCGTCATGATGGCCTCTGTAAATCAGGCAGCCCCAGACATTAGGCGAAAAATAGACAGGTTGTGTGAAAAAAAAACTCTACAGGACTTGCTAAAAGTGGCAGAAATGGTATACAATATCAGGAAAACTCCTAAAGAGAGGCTAAAGAGACTAAGACTAGAAGATAAAAAGTTTCAGGCTGGTGAGGTGCGAAAAGCAAACAAAGAGATGGCTAAGATCCTGCTAGCTGCCACAGCAGGGGTGGAGGGGGTGGGGGGGGGTCAGCTGGGGGTAAGAGGCAGAGAGCGACCCCAAAGAGGAAGGCTAGAGAAGGATCGGTGTGCCAATTGCAAAGAGCATGGACATTGGTCTAGAGACTGCCCCAAAAAGAAGGGGGGATGGCACAGGCATGGATCCCCCGAAAAGGTCATGCTGGTAGGACAGGTAGAGGATCAGCGGGGAGGACGGAGTTCAGTCCCCCTCCCCGAGCCCAGGGTAACTTTACAAGTGGAGGAGAGCCTAGTCAGTTTCCTGGTAAACAGGGGTTGCTCACGCAGACGCTGGGACCTTAGAGGTAACTGGTGGCGTACCTGTCCAAAAAGCTAAATCCGGTAGCAGCAGGATGGCCCGCTTGCCTGCAAATCATCACGGTTACTGCTTTACTGGTCAAAGACGTCGATAAGCTCACCCTGGGTCAACATTTACAGATTACCACCCCTCACGCCATAGAGGGGATCCTGAAGCAGCCACCAGGACGATGGATTACAAATGCGGGGCTGACTCACTACTAGGGGCTTCTGTTGGATACTCCTCGCATTGAGTTCCAGACTCCTGCCATCCGGAAACCGGCCATGCTTCTGCCAGATCCCGAGCCAAGAACGCCCAAGCATAGCTGCCTCGAAATCCTGGCCGAGATCCAGATGGCCCAAAAAGACCTAAAAGACAGCCCTCTTCCAAACAGCGACCTGACCTGGTTCACCGAGGGGAGCAGCTTCATCCAGGACAGACACAGGTACTCGGGGGCGGCCATAGTAGATGAGCAAGGCAAGCTTATCTGGGCAACACGCCTTCCACAGGGGACATCAGCCCAGAAGGCGGAACTGGTGGCATTGACAGAAGCCCTCCGCCAGGCCCAAGAAAAGAGGCTGACTGTATACACCGACAGCTGCTAAGCCTTTGGGACAGTACACATACATGGGGCCGTCTATAAAGAGAGAGGTTTCATCACGGCGGAGGGCAGAAAAATCAAACATAAGTCTGAAATACTTCAGCTGCTAGAAGCCATTTTGTTGCCAAAGGCAGTGGCAGTAGTCCACATTCTGGGACACCAAAAGGGGGACTCCCTTGAATCCCGGGGCAACCGGGCTACAGACGCTGAGGCAAAAAGGGTTGCGAAGGGACCGGCACTAATAGATGTTCTACATTTGAGCCTGCCCCTTCCTGGGATGGGAAAGATGCCCCCTCAACCTGACTATTCCAGCACGGACATAAACTGGGCCACAGAAAAACTGCAGGTGACACAGAGTAAGGACGGCTGGTTCCAAGATAGAAAACACCGCCTAGTAGTTCCCAAAGCCTTGAGGAACCACCTACTAGGACACTTGCATCAGACAACACATCTCGGCAGAAGAAAGATGCTATAGTTGCTAGACACTGCACAACTCAGATTCAAATCACAAGGAAAGATAGCAGAAGACGTTGTCCAGAACTGCCGTGTCTGCCAGGTCATGCAGCCGGGGAGGATCAGAGAGACCCATGCAGGTACCAGAGAGCCAGAGGGGCAACCAAGATTATTTTGAGAAATAGACTTCACAGAAGTAAGACCAAAAAAAAATATGGGTACAGATATTTGTTGGTAATGGTAAACACTTTCTCAGGGTGAGTAAAAGTTTTTCCTACTAAAAGAGAGACTGCCTTAATAATAGCAAAAAATATTAAAAGAAATAGTTCCCAGGTACGGGCTGCCAGAGAGCATAAAATCTGACAATGGGCCAGCCTTTACAAGTCAGGTCAGTCAAGGGCTAGCCCGGGCCCTGGGGGCGGATTAAAAGTTACATTGTGTATTAATGCCCAGAGCTCAGGGCAGGTAGAAAAAATAAACGAAACCTTAAAGGAGACTTTGACTAAATTGGTCCTAGAGACTGGCAGGGACTGGGTGACCCTCCTTCCCTTCGCCCTGTTCCAAGCCCGGAACACCCCCTACCATTTAGGCTTAACCCCCTTTGAGATTATATACGGTACCCTTCCTCCTGTAATTCCAAAGATAAACTCTGGGGCCCTGCCTGGATACCCCAGAGAGGTACTGCAGGCTGTGCAGGCCCTACAGCGTGCCCACAGTCAAATATGGCCGGCCCTCCGGGCCATCTACTAGATAACTGAGCCAAAAAACGAGAGTAACAAACACCCTCATCACCCCCATCAGCCAAGATACTGGGTATGGGTAAAGCAGCATAATAGTAAAACCCTAGAGCCCAGATAGAAAGGACCCTTTCAAATAATTCTTGTTACCCCCACTGCACTTAAGGTTGACAGAGTGGCGACTTAGATACACCACTCCTATGTGAGACCTGCCAGTGAAGACGACCAAGAGTGGCAGCAAGACCAGTGAAAGGCAACGGCAGACCCAAACAACCCGTTAAAGACCAGACTGACTTGCATGACAGCCGCAGGCCAGAGCTCTGCCAGGAAAAAGGGTTAGATGAGACTGCTGACTCAAATCTTCATCAGACTGCTGGTCATCCTTCTGGGACTTAGACTTGGGGTTGTGGCTCCTAAAGACTGGACCAAACTGCGAAGATGTGCCCTCGTAACCTTTTTTGTTTGCTACATAAGTTGTTTGTGGGCATATTGTTCCTAGAAAGGGTCTCTACAGCTGTAGCCATTGACTCAAATCCCCACATGCCCTATAACCTCACATAAGAAATTACTAACTTAGAAACCCATAAAGTTTATAATAAGACTTCAGGAACAGCCCCACTAAACACCTGGTGGCCAGACCTATATTTCAATCTAAAAAAAATTAGCCCTCTAAAAGAAATAGAAGGGAAAAAGTGGGGGCAGTACCAGAGGCGAGTGTCCATGAGCCAAAATGAGTTTTATGCATGTCCAGGGTTTGGAACAGAGAAAATGAGATGCACGTGTAGAGAGATCAAGTCTCTCTACTGTGCAGACTAAAAGTGTGTGACCACCAATGATAGAAAAGAAAGATGGCAGGTACAACCTCTTTTTATCAGAATGTCTTATGTCCGGCCATGCTCACAAACCAAGTATGCCTCTAACTATAACCTGATACATGTGAGGTTCACAGATAAAAGAAAAGCAGACAGACGGTGGGTCTCGGGACTATCCTGCGAAATATATCTCTATCAACGCCTGCTCTTTGACACTTAATACAGCTTAAACTAAGGGTGTCTCCCATCTAGCCTGGAGACCCCTTATGAAAAATGGTGACAGCAGCATATAAAATATTAAACCGTTCTGACCCCAACACTATGGAAGCCTGCTGGTTATACTATAATATCAGACCCCCTTTTTATAAAGCAGTAGAAATAGCTGCCCCCCTTTAACCATTCAGAAAAAGAGACCACCAAGTCCTGTGCATGAGACCATAAAGGCCTGAGGCTAACACTTCAGGCAGTCTCCAAAAACAGAACATGCATAAAAAAGGTGCCCTTTAGGCATGTGCAGTTCTGTGCCAAAGTCCACCCGTCTACAAACCAGACCAAAAGAGCAAAATAAATAGTTACGACGCTCAATGGGTGGTAGATTTGCTTTAAAACAGGTCTGACTCCATGTCTTAGCCTGTTTTTAATAAATCAAAAGAATACTGCATTATAGTATTAATATTCCCTACAATTATTTACCACCAAAAAATACAATGTATAATGCATGGACAAAAGGCGCCAAGTTAACTAAAAAAACACACATACACACACACAAAAAAAAACCCTAACTTCACTGTCTGCGGTAGTGCTGCAAAACCGGAGGGGGCTAGACTTAGTATTTCTCCAGCAGGGGAGGTTATGTGCAGCCCTAAAAATAGAGTGCTGCTTCTATGCAGACCATACTGGGGTAATTACAAAGTCTATAGCTACGCTTAAAAAAAGACTTGCACGGCAAAAACAAGAGCGTGAGCAACAACGAAAATAGTTTAATCATGGTTTAATAGCTCCCCTTAGTTGACTACATTATTTATTGTCCACACTATTAAGTCCACTCATTGTGCTCCTCCTAATTCTCACTCTAAAACCATGTATCTTAAATAGGTTAATAGCTTTCATTAAAAAACAGATAAATACTGTTCAATTAATAGTATTACAGCAGCAATATCAAAGGCTTAGGAGTGACTATATAGAGATGCAAGAAGGTAGCGACCTCGAGGATGAGCAAAAATGCTCGTAATAATTCCAAAGAAAGGGGGAATGTAAGAAATGGAAATTATAAGAAAAGCTCAGAGCTAATAGTTTAGCTTCTGTCCCCTCAGCTTGCTTGCTTACAATATATAGCTTAAGTAAAGCCATGACAGGCTTCAGTGGGTGCTGGGCCTCAAAAGGCGGTAACCACAGGTCATTTCCTGATAAGAGGTTGAAAAGCCCTGGGATTGGGGGAGGGAGGGCCAAACACCAGCCAAACACCAGATGACTCTGCACTAAAATGCTAAAATAAAATGCAGAGGAAAAGCCCTAATGCCAGAACCAATCAGCTGGTAAGAAGAACCAACCAAAAAAGAGATAAAATAAGCTGCTAAAGGAGACTGCGGGGTGGGGGTGGGGGGCTATTTAAGGGATACCCATAACCCAAGCTGGGGTCCTTGTCACAAAATAGAGGCCACTGCAATTGGCGCTCTGAGACTCAGACCCTAGCTCAAGCTAGTCATTAAAACTCCTTTTAATGATTTCAGCCTCAGTGACTCTCTTTGTTCTGTGGTACTGTGGTTTCCCGCTCTAACATTAGGGGCCTTGCTTAAATAGTATTTTAGCAAAGAACCATAAATCCTATAGTGACAAGACAAAGAAGAAAGCATCTTCAAGCTTTCAAAAGGCAGGAAAATGTAGGAAGATAAATTTATGGAAAGAATAAAGTCTGCTCCTAGATCCTCTGGTGCCGCTTTCTCTGAGCTGATAAGCAATGAGTTAGTTGTCAAGGGGCTGTGGTTAGGCAGCAAAATGCAGAGAGGAGGGCAGGAAGACCTTTTACCTTTGTAAATTGCTACCCTGCTGTTAGGCAAGCAGAGGGACTGGCAGGGTGTGTCCCCCCCACCCCACCCCCACCCCCGTGTTTTAACTTTCTTTAGCTCAACACTCTCCAGTATTTTAGAGAGGGATATTTTGGTTTCCTTCAAAAGGATATTGGATTTCTGTCAAATGTGTTTTCTGTATTGAGATAATTGTGGGTTTTTTTCTTCATTCAATTAATGCAGTGTATTATGTTGATTGATTTTGGTATCTTAAACCATGCTTGCTTTCCTGGTACAAATTCCACTTGGTCATGGCATATAATCCAACATGGCTGTTGAGTTCAGTTTGCCAGTATTTTATTGATAAGTTTTGTTTCTGTTATTCATAGGGGACAATGGTCTGTTGTGTTTTTTCTTGTTACATCTTGTCTTTAATATTAGGGTAATGCTCATAGAATGAGCTAGCAAATGTTCATCTTCTTCTATTTTTTGGAAGTTCTTGAGAAATATTTGTGTTAATTATTCTTTAAATACTTGGCAGGATTCACCAGTGAAGTCATCTGTTCCTGGACTTTTCCTTGTTGGGAGGTTTTGCTTACTGATTTCATCTCTTTACCTGTTATAGGTCTGTTCATATTTTCTATATCTTCTTGAGTCAGTTTTGGTAGTTTTTGTGTTTCTAGAAATTTGTCCATTTCATCTAGGATATTCAATTGTTTGGTGTGGAATTATTCATGGTATTATCTTGTAATCCTTATTATTTCTTTAAGGCTGTAGTAATGTCCCCAGTTAAATTTATAATCTTAGTAATTTGAGTCTTTTTTTTTAATTTTTTATTTCGGCATATTATGGGGGTACAGATTTTAAAGTTTCAATAAATGCCCTTCTCCCCCTCCCCCCATAAGTCTGAGTCTCCAGCATGACCATCCCTCAGATGGTGCGCCTATCACTCGTTATGTATGTATATACCCGCCCCCCCACCCCCCCTCCCCAATACCCTATTACTGTAGTACCTATGTGTCCACTTAGGTGCTACTCAGTTAATACCAGTTTGCTGGAGAATAGATCTGGTGCTTGTTTTTCCATTCTTGGGATACTTCACTTAGTAATATGGGTTCCAGCTCTAACCAGGAAAATATAAGATGTGCTATATCACCATTGTTTCTTAGAGCTGAATAGTACTCCATGGTATACATATACCACATTTTATTAATCCATTCTTGGATTGATGGGCACTTGGGCTGTTTCCACAGCCTTGCGATTATAAATTGTGCTGCTATGAACATTCGAGTGCAGGTGTCTTTTTTGTAGAGTGTCATTGGATCATTTGGGTAGATGCCCAGCAATGGGATTGCTGGATCAAATGGTAGATTCACTTGTATCGCTTTAAGGTATCTCCATATTGCTTTCCACAGAGGTTGAACTAGTTTGCAGTCCCACCAGCAGTGTATGAGTGTTCCTCTCTCTCCGCAACCACGCCAGCATTTATTGTTTGGAGATTTTTTGATAAAGGCCATTCTCACTGGGGTTAAGTGATATCTCATTGTAGTTTTGATTTGCATTTCCCTGATGATTAGGGATGTTGAGCATTTTTTCATGTTTGTTGGCCATTCTTCTGTCTTCTTTAGAAAAGTTTCTGTTCAAGTCCTTTGCCCACTTTTTAATAGGGTTATTTGATTTTTTCTTGCTGATTTTCGTGAGTTCTAAGTATATTCTAGTTATCAGCCCTTTATCGGATACGTAGGATGCAAAAATTTTCTCCCATTCTGTAGGTTGTCTGTTTACTTTCATGACTGTTTCTTTGGATGTGCAGAAGCTTTGTAGTTTGATCATGTCCCATTTATTTATTTTTGTTGCTGCTTTGATTGCCTTTGGGGATTTCTTCATAAACTCTTTGCCTAGGCCGATGTCTAGGAGCGTCTTTCCAACATTTTCCTCTAGAATTCTAATGGTTTCATACCTGAGATTTAAGTCTGTTATCCAGCGTGAGTTGGTTTTTGTGAGAGGTGAAAGGTGTGGGTCCTGTTTTAACCTTCTACAAGTGGCTATCCAGTTTTCCCAGCACCATTTATTGAAAAGGGATTCTTTTCCCCAGCGTATGTTTTTGTCTGCTTTGTCAAAGATTAGATGGCTATATGAGGGTGGTTTTATATCAGGATTCTCTCATCTGTTCCACTGGTCAATAATCCTATTTTTGTGCCAATACCAGATTGTTTTAATTACAACAGCTTTGTAGTATAGTTTGATATCTGGCATATTAATGCCTCCCAATTTGTTTTTGTTGCCTAGAATTGCTCTTGATATTCGGGGTCTTCTTTGGTTCCATACGAAGCGTAAAATTATTTTTTCTATATCTGTGAAGAATGCTGATGGGATTTTAATAGGTATTGCATTGAATCTGTAGATCAGTTTGGGTAGTATAGACATTTTAATGATGTTGAGTCTGCCGATCCACGAGCCTGGTATGGATTTCCATCTGTACATCCTCTGCTATTTCCTTCCACAGTGTTTCATAGTTCTCCCTGTAGAGGTCTTTTACGTCCTTGGTTAAGTATATTCCTAGGTACTTTAATTTCTTTGTTGCTATTGTGAAGGGTATTGAGTCTTTAATTTGGTTCTCGATTTGATTGTTGTTGGCATATACGAATGCCTCTGATTTCTGTGTATTGATTTTGTATCCTGAGACTTTGCTAAATTCATTGATCAGTTCCAGGAGTTTCCTGGTTGAATCTTTGGGGTTTTCTAGATATAATATCATATCATCCGCAAACAGTGAAAGTTTGATCTCTTCTGCCCCTATTTGGATACCTTTAATTCCACTTTCCTGTCTGATTGCTGTAGCCAGGACTTCCAGTATTATGTTGAATAGAAGTGGAGATAGTGGGCAGCCTTGTCTGGTTCCAGTTCTAAGTGGGAATGCTTTCAGTTTTTCCCCATTCAGTATGATGTTGGCTATGGGTCTGTCGTAAATGGCTTGTATCATTTTTAGGTATGTCCCTTCTATGCCTATTTTCTTAAGTGTTCGTATCATGAAAGGGTGTTGAATTTTGTCAAGAGCTTTTTCTGCATCTATTGAGAGAATCATGTGGTCTTTGTTTTTGCTTCTGTTTATGTGGTGAATTGCATTTATAGATTTGCGTATGTTGAACCATCCCGTAATTTGAGTCTTTTATCTTTTTTTCTTAGTCTAAATAAGGTTTGTCAATTTGTTGAGCTTTTAAAGAGTAAACTTTGATTTCACTAATTTTTCCATTATTTTTCTATTCTCTATTTCATTTATTCCTACTCTAATGTTTATTATTTCCCCCCTTTTTTGCTAACTTTATGCTTAATTCGTTCTTCTTTTCTAGTTAATAATTTTAGATTTTTTCTTTTTTTTGAGGTAGGTATTTAAAATTATAAAATTTCTTCTGAGCACTGATTTCACTGCATCCCACAAGTTTTGTTATGTTGCTCATTTCATTTTTATTCATATCAATGCATTTTCTAATTTCTCTAGTTGATTTCTTTTTTCACATATTAGTTGTTTAAGAGTATGTTATTTAATTTCTATATATTTGTGATTTTCTGGTTTTTCTTTAGTTATTGATTTCTAGTTCATTCCATTGTGCTTACAGACCATAATTTCAGTCTTTTAAAATTTATTGAGACTTGTTTTGTGACGTGAAACATGGTCTATCCTGGAGAGTGTTCCACGTGCACATAAAAAGAACAGTATTCTGTTCTATTTGGATGCTGTATTCTATATATGTATATCAGATCTAGTTAGTTTATAGTGTCGCTTAAGTCCTCTACTTCCTTATTAATCTTTTGTATGGTTATTCTGTTGTGTCCAAGAATTCTGTATCCCAGAACAGAATGTCAGAGTAACAAGCTCACACTAACATAAGCAACAAATGGAGGTTTATTTAAGCTAGCTCGAGCTAGGGTCCAGGTCCCAGAGCACCAGCTCAGTGGTCTCTTTAGACAAGGACCCTTGGCAAGGTTTTAGCACAGGTTTTATACTTTTAGTTGTTGTGCAACTCAGGTTACTGGTTATAAGTGGTATCTAGAGCCCACCTAGCACCCACACATCCCACTCAAGCTGTTCATGCATTGATCATGCTGGCCGTGTATTGATTTATTGATTGGTTGGCTAGGTCCCAGGGACTTTGCACTACCTTATCAAGTAGTGCCTTACCGGTTTCCTCCCTGGGGCCTTGTTTGTTCTCTCTCTTTTTTTTCTTTTACTTTGTAGAAGCTGTCATGGTTTCAGTCAGGCTAAGTGGCAAGCAAGCAAGCGAATTACAAAAGCTAAGGTACAGAAGCCAAGGTAGCGGTTAGCTTGTATTGCACAATTCTATACATTATTTAAAGTATGGTATTGAAATCTCTGACCATTATTGTGGACCTGGCTATCTCTGCCTTCAGTTCCATCAATGTTGGCTTCATATGTTTTGTGAATTTGTTGTTAGGCGTGCATAAGTTTATAACTGTTATATCTTCTTGATTGATTGACCCTTTTTAGCATTATATACTGCATTCTTTGTTTGACTTAAAGTAAATTTATGATAATAGTATAGCTATTTTAGTTCTATTTAGGTAAGAATTTTCATGAAATATCTTTTTCATCCTTTAACTTTCAATCTATTGTGTTTTAGGTCTAAAGTGAGTCTATGTGGACAATATAGCTGGGTTATATTTTTTAAATCCATTTTGCCAATCTCTACCTTTTCATTAGAGAATGTAATCCATTCACATTTAAAATTGTGATTGATAAGGAAAGTCTTCCTTTTACCATTTGCTATTTGTTTTCTATGTGTCTTATATCTTTTTTATTCCTCACTTCTTCCATTACTGCCTACTTTTGTTTAGATATAAATTTCCCAGTTACTATTTTGATTCCCTTATCATTTCTTTCACTATATATTTTCCTAGTGGTACCATGGGGATCACCTTTTACATATAACAATCTAGTTTGAATTAATTTCAACTTTGTTTTTTGTTGTTGTTGTTTTGTTTTTTTGAGACAGAGTCTCACTCTGTTGCCTGGGCTAGAGTGCCATGGCGTCAGCCTAGCTCACAGCAACCTTAAACTCCTGGGCTCAAGCAATCCTCCTGCCTCATCCTCCTTAGTAGTTGGGACTACAGGCATGTGCCACCATGCCTGGCTAATTTTTTTATATATTTTTAGTTGGCCAGTTAATTTCTTTCTATTTTTAGTAGAGATGGGGTCTCACTCTTGCTCAGGCTGGTCTCGAACTCCTGAGCTCAAACGATCCGCCCACCTCAGCCTCCCAGAGTGCTAGGATTACAGACATGAGCCACTGTGCCTGGCCAATCAACTTTGTTTTAATAGGATCCAAAAACTTTGCTCCTATAATAGCTCCACCCCTCCCTCTTTATGTGTTATTGTCAGAATTTACATATTTATGCATTATGTGTTCATTAACATTGATTTATAATTATTGTTTTATGCATTTGTCTTTGAATCAAATAGAATAAAAGGAGTTATAAACCAAAAATACATTAGTATTGATTTTTATATTTACCCATGTATTTATCTTTACCAATATTCTTTATTTCTTTGTATGACTCTGAGTTATTGTCCAGTGTTCTTCCATTATAGCTTGAAATACTTTCTTTGGCACTACTGATAGGGTAGGTCTATTAGCAATGAATTTTTTCAGCTTTTGTTTATCTAGAAATATCTGAATTTCTTCATTTTTGAAGGACAGTTTTGGCAGATATAGAATTTTTCATTGACAGTGTTTTTTTTTTTTTTCCTTCAGCACTTTAAATTTGTCACCCTACTGCTTTCAGCCTCCATGGGTTCTATTTTTGTTTTCTTTAGAGACAGGGTCTTGCTCTGTTGCCCAGGCTGGAGTACAGTGGTGGAACCATAGCTCACTTCAGCCTCAAAGTCCTTGGCTCAAGTGATCCTCCTGCCTCAGCCTCCTGAGTGGCTGAGATTACAGATGCATGCCACCACACCTGGCTAATGAAAAACATTTTTTTTTTGTAGGGAGGGATCTTGCTATGTTGCCCAGGCTATTCTCAAACTCCTGGCCTCAAGTGATCCTTCCACCATGACCTCTCAAAGCACTGGATTACAGGTGTAGGCCACCACTCCTGGCTGGACTTCCATAGATTCTGATGATAAATTGTTGGTTTTATTGAGGATTCCTTGTACATGAAGAGTTGCTCCTGTCTTACTACTTTCAAGATTCTCTCTTTGTCCTTGTCATTTGACAGCTTAATTATAATATGAATTGGTGTGGATCTCTTTGTGTTTATCATACTTTGAGTTCATTGAGCTTCTGGGATGTGTAGAGTCCTGTCTTTTATCAAATTTGGGAAGATTTTGGGCCATGTTCTTTAAATATTCTTTCTGGCCTCTCTCTCTCTCTCTCTCTCTCTCTCTCTCTTCTTTCTGAGACTCCCACAGTGTGTCTGTTGGTCCACTTAATGATGTCCCACAGGTCTCCTAGGCTCCATTCATTTTTCTTCATTCTTTTTTCTTCTCCTCAGACTGGATATTTTCAATTTACCTATCTTCAATTTGCTGATTATTTCTTCTGCCTGCTCCATCTGCTATTGACACTTACTGTGAATTATTCACTTAAATTTTTGTATTTTTAAGTTCCATAAATTCTATTTGGTTACTTTTTCTAATTTCTATTGCATTATTGATATTCTCTATTTGTTGAGACTTCATTCTCCTGGTTTCCTTTAGTTCTTTATCCATGGTTTCCCTTAGGTTATGGACATATTTAAGAGAGTTAATTTAAAGTCTTTGTCCAGCAAGTCCAATGTCTGTGCCTCTTCATGGACAGTTTCTACTAATTTCTTTTCTTCTTGCAAATGGGCCATATTTATTTGTTTCTTTGCATGACTCATATTTTTTCATTGAAAATTGGATATTTTGAATACTATAATGCAGTAGGTCTGGAAATTAGATTCTTCTTTCTCTTTAGGGCTTGTTTTTGTTGTTTTCTGTGGGTTGTAGTAGCTTCCATGGTGACTTTTCTAAGCTATTTTTAAAACATGATATTTTAATGTGTATGGTCTCAAAAGTATTTTCTTTTAGTTTGTGGTCAGTTTGACAGAGATTTCTTTAAACACTTTGAACCAAAAAAAATTAAATAAAGGAAGAAAAAACATAGTTTTCTGGTCTTTGCAGATTGGCTCTGTGTTGGGGGCACTCTTTCAATGCTTAGGCAGTCTGTTTACACTTCTGCCTTAGTCTTCATTACATATTTTTTTTTATGAGCCTAAATATCAGTTGGAGATGAAAACTTGTAGTATTCACAGGTCTTTTTTGAGCATGCATCTGTTAGGTCTGGAGCAGAGAGGGAGACACATGAAGCCTCATGTGTAGCAAAATGCTGTTTATTTGAACATCTGGGTGCAGATGGGGGGAAGCCGAAAAGAGCATTCCCGTGAGGAAGAGGAGAGCCTTGGGTTTTATAGAGGGTTTTCCCAGGGGGAGTAGAGTAACTGGGCCAGAATGGCCACTATAATGAATTCTTATCAAACATCTAGTTCCTGGGACCCCTACACCAGTCACATCCTGCAGCTCCAGTGTCATACTTATCAGGAGGGATAACGAACGTATGTTCCCCTGTTGCATTCCATTTCTTTATCTCCCAGGGGTCTAGCAAAGGCTATGTGCCTAATAGCATCCAACCCGGGACATGCATGTGGCTTTTCAGATCTTCAATATGAGCAGGAGCTTTTGAGAGTTAATAGTTCCCAAAATAACTCTTTCTCCAGTTTTTCCTCGAAGGCTTTTGGGTTGTCTGTTATTTGTCCTGGGTGTAATCTTCTGCCCCAAGAGGAACTGACTTATTCATTGTTCTGCCCTGAAAGAGCTCTGAGTTAGCTGAAACAAAGGTCAGTGTCTCCCTTCAGTCCTTCAGGGAATCCCAAGGGAGGTCTAAACAGATAAACACAATTCCTTGGGAGCAAAGCCTATTCTCCTCCTTCCTGAATTAAGCACCACAGTTGAAATGTCGGATACCATCTTCAAGACTGTGGCTATGGGCTGAGAAGGCATGTGGGGTAAAGCTAAAATACCAGAAAGTTCCCCTACTGTGTTTAAATCAACTTCCTCTTGATTCATCATTATCTTGGTTGCTGGAAATCTTTGACTATTTCTATGATTTCTGACAAAGTTGATTCTGACAGTTTTTGTTTATTGCTTCAGCATTTCTGTGAAGGGACAGGACCTTGGAGCTTCCTTTTCTGCTGTTTTCGCTGATGTCACTTCTTGGCTTTTCTTTTTGAAGGGTAGAGGAAAGACTGAGTTGGAAAGTAGCACTGGGAGGGGGGGCGATCACTGAATCTGCCTCCTGCCCCTGAGGTATACGGGCTGTGGGTTGTGAGAGGAAAAGACAGTCTTCCCTGGAGAGGGCTGGGAGAAGGCAGTGCCCTCGGGGACAGAGGAGTCAGGTCCCATCAAGGCGGAGGGCAGAGGAATGCCTTGAGAAAAGATCGCCTACACATTATATGAGTTCCAGAGAGCACAGGGAAAGGGTCGAGATGCCAGGGGGAGGTTTGGGTGAGGCGATTTGCATGGGGAGAATACGTTCAGACTCTGGTGCTTTGAGAATAGGCTTTGATTCTAGTTTCACTAAGGGTTTTAAAAATCAAGAAGGAATGTCAGATTTTAGAAGCTCCATTTTAGCATCCATTAGATTTATGATATAGTTTTTCTCCTTCCATCAATTAGTGTGGTTAATTGCATCAGTAGGAGTCATAATATCCATCATTCTCATATTTCTATTTGCTGAAGTGATATCTTCAGCATACTGACTTTTGCCTCATTATCCTTTTGTGCGTACGCTGCTGCTGCTGCTGCTGCTGCTGCTGCTGCTGCTGCTGCTGCCTGGTTTTAGTTTCAGTGTTCTGCTGGCTTGAGGCCCCGGGGATTCAGCAGTGAACCAGACAGATGTGGTTCCTTTCTTTGCAGACTTTTAGAATTTGGGGGTTAGGGAGCTGACAATCTGACAAATGTAAAGACGGTGCTCTTTAAAATACCTGGATTAAAATCATGCAGTAATTATTTTCAGGTGGAGACCGAATACATCTTTTTCAACTTCGTCCATGGGTATTTTTCTGGCCATCATCTACCCTTTCTTGAGTCAACATTTTAAAATAAGATTTTATATTTATGGTTTTCCATTTTATCTGAATTTTAGCTTTATGAGTGTAGATCTGTCCATCTAGTGCAATCACACCACATGAGCATGCGGCCTTTGTGGATTCCATGACATAAACCCAAGAAGGTGGGACAAAGACCCAGGGATGTAAGCTCTTAGACATGCCCTTTTGTATGACAATGCTTTGAGTGTGAGCCCCTAATTGTACCTGTGCCTCAAACGTTGTCCACCACAGAAACCTCTTGAAAGACCCGTTAACATCCACGTAGCACAGTTCAGAAAATTTGTACATGTTTATTGTTGAAAAAAAGTGCAAGTTAAGATCTAACACCCCAGAGATAACCACTGTTAGTTAACATTTTGGTCAATATCCTTTCAGACGTGGGCACGCGCACACACGTTTTACCTTAATGGTCACCACCCAGACCCTGACATAAAGTAAAAAGGCCCATAAGAATGCAACCATGCTCCTCTTGTGGGGGGGAGGGTTCCACTGTGACAATTCCACTGCTCTTGCTGTCTCCCCTACTCTCCCCACGCCCACGGCCTTATTTTCAGTTCTCTGTCTTCTTCTCTGCCTGGTTCTTCTTTCCTCCCAGGGAAACAAGAGGAGGTCCTGACTGAGGTCAGCCACAGAGAGAGCCTCAGCAGCACCCCGCCGCCGGCTCCCTCAGACTCTTGGTGACTGTCCTTACTAACCCCAAGTTGGAGACACTGCTGCAAGCATCACAAAGTATGATTTCAGCCAATGACAGTAAATTTCATGCCATGCATGTTTTCTCGGGTTGCCTCTGCTCTCGTTGACAGATGTATTTCCAATGAATATTCATAGAAACCGGAATCCATGGCAAGAGGCAATGTAACTGTCATCTCGGAATTCCTCCTCCTGGGACTGTCAGAGGTGCCTGAGCATCAGCCTCTCCTCTTCAACCTGTTCTTATCCATGTACCTGGTCGCCGTGGTGGGCAACCTGCTCATCGTCCTGGCCATCAGCTCTACCCCCAAGCTCCACACCCCCACGTACTTCTTCATGGCCAACCTGTCCTGTGTCGACATCTGCTTCACCTCTGTCACCATACCAAAGATGTTGCTCAGCATCCAAACTCAGAACCAATCCATTCCCTACACTGGGTGCCTCACCCAGATGTATTTTCTCATTTTGTTTCTTGAACTGGACAATATCCTCTTGGCAGTGATGGCCTATGACAGATTTGTAGCCATATGTCGCCCCCTTCACTATGCCACAGCCGTGAGCCCCAAATTCTGTATCACCACAGTGTCTGTGGCCCTGATTGTCACAAACATCTACCCCTTGATCCACACCTTCCTTATGGATACGTTGTCATTCTGTGCGAGTGTGAGAATTCACCATATTTTCTGTGAACTGTACGCATTGCTGAAGCTTTCCTGCTCAGATACCCACATCAGTGAGTTGGTTGTTTACACCCTAGGGAGCATTCTTTTTGTCACTCTATTCCTCCTTATTTCTCTTTCCTACACGTACATTTTCTCAACCATCCTGAGACTGCGTTCTCCACAGAGCAAGCGTAGTCTTTTCTACTTGTAGTTCTCACCTTGCAGTGGTGTCCTTGTTCTACGGCACCCTGTTCGGGATCTGTCTGAGGCCTTCCTCCTCCTACACAGCTGAGGATTCTGTGGCCACAGTGCTGTATGCAGTGGTGGCTTTACAGCCTAAGGAATAAGGACATGAAGGGAGCCCTAAGAGGCCTCCTCAGCTGGAGAAAGGTCTGCTCTTGGTGACAGCAACTCCTGCCACCGAGCAAAGATGCCTTGTCTTCTCCTCCCCCCTTCCTGTGGGAAGGGCTGTCCCGAAGGTGGACCCGACAGGTATCCAGCTCTGCCCGGCGTTCCTGCTGCCATCACGTTCCTCGGCTCGTTTCACCAACACTCTCCAAGTGACTCTCGCGTGCCATGCCCTGCGAGACTGCTAGAGACCTCCCCTCCCATTCTTTCTATGTCCTCCGCGGTCCCTCTTGGACCCTGCCTGCCCCACGAATTGCTACGACAAGCCCCCGTCAGCGTGGGAGACTCATAGCCAGTAGCGGAGCACCTTATGGGTGCTGGCCAGTGTTTGGAGCGGTTGTGTGTCTCTAGTCACTCGCTGTCCAAACCGCCCTGTGCGTGAGATGTCATCCCTCCCATCTCCTAGATGCGGAAAGGGAGGCCCAGAGAAGGGAGATGGCATCCCACCCTCTGCTCCTGCAGGAATTCTTTCTTGGACTGAACGGGAGGGGTCATCCGCCTTCTCCAAAGAACGAAATATGCGACTGGGTGCTCCTGCCACTGGGTGGCGGCAGACGCTCGCGTTAGGACTTCACGGCACGCTCGCCGGGCTCCTGAGCCGCGCGGCGACAAGCGCAGGCGCCCGGTGCAAACTCCTGTGCGCACCTGCCTGCGCGCCCTCGGCCTTTCCTGGCCTTAGTCGTACTTGCTGAGTTCACAGAGAACATTACCAGGTGAAGTGAGGACAGTGGCGTCACCACCACGTCCAGACCTATGCCTAAGGGTAGGGATAACGGCGGTGTGGCCTTTCCGGGTGCCTTTCTCTCCAGGGACGGAGGGGACCGTGGCCCGCCCCACGCGCTCCCGTGCACGACGGCCCTGAAGGTCTCCTGGTGCCAGGCGGGGTCTGAGTCCCGTCCCTTGGATCCGGGCGCGCGTGGGACCGCTTCCACCGGTGGAGTACAGTAGAAGTGATGCCGTGTGACTTCGGAGCTCGGTGGCGAACGGCGGTGCAGCTTCTGGAGTGTTCCCTGGAATACGCACTCTGGCTACCCTGAGCTGCCTGAAAGAAGGTGGACGGCCTGGGGCGGGTGGGCTGCGAGGAAGCCACGCTGCGTGAAGGGGCCACGCGGGGCTGCGCCGGTCCACTGGGCCCAGACTTGAGGCCCTTCGGCCGGACGATGGCGAGCGACGAGGGAATGAGACCTCAGTGAGTTCCAGCCCCCACCTGCTGAAGCCTTCCCCGCCAGGCCGCAGACCTTGTGGGGCAGAGACTACACATCTCTACTCATGCACTGCCTGAATTCCTGGCCCGCTGAACCTGCGAGCGCGACGAAACGGTCGTCTGATTAAGGTACGACGGTGTCGCATCTACGCAAAAGAACAAAAGTCATTCTATAAAAAAGACATCTGCACTGGAATGTTTATAGCAGCACAGTTCACAATTGCAAAGATGTGGAAACGACCCAAGTGCCCGTCAGTACATGAGTGGATTAATAAAATGTGGTATATGTATACTATGGAGTACTATTGAGCTACAAGAAACAACGGTGATATAGCACCTCTTGTATATTCCTGGATAGAGCTGGAACCCATTCTACTAAGTGAAGTATCCGAAGAATGGAAAAACAAGCACCACATGTACTCACCATGAAATTGGTATTAATTGATCAACACCTAAGTGCACATATAGGAATAACATTCATGGTGGGGCCAAATGGGAGGGGGAAGGAGGGGATGGGTATATACATACATAATGAGTGAGATGTGCACCGTCTGAGGGATGGACACCCTTGAAGCTCTTAGGGGGGGGGAGGGGGGCAAAGGCAATATAGGTAACCTTAACATTTGTACCCTCCTAATATGCTGAAATGAAAAAAAAGAAGATACAACAGTGTCACAAAAACAGACAAGGTTAGCACGGAGAGAGGGGATGGAGACTAAGTGTTTAAAATGCAAAACAATTTTGAATGCAGATGAAAGGTTAATGTCGTAAGCATATACTAACTTCCAAGATTGACTTGAGATGAGATAGAAAATTTGTTTACACTGAAACCTGAGGGGGGTTGTAGAAAGTCACTAGAGACTGTGAGCTGGAAATGAAATCAGGCCTGGATGATTTCATCAAAATTGCAAGAAAGAGAAAATTTCCTATGTCGTTCAAAATGTTTAAGAGCAGCAGAACACACGGCCTATGTACCAGTTGATTCTTTAAAATCAATGTGACTGACATCAATCTGGACAAGAACAGTACACAGGTGTGCACGCAGAAAGAAAAAAGGAATGAAGACACTAATCGTTTGTTAAAGGAGTGTAACACCGTGATTAATCACTTACTCTGTCTTGTCTTCTTAGCACTTACCACCGCCTGAAATCATAATATTATAGCATTTCCTTTACTTCCTTATTACTGTCTCCCCTACTAAAACGTGAGCTCCGTGACGCCAGAGATTTTGTCTGCCTTACTCGCCTGACATCAGTAGGTGCTCAGTAAATTTTAGTTGAAGGAAGATCTGAGAGAATGCAATTCACCGCCTTGTAATTTACCGCATTGGGAGGTGGATAAATAACATTTGAGGATGTGTATGTATCTATGTTAACTGGTTTTCCATTGCTAATTTAACTGATATCCATTGAAAACATTATTTTAAAAAAACAGTCCATCTTGATATTGACACAGGGAGGAAAAAAATAATAAAAAAATAAAAATAAACAGACCAACACAAAAAGGGGCCACCTTTTTGTGGGCATGACCACAAATTCACAGGAAAAAAAAAACCACAAGTGGCTCTTAAACACAGCAAGAGATATTCTACCTCCCTGATAATTTAAGAAATGCAGATTAAACCTACACTGAGATGTCTTTTTTCAACGCTCAGACACCAGAATTGAAGAAAGTATTAAAACACTTTTCTCTAAAAGGACTCCAGGCTTGCAGTGTTTTATGAACAAAGCTTATATTTTAATGTTCATGAAACATACAATTACCATACTATGGTCTATTCCAAGCATGAAAAACTATGTAACTGATTTTTAAGAAGCTACTCTGATGCTGGTATTGAATCATCTCCAATCTAACAGAGAAGAAATCTGAGATATGGCCAAAGCCATGCACATAGGACAAATAGCAACCCTAAATGATTCAGGTAATTAATTAATAAAAAGGATTCAACATAATTGAACTAAGCATTCAAGTCCAGATGCTAGAAAAACGACAATAATAGAAACACAAAAACAAAACGCAGAAGGGGGAAACCAATACAGATAAAAGCAGTAAGCATCAAAAGCCCGTGAGGGATAGGTCAGTAAAGCCAAGAGCTGGTAGGTCTTTGAAATGACCTACACAAAGAAGGAAAACCCGGACAGACACATTACAAATGAGAAGACAGTCTAACAACAATCTATAAGCATATTTTAAAAAATTACAAAAATACTCGACATGGTTTTATGACACTCAGCTTTAAAATCTAGGTGGGACTGGCAATTTTCTAAGAAAGGATGAAAAATAATACACGTAACTCAAGAAAAGGTAGAAAAACAAACCCAGTCAATCAATAAACAAGGAAAGAAATAGAATCAAAGGTCGGCTTTACCAAAAGGCACTAGGTCCAACTCATTCTATGAAACTGGTAAGCAGAGACGATCCAATGTTATTTAATCTGTTGCAGAGCAGAGAAAAGAGAAATCTGCAAAACTTATTCCATAAAGCTGGCATTACCCCGGCATACTCAAACCTGAGATCGAGCTGGCACACAAAGTGAAAACTTGCTTAAGGTGTTAAAGAACACTCCTTCCCAAGACAATTTGGACAATTTAGGACTCAATGTTAAAACACTATGGGCATTCCCATTAGAACCTGGTCCGCTCTGTCATGGCTGTCATTTCACTTTTTTTTAAAAAAATCAAGATTCTAGCCTAGCAATAAAGCACAGAACAGATGTAGCAGGTACTACTGTCAGAAAGGAAGGGGAGAAAGTTATGATCACATGTAAATATGACTATCTTTCTGGAAAACCCAATCACCCAGAAAACTTACTAGAGCTGAGAGGAACAATCAAATTGATCCAGTGCAAAATAAGTAATGTGAAAGTCAGTAACATTCCTTCGATCTGGAGGAAGGAAACTACTTAAAAGTGGCAATGGAAAAATATCCCAAACACAATAGCAACAATTTCTTAACTAGAAACGAGAGGAACTTATGTAAGGAAACTGCAGAGCTTCCCCAAGGGACACAAATGAGAACCCAGACAGAGGAACAGACTTAACACCCTTTGGGACAGGAAGACTGGGATTAACCTATAGGTTCCAGGCATTTAGAACCAGGATACAATCTTTTATTTTTGAATTTGAGAAAAGGCTCTTATTGCTCACCTGGAAGAATAAATGGCAGAAAAGAGGTGGGGGGGGGTATTGCAATCAGTGAGGACTTTTTCTACCAGACATTAAAAGATAAAATAATTTGGGGGGGGGGGCGGAGCAAGATGGCGGACGAATAACACCGCCAGACAGAGGGTCTCTGCAGAAAAGACAGATTCTAGCAGAAACTAGAGGAAAGAAGCAAGAAGATGAGCATACAGCGGACAAGGGCCGGAAGGAGGGGTACCTGAGACCCCGGGAGACTCCACGGGAGGAGGCTGCGGAGGAGAACTGGAGGCTGAGACCACCGGAGCAGCCCGGAGACCAGCAGCAAGGGTAGGTGGATTTGCTGTTTCCCCTCCCCTGCATTCGGGACTGCTGGTGGGCTCCCAAGCGGGTGGAGAGACCTGCAGACACCAGCCCAGAGACTGCCGCCGGCTGCCAACAGTGAGCCTGTAGCAGACGTGGCACCAGGTTTCCAACTTCCTCCGGGCACCTCCGTGTGCACGGACCCGAGCCACGCGGCAGGCGCCATATTGCCTCCTCCTCCCCTCCGCCGACCCTACCCGCGGCTGCCCAGAGAGACAATACAGCCACCAGCCGGAGGCACCTCCAGGGAACGGGACCTTCCCGTTTGGGACCCCGCCCACCCTCCCAGGTGCTGCTGGCACCGTGTTCCCAGGAAAACGGTGCCGACTAAGAGGCTGAGAGACATAGACCCAGCTTGGGCTCCCTGTGGGTGAATTAGGACCGGAAATCCTCTCCCTGGTGGGAATACAGTTTGAACTCTGGGACCCAGAGGTCGGACCTGCAGACCAGATCCCCTGCACCGAGGGCTAGCATTGCCCGGGGCACAGAAGGGTTATACGTGAACAGCCTACTGAGGTCTGTGTGCCTCCAGGGGCGGATCGGCGTCCTAGAGGGCAACCCTCCTCCCAGGAGGAGGCCGTGTGCCCAACCCAGGTGGCGTTCCTGTGCAGGGAACCTCCCCGCCGGCATCACAGTCTGGGGAGGCCTGGTGGCTTGTGGTCTGGCCTGCTGGCAGAGGCCCAGGAGTAGCTGCGGAGTTGGGGAGGGTGGAAAGAAGCGAGGCCTGCTGCAGACTGCGGGTCTCAGACAGCCCCACCCCCACACCCAGACTTTCTGGCTGAGCGGGACCATTCCAGCCCTGCCCTGACAGCTTTCCCTGGAAGCAGAGGACAGAACTTTGACCCCTGCTAACGGCCTGAGGGCAGGCTTACCCAACCCAGCTCCGCCCAGAACGAGAGCTGATAACAGGACTCAAAATCAACACCATAGCCTGTTCCTCCAAGCAAACGCCACCTACTGACAGGGACGGCATCTTGCACAGCCTTTCCACGGCACCCACTGACTCAATATACAGGGAGTGGTCCAATTTCACCCACAGGCACCACCTAACGCCTCAGAAACTAAACAATACCCAAACAATAACCTAAGGAAAGAAACAACAACTAATCGACATGGGAAGAAATCAGCGAAAGAACTCAGGAAATATGAAGAACCAAATGGAAAACACACCCCCAAAGAGGAGCACCAGCCCCCTAGAAACGGACACCGACCAAAATCAGGCAACCAATATGACAGAAGAGGAATTTCGTATGTGGAACATAAGAACACTCACCCAGCTGCAACAACAACTCAACAACCAACACCAAGAAACCACAAAAAGTCTCCAGGATATGAGAAAAGAAATAGACACATTGAAGAAAAGTGTAACCGAACTCCTGGAAATGAAGAATCAATTCAAGGAACTACAAAATACAGTGGAAAGTCTCAAGAACAGGGTAGATGAAACAGAAGAAAGAATCTCAGAGCTTGAAGATAACACCCTCCAATTAAATAAATCAGTCACAGAAATAGAGCAGAGAAACAAGAGAAAAGAGCAAAGCCTACAAGAGATGTGGGATTATGTGAAGAAACCTAATGTGAGGGTCATAGGGTTACAAGAAGGGGAAGAAGACAACACTCAAGGGTTGGACAAGCTGTTTGAAGATATAATAGAGGAAAATTTCCCAGGCCTTGCTCAAAATCTCGATATACAAGTTCAAGAAGCTCAGAGGACCCCTGGGAGATTCAACGCAAACAGGAAGACGTCACGACATGCAGTCATCATACTAACCAAAGTATCAACTAAAGAGGCCCTTCTAAGAGCTGTAAGACAAAAGAAGCAAGTAACATAGAAGGGAAAGCCAATTCGAATAACATCAGACTTCTCTAATGAGACTTTACAAGCAAGGAGAGACTGGGGCCCCATTCTCACTCTTTTGAAACAAAACAATGCCCAGCCTAGAAAATTATTCCCTGCAAAACTAAGCTTCGTATATGAAGGAGAAATAAAAACATTCTCAGACAAGCAAAGGCTCAGAGAATTCACCAAGACAAGACCAGCCCTACAAGAAGTACTTAAAACAGCGTTATGCACGGAACATCATAATAACAACCCACGAATATAAAAACAACCAAAACCCAAAGATATTAAAGGCCAGATATTACAATGGCTCAAGACAGAAATCATAGCAACAACATCCAACCCAACAGAATGATCAGTAATCTACCTTACCTATCAGTTCTCTCAATAAATGTGAATGGCTTAAACTCTCCACTCAAGAGACATAGGCTGGCTGAATGGATAAGAAAATACAGGCCAAGTATATGCTGTCTTCAGGAAACACATCTAACCTGCAAGGATGCATATAGACTAAAAATAAAAGGGTGGAGATCAATATTCCAAGCAAATAGAAGCCAAAAGAAGGCTGGTGTGGCAGTTCTAATTTCAGACGATTTAGTTTTTAAACCAACAAAAGTAGTAAAAGACAAAGAGGGTCATTATATAATGGTGAAGGGCACAGTCCAACAAGAAGAGATAACAATTTTAAATATATATGCACCCAACTTAGGTGCACCCAGATTCATAAAGCAAACCTTACTGGAGCTAAGCAAATGGATTAATAGCAACTCCATAATCGCCGGAGATTTCAACACCCCACTGACGGCACGAGACAGATCCTCCAAACAGAAAATTAATAAAGAAATAATGGACTTAAACAAAACTCTAGAACAATTGGGTCTGACAGACATCTACAGAACATTCTACCCAAAATCCACTGAATATACGTTCTTCTCATCAGCTCACGGGACATTCTCTAAGATTGACCATATCCTAGGACACAAAGAAAATCTCAAGAAATTTAAAAAAATAGAAATCATACCATGTACCTTCTCAGATCACAGTGGAATAAAACTAGAAATCAACCCTAACAGAAACTCACATTTCTACACAAAAACGTGGAAATTAAACAACCTCCTACTAAATGATTACTTCGTAAATGAAGAAATCAAGACGGAAATAAAAAACTTCTATGAAGAAAACGACAATGGAGAGACAAGTTATCAACTCCTCTGGGACACAGCTAAAGCAGTTCTGAGAGGAAAGTTTATCTCCATAAATGCCTATAACCAAAAGTCAAGAAGATCACAAATAGACAATCTAATGAAACGACTCAAAGAGCTGGAAAAAGAAGAACAGACCAACCCCAAACCCAGCAGAAGAAGTGAAATCAACAAGATCAAATCAGAACTAAACGAAATTGAAAACAGGAAAGCTATTCAGGAGATTAATAAAACAAAAAGTTGGTTCTTTGAAAAAGTAAACAAAATTGACACACCATTGGCTAAGCTAACGAAAAGCAGAAAAGAGAAATCTCTAATAAGCTCCATCAGGAATAAAAAAGGAGATATCACAACTGATCCCAAAGAGATACAAGATACAATTTATGAATACTACAAAAATCTTTATGCACACAAACTGGAAAATGTGGAGGAAATGGACAAATTTCTAGAAACACACAGCCTCCCTAGGCTCAATCAGGAAGAAATAGATTCCCTGAACAGACCAATCTCAACAGCTGAAATAGAAACAGCAATTAAAAATCTCCCTAAAAAGAAAAGTCCCGGTCCAGACGGCTTCACACCTGAATTTTACCATACTTACAAAGAAGAACTAGTACCTATCTTGCAGAAACTATTCCAAAACATCGAGAAGAACGGAAACCTCCCCGACACCTTTTATGAAGCGAATATTACTCTGATGCCAAAACCAGGAAAGGATGCAACAAAAAAAGAAAACTACAGACCAATATCCCTAATGAATATAGATGCAAAAATTTTCAACAAAATCTTACCTAACCGAATCCAGACACTTATCAAAAAAATAATCCACCACGACCAAGTGGGCTTCATCCCAGGGATGCAGGGATGGTTCAACATACGTAAATCTATAAATGCAATTCACCACATAAACATAAGCAAAAACAAAGACCACATGATTCTTTCAATAGATGCAGAAAAAGCTTTTGACAAAATTCAACACCCTTTCATGATACGAACACTTAAGAAAATAGGCATAGAAGGGACATACCTAAAAATGATACAAGCCATATATGACAGACCCATAGCCAACATCATACTGAATGGGGAAAGATTGAAATCATTCCCACTTAGAACTGGAACCAGACAAGGCTGCCCACTGTCTCCACTTCTGTTCAACATAGTGCTGGAAGTCTTGGCTACAGCAATCAGACAGGAAAATGGAATCAAAGGAATCCAAATAGGGGCAGAAGAGATCAAACTTTCACTGTTTGCTGATGATATGATATTGTATCTAGAAAACCCCAAGGATTCAACCAAGAAACTCCTGGAACTGATCAATGAATTTAGTAAAGTCTCAGGATACAAAATCAATACACAGAAATCAGAGGCATTCATATACGCCAACAACAATCTAATTGAGAACCAAATCAAAGACTCAATTCCCTTCACAATAGCAACAAAGAAATTAAAGTACCTAGGAATATATTTAACCAAAGAGGTAAAAGACCTCTACAGGGAGAACTATGAAACACTGAGGAAGGAAATAGCAGAGGATGTAAACAGATGGAAATCCATACCATGCTCGTGGATCGGCAGACTCAATATCATCAAAATGTCTATACTACCCAAACTGATCTACAGATTCAATGCAATACCTATTAAAATCCCATCAGCATTCTTCACAGATATAGAAAAAATAATTTTACGCTTCGTATGGAACCAAAGAAGACCCCGAATATCAAGAGCAATTCTAGGCAACAAAAACAAAATGGGAGGCATTAATATGCCAGATATCAAACTATACTACAAAGCTGTAGTAATTAAAACAATATGGTATTGGCACAAAAACAGGAATATTGACCAGTGGAACAGATGTGAGAATCCTGATATAAAACCATCCTCATATAGCCATCTAAGCTTTGACAAAGCAGACAAAAACATACGTTGGGGAAAAGAATCTCTCTTCAATAAACGGTGCTGGGAAAACTGGATAGCCACCTGTAGAAGGCTAAAACAGGACCCACACCTTTCACCTCTCACAAAAACCAACTCACGCTGGATAACAGACTTAAACCTAAGATATGAAACTATTAGAACTCTAGAGGAAAAAGTTGGAAACACTCTCCTAGACATCGGCCTGGGCAAAGAGTTTATGAAGAAGTCCCCAAAGGCAATCACAGCAGCAACAAAAATAAATAAATGGGACATGATCAAACTACAAAGCTTCTGCACAGCCAAAGAAATAGTCATGAAAGTAAACAGACAACCTACAGAATGGGAGAAAATTTTTGCATCCTATGCATCCGATAAGGGACTGATAACTAGAATATACTTAGAACTCACGAAAATTAGGAAGAAAAAATCAAATAACCCCATTAAAAAGTGGGCAAAGGACTTGAACAGAAATTTTTCTAAAGAAGACAGAAGAATGGCCAACAAACATATGAAAAAAATGCTCAACATCTCTAATCATCAGGGAAATGCAAATCAAAACCACCATGAGATATCACTTAACCCCAGTGAGAATAGCCTTTATCAAAAAGTCTCCAAACAATAAATGCTGGCGTGGATGCAGAGAGAGAGGAATACTCCTACACTTCTGGTGGGAGTGCAAACTAGTTCAACCTCTGTGGAAAGCAATATGGAGATACCTTAAAGCGATACAAGTGAATCTACCATTTCATCCAGCAATCCGATTGATTGGCATCTACCCAAAAAAATCCAATGACACTCTACAAAAATGACAGCTGCACTGGAATGTTTATAGCAGCATAATTCATAATTGCAAGGCTGTGAAAACAGCCCAAATGCCCATCAATCCAAGAATGGATTAATAAAATGTGGTATATGTATACCATGGAGTACTATTCAGCTCTAAGAAACAACGGTGATATAGCACATCGTATATTTTCCTGGTTAGAGCTGGAACCCATACTACTAAGTGAAGTTTCCCAAGAATGGAAAACCAAGCACCACATATACTCACCAGCAAACTTGTATTAATTGAGCAGCACCTAAGTGGACACATAGGTACTACAGTAATAGGGTATTGGACACGTAGGAGGGGGGGAGGGGGGCGGGTACAAATATACATAATGAGTGAGATGTGCACCATCTGGGGGTTGGTCATGCTGGAGACTCAGACTTGTCGTGGGATATGGGGAAGGGGCATTTATTGAAACCTTAAAATCTATACCCCCATAATATGCCGAAATAAGTATATATATATATTTTTTAAAAAAAATAAATAAAAATACTCAATCCTGCCTATGTGATGAAGTATCCATCAAAACTCCTAAACAACATGGCTTGGAGAGCTTCCAGGTTGGTGAATGCATCCACGTGTTGGGAAGGTGGTGCACCCCAATGCCACAGGACCCCTCTGGGCCTCGCCCCATGAACCTCTTCACCTGGCTGTTCATTTGCATCCTCTGTAATAAATCGATAAATGCAAGTAAAGTGTATTCCTGAGTTTTGTGAGCTGTTAGAGCAAATTATTGAACCTGGGGAGGGGGCCATGGTAACCGCCAATTTATAGCGGGTCTGTCAGAAGTATGGGAGGCCTGGGACTTATGTCGCAAGTGGAGAGAGATCTTGTGGACTGGGCCCTTAACCTGTAGGGTCTCTGCTAGCTCCGGGTGGTTAGCGTCAGAACTGAATTCAATTGAATTGTATTTTTGAACCCCCAGTTGGTGTCCGGAGAATCATAGAATTGGTGGTTGGTGTGGGAAAGCACCCCTTAATTGAATCTTAAGAGCTTGTGCAATAATTTAAAAACCCAATAAGACACAAAGGTAAAATGAATAAAGAATATGAAAGGACAGTTCGCAGGGGAAGAAACAAAATGAATGATAAAAATATGGAAAAAGTCAGCTTCATTAATAGCTAAAACGATGTGGATTGAAACAATCAAGCTACCGTTTTCATTGGCGAAAACAGAAATGTGATAAAGTGGGTACTCTTATATTGTGAGGTGAAGTGCAAGTAGCCTTTCTGCATGCAAGTTTGCCAAACCAATGAAGAAACTTACAATTACGGAATGCCAAGCAGCCAACTCTCTGAAATAAATTTCTAGAAGCAGTATCTGGGGTCGAATGATAGATACGTCTAAATTTTGATAGGCTGGGCTCGATGGCTCAGGCCTGTAATCCTAGCACTCTGGGAGGCCCGGGCGGGAGGATCGCTCAAGGTCAGGAGTTTGAAACCAGCCTGAGCAAGAGCGAGACCCCCGTCTCTACTAAAAATAGAAACAAATTAATTGGCCAACTAAAAATATATAGAAAAAATTAGCCGGGCATGGTGGCACATGCCTGTAATCCCAGGAAGGATCGCTTGAGCCCAGGAGTTTGAGGTTGCTGTGAGCTCGGCTGACGCCACAGTACTCTATCCAGGGCAACAGAGTGAGACTCTGTAAAAAAAATAAATAAATAAAATAAAATAAATTTTTTTTTGATAGATCATGCAAGATTCCTCTTCTCAGAGGTATACAAATGTACCTGCCCATCAGCATTTTGTGAGCATGGTTGTTCCTCTCTCCCCACCCTGTAAGTCCGCACCGTCCGAAATGGTACCCACAAGCCACTTGTAGCTATTGAGTGCATGAAATGTGCTAACTGAGCTGTAGGTGTAAGTGTAAAATACACACCAGAGCTCAAAAACTTAGTATAAATTAAGAATGCAAGATATTTCATCAATATTTTTATATTGATTACATGTGGAAATATGACATGTGTTTTAAAATTAATTTGATCCTCTTCTTTTTGTCTCCCTTAATGAGTACCTATAGTTTTGCTCTCACACATTTTCTTCTTAAGTTATTCTTGGGTATTTCATAATTTTTATTGTTACGGTGAATGGCGTTTTGTTGACCCTCACTAGTTATTGTCTTTAGTGATGAAGCCTCCTGATTTTTCTATATCAGTTATGGACTGGGCCACCTTACTAAATTCTCTTGTCATCTGTAATGTTTTCTCAGTTGGGTTCTCTTGTGTTTTCCAGGTGTGCAGAACTGGCACCATCAGCTAGTGATATATTGACCTTCTCCTTTAGAGTTTTAGACTTACATCTCTTTCTCGTCAGATTTTATTGTTTACCTTCAGAAGTATTAAACCATAGTGGTGCAAGAGAATATCTGTGTTTTGTTCCACGCCTTTATGGAGATGCTTCTAGTGTCTTTCTCTTTAAACTTGGTGCCGGATTTTCAATGGATACATATATATCACGTTAAGGAAGTATCCACTAATCTGATTTTATTGACTCTTTTTTTGGTGAAGCAAGAAAGGGTATTGAATTTTGTTAAATACCTCTTCAATTTCTGTAGAAACGATCATGTGATTTTTAATTTTTGGCCTATGAAAATGGTAAAATATATTCATAGATTTTCCGATATTGAATCATCTTTCTGTTTCTCAAATAAACCCCGCCTGGCTGTGTTGTTTTAATTTTTAAATGAGCTACTAAATTCTGTTTGGCTGTATTTGATTTAGTATTTTTGTAGAGCTATTCTTAGGTGAAGTTCATCTGTAGTTGTGTAGTTTTGTGCTTTTTTTGGCATCAATCTTTCCTAACCAAAACTTGCAAATTTTACTTTTTTATGCCTTAGAATACTTTACGTAGCATTGGAGTTATCCGCACCTTAAAGGTTTGGTTGAATGCGGTATTTCTCTTTCTGTGCCTGGCTTATTTCACTTAACATGATGACCTCCAGTTCCATCCATGTTGCTGCAAATGAAAGGATTTCATTCTTGTTTATGACTGAATAATATTCCATCGTGTATATGTACCACATTTCCTTTACGGATAAAGGAAACCTATGTGTCATCCGTCGATGGACACATAGGTTGATCCCAAATCTTGGCTATTGTGACTAGTGCTGCAGTAAACATAGGAGTGCAGATATCTCTTCAGTACACTGATTTCCTTCCTTTTGGATATATACCCAGCAGTGGGATTGCTGTATCGTATGGTAGTTTCATTTTTAGTTTTTGGAGGAAACTCCATACTGTTCTCCATAGTGGCTGTGCCAGTTTACATTCCCACCAACAGTGCACGAGCATTCCCCTTTCTCTGCATCCTCGTCAGGATCCGTTATCTTTTGTCCCTTTGATCCAAGCCATTTTAACTATGGTGAGGTGGTATCTCATTGTGGTTTTGATTTGCATTTTCCTGATGATTAGTGATGTTGAGCACTTTTTTCCCCCATATACCTGTTGGCCATGTGTATGTCTTCTTTGAGAAATATCTATTCCGATCTTTTGCCCATTTTAAAATAAAATTATTTGGGATTTTTTCCCCCTTCGCTACTGAGTTGTCTGAGCTCCTTACATATACTGGCTATTAATCCCTCGACAGATGGATACTCTGCAAGTATTTTCTCCCTTTCTGTAGGTTGTCTCTTCATGTTGCTGATGGTTTCCTTTGCTGTGCAGAAGCTTTTTAGCTTGATGTAATCCCGTTTGTCTATTTTTGCTTTTGTTGCCTGTGCGGTCTTGCCAAAAAAACCTTTGCCCAGACCAGTGTCTCGTAGCAGTTCCCCAATGTTTTTTTCAAGTAGTTGCATAGTTTCAGGTCTTATGTGTAAGTCTTTCATCCACTTTGAGTTGATTTGTTTTATGTTTGATGAGAGACAGGGGTCTTGCTTCGTTCATCTGCATACAGTTATCCAGTTTTCCCAGCAGCATTTATTGAAGAGACTGTTGTTTCCCACATGTATGTTCTTAGTGCCTTTGTTGAAAATGAGTTGACTGTTAGAATGTGGATTTATTTCTGGGTTCTTTATTCTGTTCCATTGGTCTATGTGTCGGTTTTTTGTTTGTTTGTTTTTGTGTTGTTTTGTTTTTGTTTTTTACGCCAGCAAAAACCATGCTGTTTAGGTTACTATGGCTTTGTGGTATATTTTGAATTCAGGTAGTGTGCTGCCTCCTGCTTTGTTTTCTTTTCCCAGGATGGCTTTGGCTGTTCCGGGTCTTTTGTGGTTCCATACAAATTTTAGGATCTTTTTTTCTATTTCTGTGCATAATGTCATTGGTATTTTGGTGGGGATTGCATTGAATCTGCAGATCGCTTTGAGTAGTGTTGACATTTAACAATATTAATTCTTCCAATCTGTGAGCGTGGATTATTTTCACAATGTTCTGTGTCCCTTTCAATTTCTTTCATTGGTGTTTTATAGTTTTCCTTGTAGAGCTCTTTCAGTTCTTTGGTCAAATTTATTCCTAAGCATTTTATTTTTCATAGCTAGTGCAATTGGGATTGCTCTCTTGATTTCTTTTTCAGTTTGTTCACTGTTGGCATGTATAAAGGCTACTGATTTCTGTATGTTGATTGCATACCCTGCAACTTTGCTGAATTCATTTGTCAGCTCTAAGAGTTTTTTGGTGGAGTTTTAGGGTTTTCTAACTATGAGATCATGTCGTCTGTGAACAATGATGATTTGATTTCTTCCTTTCCAATTTGGATGCCTTTTTATTTCTTTCTCTTGCCTCATTGCTCTGGCTAGGACATCCAGTACCATGTGGAATAGGAGTGGTCTTGTTCCAGATCTTAGAGGAAAGGCTTTCAATCTTTTCCCATTTGGTATCATGTTGGCTGTGGGTTTGTCATATATGGCCTTTATTGTTCTGAGGTACGTCTCCTCTATACCCAGTTTATTGAGAGTTTTTAATGTAAAGGGATGTTGAATTTTATTGACTGCTTTTCCAACATCTGTTGAAATGATCATATGGTTTTGGTCCTTGATCCTGTCAATTTGATGTTTCACATTTATCGATTTGCATATGTTGAACCATTCTTGCATCCCTGGGGTGAATTCCACTTGATCGTGGTGAGTGATCTTTTTATTTTTATTTTTTTTTTGTTTTGTTTTGTTTTGTTTTTTATTTTGGCATATTATGGGGGTACAGAGTTTAAGGGAGTGATCTTTTTAATGTGCTGTTGCATTTGGCTTGCAAGTATTTTGCTGAAGATGTTTGCATCTGTGTTCATCAGGGATCTTGGCCTGTACTTTGCTTTTGCCGTTGTGCCCTTGTCTGGTTTCGGTACCAGGGTAATGTTGGTTTTGTGATATGAGTTGGGAAATATTCCCCCCTTTTTGGTGTTTTTGGAAGACTCTGAGAATAAGTGTTGTTAGTTCTTCTCTAAGTGTTTGGTAGAATTCAATAGTGAAGCCATCGGGTCCTGGGCTTTTTCTTCTATGGGAGACTTTTTATTATGGCTCCAATCTCATTGCTCATGATTGGTTCTATAATTTCTATAGTTTCCAAAGTTCCTCTTATTATTGAGTTCTAGTTTTATTCCATTGTGGTCCAAAAAGATACTTCATATGATTTTGCCTCTTTTGAGTTTGTTGAGACTTGTTCTGTGGCCTCACATATGTTCTATCCCAGAGGTGAGAAGAATGTGTATTTGTTCCAGCAAGTGTACAGCAAGTGAAACAGCAAGTGTTAATAGCGACTGACCAGGGAAGAACCGAGCGGCACACAGAGGGCCAGAGAATCAGCCTTTATTCCGCAGGCAGGCTCAGAGGGGCATGCCACCAAATTCTGAGCACCGCTTGGTTGTTCTCCTCCGGTTTTATACACTTCTTGGGGTTACACACAACCAATCAACTATGAGCATGCGGAGTTATCCAATCAGCGGTGGGATTCAAAAAGTCTCCAATCAGCAACAAGCTTTACATATCCAATCAGCAATGGGATCCAAAAAAGCATCCAATCAGCAGTGAGTTCAGCCATGGGGCCCTGGGGTGGGGGGTTTTCCCTATCATATTCTGTAGCAGTTGGATGAAATGTACCGTGAATGCCATTCAGGTCTATTTGTTCTAGAATGTAGTTTAACTCCAATGTTTCTTTGTTGGTTTTCTGTCTGGATGGTCTGTCCATTATTGAGAGTGGAGCATTAAATTCCCCTACTATTACAATACTGCAGTCTATCCCTTTCCTTCAGATCTACCAATATTTGCTTTGTACTTTTGGATGCACCGATGTTGGGTGCATATATATCTATAATTGTTTTAGCCTCCTGCTGAAATGACCCCTTTATCATTGCCTTCTTTTTCGCTTTTTACAGTCATTGACTAGAAGTCTGTTTTATCCAATGTAAGTATAGCTACTCCTGCTCTTGTTTGGTTTCCATTTGTGTGGAGTATCTTTTTCTATCCTTTTACTTTCAGTCTATGTGTGTCTTTATAGGTGAAGTGAGGCTTTTGTAGGCTGCATATAGTTGGGTCTTGCTTTCTTAATCCATTCAGCCATTCTGTGTGTTTCAATTGGAGAATTTAGTCTGTTTACATTCAATGTTATCATCGATAGGTAAGGACTTACTCCCGCCATTTCGTTGTGTGTTTTCTGATTGTTTTGTAACTCCTCTCTTCCTTTCTTTCCGTGTTCCTTTGTGGTTGAGTGATTTTCTCTGGTAGTATGTTTCAATTTATTGGGTTCTTTTTAAGTGTATCTAGTATAGGTTTTTGCTTTGTGCTTACCATGGGGCTTACAAACAACATCTCATAGATGTAACAAGTTATTTTAAACAAATGACAACTTCACTTTGATCACAAAGAGAAGAAACAAACAAGGGAAACCTAAAAACCTCTGCAGTTTAACCGCATCTTGCCCACATTTTGACTTGCTGTTGTCTCAATTTATACCTTTTTATATTGCCTATCTCTTAAGAGGCTGCTGTAGTTATTATTTTTGATAGCTTTGACTTTTCATCTTCTTACTGGAGATATGAAGTGGATTACACTACTAGAGTATTCTGAATTTTTCTGTTGTACTCACTTCTACCAGTGAGTTTTGTACCTTCAAATGTCTTCCTTTTTGCACGTTGGTGTCCTTTTCTTTCAGATCAAAGAACTCCCCTTAGCATTTCTTGTAAGACAGGTCTAGTGGTGATGAATTCCTTTAGCTTTTGTTTGTCTGGGAAAGACTTTATTTTTTCTTCCTGTTTAAACAAAAGCTTTGCTGGGTACCACAGTGGTGGTTGGCAGTTTTTTGGGTTCTCTCCTTTGGCATTTTGAACATGTCATTCCATTCCCTCCTGGCCGGTACGCTTTTCTCCGAGAAGTCTGTTGCCAGAGGAATTGCAGATCCTTTGCGTGTTATCTGCTTCTTTTCTCTTGCTGCTTTTAGGATCCTCTCATTGTCCTTGACCATGTAATAAACCTTTGAGAGTTTATTACATGCCCTGGGGTAGTCTTATATGGGTGGAATCTCTCTGGCCTTTCTATACATGGATATTTGCACTTTTTTCTAGGTTTGGAAAGTCTCCTGCTGTTATTTCTTTGAGTAAGCTTTCTACCCCTTGCTCTCTCCCAACTCCCTCTGGGATGCCAATGATTCCCAGACTTGCTCTTTTGAGGTTACTCTCTATATCTTGCGGGCATTCTTTGTTCCCATTTATCCCTTCCTCTGACTGTGCATTGGAACTCAATGACTCATTCTTCTGCTTGATCTCTTCCACTGTTGAGAGTCTCTAATGCATTTTTCAATTCAGGAAATTTATTTCTCAGTTCTAGGATTTCTGTTTGATTTTTAAAAATTATTTCTATTTTCTTCATTAAATTTTTCTGATAAATTTCTGACCTGATTTTTCTGTGTTATCTTGGAATTTGCTGAGTTCCCCTAGAACTGCTATTTTGAATTCTTGATCTGAGAGCTCACACATTGCCATCTGGTTAGGGTTGGTCGCTGAGTCCTTGCTTTGTCCATTTGGGGAGGTCGTGGTTCTCTGTTTGCTGTTGTTTCTTGTGGATACATGTCTGTGGCTTTGCATCAGAGGATTAGTTATTTGTTCCAGCCTTTGCTGTCTGGCTTGTTTTGATCTTTCTAGGATATGTTCGCTTAGAGGTTCTTTGCCTGTGAGTCGAATTAATCCTAGATCGCTGTGTCCTTTTAGGCACCAGATGGCACCTTAAGCCCAGGCTTGCCTTGGCTCTAGCAAATGTTTGGAGTCCCAGTGGGGGGTGGGGTCCCGAAAGGTATGCCCTGGCTATGTGGGAAAGCTGGCTAGGGGTTTCTGCCTAGAAGACCCATAGAGCATGCCTCCTACAGCATGGTGCTGCTAAATGGCCACTCTGACTTGGCACCTCCTTTGGCTGAGATAAAGAGCAGGGTTTTGCAGTCTGGGGATCCTAGTTCTGTCCCCACCTCTTTGTCTCTAGCTGACCTCAGGGTTTTTTTGTTTTGTTTTGTTTTGTTTTGTTTTGTTTTTCACTCTACAGGCACTTGTGATCCTTCCCGTTGGTTGGTTGAGGCAGGAAGAGGTTTCCTACAAGGGAAATCAAGGTGGTGGGGAAGTTGGTTGTCCACCTGGATCTCACTTTTTCCCAGTGCAGAGTCCAAGGGGAGTTTTCTGTGTGCAGTGCCTGGCGGGTTGGGGGAGGGGCATCACGGATAGAGAAGTCTGTTTCTCTTACCATCTGCTCAGAGTTTCTCAGTTCTCTGTGACCCCAGGGATGGTCTCAGCCTCAGATTTTGGTTCTGGGATATTACTGGTGATAGTTCTGGCACTGGATATTTGTTTTTGGTTTTCTGTGGGAGAGAGTGAAGCCACACTGCTTGTACTCCACCATTTTGGTGATGTCTCCTCTGCAGGTTGCCTTTGAGCAACCTTCTCTATCTCTTTTATAGTAAGTGGTTTTTAATTTTTAAAGAGCTCCTTTCTTCTAAGGTGAATTTGGGTAATGTATGCTTTCCTAGAAAGCCAAACTTTTTCTCCAGGTTCCCAAACTTATGTACCTGTGACAAACAGTGTCCTGTCATTCACGATCCATATAGTGAAGTCTGTATCTGTGCTTATCTCCCGCTTTCTTTTCTTGTTTTGTATATGTGTGCTTTCTCCCCCTTTTAACTGATTATGTTAGCTAACGGTGTATCCATTTTGTTGTTTTGAAGTGCCTCCTCTTGGATTTATTCTACTACTTTCTAATTAATGGATTCCTGCTTTTCTCTCTACTTTTTCTTTCATTCTGGTTTTCTCGGGTTTATTTTTGGTTTGTTTTCTAGCTTTTTGAGCTGGACCCTTAATTCCTTTATTTTCTTGTTTTCTGGTTAATTAACATAAGTATCTTAGGCTATAAAATTTCCCCAGAGCACTGCCTTAAACCTTACCACATGGGTCCGAATACACAGTGCTTTCATTGTCACTATTTTGTAGATACTTTTTAAATTTGGCATTGGGTCAAGAGCTTAAGGCAGAATGTTAAATTTGCCAGATTATGGGGGTGTTTTTTTTAAATCAATTGCTAGCTCTGTCGTACTTCTTTATTTATTTTTACTTTTAAGACTCTATTGACATTTTCTCTGTGGCCTAACAGATAGCCACTTTTTAGGAATGCTACACGGACAGTTGAAAAGAAGGTGCATTCATTGTTTTCAGGGTATAGATTTAATTTTAATTAGTTAATTGAATGTAATTTTAATGAATTAATTTTATGGATTTGATATGCCTTACCAATTATGTTATTTAGTTCTTCTATATCTTCACTTTTGCCCTCTCTGTGTTTCAGTTTCTTAACTGGGAAAATGGGAAAATAAGAGACCCTACCTCTAAGCGTCGTTTCAAGTGACACATGTGTTAATACTGAAAGGTGTGTGGGAGAGTGCTTCTGGACCTACGTGTTCAATAAATGCCACCTTTCTTGGGGTTAATCAGTCCATTTGACCTGTCCCAGGCTGAGAATGGCAAACACAAATTCACTTCTATGGATGTTTTCTGTCTACTTCTTCCTGAATTTCCTGTCATCTGTTTCTTGCTTTTAAATGACGAAGCTTTTCGTTTTGCATGTACACTCAAAAGTTTTAGCTATTCATTGAGGGTGACACCTTTTATTCTCATAAGGTGTTCTTCTGCCCCTCCTCATGTAAGGCCTTTTGGATGAGTTCAACCTCGTATACAATTAGGGTCTTGTTTCCTTTGTTCACCTCCCCTTGAAAAGACCTTTCCTCATACTGGCATTCCCTTCTCTCACAAATACCTTCACTGTCTCCTCCCTCACACAAAGTACTAATCTCTTTTACCTCCCTTACAAAGAACTTCCCTCTATCATCTCTCCTCGCAAAGGTTTCACATCCCTCACCTCCTATTGCGAAGGACTTCTCTCCTTTACCTTCTTCACAAAAGATTTCAGTCCCTCACCTCCCCCAACAGTGGATTTTCCTCCATCCTCTACCCTCTACCCTCTCAGATGTCTTCACTCCCTCACATCACCTGAAGAAGGACTGTACTAGCTTCTCCCACCTTCCCTCACAAAGGCCTTCCCTCCCTTCACTAACCCTCATTAAAGCATCCCCTCCCTCACCTCCTCGACGGTCTAACCTCCCTCACCTCCCTCTAAAAGTACTAACTTCTTCAACTCTGGTATCAAAGGCCTTCTCTTCCTCATGGGCCCTCACAGAGGACTAGCCTCCTTCACCTCACTTCACGGGGCTTCTTTCCTCACTAACGCCTCACTCACTGCTGGACTCACTCTCACATTTGGTTTCCCTTCGTTGCCTGCTATTGCCAAAAGGCCTTCCCTCCCTCACCTCCCCTCTCAAGTTCTGCCCTCCCCCTGCTCCTCCATAAAGGCCCCTCCCAAAGCTCTAACCTTCCTCATCTCCTAGCAGAGAGACCTTCCCTCACCCCCCTCCCTTCACACAGTTAGTTCTTTTCTCTCTCACTTCTAGTCACAGAGGCCTTCCCTCTCTCACCTTCATTGGAAAGGCCTACCCTCTCTCCCCTCCTCTCTCAGCAGCCTCTCTCTTGAATGTACCCTCAAAAAACCCTTACCTCCCTCACCTCACCTCGAAAAACCTTTCACTCACTCACCTCCCCTTTCAAAACTGCTAATCTCATACTTCCCTCAAAAAAGCCTTTTCTTCCTTACAGCTCTCACTAATGCATTTCATGACTCACCTTCTTTACTAGATCTTCCCTCTCACCTGCCCTCACAAAGTACCAGCCTCCCCCATCTCCCTTCACAAAGGCCTTCCCTCTCTCAGCTCCCCTTTGAAAGTATTCTAAGCAACATACCTCCCCTCTGCAGACAGAGTGCTAAGCTAACCTCCCTCACCTCATCTCACAAATGTTTTCCATCACTCACCCCCTGTCAAAAAAATAAAAAGCTTTCCTTCCCTCCTGTCCTCTCACAGAGTACTAAGCTCCTTTAGCTCCCCTTGCAAAAGCCTTTCCACCCTTATCTCCATCCACAAAAGCCTTCCCTCCCTCACCTCTCCCCCAATGGCATTCCCTTCTCTTATAAATGACTTCCACCACTCAACTCCCCTCAGAAGGCATTAAGCTCTCCCACCTGCCCGCACAGAGATCTTACCACCCTCTCACCCCTCATGAAAGCCTTCTCTCCTTTACCCCTCCTCACAAAGACCTTCCCTCCCCTCAGCGATGCCTTCCCCGACTTACTTACCCTCACAATGGACAGCACTCCATCGCCTCCCTCACAAATGTCTGCCCTCACTCACGTCCTCTGACAAAGGCACCTTTCCTTGGGGCCTTCAAGTACAGACCTCGCTCTCCTGCCCTCATAAAGTGCTAAGCCTCCTCACTTCCCACCACAAAGTACTTCCCTCCCTCCCCTCAACTAAAATATGCCTTCTGTATCAGGGGCAAAGGGATAATAGTCTCACATGAAAAGAAAAGTATAATTAATTGGGATGAGGGGACGCCACATCCATCAAACAAAAATAGGTTGATACAGGAAAGAACAATTTCAAAATTTTGAAATCAGAAGTGATAGTTGAAATAGAAAAACAAATGTTCGAATGGGACAAACAGTAACATGGATGCATCTGACATATAATTCAATGAACCCAGGGATCGAACCATGGGATTTTCCTAAGACACAATACAAGAGTGGACAAACAGAAAGGATGTGAGAAAAGTTGAAACAGAAGTGTCACTATCCACCCTTTAATGGTCATTGGAGAGAACAGATGAGGGAGGCCATAGTGAAAAAAGTCGCAGAGTCCATACATGACTCCTGGGAGCAAGGGCTCACCAGCCCCGGCCGGACAAAGGAAGACCTTCGTGGAGTGAGTTGGGGAAGTTCCATCTTTTTTCTAGACCCTGAAGCAGTGTGTAACACCTAGAAGTAGTCTGATCTTTGAAGCATCTGGGCCTGTTGTTATCATTTTGTAATTACTGGTTGCTATGGTCTGAACGTGTCTTCCAAACTTCATGCGTTGAAAATGTAATCCTCACTGCAACAGTGTTGGAAGGTGTGGCCTTTGAGGAAGTGTTAAGTCAGGAGGGCTCCGCCCTCGTGAATGCATGGATGTTGTCATAAAAAGGGCTTGCTTGTGGGCGTGGCTTCGCTGCTCTCTTCTGTTCTTTTGTCCTGTGAGGGCACAGCGTTCTTCTCTCTGGAGGATTCCACCATGAGGCAGGATCTTGGAACCAGAGACCGAGCCTTCCAGGACCTTGATCTTGGATTTCCCATCCTCCAGGACTGTGAGAAATAAATTTCCGTTCCTTGTAAATTACTTGGTCTCAGGCATTCTGTTAATAGTAGCACAGAACTGACTAAGACACGGCCCTTTGTGTTATTTTGCCCCGGCCATACGGAGCAAAGTGATTGCCCCAAGTCCTCCCTGGAGATTCGGAACCTCAAACGTGTTTGCCCCTAAATTTTCACGTTTATTAACCTAACATCTTTGCCATGTTTTCTAGAAGCATGGGCTTCTAGCAGATGTCTTTGCCCTGCAAATGGATGAATTTCTGCACGAGCTGTAACTTAGCCACCCTAGTGTGTCCTCTGATGCTGCCCTCAGAGTCACTCTCTCTGTTTGATAGTCTCTTTGAGGCCAGCTTCCTGCAATGGTAGCTGTTAACTTCAGGAGCAGTACTCTGGGCAATGACCTTCCGAGGCTCAAGGCCAAAGTGAGCCGTGATGCAGAGCACAGCTTGGCTCGGCTCATCGGCACCCCCAGGTGTGTTCAAGGCAAAAGCATTTCAGAGAGTGGTAAATAGCGACCACCACAGCCACTGTCTGTTGATCTGTGACTACCTGCTAATCACTATGTCTGACTTAATCCTCACAAAAGTTCTGTGATGTTGACTTATGATGCACTTTTTTGCAAATGAGGAAACACAGGCTCAGGCAAATTAGGTGGCTTTCTCAAGGCAACAGGCGGGAAGTTTCAGAGCTGGGTTTGGATCTGGACCTATGGTTCTTTGCTTGCTTTGTAACTCCGTTTTTAACTTTCACTATAATAATAAAGTGCACACTTTTCGGCAGAGCCCCACGTGGTCCCATCTTTGTGGATCTCTCTGGTCTCAGTCTCCTGGCCCTACTCTGCCCCTCTCTCTCGCTGCCCTGTTCACACTGGTCTCTTGGCTCTTCCTCAATACACTGCCCTTCTTCTTACCTCATGACGTGGCTACTTGCTGGTCCTTCTACCCAAAATTTTCCTCCTCACAATCTTCATACTGCTCATTCTGTCTCATTGTTCAGTTCTCAACTCAAGATGTTAACCGCTCAGGCATTGCTCCACGAGCCCTTGCTATGGTGGCTGTCCCCACCACGCCCCACCCTCAACCACCCCCTTACCCACGGAAACGCAGACTCCCAATGGCAGGAGTTTTTGACATCATGTTCCTCACTGTGAGCCCAGCGCCTGTAACTGTGTCTGAGACATACTAGGCACTCAAGACCAGGGGTCCTCAAACTACAGCCCCCGCGGGCCACATGCGGCCCGCCGAGGACATTTATCCGGCCCACCGGGTGTTTTTGCCAGCGCTGCCTGTCCTGCTTAGCAGCCGACTCGTCCGGGGCCCACAGTGCGCATGTGTGGAATGTGCGCCCGCACTCTCCAACGGCCCTCCAGTGGTCTGAGGGACAGTGAACTGGCTCCCTGTTTAAAAAGTTTGAGGACCCCTGCTCAAGACATATTTATTTCCTGAAATACTGGTATCTTCTGTAAAGTGCCATAGCCAAATGCATGTTATATACGTATTCCATTAATGAAGCTCCGTGAGCTTATTGTAGTCACTCCACAGAAGTGAGATGGGCCCGCCCGCCCCAGATGTGGTGCGAACATCGAGTCTGACGTCCAGTAGGGAATGACAGGTTTATTACTCGCATAATGAGACAAGCTTTCTGGGCAGGGCTGGGCTGGCTCCCTCCCACGCAGGTTCGAGAATGGTTTCCAAGAGCCGGGAAAGGAGACGGCCTGCCTCGGGGTTCTATGGTGGTGAGGGGTTGGGACTGAAGTGAGGGTTCCCATACCCTGGCGGGGGCTGGCGTGGTTTCAGCTTCCTGCCAGAGTTCCTGATCAGCTTGTCCGGATGTGGGGCAGAAGGGAAAGAGGGAGGGGAGAGTCTTCAAAGCTGTCAGCATCAAAAAATGGAGTCAGACCTTTTATGACACACCATCACCCCCCTACCACATCACACATCTATCTATCTCCCCATCTGGGCTCTGGCAATCTAAACCCTGACATCTCCCCACTTTCCCCTTCCCAGCTACACTCCTCTCCCTCTCCCCCTGAGACACAGAGGCTTTTCCCTTCTTGCCTGTGGGTAAAAGTGTCAAAGAGGGAAACCTGTCTTCAGCGCTCAGCCGCAACCTGGTCCTTATCCCCACGGTCTGCGTACCTGTCGACCTGCCAGTCCGACCGCCGACTCTGCAGGACCCTCCCTCCGCACATAGCTGCTGCTTCCCTTTCTTCCTTCCTCCCCACCACCGGCGAACTTACAAAACTATAGGCACAGCTCTTCACAACCTCCCAATTTTATTAACTGTCACCATCAGTGGGCCCACCCTTTTGGTGTGAGATTTAGTCTCTACAGGGTTGGCTGTTACTCGGGAGCCTCCTCTGGAGATGCAGAAGCTGGCCGTATGCTTGGAGAGGCAGAGTCATGTGGGCTCTCCTGTTCTGGGTCTGCCTTCTTTCCATCTTCTTCTTCTTCTTCACCCTGTGGGAACAGACTAGTATTTTGGGGCCTGTTGTTCCTTTTGGCCTTCTGGAGCTCTCACAAAGGGCTAATGTTACCGTCGCTATGGTCTTCTTCAACTGTGGGGAAACAAGGTGAGCCCACAAGGGCATCACTTTGGGGGCCGTGGATGGGGGGTGCATGGGAAGGGTGGTTTTATGAAAAAGGATGCAGGCTGAGCACGGCGGGGTTTGTGCCAGATCAGGACAGGTGGGAGTCCTGGGGGTGAGGCAGGTGGGGAAATAGAGGAGGATCAATGGGTAGTGTCGTGTGACCCTCTCGACGTCTTTGGTGTTGAGTTGGCAGGGCGTCTTCTGATTCATCCTCTCTCAGATGCTTGCGATTGGCAGGTTAGCACTCGTGGTTGGTGGTTCTGAGTCTATGCTGGGCTCCCAGGGTTCCTGGGCTGGTTTCCCACTCACCTCTGCTGTGCCTGAGCCAACGGTGGCCTATGCCAGGGCTCCTGGCCTCCCTCTACATGCTCTCCCCAGGACAGTGAAGAGCCACACTCTTAAGCTTTGACTGGTCAGCAAGGACATCCTCCTAGCCGGTGGTAATCTTGGGATGGCTTAGACCTCACAGTGTACCACCAAACACTCTTGACACTTCCGGTGGGTGCGGAAGGAGAACACAGGAGGGGCCAAAATTCTCTGGTTGGAGAAAGGCGTCATTTCCCCCACTCCCCTTTAAGAGCCTGCCCAAACCAGCCTTTCTTCTCTCCTCATTGCCTCTGCTTCAATCTCGGTGGCTCACAGGGCAGAGAGTGGGTGTCTTCTCCAAGCCTTCACCCATGCTCACCCTCTGCCGTGCTCCATCTTCTTCTCTCCCACCATCCACCATTACCCAGTTTTTGTTATGTCTTGCCTAAAACCCCTCCAAGCTCACTCATGAGGTTGCCTTTAAGTCTCAGGAAGTGGGGGATGATTCACATCTCCCCACTGCCCTCCAGCAATGTTCTTGAAGGCCGTTCACTACTCGGCTACCATCAGGCAACTTTCCCAGGGCGCGTGTGCGTGCCTGAGTGTGTATGTGTGTGTGTGTGTGTGTCTGTGTGTCTGTGTGTCTGTGTGTGTGTCCGTCTGTGGATACTGGATATACTTCCTGGGTGGGGGCAGGCGCTATATACCCTCTTCATATTTGTATGTTTCTTCTTCCAGAGAGCCTCAGATCAGTATCACCGGTGTTCTGGACTTCCTCCATGGCAATGGTCGAATTGGTCCCTGGGCTGTGCCACAGGGGTGCCATAGCAATGAGGATCAGGATCTTTTCTGGTGACAGAGGCATAGGCAGAAGCAGAGGCATTCTGTAAGTGTCCCAGTGAGCCATCGGCTTTTAGGAGGGTGACCTCAGCATGCCGCACAGTAACTGCTCTTCCCTTGCACAGGCAACTACGCAACAGGACTGAATACCGCACAAGGTTGTCAGTCTTACCCCTGAGCTCTGTATAGAATGGGGGTCAAAAGCTCAAGAGGCAAAGAAGAATCCAATTGAACCACATCAAAATAAAAGACTTTTGTTTTGAAAACAAGACCTATAATGGATTAAATAATTCCTACGCTGCTTAAGCCGTTTCGGTATAGAAAAGCGATGGGAAGATCCCTGACTAATTTTATGAAACAGATATAAGCCCTGCAGCGAATTCTTATAATTTTATGTTGCATCAGCATCCACTTTGAATATAGGTTGGGCTTTCTCATACCAGAAGCAGGGCTCAGTCACCCTTGACACAGTGTCCAGTCCTCTGCTGCCTCCCAGCTCCTCAGTGTGCTCAGTCTGGATATCTGCCTTGTACAGCTTCCTCCTGATGACCACCTCCTTAAGGGATGGCTAGAGACAACCTACTGGACTCGCCCCACTGACCCCCACACCCCACCTGGGCTGTTCAGATCTGTTGCAGTGACCAAGTGACCACTCTCAGTCACAGTGTGACCCCCTGGAACATGTACCTGCTTGCTGTAGGCCCACAGACTAGAACTCCCTGAGGGAAACCAGCTTGGGTAATGCCCTGGACCCCAGTAAAGGCCTGGCTCCTTCCCTGGCTCTTTCTTCCTCCTACGCGCTGGTTGGGCGTACATGTCCCGGATGGCTCCCTCCTTCCGGTTGGTCCTGGGAGGCATGCTGCTCTCCTCTCCCTGGGACCTGTAAATAATACACACCTCTTCTGTTATTTCATGTGTTTTGTTGAGTTACCTCCTCTGTGTCTCACCTGACCAACACAGCTGACCCTAGCTTCTTTCCTAGTCAGGGCTCTCCTGACCAGCTATCTCCTGGCGGCTATCGTAGTAGGAAGAAACTGGGCACAGGTCAGACAAGAGCCACAAGGGCATATGCTAGCATAAACAGGTTTCCTGCAAGAGGGACACCTGGTCATGGGTCGGACACTTAGGCATTAGACGGTCCACCAGGATAAAGAGGTATCCCGTGAAAGGCACTCTGTGAATATCCACGACCACCTCCCCTTGAGGCCTGTCAGGGCAAGGCTAGAGTTTATAGCCTCTCTCCAGAGAGAGAGAGAGAGACCTCAAGACCAAATTAGAGGGAAATACAGCTCCTCATGCCACTCAAGAGAAGACTACAGACACACTTTTGCTTAGCAATGTTGATCCGGAAATCTTAAAGAAAGCATTAGCGCTTGTGATATTTATGTCAGGGATGCAAAAACACTTTAATATTGGAAAATCTGTTGCTATTCAATGATTAATAAGCAGGGGGGAAAATAGGATTATGGCAGTGAATTTTAAAAGCATTTGATGAAATCCTACTTCCGTTTCAGATTAAAAATGAAATAAAGTGACAACAGAAGCCTTGCAGTAAACTAGGACCAACAAATCGTGGTCCTGTAGTAAACAAGGAGATCCCTAATTTAATAACAACAATAATAATAATAAAAAAAACACCTATCTTAAACCGGCAGCCAGCATTATGCTTCACAATGAAACATGAGTGCATTCTCATTAAAATCAGGATCCACTCCAGAATGTCTATGATCATAGCTATTGTCTTACATGGTTTAAAAATTCTAGGCAATGCGATGAGAGGAGAAGAAGAAATGAGCTGTGAATATTAGAAAGAAAAGAGACAACGCCATCTATATTTAGCGATAATGTGATTGTCTGGAACAAAACTAGAGAACCGTGAGAACTAAGGAGAGTCAGCTAAGGTATTAGGTTACAAAACACACCAACAAAAACCAATAGCTTTCTTAAATATCAGCAGCAACTAGCTAGAAGATGTGGTGAAATAGAAGATCACAGTCACATAACAAAAAATATATCTAGTAATAAACATTATACAAAATCTGTAGGACCTGTACAATGACAGCTAGAACCCTTTACTCGGTGACTCAAGAAGAGCCTTGACTGATTGGCGAAATACACCAAGTTGGGGGTGAGAAGATTACCGTAAAAGATCTCATTAGAAGGTTTTTGACTTGGCAGAATGATTCAAAGGTTTATTTTAAAAATTCCTCAGAATTACAAATAAAATTTTGATAATGAAGACCAATAAAAGGATTGCCAAATCAGTTACCAAACATGTAAGACCATACAACAAGAGGATAAGCTACGACAGTGGTATTGGTGCCTCAACTGATAGGTTAGTGGAACAGAACAGAGGCAAGAAACAGACCTATGAACGCCCTCGGACTCAGAACATGTCAGAACGGCTGGATCATTTAGTGAATGGTGTTGGGACAACTGGAAAAAAATGTATCCTTGCTTCATTTTATCCTTGCTTCATTTGTCCTTGCTTCGTGTATCCTTGCTTCAAGGTGAATTAATTCATCCTTTAAGTTTAGACGGTGAAGCCATAGAAGCACTAGAAGAAAATATTCCAGTTCAGAACGTCAGGCGGGAACAATAAAGGAAGAGATTGCTAGATTCAATTACATGAAAAAATTTAAGCTTCTGAGCCTCCCCAAAGACCATAAAATGTACCTGGTTACCTTGACCAGAAGAATATTCGCAACATGTATGGAAGATTGAGGGTTAGTTACTATTCAACAAATGTACAAAAGACTTAAGCTCACCGGTGGTCGAAGGTGTGAATTAAAACAAAGGAGACAGCACTATTTTGGCCGTGAGATTGGCAAACACACACAGAACAAGGCAAGGGTGCAAGAAAACTGGCGGTTGCCTGTGCTACTGGTGGAAGTGGACTTTGGGGCAGCCTTGTTGGAGGATGATGTGGGCATGGCCAAGAGCTGTTCTGTAAGAATGTATCCTAAGGAACTTTTCTTGAATGCCTGCAAATATATAGCTCCAATGATAATCACCGCAGCGTTCTTTACAATATCAATACATTGGAAACAACCAAAAAGTCTTCGTATGGGGGAGTGCTTAGCACATAATGGAACACTGAGACGTTATTAACCAGAGTGTTGGGGTATATTTAACGATGGGACGCATCTGCGCTGTGGGAAAGATAAAGAAGAGGTTATCCTTTCCTCTTATATTGGAGAGAATGGTACGAGTAACACTAAAAAGAGGTGCTTTGAAGTAGTGAGGAAGAAGGATAAGGAGAGTTTTCCTTGGATATAAGGCCTTGTTTTTGTTTGTTTGTTTGTTTGTTTGTTTATCAGTAAATGAGGCAGCCAACAGTCTTGCCAAGAGCTTCTGTGATGAGATCTGATTTAGTTGGAACACATACCGTTTCCAAGTTGTCAATTGATTAGACCTGTAAACATGGATGCTGTTTGTCAGAGGCACATTTGCTTTTGCAAATTCGTTTAGGGCATGACAATGGGGAGCCACGGCCTGTACCTTCAGCATTTGTAAACTTAATACAGGCTCCCTTGCTATTCACCAGGGACTGGTTCCAGGACACCACCCCCCCTCCCCTGCAGATACCATTGCCTCTGATGCTCAAGACCCTCACCGAAGATGGCACAGCATTTGCAAATAACCTATGCGATCCTCCAATATAATTTAAATCATCTCTAGATTACTGATAATACCTAACACAATGCCCACACGGCACTTCATTCGCCTAGATTCAAGGCGGTACTGGGTGCCTGGCAAATTCGAGCTTTGCTTTTTGGAACTTTGTGGAATTTCTCTTTCCTCGAATGGTTTTGATCTGAGGTTGGTTGGATCCATGGATGAGGAACCCACGGAGAGGGAGGGCCAGCTGTACTCAGGTTTTCAGTTGCACAGCCAAATTGAATTCTGGTTAATAATAATGCCTCAGTGGTTAAGAGGTGAAAATACAGCATCTGTTACCTATTAGACTTTCCATAATTATTTCAAATCTTCATTGAGCAATGACGATTGATATTAAAGGATCAGCAAAAGTGATAAGTGCTTTACGTGTTGGGATTGATGATTTACTTCTTCTTAAGGGCCCTCAGATTCTACGTCTCTAAACGAATGTATTCTGTGGGGCAATGAAGATGCTAACGGACAGTCTCTGGGAGAATCACTGGCACGAGGAGCTCTGCTAAGATTTTTTTCTCTCCAACCAGTAAGTTCTTGTTTGATTTCCACCACTCCCCCTTCCCTAATGTCTTTGCTTTGAAAACAGTAGTTAAATGTTGAGGAGGCAGTGTGATGTGTCAGCATCGGAGTGGGACAGAGCTGAGATGGAATCCTGGCTCTGGTCTTTGCCTTAGGCAAGATAGCCTCTCTGAACCTCACTGTCCTTGTCTGTAAAAGGGATACGTCTACCAGAAAGAAGCCTGAGGATGAACTGAGATGGTATTTGTAAGGCATTGCTTAAATGTTTTATTGCTCTCTCTCTCTCTCTCTCTCTCTCTATATATATATATATATATATATATATATAAAATACTTTTCCTTCACTAATATTGAAACCTTTCCCAATTTACCTGAATGGCATTGCCTGAAATTTAGTCCCTGACCCAGCATCGAGATACACGGCTTCTGTGGCATTAAGGAGGGTATAGGGTGGCTCTGATGTTAGGGGATATACCAGGTGTTTCTCCATCAGTGTTCACAGTAAAAAGTTCAGGTTCAAATCACATAGTGCTTTTGTGACTCTACATAGTGTGTTTCTCAGTCACCGTGAGAGCCCTGAGAATCAATAACCACAAAAGAACACGTACAGCACGTGGTGCCACCCCGAGGAGAGGCTTCGCGCAAATGGACACGTGTGAATTATAAAGATTCTATCAACAGTCATGCATAATTTACTCTAACAAAATTAGATATACATATACGAGCACACGATTGTATCCACTGTTTGATTTCCGTTCCAGATTCTACCCCTGATTTCTTCTGAGTCCTTGCCTAAATCTCTCTGTGTTTCTCTGTATTTGTTTCATCACATACAAAATGGGGATCATAACACCTACTTCCAATGAGAAAAGCAAAATTCATGAGCTCCTTAGGAACATTCAAAATACAGTCATAATGCAATTGAGTGGGAAGTAAAAAAGAAACCTGAGTGGGGGTGTGATGTGCTGGCTAAAAGAGAGTGCTTCATTGAGCGCCAGAGTTGCTCATAAACAACCGCAAGCGACCACGTAAGCTTTAGCACTTACGGAAGGTAGTAGACGTAAACTGTCCTATGGTTACCTATGAGAACTACGTCATACCAATGCTGAGGCTGCCTTCAGAAACAAGTCTGAAAAAGAATCTGCTTTTCCCAAAGACTCCTCCAAGCTGGTGCAGGAAGTTGGGTCAAAGCCAATTGTATGACATAACATTTTGGCTGCGCCCCTCCCCAAATCAAGCTGTTCCATTTTTCAGGGAAACACTCTGGCCTAGGTTGATTCAAATCTTTGAAAACAGTGACTGACCATGTATAAAATGGACACGCTGTCGTCTTTGAAAAGAATGGCTACAGGTTCATAAAATGCAAACCACTTTAAAGCAATTTATTCTCTCCCCGCCTAACAGAAAATGAGCACTCTTCCCAGTCAGGCATTACAAATCAAGTCTGTTGTTTTGTCGAGAGGCTGTCTGTAAAAGATTAAAATGCCGACCTTGTGACAGACTGGCAAGGAAGGCTGAGAGGTCACTGATCCCTTCTCCCGATGGACAAGATTATGTGTTTAAACTTGATGAAAATAGTTCTACCCTTTTTCCTGCTTTGTATTCACCAGTGTATCCTAGTCATTTGAGTCTGACAGGTAATTTTAGTATGCGACCTAAAGCCCATCAGATGCTCTTTTAGTGTAAAACTACAGAAGCGCAGCATCCAAGGAACCTTGCAGATCGTCTAGTCCAGTCTCTTCTATGATTTGAACCCTCTCTTCAGCATTCCCGGAAAGCAGTGTTTGAACCGTGCCAATGGCAGGCAGGAAGTCCATCCCATCCCTGACCAGGCCCTGACTGTTTGTTGACACCCTTTGCTGGGTGTGTGTGGCTCCCAGAACTGAGCACAGTATTCCAGGTGCAGTCCAGCCTGCACGGGGGAGGACAGTCTCTCTGGGCCTGGAAGTATTGAAGAACAGATTGCTTAGACCATATCCCAACAAAGTCGGCTAAACTCACACATGTCTAAAGTGTTTGGGACGTGATTATCCCCACCATCTGGGGGTGCATTCAATTTGTGACCTTGCACAAGTTACCTAGATTGTGTATTTCCTCACCTTTAAAAGCGAGATTGTAAAACAAGTTTTGGGAGTTTGCTGCAAAGATTAGTGATAACTTATGTAAAGCGTGATTCCTGGCCCAAATGGGCGCTCTGAGCAAATGATAGCATTATTATTCTTACCTTGGTCTCGGGAATTGCCAATCTTTGAGGAAGGGGCGTATAAGAAAATATTCTAAGCAGTAAAAGCATGCTTAAAACAATTACATTGTTCCTTGCTGATGTGGAAGTGCTTTAGAGTGATCAAAAACATCAGTTGTTACTTTTCTAGGTCTGGGGTTGTTCACCATATAGTAGCTTGAGGTGAATCTATTGTGGCCTAAAGACACACTGTGGAGGTTTCTCTTGAAAAATGCCAAAATCTGATATTGGTATTTTTAGCTGTCATTTGTTTGTCCTACAAAGCAGGATTTTTTTTTTTTTTAAGTCAGCTCTTTGAGCTTGCAAGCCTTGTAGAATCAGATATGAGCGAAGTTATCACGGTTGCAAAATACCATAAAATATGCCATTTCAAAGTGAATAATTCAGTGGCATTTAGTCCATTCACAATGTTGCGCAATCGTCGCCTCTACCTAGTTTCACAATATTTTCATCACCTCAAAAGAAAACCCATCAAGCTTTCAATCCCATTTAACGGGCACTACCATTAAGCGGACACTCCCCACCCCCCACCTAGCCCCCCACCCCCAGCCGCAGCCCCTGTCCCAGCCCCACCGATCCACTTTCTCACCCTATGGATTTGCCTATTCCAGACGTTTCCTATAATGGAATCATGCCACATGTGACCTTTTGTGTCTGGCTTCTCTCACTCAGCATAATGTTTTTGAGGGATTCCCTTGTTGTAGCATGTGTTACTACTTCATTCCTTTTTTGTTTTAAGGCTGCATACTCTTTCATTGTCTGGATATACCACATCCTCTTTATTTATTCATCCCCTGATGGGCATTTAGGTTGTTTCGGCCTTTTGGCTGTTGTGAACAGTGCTACTGTGAACATTTGGGTACAAGTATTTGTTTCAGTCGATGTTTTCACTTCTCTTGGGTATATACCTAGGAGCACAATTGCTGAGTCATGTGGTGATTCTGTGTTTAAACTTTGCAATGCTTGTTCTTTTCCATTTTTTAAATTATAGACATCCTAGTGGGTGTGAAGTTGTGTCTCATTGTGGTCTTTGTCAGTACTTCCCTGATCACTGTCGGCGTTGAGCATGTTTTCATGTGCCTGTTGGTTACTTCTATATCTCCTTCGTAGAGATGGCTACTCAAGTCTTTTGCCCAGTTTTAAACTGAGTTTTTAGTCTCTTAGTTGTTGAGTGGTAAGAGTCCTTTATATATTCTGGATACTAGAGTCTCCTAGGATCTATGATTTTAAAATGCTTTCACCTATTCTGAAGGTTGTCTTTCCCTTTGATGCACAAAAGTTTAAAATGTTAATGGAGTTCAATTTACCTATGTTTCCTTTTTGCTCAAGCTTTTGGTGGACGTAAACATTCATTGCCAAATCCAAGGTCGTGGAGATTTACCCTTACGTTTTTATTCTACTAGTTTGATATTGCTAGCTCCTATTTTTAGGTCGTTGGCCATTTTGAATTAATTTTTGTATATGGCATGAGGTAGGGGTCCACCTTCATTATTTTGCATGCTGCTATCCAGTTGTCCCAGCACCCCATTTGTATTTTTCCCCTAATGGTCTTGGCACCCTTGTTGAAAATCAACTGGCCATAGAGTCATAGGTTTATTTCTGGGTTGTCAATTCTATTCCATTGGTTTATATGTCTTTCTTTATGATGGCACCACACTGTATTTTTTTTTTTATGCTTGCAATAATATTTTATTTTGATTAATTCTTTTTTTTTATTTCGGCATATTATGGGGGTACAGATTTTAAGGTTTCAATAAATGCCCATTTTCCCCCCCTCCCCCCACAAGTCTGAGTCTCCATCATGACCATCCCCCAGATGGTGCACATCTCACTCATTATGTATGTATATACCCGCCCCCCTCCCCCCTCCCACCTGCCCAATACCCTATTACTGTAGTACCTATGTGACCACTTAGGTGCTGTTCAGTTAATACCAGTTTGCTGGTGAGTATATGTGGTGCTTGTTTTTCCACTCTTGGGAAACTTCACTTAATAGTATGGGTTCCAGCTCTAACCAGGAAAATATAAGATGTGCTATGTCACCATTGTTTCTTACAGCTGAATAGTACTCCATGGTATACATATACTACATTTTATTAATCCATTCTTGGATTGATGGGCACTTGGGCTGTTTCCACAGCCTTGCAATTATGAATTGTGCTGCTATAAACATTCGAGTGCAGGTGTCTTTTTTGTAGAGTGTCATTGGATCTTTTGGGTAGATGCCCAGCAACGGGATTGCTGGATCAAATGGTAGATTCACTTGTATCGCTTTAAGGTATCTCCACACACTGTATTTTTTAAAATGATTATTATTAATATCAAAATATTAAGGGGGCACAAATGTTTCTGCTACATGGATAGCTTTTATAATGCTTAAGCCAGGGCTATTAGCATGCCCATCACCCGAATAGTGTTCATTGTGCCTGTTAGGTAGGTTTTTAGCCCTCCCCTCCTCCCCCCTCCCCCTTCTTGATTTACAATGACTTTTACTACCAGAAGCTTTTCAAAAGAAGATAGACAAATGGCCAAGAGACACATGAAAAAATGCTCAACACCACTAACCATCAGGGAAATGCAAATGAAAACCACAATGAGATATCACCTTACCCCTGTCAAGAATGGCCATTATTAAAAAGTCAAAAAACAACAGATACCAGTGTGGAGGCAGAGAGAAAGGAATGCTTATGTACTGTTGCTGGGGACTGCAAATTAGTACAACGCCTATGGAAAACAGTGTGGAGATTCCTCAAAGAACTAAAAGTAGACCTACCACTCGGTCCATCAGTCTCACTACTGGGTATCTACCGAAAGGAAACAAAGTCATTTTATCAAAAAGAGGCCTGCACTTGAATGTTGATTGTGCAGCACAATTCACAATCGCAAAGATGTGGAATCAACCCAAGTGCCCATCAATTCATGAGTGGGTAACAAAATGTTTTTTTTTTTTAATTACCGTCTCTTTGTATTAAGTGCTGAGATATGGAAGGTGAATCTTCTAACTTTGTACGTCTTTTTCAATATTGTTTTGGCTACTCAGGCTCCCTTGCAATTCTGTATGAATTTTAGGACCAGCTTTTCTACCTCTGTGAAAAAGGGGCCATCAGAATTTTGATGGGGATTGAACCAAATCCACAGCACACTCTGGGTAGTCAAAGACTTAACAAAAATTAAGTCTTCCAATCCATGGGCACGGGATGCCGTTCTGTGTATTTAGACCATTTTAAATTTCTTTCGGCAATGTTTTGTCTTTTTCCACGAACTCGTCTTTCACCTTGGTTAAATTTACTGCCAGGTATTTTACTCTGTTGTTGGTTTGCCATCGTACCTGGAATTGCCTTATTAAGTTCCTTTTCAGATTGCTCATTGCAGATGTACAACATTGCAGGTCAGACACAACTGATTTTTGTGTGTTGATCTTGTACTCTGCTACTTTGCTGAATTCGTTTCCTGGCTCCAGTAGGCTTCTTGTGGATTCTTTGGAATTTTCTATGTATAGGGTCTTGTCACCTGTAAATAGAGATTGTTTTCTTTTTCCTTTCCAATTTGGATGCTTTTTTTTTTTCTTTTTACTTGTTCAACTGTTCTGCCTAGAACATCCAGTACAATATTGAGTAACAGTGGTGAAAGTGGCCGTCCTTGTTTTGTTCCTGATCTTAGGGAGGAATCCTTCAGTATGAAGTTACTGGTGGGACTTTCGTCAACACCCCTTATCATGTTGAGAAAGTTCCCCTCTATTCCTAGTTTTCTGAGAGCTTTTGTCATGAAGCACATTTTCAGGCTGTTAGCAGTGTTCTGGAGAGAGAGAGACAGAGAGACAGAGAGAGAGAGAGTGTAAATGTTCACTCTGTCTTAGTCATGTCTGCAGTGTTTGAATGATTGTTCTTGGGGTAAGATTATTTTGGGGATCAGCAGAAAACAATCAAGTTGGCTGCAACTGAAGGGACACTGGCCTGGTCTGGCGCCTCAGCCCATTCCCTGGCCTAGGTCTAGGGGGCCCTGCGCTGTTTGTTCCCGTTCTCCAGCTGCAGGTCCCTCCTGCACGGGCCTAAGAAGAGACGAAAGCTGCCCGCCCAGCGCAAAGTGTCAGAGAACAGGACGTCGAGGGTCTCAGTTCCACGGCCAGGCCCTGTTTGGTGACCTTGCTCAATGAGATGCTCCCTCGAGCGCCAAGCCACCCTCTTGCTCCTTGGACGCCTTCCTGACAGGCCAGGCGGGCGGGCCTTTATTTTCCTGATGTCCCCGGGCAGACAGACCTATCTGCAGACACACAGACAGGTCCAAATGCACAAATAGGTGGTCACAGACTGACTTCCGCACAGCCCAGCCTCACTGTGCAAACAGTGCTGGTTGTCCCGCTGCCCCGGGGCGAGGCGCGGCTCCTCCCCTCTCTCCGTCTCAGGGACTCGCCTCTTGGGGGGGTCTGCGGGGGGGGGGGCGGGGGGGGGCTCCTCCACTGCCCCTGCCCGCCCCCGAGGTGCCCCGTGAGTGGCCCCGCTTTGGTGTGAGATGGGGGCAACTGTCCAGGGAAGGCAGGAGCAGAAGAGCAGGCTGGGTCGCTCCCCCTCGCCTCAGGAGCAGCTCCTGCCCTTGCGTGTTTCCTTGAGGACCCTTGTCGTGACTTTAGGGACAAGGGGGAAGCTTAACAAGCTGGAGGAACGTCTTGGGAAGGATGACTCAGCATGGTCTTTACCTCACCAAGGCTGGTCTGGGTACTGGGGCCGCTGTGTGCCCAACTTACCAACAGCAGCCCGTGTGAGGTGCCACCTCTGGGGCACCAGCCAGCCGCCTGGTGGAAGGTGGATTATATTGGACCCCTTCCCCTATGTAGGGGGCAGCAGGTTTTTCTTTCTGGAGTAGAGACTTTCTCTGCATGTGTACCTGCCCTCCCACCTGCCATGGTTTTGTCAAAAATACCATCCATGGACGTCCTAAAGTCTTATTCTCCATCACATCCTCCCAACAAAGGCTCTACTGGACTGGATTTCAGGGATTTGCCTGGCTCTCCTGGGCTCCTCATCCTACTGAACCAACAAGCCGGTTATTGTGTTGGCTGCGGTGATGGGTCCTGATTATCTAGAAGAGAGAGAGCTGCTGCCACATCGCCAGGTCAGGGAAAACTGTATGCCTGAGAGCCACAGCGTTTGGGGCAGCGCCCCCTAGTACTGCTGTGTGGAGAGGTCAAATTTACTGGGAGATGACCCACCTCAACGCCTTATGGACAGGGGCAGGAAGGGCCCAGCCCCTTCAGGAATGAAGGCTTGGGTCACTGCATCCTCATCAGCTGGGATGTTAGCTGAGGGCAAAGGGGACATGATAGGAAATGAAAAAATGAAAAACTCAAGCATGACCTTTTGTCTAATTGCAGAAATGAGGACTGCAGCAGTTGTGCCCACTTTACTTCCTTGTTATTTCCTGCCTGCCTATTTTTATTTGCATTCCTGAATTTCCCTCCCTCTCCACCTTCCCTCCACTATTTTATACTGGCTGCTGTGGTTTGAATGTGTACCCAAAGTTCACGTGTTGAAAACTCAATCCCCAAGGCAGCAGTGTGGGGCTTTTAAGAGGTGATTAGGTCACGAGGGCTCTGCTTTCACAAGTGGATTAATGTCGTTATCATGGGAGTGGGTTCCTGATCAAAGTACGAGTTTGATCTCCTTCCTTTATCTGTCCCTGTCTCTCTGTCTCACTCTCTCTTGCTCTCTTGCCCTTCTGCCTACTGCCATGGGATGACACAGTGATCTGGAGGCACTCGCCAGATACGGGCCCCTTGACCTTGGACTTCCCAGTCTCCAGAACTGTAAGGGATAAATCTCTGTTGTCTAGAAATTACCCAGCCTCAGGTGTCCTGTTGTAGCAGCACAGAGCAAACTAAGACACTGGTTATGTTGGTGGAGGTAACTTTATAATTTATTCCACAGATTATTTTTTTATTTTTATTCTTTTTGCAATCACACAAGAGGAGGTTTATTTTCTGGCTAGCCAGGGTCCAAGCCCCAGAGCACCAACGCAGTGGCCACTCTCGCAGGCAAGGACCCCGACCGGAACAACGGCATGCCTTTTATCCCCATGGTGCACAAGCTGCGCACAAGCCGACTATGCATGGATCATGCGTTGACCATTAAAATGATTGGTTGCCCACTATTGCCTTTTGAAATAATTGGTGGGTTGGTTGCCCTCTATTGCCTGATGGGCCAGTCGCCCGTGCTTCAATGACCTCATCCCATAATTCCCCATACAGCAGTGTAGCAAGCAAGCAATGACCAGAAGCAAAAGTTTGCGGTTAGCTCATTGCCCCACCCAAGTAAATTCCCGACAATTGGAAAAATTCCTCTGCCCTTCATCTGCCCTACATTCCCCCCTTTCTCTAGGTAGCAGACGAGCACTCCTGCTCGTCCTCAAGGTCTCTTAGGTGCTCTAGTTCTATAGCACTTGACCATAGCTGCTGATATTGTTGTTGCAATACTAGTAGCTGGACAGTGTTTATCTGTTCTTTCACAAAAGCTACTAGTCTATTAATTACACATGGCGCGAAAGTAAGGACTAAGATTAGCATAATGAGTGGGCCTAGTAGGGTGGATAGTAGCGTTGTTAACCAGGGGGAACTGTTAAAGCAAGACTCAAACCAACCTGCTTGCTGTTCATATTCCCGTTTGCGGCGGGCAAGCCCTTCCCTGACCTTAGCTATAGGTTCTCTAGCAACTCCCGTATGGTCTGCATAGAAACAACATTCTTCTTTGAGGGCAGCACATAGTCCTCCTTGCTGGAGGAATACTAGATCTAACCCCGTCCGGTTCTGGAGCACTACCTCGGATAGGGAGGTTAGTGACTTTTCTAGGTGTGAGATTGAATCTTCTATCCTTGCAATATCTTCAACAACGGCTGCCCTCAGAGTATTAAACCCTCTTTGCTGCATTGCCAGAGAAGAGATACTAGTTCCTGCCCCTATTGCCCCTAAGCCAAAAAGAGTAGCCAGGGTTATGGCTGTGAAGGGCTCTCTTTTTCTTTCAAAAATTAGGTTGGTGACTCTTCGCCCTACTATGCCCTCATACATTGTCTCCTCAGTGTGGTATATTATTTTTGGGAACACTAACACCATTATACAGTAATCTTTAGACCCATGTAAGGTTATGGGGTTGGTGGGGGTTCGGGGCGGTAAGTACAGCTGTAGGTCTCCATCCCAAAAACATTAGACCAAAAACACAACATCCCCAAAACACAACAACCAACCCCCACCGAGACCCGTCCATGTTTGTCACCCAGTCAATCCTTAGATGCCACAACCCCAGTCCAAGTCTGTGTCAGCAGTCCTGGGCTGTCGCCGCCACGCGGGTCAGTCTGGTCTTCAGAGGATTCTTCGGGTCTGCAGTTGCTTTCCACTGGTCCTGGCACCGCTCCTGGTCTTTTTTTTATTAGCAGGTCTCACGTGGGAGTGGTGTATCCAGGTCGCTATTCTATCGACCTTAAGAGCAGTGGGGGTAACAAGAATAACTTGACAGGGGCCCTTCCACCTCGGCTCGAGGGTTCTGCTGTTATGCCGTTTCACCCACACCCAGTCGCCCGGCTGGTGTGGGTGAAGCGGGTGTCCGGCACCCTCCTCCTCAGGCCGGTAGATAGCACGGAGGGCCGGCCATACTTGACTGTGGACACGTTGCAGAGCCTGCACCGCTTGTAACACTTCTTTGGGATGTCCCGGAAGAGCCTCAGGGCTCATCCTAGGAACTACAGGAGGGGGTGTGCCGTACATGATTTCAAAAGGGGTTAAACCCAAGTGATAAGGGGTGTTCCGGGCTCAGAACAGGGCGAAGGGAAGGAGGGTCACCCAGTCTCCGCCAATCTCCAGGGCCAATTTAGCCAGGGTCTCCTTTATTGTTCTATTCATTCGCTCTACCTGCCCAGAGCTCTGGGGATTATATGCACAATGTAATTTCCAATCTATCCCCATAGCCTGGGCCAGCCCTTGACTAACCTGACAGACACAAACGCAGGTCCATTATCTGATCCTATCCCTTCCGGTAGTCCATACCTGGGGACTATTTCTTCTAATATTTTCTTAGCTACTGTCAAAGCTGTTTCTCCTTTCGTAGGGAAGGCTTCTACCCATCCGGAAAACGTATCTACCATGACCAGTAAATATCGGTACTCGTATTTTCCAGGCTTGACCTCTGTGAAATCCACTTCCCAAAATAGTCCTGGCTGCCTCCCCCTTTCCCTCGTACCTGCGTGGGTCCCTCTGGTCCTCCCCGGATGCATGACCTGACAGGCTCGGCAACTTTTGACGATGTCATCTGGAACCCGTCCTTGTGACTTGAACCTTAGTTGAGCAGTGTCCAGCAGTTGCAGCATCTTTCTCTTCCCTAGATGTGTGGTCTGATGCAGGTGTTCTAACAGGTGGCGTCCTAAGAGTTCTGGCACTATTAGGCGATGCCCTTCGTCCCGCAACCAGCCATCTTCACTTTTGCTTACACGTACCTGCTCTGAGGCCCAGACCTCATCTACACTGGAATAGTCCGGCAGAGGAGGCAACTGTCCCATGCCCGGGGGTGGCAGGCTAAGGTGCAGGATGTTTGGCTGCGGAGTGCCTTCTGCAGCCTTCTTAGCTTCAGCGTCCGCTCTCCGATTGCCCCGTGCTTCCACGGAATCCCCGCTCTGGTGTCCCGGGGTATGGACTACCGCCACTGCCTTTGGCAGCAAAACAGCCTCCAGTAAGTGGAGTATTTCAGGCTTGTGCTTAATTTCTTTTCCCTCTGCCGTGATGAAGCCCCTTTCCCTGTAGAGGGCCCTATGTATGTGCACAGTCCCAAAGGCATAGCGGCTGTCAGTGTACACCGTCAGCCTTTTTCCTCGGGCCCGGCTAAGAGCCTCCGTCAGCGCTATTAGTTCTGCCTTCTGAGCAGATGTCCCTTGCGGAAGGCATGCCGCCCAGACAAGTTTACCTTGGTCATCTACTATGGCCGCCCCTGCGCACCTGCGTCCGTCCCGGACGAAACTGCTTCCGTCCGTGAACCAGGTCAGGTCGCTACCTGGAAGGGGGCGATCCTTCAAGTATCTACGGGTCGTCTGGGTCTCGCCTAGGATCTCAAGGCAATCATGTTCAGGTGCGGCTGCATCGCGGGTTGGCAGAAGCGTAGCCGGATTCAAGGCGGCAGGGGTCCGGAACTCGATGCAGGGTGCGTCCAGCAAAAGCCCTTGGTAATGAGGAGTCAGCCTCGCATTTGTGATCCACCGTCCCGGTGGCTGCTTCAGAACCCCCTCTATGGCGTGCGGGGTGGTGAACTGCCCGCTGCCCTAGGGTGAGCTTATCAGCGTCTCTGACCAACAGGGCCGTGGCTGCGATGATTCGCAAGCACGCTGGCCACCCCGCCGCCACCAGATCTAGTTTTTTGTTTGACAAGTACGCCACCGGTCTCTTCCAGGGTCCCAGGGCCTGCGTGAGTACCCCCTTGGCTATTCCCCTCTTCTCATCTATGAACAGGTGAAACTCTTTTGTAGGATCAGGGAGTGCTAGGGCCGGGGCTTCCAGCATGGCTGCCCTCAGGGCCTGAAAAGCGTCTTCCATTTGCACAGTCCACTCCCATGCTCGCCCCGCCTTACACCCTTCATACAGAGGTCGAGCCTTTTCCGCAAACCCTGGAATCCGGAGGTGGCAGGAACCCACCGACCCCAGGAATTCCCTCAGTTCTCGGCTCAAGGCTGAAGTGAGTATCTTTAACACAGTCTGCTTCATTGCCTCGGTTAGCCACCTTTTATTTTATATCCCAAATAGGTGACTTCATCCTTGCAAATTTGAGCCTTCTTTGCACTGGCTTGGTACCCCAACTCGCCTAATATTTTGAATAAGTTTTTGGTGCCCTCTGGGCAGGCCCGGGGGTTAGGTGCAGCTAACAGCAAGTCATCCCCGTACTGCAGCAGAGTCACCTCTGGGTGATTAGTTTGGTACTCACCAAGGTCATCATGGAAGGCCTCATTGAACAGGGTAGACGAGTTTTTAAACCCCTGGGGCAGTCTCGTCTAAGTCAGCTGCCCATGAATTCCTCTCTCGTCGTCCCGCCACTCAAAGGCAAAAATCTCCTGGCTGCGTGTCACCACCGCCAGGCTAAAGAAGGCATCCTTTAGGTCTAGGACGGTATACCAAGACAGCGTGGGAGAGAGAGAGCTCACAGAGTATAGGGGTTAAGGACTGTGGGGTGGATATCCAGGGCCCCTTGCATTGACTTCCCTGAGGTCTTGCACAGGCCTATAGTCCTTACCCTCCCCCCCCCCCCCCCGGTTTCTTCACCGGCAACAGGGGGGTGTTCCAGGCCGACTGGCATTTTCGGAGAATCCCACTGTCCAGGAGTCTCCGAATGTGGGGCATAATTCCCACTCTGGCTTCCTGGGACATGGGGTACTGTATGACTCGGGCTGGCTCGGCTCCGGGTTTTAACTCAACGTAAAGAGGCGGCCGGTGTTTTGCCCATCCTTTGCCCCCTGTCTCGGCCCACGCTATGGGAAATTCACAGAGCCATTGCTCCATGCCTTCCTCTCTGCTTTTTGTGGGCTAGTACAGTCTATATTCATCTGCCTGTGTCAGGGTCAGGATCTGAGTGACCCGGGGGCTGTTGATGAGATTGCCTTTATTATCAGTTATTATTGCTCCCTCTTCTTCAAAATGAATTTGAGCCTTAAGCTTAGCTTGGTAAGGATGTCTCTTCCCAGTAGTGGCGTGGAGCACTCAGGGATGACCATAAAGGCGTGACTCATTTGTCCTGAACCCAAATCCAATCTCCACCATGTGGTCCACCGATATAGTTTGGCTCCTGTTGCCCCCTGCACCCAACTGGTCTTACTGGACAATTTTCCTGTGTCTTCCGTTAGTACCGAATGTTCTACTCCTGTATCTATGAGGAAGCTGACTGGGTTCCCCTCCACTTGCCAAGTTACCCTAGGTTCGGGGAGGGGGACAGAACCTCGTCTTCCCTATTCATCTGTCACCTGTCCTGCAACCATGACTTTTTCAGGACCTCTAAGTCTTCGCCCCCCTTTCTTTTTGGGGCACTCTCGGGCCCAATGCCCATGCTCCTTGCAATTGGCACATTGATCCTTCCTAGCCTCTCCCGCCGGGGCCTTTCCCTATCCTCTGACCCTATGTGCCCCCCTCTTGTGGCGGCTAGCAGGATTGTAGCCATCTCTCTGTTTGCTTTCCGTGCTTCCCCAGCTTGGAATTTCCTATCTTCTATCCTGATCCTCTCTAACCTCTCTTCTGGCGTCTCTCTATTGTTATAGACCTTCTCCGCCACTTCTAACAGGTCCTGCAGAGTCTTCTCGCCTAATCTATCTATTCTCTGCACCTTGCGCCTAATGTCGGGGGCCGCCTGATTGACAAACGCCATCATAACAGCGGCTTATTCTCCTCCATTGTGGGATCTATGGGGGTGTACTGCCGGAAGGCCTCTATGATCCTCTCTAAGTATGCTGCCGGGCTCTCCGGCCCCTGACGAACATCTCCTACCTTGGCCAAATTGGTCGGCTTTCGCGCCGCCATTCGGAGACCGGCCATCAGAGTCTGGCGGTAGACCCGGAGACGATCCCTACCTTCAGCCTCATTGTAGTCCCAAAGCGGCCGTTCAAGGGGAAAAGTTCAGTTGATGGTTCTCGGGTTTGTAGTAGGTCTGCCGTTCTTCCCTGGAACCAGCTTCCGAGCCTCCCCCTGAATCCTTTCTCTTTCCTCCGTTGTGAAGAGCACCTTAAGCAACTGCTGGCAATCACCTCAGGTGGGCTGATGAGTAAAAAGAACAGAGTCTAAAAGATTAATTAGGTCTCTCAGATTCTCGGAGATTGGAGTCCGGCAACACTGGCATCCCAACGGACCTCGGACTGCGTGCCCTCTCCTTTCTGACCTCTTCAACTGCCAGAACTTCCGCCTTTACCCTCGGGGCAGGTAGGAGGGCCTTCAGCCAGGGTGGCGGGTCTAGAACCAAGTCTTGCCAGACCACAATATAGGGGATCTGATCAGGGTGGCCGTGGTGGCCAAATACCACCCCTTTTACCTTTTTGATCAAGGAGGCATCAAACGAGCCCTCCCTGGGCTACCCCACTCCAAACGTGGGCCACTCGGCCTCACAAAGGGTAACAAACTTTCCCTTCTTGACTTCCAGGGACAGGTTGTGTGCCCTTGCCCTGACATCCTTAAAATGGCTCACCAGGATGGACAACGGCGTTGTTAGAGCCTGTCCCATGGCTAGTGGATAATAGGCAGTTGTGCAAACCGATAGTCTGCAGTTGGGGCACTGGGGACAAGGATCTGAATCCCTAGCCTTTCACACTCCCTACGGAGGTAACGGCCGTGCCCCTCCCGCACGAGCCACTCCTGGCACGGGCGGCAGGAGATACACTGTGTGCTGCCAGCCCATGCAGGGGAATACTCACCTGGGGGTTCTAGTCGCCCCCACGGATCTTTTCGTGGGTCCCCTGATTCCACGGCCCCAGCCAGAAAACCCATGCAACCCTGATGGGTTCTCGGGCTGAAACCACAGAACCCAGAGACTCCAACAAGCCAACGAGAGATGTCACACTCACTCACACACACAAACAGAAAGCCGGCGACAAACAAAGCAGACAACAGACAAGTGGACAGTGAGGTAAACAGACAACCTAACCTGGTCCGGACCTACTCCCCGGTCTCCTCCTGACCGAGCCCTTGGCTACAAGGTCAGCTCCGGAGTCCCAACGGGGCCAGAGGACGTCTCCGCCTGGTTCTGACCGGCGACCCACCAGCGCGTCCGCCTAGGTCCTGTGCCGGCGTCTTGATCCGGGGTCCTGCAAGGGGATTCCGCGTCCCTTGCCCAACACCACACCCGGCTAGTCCGGGGGTGGATTTTCACACTCCTCCCCCAGCCCTGAATTCTATCCGGTAGTCTGTGGGGAAGGCAAGTCCCGGACGAGCCCCCAAATGTTAGGGACCGACCTTCCACAGCCCCACCAGACAGAAAAGCAGGGACATCGAGGATGCAATCACACAAGAGGAGGTTTATTTTCTGGCTAGCCAGGGTCCAAGCCTCAGAGCACCAACGCAGTGGCCACTCTCCCAGGCAAGGACCTATTCCACAGATTATTGGTTATCCACACAATATCATCAACGAACTAGAGATGGAACAAACATTACCAAGAGATGAGTGAGGCTTTGAGTCCGTGCTGATGGGAAGAGAGTGTGTGTATTTTTATTCGTTTGAAGGATGGTGGCATTATGACAGGCAGGCAGTTGTTGCTGCTATTAACATCTGAAAACGTAAGTAATGGATTGATATGTGTAAAGCGCTTGAAACAGCATCTGGAATGTATAGTAAGTGTTCGCGATTACTGCGTATCGTAGGAAGTGTACATATGGATGTGGAGGAGCCCAGGGGAGGACTGTGGTGCGTTCTGTGGTCTGGCTCCTCACCATCCAACCCCACCTTGGTCTAGTGAGCCTTCTTCAACAGCAGACGCTGGGTGGATGAAAACTACATGTCCCTGGCTCCTTTGGAAGGAACATTCGGTGCTGCCTCACAGGATGCGGCCTACGCTGGGCCAATTAGTTGCACTGGTATGTGGCTCGGAAAGCAGAGTGAGGCGGACTCTGCTACATCTGCTCTCTCTGCAAGTCACAGAGATGTGAGTTTCCACGTAAAAGTGTGATGTGTCTGCCGTGGTCACATTGCGAATAGCCTGACACCTTGAGGAAATATTTTTCTCTTATTCACCAAAAACGGTGATCTGACTCAGCAAACAGGTCATTCGCATCCTTGCTGAAGGTGTGAAGGGCTTTCTTCCACTTTTGGCTGTCTCGGTAATGTGAATGAAAATACCAACCATCATTCGTGTCAGAACGGTAAGTGTTCATCACCTTCAAACATAGACTGGTCACAGGTACAAGAGCTTGGCAAAGGCTGCTAAAGCAACCTGTGAGAATGCATTGGGTACGTGGAACTTACAATAAAGAATATTTTATATTTTATTATTGTTTGTTAATTGTGTGCCATATGCTTTATGTGAGTCACAATTGTAATAAGGTTATGTGTGTGTGTGTGTGTGTGTGTGTATGCCTACTTTCCACCCCCTCCACACACACACACACACACACACACACACACACACACACACCCTCAGAGAAGCAGTCATCAAACATTTATCAGCGCACTACTGCTAAGAAGGGATGGTCAGGCACCAAGGAGAGCCGTTACCAGACCTAGGCTTCAAGGCACAAGGACAGGGGCTGGTGCTACTGCACCCGGGTGAGACTGAGAGCCTTTTCCAGGAATTCTGCTGCTCCCCGAGCTGTAGGGAGGCCTGGAGGTTGCAGGGGGATCAAATATCTTTGGCTGTCTGTTCTCCTAACCTGTAGTGTCCTGTGCCTTCCATGGGCTTAGCCCAAGGGGCAGAACAAGGGAGCCCCCTGAGTGGCACCATCCACCATGGGGCAGCTTTCTGGGGCGGGGAGCAGGGCAGGACAGCTGACTGGATGTGGGGGAAGGGGCAGTAACCAGCACAGCAGGTAGAAGAGTGGCTTGGGAACAGCACAGAGGAACCAAGCAAGACAAGGCCTGTGTCACCTCCTGGCCCTGAGATTTGGGGGGCTGGGCCTCGCACAGGAGAATGATGGGTCAACGCCACTGGCAGAGATCGGGGGCAGGGGGGAAGCAGTGTCCTCCAGGCAGGGAGCACACGGAGGGCGAGAGAACGTGCCTAGAGCACGTCGAGAAAAAGTGGAGTAATATCTGAAAGAACGGTCTTGCTAACGGCTAACAAGAAAATACATTTTTAACTCGCAGTCACTGAGAGTAGCATAAAACCTGCCTCTGAGGTTAGTAACAGGAATATCTATCCCACAGAGATGTTTACCTGGCAACTGAAGGAAGCTGAACAAACAAAAGAAGGTGTAAATCCTCCTTTACGTTCACTAGAGCTGGTCAATGCACATTCCAAAAGGAAAAAGAGTTTGTGGGAGAGGGGAGGAAAGGGTACACTACCTGATGGACTGCCATCACAAATTCACGGCCTGTAAAAAGGGTTTTTTGTTTGTTTTGTTTTGTTTTGTTTTGTTTAAATGGCCTTCAAAAAGTTGCTGAGCAGACAGTAGGAGTTCCAACTCTTTCCCGCTTCCTCCAGGAGAGATGGCACCAGCTGCCTCCCGTTATCAAGAGAAAAGAAGAAACTAATTTCTGCTATCAATCTGCTACGTGAGAAACAGAAAAGGCTAACATAGCAGTTTCTCAGCTGTCTTCTGCTAATCGGGCTGCAGTCATAAGTCCCCCGTCCCCAGCGTGGCCTAATAAAGAGTCACTGGCGCTGTGTCCTCTCTCTCTTCGGAGAAGGAGTAAATAAACTTTGCGCTTCTGTGTATCCTAAACGTTGTCTGAGAAATCTTTCTCACCCGCGTGCAAACTTCACACCCTAACAATAACCATCGTGACAAGTCTGGATCTCCATAGTGCCTTTGATTACAGGAGCTCAATCAAGGCGTTTGGATTTGGATTGCTTTCACAGGTTTTATCCTGAAATCTTAGCTTCCTGTCTCCATCCTGTCCCCCACCTGGGAGTACCCGTGAGACCGTGGTTCCTCCTTCTGTAATACCTCTCCCCTCGGCTCATAGACTGTCAGTCAGTGAAGATTTTTTTTCTTTGGTTGGTGGATTATATCGTCGGCTCCCTGTTAAAATGTATTCACACACTGGGGGGAGTGAGCGGCACTGAGTACTAAATCATTAAGGATCCAACAGACTATTTTGTCCCATGGCTGAGAGTAGGACTATGAAGGACGGGGACAGGAGAGGAGTATTGTTGACGGCTGGAAGGGAGGATGAAAGCGGCTGCAGCACTGATTTCCAGGGAGGTCACGCGGGTGGGGTGGTGCTAGGGGCCAGCCATGAGCACAAGCATCAATAATAACCTCGCAATTTGGGGAGACATTTTCCTTTAAGCTCATATTTTTTGGCTTTATTTGGGGGAGGGGTCGGAGGGGTTGTGGGGGTGGGTAGCCCCTTAGTGCCTGGCGTAGCGTGCTTTGGGAGACGCCGGGAAAGCCTTGGGAGTGGAAAGTTGCCATTCACCTCTTGGTGGTGCCACCACGGGCACTTGGGCGCTCTTGGAACCCATCCTCCAGGGAAGTGAGTTTCGGAGCTGGCCCGGGGTAGGTGGCTGCTTGGCGGTTAGGAGCTCATTCGAACGGCCTGTCATTCTTGGAGTCTGCGAAGCTGGAGACTGGCACAGGCTCTGTGATCCGCTCCAGTTTCCCCCAGCTTGCCACCCTCGCCCTGGCCGTTTACAAATGGGGGGACTTTGGACACACAGAGGGACCACAGGGAATGGACAAGATTTTTCCCTCTGTGCACACCGCTCCAAGTCCTCAACTGCGGTGGCCATTCTCCCCTCCAGGCTAACTCAGGTCGTCTGTCTCCGCCCCATTTGCCCAGCCACACACCGCCCGACTTTCTGCTCTCTGGCCGTCTGGACTCCTTCCGCTCTGCCCCGCCCCCTCCCGGCCGCCACCTGCACCCGAAGCGCTCCTGCCCAGGTTCAGAGGTCCGAGGTTCCGCCCCTGCCGAGGTCCCGCCCTGGGGAGCCTGCAGCGCCTCTTGAGCCCAGCGGCCGGCGGACCTCCCGAGGGCGCCTCAGTCTCCGCAGCGCCGACAACTGGCCCGACAGGGGCGCGCAGGCGGCAGGGCGGGCTTGGCGGGAACCGACCGCATGCAGCCCGAGTGCGCCGGCGCAGTGGCCATCCCGCGGTGCATTGTGGGAGAAGGGGCGGAGCGTCGTGCGGGAGCCTGAGCGCTTCAGCGGCTGTTGGGCAGGGCGGCTGGCTTCCCGGTGGGCTCTGAGGGAGAAGCGAGCAGCCATGCAGGCCCCAGACGCAGGTGCAGCGGGAGGCGCAGGCGGTGAGGCGAGCGATGCTGGGGCAGGGGGTGTCCCTGCAGGCCCCAGAGGCACTGCAGGATGCGGCGGCGCGAGACCGGAGGGCGCTGTGGCTGACAGGCTCCCTCGGTTGAGGGGGCATCGCACGCTCCAGGGCAGGGTGAAGAGACCCGGGTCACGGTGTCGGCCTCAGCCTCGGAAGGAGGCCCTGGGCGCAGAGTGCTGGAGTCGTATCCTTTGCAAAGAGCTCCCAGGGTCAGGGCACGGATGGCCTTGGACGGGCAAGGAGAGATTCGAGGGGCCGGGCAGGGGGGACGTCCTGAAGAGATGGTGTGTGAGGGGTCCCGGGTGGGCTGAGGGACGGCCTCAGAGGAAGGACGCCCGAGGCACGAAGTCGCCTTAACGGCATCTCCACCAGCGCCCTCACAGAGCCTTTCCTGCCCTTCGTGGAGGCGGAGATTGCCCACCTGTACCTGGCCCCAGGTGGCGGACACCTCGCAGGGACGGTCCACCGGGAGTTCGCAGTGATTGGCAGTGGCCTGGTTCTGTAAGTGCCAGGAAGGGGCGGGGCTGAGTGGGACTGGCAGCCGGTGATGGAGGCAGTCTCAGCTCGAGGGGGGGGCGCTGTTGAACGCGTGGAGACACCTAAGGGTTAAGCCTGTGCTGAGCCTGTCGCTGCCTGACGGGAGCGCTCTAAGCAAGACACCTAAGGATTAGGTCGAATGGCCACGGGGCTGGGGCTGGGGCTGGGGCTAGGGCTGGAGGTCGGGGGAAATGAGGAGTTAGCTCCGCTAATGTGATTTTCCTTTTCCCTCACTTTTAGCCCAGTAACTGCTGAAAACTCTGGCCTCCTCCAAATTTCTGTCACCTCCTTGCTCAACCAGCTTTCCGTGGTGGTGCAGACAGACCATGCAGCGCTTTGTGCCCGGATTTTCGCTAAGCCTCTGCGGGGAAAGGGCGGTTGAAGTCCGGTCTTGTGTCTGTTCCTGGGCAGCGCAGCCCTCCCTAGGTCAATGATTCCTGTAGTAGTGGCCACTTTATTGGGCGGGGGGTGGGGGGGAAGCTAATTGTTTGACTGCACTGACCCTTGGGTGCTCTCTACCCACTCGTTCGGATTGCTGCGTAAATGCTTGTTACCACTGAAAATAAAACGGAGCTACTTTTCTGTGTTTGAGTTTCTTTTCAGCTGTTGCGCGTCCGGGTTTTCTCACCTTTGTCCTCGGGTTGGCGCAGAGACCCTGGGATTCGGAGAGTCAAGTAGTGCAAGGTAATGGAAGATAGTTTAGGAAACGCAAGAAGATGAAAACCAACTGAGTCTGGGTCCTGTCTCAGCATTAATTACCCGTCAGCATTTTGAAATACTTTTGTACTTTTATAGTTTTATTATACATTAAATGTACAGCAGTCATACAAACATATAAGGTTTTGCAGGTTTAATACTAGGCCTTTTGCCCGAAATGTTTTTATGGTGACCTTGGAGCTTCACCTCTTTCTGAAGAGCTTCAAAACCATGTTATTGAATGGATGCGTGAAAGATGCATTACAATGTAATTGTTGAGCACGTAACTTGTTCTAATTTTTTCCCCTATCAGACATAAGGATTCATAGGGAGTCTTGTATAAACATCGCTGCATGAATGGTTGTTTCCTTCACATGGATCCCAAGAGGTAGAATTACTTTCTATTTACTTGTTTAAGGCTCTGGGTCTGCAGTGCAAAGTTGCTCTTTAGAAATTGTGCCCTCCCACCAGAATGCCGGTTTCCCCACATCCTTGTCACTGCTGGATCTGCTTCCAGGCGAAAATTGAAGAAACTTTGTTTGCATGACAAGAGCAAACAATCCAGAAACACTAGAATAAAAATTTTGTGGCTTCCCAGTCCCGTTTCAGATCAGTGAAGAAAAGTGCCAGGACGATTGGTTAAGTGTTTTGGGGGAGGGAGGGTTGTAGTGTTGGGAAAATACAATTAAAAACAAAATCACCTGCCAACTCCGGTAGCGTCTCCACAAAGGTGGAAAACAGTTTTATTATTGAATAAGCATTGCACCAGAATGTGATGCACATCATGGGCAATCTGCTAAAAGACTGCAAAGACAGAAAGAAATCTCACCCTTTTACAGAGCCAAGCAGATACAACCCATTGTACACAGGCTCTCAAGACTGACAGTAGCTAGTCGGCAAGTGAGATGATTTGATGGCACCATCTCTTGTCCATAGTTCATGCTAAATTTACCTGGTAATTGGGGTGACCAAATGTGTTAGTTAACTGGTGTTACAGACTGAATGTTTTGTGTCCTCTCCCCGCCACCCCCCCCCCATTCATATGTTCAAGTCCTGACCCCCAGTGTGGCTGTATTTGGAGATGGGGCCTCTAGAGGAATAGGAGTAGTTATGGCTACGGGAGGTCTTAGGTTCGGGGCTCTCATCCAATATAATTAGCGTGCTTATAAGAAAAGACAAGAGAGCTCTCGTGCTGTCTCTCAGCACACACCCACTGGGGCGGAGCTTTGTGAAGACACAGCGGTGGACAAGCCAGGAAGGTAGCCCTCACCAGAAACCAAATTTGCCGGGACCTTCACCATAGATGCGTAGCCTCCAGAACTGTGAGGAAGCAAATGTGTGCTGCTTAAGCCAACCAGTCCGTGGTTCTTTGTTACAGCTGCCTGAGCAGACTAGTACAATTGACTTCATCCAAAAGAAAAAAAAAAAATAATAAAGAGTTCTCATATCTTTATGAAAGGAGCTACATTTGCAACTGGGAGCAAGGTGCCCACTGAAGTTAGGCTTCAGTCCTCACGCAGAAACTGGCAGATAGGGGTGCTCTCTCCCCTGATGTTTACATCTCAAAGAGAGGGTTCCTAGGTCCTTGAAAAAGACCTTCCTGGGTGACAAAGCTGCCAAGAAGCTTTTTAGCTTTTAAGAATGTGTACGCCCTTTTCAAAAGAGACAGAGAAAGAACTTAAAAATTCTCTGAAGTGAATGCTTTGACAGTGTGGTCCCCAACCCCTGCGGACCGGTACCGGCTTGTGGCCTGTTAGGAACCCGGCCAAACAGCAGTGGGCGGAGCTTCATCTGTATTTACAGCCACTCCCCATGGTTCCCATCACCACCTGAGCTCCGTCCGCCTCCTGTCAGATCGGTCACTGTCTCCCATCACCCCCAGATGGGACCGCCTAGTTGCAAGAAAAGAAGCTCAGGGGCTCCCACTGATTCTGCGTTATGGTGAGTCGTATAATTATGTCATTATATATTACCATGCAATAGTGATAGAAATAAAATGTCATGTGCTTGAATCATCCCCCCCGCCCCCGCACCCCCAGGTCCATGGAAAAATTGTCTTCCAGGAAACCGGTCCCTGGTGCCAAAAAGGTTGGCGACAGCTGCTTTGACAAAGGAGAGGAGGAGGAGTCTCTTCCCTTAATCTTCAACAGGGAGAATTAAGCCTCTTATTCTTATTAACAGTTTGCATTTGTCCTTACTCTCTCTAAAACACGACGTGTCCTGCCAACTTGCTGAACTCACTAATCAGTCTAGTAGCTCCTTTGTCAGATCTTCTACATAGACGGTCATGTCTGCAAACAGAGGCAGCTTTTCTTCTTTCTCGCCGATCTGGACGCCTTTCGCTGCCTGGTTTCTCTCCTCATAATGGGTTGCATTTTCCTGCTTCTGTGCACCCCTGGTAGTTTTCGACTCGATGCAAGACGTTGCGCCTTTTTCCTAGACTGCTGGGTATTTCTGTTTTCCTAGACATGTCCATGAGCTGTGTTCTGGGATGCTGTTAAGTTACTTGGAAACAGTTTGATCCTTGCTTTGAAGTCTTGCTTTGAAGATGTGCCGCTTGGGGCCAGGGCAGCTCTTAGTGTACGATGAATTTTCCCACGCTACGGAGGCGAGACCCTTCTGAGCGCCCTGGCCGATGATGAGACTCTCCGTCCTGGCGGGTGGGAACAGCCACCAGTCCCTGCCCTGCTCGAGCACTGGGCAGAGTTACCTTGCATTTTCTTAGCGGGTTTGAGGGGGGTACTTCCCCTGGCCTCAGGGTAGTTCCCTCACAATGCTTGTGCTCATCAGTGGTCTGTCTGCCAACTGCTCGACTAGTCAGGCGAGACCCTCTGTGGATACCCAGGGTTCGTTCCCTCTGCAGCTCTTCTCTCTCGTCCTCTGCCCTGCAAACCGCAGCTGCCGGGACACTCTGACCCATCTCCTAAACTCTGGGTGTCCACTGGGCTCCACCAGGAAACTCTCTCTCTCTTGTTTTTTTTTTTTCCCCTCTCTCTTTTGTCTTTTTTTCTTTCTTTCTTGATTCTTTGTTTGTTTGTTTTGTTTTTGAGACAGAGTCTCACTCTGTTGCCTGGGCTAGAGTGCCATGGCATCAGCCTAGCTCACAGCAACCTCAAACTCCTGGGCTTAAGCGATCTTCCTGCCTCAGCCTCCCAAGTAGCTGGGACTACAGGCATGCGCCACCATGCCCGGCTAATTTTTTCTATATATATTTTTAGTTGACCAATTAATTTCTTTCTATTTTTAGTAGAGACGGGGTCTCGCTCTTGATCAAGCTGGTTTTGAACTGCTGACCTTGAGCGATCCGCCCACCTCGGCCTCCCAGAGTGCTAGGATTACAGGCGTGAGCCACCTCACCCGGCCTTGATTCATATTTCATAGACATTAATTACTGATGCGTCGTCAAGAATTTAGCTCTTTTACAACACTATCTGCTCTGCCTTCCCCGCCTCACCCTCCCTTTATGGTTCTATTAGATTCTATTCATTTCTGAGGGGTCCCCCCCCCACCCTGTGTTAAAAATGGCCCGGTTTCTTTTCATTTGGTTAGTTTCTGTAATGTCATCATGGTAATATTTTAAACTATCTCCCTTATTGTCCTCTGTCCTGTCTGTCGGGCTGGTTCTCTCTAGGCTGACTGACTGCACAGCTGTCATCCTGGGACTTCCCTTTGTCCTCGGCTGGAATCCAATCCTGCCTCCCATGTATTGCTCTTTACTATTTTACTCCTTACTTTTGTTTAGGTGTATTTGTTTTGTAACTCAGGTTTATTGAGGTACAATTTTCATACTGTAAAATTCACACCTTTTTGGTGTACTGTCCTATGAATTTTTGCAGGTGCATACAGCCGGTTGCCACCACCACGACATTTCCAACACCCCAAATGTTCCCTCCTGCGTGTATCTAATCAACTCCTCCCCCAATCCCTGGCCCCGGGAACTCTTAAGAGTCGGGTGAAACAAAGGACAGCCCTTTTGCTGGCTCTTCGGGGAGCCATTCCACAGGTTGAGACGGACAAGCAATTTCTTTGGGAAGAAGGTCCACATTGCTGCTGCTGGCACTAGCTACCTGGCCCAGGTGTGCTGGCTGTGGTCCTCATGGCTGCTGCTGATCTGCGTACTGGGGGATGTCACTGCTCTCTTACCATAACAGCAGCACCTCCTTTCTTCACCTGTTCTTTCCCTGGTGGTTGCAACGTTTTGACTAGAGTCCGGCGATCTGCAAAAGTTGATTCTGACGGTTTTTGCCAGCTCATTAGTTGCTTTTGTGGAGGAATGGAGCCCTGGAGTTTTCTACTACCTACTACTGTTTTTGAAGTTGTCACCCAGAAAATCCATGCATCATATTTTAATTACTAAATAACCAAGGTCTACAGCCAAATACAGGGAGGAAAGAAGTAAGGGAGGGAGGGGTTGGAAGGAAGAACGTAAAGAGAGAAGGAAAAAAAGAGAAGAGAACAAACGGGAGAGGAGAGAGAGACAGAGAGAGGGAGAGAGACACACAGAGAGAGAATAAGGAAGCAAGCAAGCAATAGTCTTGGGTTCTGGGGTAGATGCAGCGCAGCTTGCACTCAGAGGTCTTAGTGTGAGGCCATTGGCAATTAGCAAACCTATATAGTTTTTAACTTTGTTACCCCAAAGGCTACGAAAAATGGTGGTGACTCGATCACTATTTTCAACAACTGCGGTGATGTTAGAGACTATAAGTTTTATATGTCATCACTAAAGTGGTAAATGCGGATGTGTTATCCCTATATCAGTGGGGCAGAAGTCATTGCTTTAATTGACCAAATATGTACAGCTTTTGCCTCAAACAAATAAAGATATTTGTAAGACAGCAGAAACCTCATTTGAACTGCAATTGCCCTCCGTTATCTTCCCAATTTATCCCTAATATCTTCCTCTGAGGCTATGATGATAATGATGGTACCTATATTCTGCTATGTTTTAGTAACGATTTTACGTATGTGAAAAAAGTGGGATAATTAATAATCATAAGGTCAACTATAAATGATGCAACAGTGTCATTTGCAAATGAAAATAAAGATGGTGTTTCTATGCCAGAAAAAAATGAAAATGAATATATCTCCTAGTTGTCTGACTCTATGTCCCATAGCTAGGGCAATGAACCATCCCTCTGAGAAGTTCCTTCACTGCTCCAAAGAGTGGCCCGAGTATTTGCTAAATGTTTCATAGGGCTATGGTTTCCAACTTTAAAGTTATGTTAACCGTGTAAAATAAAAATTGAAGCCATTCAGTGGTAATTCCAGAGATAGCACATCTATTCTCGTGTAAATTAGGGATGCGGTTTGGTTATATTATAGCAGTAAGGCAGTGCCTGAAATAGAGAAGAAAAGAGAATCAAGTTTCAGAGATCTATGGTCTTAGAGAAATTATCAAGAAATGATCAGTTTGGGAAGATAAATCATGGTGATCACGTGAAAAAGCTGTAATATTCACGAAATCAAGTCATGAAACAAGCAGCATATACCAAGGCGTGATAGTAATCTAAACTTAACTCAGGGTACTGTGTTGTGTAAAGATTCTAAATAAATAGATTGAACACATAATCTTACTTTGGCCGGTGATTATTTTAATGCAGTGTGAAGCCAAGTGATAAATCTTGATAAGGCAATCAATGTCAACATGGAATCTACTGATATTACTATCGTAAAAACAGCGTAATCACATACACCTCGGGAGATGAGTAATGCTTAGCATTGCCCATTAGATGGATTCCTTATAAATCATAGTAATGCCACACAAATCACATTTGTTGATATGACCAGAGCATCCAACATTTCTAACATTCACGTGGCTTACTTTTGAATTGCAAGAAATATTGAATGTCCCCAAACCAAGACCTTGGAAACAGCGTGATAAGCAGGTTTTCCGTATCTTCAAAGGCCATTCAAAGCTCTGCTGTGAACTCAGAAGAGCAAAATCTAGGAATTTTAACTGATTTTAAATTTAAAAAGTAAAATTCCCATTTTAAATTTATTTAGCCAAACGTTCACCTTTTAAAAACACAAATGCAGAAGTACCCAATTTAAACTTTCCAAGAAACGGATACCGGTAAACTACACAATAAGACAGGGCTATAAAGTAATGAAGACAAGAAATAGTGATAGTCATTGTGGTGGTTTGCAAAGTGACCACAAATCCCTCCCACCCCCGTATGTGCCTTTGCAGAGTGACTTTGCCGTTTGCTCCTCCCAACAAGGGGCGAAGCCAATTTCTCCATCGCTTAGACGTGGGCTCAACCCTGTGACTTGCACAGGCAAAGGGACATAGCAAACTTGCCACAAGCAGAGACTTTTGAAGCACTCGTACCTTGGACATTGCCCTCTCTTGCCACGGGGGAGCCCTTTGTCACCGTGATGTGATCGAGCTGGGGCTGACCTCCTACAGGGTGAGGGATCTGTGGAGAGAAGAGGCAGCCATCTCACTCATCGTAGCCAACTTGGACAGGTGCGTGAAGATGTTCTAGATCATCCAGCCCCAGCCGGTTAGCCTAAATGAGAAAAACCGCCCAGTCAATGCCCACAACTGAGACCAGTAATAAATGCCGGCTTGAAGCCATTAAGATTGGGGGCGATGTGTTTTGCAGCAAGAACAAACTGAGTCAGTCTTCACGTAGCTTTGTCTAGCTTTCATGCAAGTAAACTCTTTTTCAGAACCACCATCATTACAACAGAAGGTCGACAAAATCCAGCACGATCAAAGCAAAAAATTAAGTTAAATGTAATTTACGTTATAGCAGGATATGAAATTTTTAATTTATCAAAATTAATATTTACGAATACTTCCCCATAGAAACTACGTTACTGTGCATTAGTGTCACAAATTCTGACATAATATACAAGATTAGACATTACATTTGATAGACTATTTACCCAATTAAACATCGCACCCAATAAAATGTAAGGCACTGGGAAATCTTAAAATTAATTTCTCTGAAAGAGCCTTTTCCTTGATCGGATGGTTTCTCAAGATCCCGCTTTGATAGAGTCTTGGTTATCTGGCCTGGGCGGGGGGCTTTGATTCTGCCCTTCTGATTTAGTTTCTGCTGATCAGAAGAGGAAATCAACGTGGCAAAGGTGTAGGAAGGTGAGTGAAGCGCTGCTTGAGATGCTGATGGCAAGTGATGGAAAGACGAAGAGGGCAAGAGTGACAGGGTGTGACCTAGGCGCTGACAGAACGAGAACCACAAAGAGCAGTTAGTGCCACAGGTAACCTGCAGACGTTTGCATAAGTTATAGTAAATTCTCCTTTTCCTATTTCAGGATAAAAGGAAAAAAACATGGTAAAGTGCACTCTCACGTCCACATGAAACTGAGAGAAAGAATGTAGCAGGAAGAAAAGAAAAGAAAATGAAAAACTTGTCAACAAATGGCTTTTGTTGTCCTGCACAGCTACTGCAAGATGAGAGGCAGAACGGCCAAAGATACTCCTTTATGGCAGCTTGTGTCAATAATTCACTTCACAAATAGTCCCAGGCAAGAAACCAGATGGCAGACAGTTAGCAATCACACGTGAAACATACTGAGGGAAACATTTGTGCACACTTTCATTTCAAAAACTGAGAAAGTGATAGAGAAAATGAATTTAACTTAAACATTTCGTCAGGAAAATAAAAAGAACAAATACCTCTAGAATAAGGTTTTTGGGTCTTTTTTTTATTTGCCTGGTCATAACTAGAGCATGTGTAGGAGCGAAGCAGTGACTATAAGGCACATTACACAATGTGGTGGTTAGCTAACTGTTCCTCTCGTCATCCCCCTCCTTATTTCCCAGTCAGTCAGTTGAATTTCATAATTGATACTTTTTTTAACCTGGTTAAAAGGCTAGGGACCAGGTAATTCAGTTTCAGTGAGGTGCCAGAGTCAAAGAAACAGATCGGCAGCGCAAAGCACGTTTTAATGGTTCAAAACCTTTATTTGCACATCTTAAAATCCATGAAAAGAATCTGAACATACGGGCCGGGCGCTGTGGCTCACGCCTGTAATCCTAGCTCTTGGGAGGCCGAGGCGGGCGGATTGCTCAAGGTCAGGAGTTCAAAACCAGCCTGAGCAAGAGCGAGACCCCGTCTCTACTATAAATAGAAAGAAATTAATTGGCCAACTGATATATATATAAAAAATTAGCCGGGCATGGTGGCGCATGCCTGTAGTCCCAGCTACTCGGGAGGCTGAGGCAGAAGGATCACTCAAGCCCAGGAGTTTGAGGTTGCTGTGAGCTAGGCTGACGCCACGGCACTCACTCTAGCCTGGGCAACAAAGTGAGACTCTGTCTCAAAAAAAAAAAAAAGAAAAAAGAATCTGAACATAAAATTCCTTTCCCTCTCCCTCTCCTCACTCTTTTTTCTCCTTTCCAGAATTATGTGGGTTGACCTAACCTTTCCTCAGCAAGAATGACTCTTTCCTCTTTGGGAGGAAATCAAACGTGTCTAAATTAAACTTGGGTTCTGTCCCGTGCTTGATGTCATGATCTCATGTGAGTTCTATTATCGAGTTGGTGGGTAACTCTCCCATCATTTTGTTTTTCTTTTCTCAGAGAAAAATACACAAACATATATTCACATAGACAGGCGGATGTTTTGGTGGTTGCTCTTAAAAGGGAGGAGAAAGAGACAAAGGACGGAGAGCAAGACTGACTCGGGCATATGATAAAATGCACTTAAATAATAGGAGTGTCTAACATTTCATTTCATTTATTTATTTATTTATTTTTGAGACAGAGTCTCACTTTGTTGCCCAGGCTAGAGTGAGTGCCGTGGCGTCAGCCTAGCTCACAGCAACCTCAAACTCCTGGGCTCAAGCGATCCTCCTGCCTCGGGCTAACATTTCATTTTATATTGTTTGCATTGCTGCAGCATGAACCCTCTCCATCTCCTTAAAACTTAAGTCAGGTCTTTACACAATCAAATCTCACTTGCTAGTGTGTGTGTGTGTGTGTGTGTGTGTGTGTGTGTGGCAGGGGGGCGCCTTTTAGGGGTTAAGAAAATTGAGGAGGCCTGGCGCAGTGGCTCACGCCTATAATCCTAGCACTCTGGGAGGCCGAGGCGGGCGGATCGCTCGAGGTCAGGAGTTCGAAACCAGCCTGAGCAAGAGCGAGATCCCGTCTCTACTATAAATACAAAGAAATTAATTGGCCAACTAATATATATAGAAAAAATGAGCCGGGCATATGTAGTCCCAGCTACTCGGGAGGCTGAGGCAGCAGAATTGCTTGAGCCCAGGAGTTTGAGGTTGCTGTGAGCTAGGCTGACGCCACGGCACTCACTCTAGCCTGGGCAACAAAGCAAGACAGACAGACAGACAGACAGAAAGAAAGAAAGAAAGAAAGAAAGAAAGAAAGAAAGAAAGAAAGAAAGAAAAGAAAATTGAGGAATTCAGGAAATGACAGTTTCCTATTTGTGCGTGTGACACAGCAGAGGAGAGTACTTGCTCACGGTACAGGGGAACAGTAAAGGAAAAATTCAGTGGTGATAGGACATTAGAGGCAGAGGTGATCATTGGATTGTCAGTCCCCTGGAAATCCATTGAAATCTTGTGAACATCGCTGGGTGTTTCATAGGACACAGAGCAGAGTTAAAGCCAAATTTTTTAGTTTCCGAAAAGCAGGGTGATCAAAGGCAACATATGGGTTCACTTGTAATGAGAGTGTTGCAGTATCTTGCCTCTTAATAAAACTCAAACTATATTGCATGTAATTTTTCCGTCTTTTTTTGATCCCTGGGAATTTCAGGATCTTGATCTGTCTCAGTAAGTTTGTGATAAACATTGCTCATTTTATCACAGATGTGCTGATTAAAAGTAAGTTCTGGTCTATACGAGGCTGCTAAATATTTCGCAAGGGTTTTTCTTTTAATAACCCCCTAATGGATGCATAATTCACGAGAGTTTTTAATTGCTATGGAGAGAAAAAATTAACAAGGAGGGACCGTATCCCAAATCTTTCAATGATTTTATTAATGCAAACCAAAAGGAAATCAGAGAGAAAGTGTGATGGAAATGTGTAAAAGGGGGAAATTGTGACCATGAGAAACTATGAGCCTTTGCGATGATGAGGAAGCACATTGTAACAAAATCTGGATAGATAAGCAGTTACGGCATTTGTGACCGGTGCTATTTTGATAGCTTTAAGTGAGCGTGCCCTGAGAAAAGCATAGGGCGACCCTAGCCATGTTGGTCAAGACCTGTGTTTCCCAAGGTATAATCCAAGAGCACTGAGGTTTCCACACATCACGTCAGGAAGGGGGAAGACCTCTGATTCTCCATTTCCATTTGCTCTTTGGGGGAGATGAGGGAGGTGGTAAGATTTTATTTGGAGAAACAATCCCACATCAGAAAATCATTTATGATCCACCCATCCATCCAACGACAATATTTTCATTGGGAATAACTACCAGTATTGGATTTCAGTGTGAAGATACTGGATATTTCTCTCAAATTCCATATGTCTATCTGTGCTTCCTCACCATAGGGCCATGTCACCAAATTTATAACACTTCACGTCTCAGAAATACAATTATGCGCCACCGAACGATAGGGATATGTTGTGGTAAGTGTGTTGTTGGTGCGAATATCACAGAATGTACTTACACAAACCTAGATTGTATAGCACACTACACTCCCAGGCTATGTGGTACAGCCTACTGCTCCTAGGCTACACACCTGTACAGCAGGTGACCGTAATGAATACTGCAGGCAATTGTGACACAGCGGTAAGTATTTGCATATCTAAACATAGAAAAGGTACTGTGGTACTACGACACTAGGACTGCTACGACGTCACTAGGTGATTGGAATTTTTCAGCTCCGTTATAATCTCACGGGACCTCCCTTGTATATGCGGTCTGCGGTTGACGGTAATGTCCTTATGGGGTGCATGACTATATTGAAAAGAATGACTGTCTAATACATTAAACCTCTGTAGCCCAAACTAATGGGAGAGAATGAAGAACATTTTCAGGTAGTGTAATGTCTGCTTGCTGTCTTAAAACAAATGTATTTTGTTATTTTAAAAAACATTAGATTAAGCAAGTGTGAGCTAATCTAGGTGCTCTAGAGCTGTGGTCCCCAGCCCTCAGGATGCGGCCCAGTACTCGTCTGTGGACCGTTAGGAACTGGGCCAAGCATCACCGCTGGAAAAGTTGTCTTCCATGAAACTTAGGAACCTGGTCGCACAGCAGCAGGTGAGCAGTGGGCGAGGGAGTGAAGCTTCATCTGTGTTTACAGCCGCTCCCCGTCGCTGGCATCACCGCCTGATCTCTGCCTCCCCTCTAACTGCCCCCGCCCCATCCATGGAAAAATTGTCTTCCATCAAACCCGTCCCTGGTGCCAAAAGGTTGGGGACCGCTGCTCTAGAGTCTCAGTGCCTAGAGGGGGCATTGTATTCACACCCTGCCTGCGTGAGGCTCCATGCTTCTTTCCAAGTTGGTGGGTCTCTCCTCCTGTGTATCTCTGTTCTTCAAATATTTCTTAGCTCGCACACCTCCTAAAATATATTTTTAAAAAAATACGTCCCCTCAAATGTTTTCCACATGATAGTTGAAAAGATTTGCTATCAAGAGTCTAATATTTGCAAGGAGTGAAATATCTGACTTAGTGTATATCGTATTTGTGTTTGAAGTGCAAGTGCCAACTAACCTACATCATCAGTAAACCAGCCTAACTTTCTATCAGAAAACGTTGAACTTTGTTTTTCGATTGCAATAAATGGGTCCGTATTGTTCCACGATAACTAACTAACTTGCCTTTGATATATAACAGAGATAACAGATATGGCTAGGTAGATAGCGTTAACTGAAAAAAGAAGATTGACACAGAGGTCTAAGGAAACAGCATTTATTTGGGAAACAAAGAATTGCAATTTGAGCACGCTGAATCAAGGCAGCCCTGAATTGTGTCCCGTATGGCAGCACAAAAGAGGTTTTTACAGAAGATTTACACACACACACACACACACACACACACACACACACAAGTTGTTTTGGAAGGCAGTTCATTGGCCAGGTGGAAATCCTAAATCGCAAGCTTGTTCTGATTGGTTAGTTAGTTAGGGTACTCCCAGCTGCGAGATGTCGAAGGCCAGCAGATGCTGACTTCAGTTGTTTATCCAAGTCTGTTGGAACATTCTGTGGTTTGTCCTTTAGCAGGTGTGGGTGCAATCCTCTCACAATCTCCTGACTCCACTTTAGAAAGCCATAGCCTCAGTTACTTCATTTTCTCTCACGATAGATAGATAGACATGACAGATGATAGGAAGGAAGGAAAGAAAGGAGGAATGGAGGGAGGGAGGCAGATATTTTTGGCCATGAATTTGTCATCTGGATGAATGTGTATGCTGCCCCGTCAACAGTTCTTGGCTTTGTGTTTTGTTTTGTTTTGTTTTTTAACTGTGGTAAAGTCAGATAACACAAGATGTACCATGTTAAGTACATGTTAAAATGTGCAATTTTAAGTGTACAGTTCAGTAGTCTTAAGTATATTCACATCGTTGTACAAAAGATCTCCAGAATTTTTCTCCTTGCCAAGATGAAACTCTACACCTGTTAATCAACAACTTCCTATTGCACCCCCTGCCCTGCCGCTTGACTTTCTGAATGAATCTGAATGACTTTCTCTATGAATTTGACTACTCTAGGGATCTCATGTAAGAAGAATCATACAGTATTTGTCTTGTTGTGACTGGCTCATTTTACTTAGCATAATGTACTCAAGAGTCATCCGTGTTATAGCATACAACAGATTTCCTTATTTTTTAAGGCTAACTAATATTCCATTGTACGTATGTCCCACATTTGGTTTATCCATTCATCTGTTGATGGATATTTGGGTTGCTTCCAATTCTTGGCTATTGTGAACAATGCTGCAATGAACTTGGGTGTACAAATCTCTCTTTTGTCCGAGACTCTTCTTTCAATTCTTTGGGGCATATACCCAGTAGTGGAATTGCTGGATCATACGGCAGTTCTATTTTTCACCTTTTGAGGACCCACCGTGCTGTTTTCCCGTAGCAGCTGCAGCGTTTTACATTCCCGCCAACAGTGGGTGAGGGTCCTTCTCTGGGCTTGTGCATGTAATTTCCCAGTTAAAGAGGCTTGCCTTTGTTTCTTCTCAGGAGCCCACACCTCCTCCTCCCCCACTGCTGGGTGTGTACCCAAAGGAAATGAAGTCATTTTATCGAGAAGACACCTGCACTCGAATGCTTAGCTCAGCACAATTCACGATTGCGAAGGTGTGGAATCAACCTAAATGCCCTTCAATTCATGAGGGGATAAAGAAAATGTGGTATGTATACACCATGGAGTACTACTCAGCCATCAAAAGGAATGAAATAACGTCATTTGCAGCAACTTGGATGGAACTGGAGACCATTATCCTAAGTGAAGTGTCTCAGGAATGGAAAGCCAAATGCCATACTTTCTCACTAATAAGTGGGGGCTGATAGGTGGGTACACACGGGCACAAAGCAATATAAAGGGCTTGAGAAACCAGGAAGGGGGGAGGACGGGAGGGTGAGTGAGGGATAAAAACTTACCCACAGTGAACACTATTCTGGTGATGGGCACACCAAAAGCCCTGGCTTAAGCATTGTACAAGATATCCATGTAACAATAACACTTGTGCCCCCTTAATTAATAATTTGAAATTTAAAAATAAATAAATAAAATAAAATAATGGTAATATTCTGTTTGGGGTGGGATGTAAGAAAATATATACTTTCATATGCAATCAGGGTTTAAATTGATGCAAACATTTTTGAGGACGATTTGGTGATATACATCAAACACTTTCAAAGGGGCTTATTCTTTGACCCAGCAATTTCCCTTATGGAAATCTATTGTATGTAATGGATCGCAAAAAAAGAAAAGGAAAAGAAAAAGAAAATGTACCAGGATATTCACCACAGCACTGTTTATAACACTGAAACCTTAAAAACAATGGAAAGTACTGTGTACAGGGGACTGGCTAAAAGACCTGTGGATTATACATTCTGTGGAGTATTACACAGCCATTAAGAATAATGTGGAACATGTAGGCTTCTCCATCCGAGGTGGACATGCCAGCAGCAGTGTAAAGACATGTGTCAAGGGATGGGAGAAGCCACAGGAAACACACAGTTTATATTCCTGAAGGCTGAAACTATTTACTGGGAATGCCTTAAAACAGTATGTTCATATATCGATATAAACATGACAAAGCTAGGAAGGAAAGACTATGTGTAGCTGCTCTGCTGTTTTCATATTTTAAATAAGCTTGGGCAGGCTATGCAGTTGACCCTCTGACTTTGCATATATTTTGCACTTGCATGGAGTTGGCCCAGACTCACGGGGTGTGTGGTCACACCCCCGCAGGCTGCACGCTGCCACCTGCACGTTTGGGTAGAGATGCTTTAGAAGGACAAACAGCTGTGGGAGGCCACAGGCCAAGGCGTCAGCGTCCTTGTGAGGGACCTGCTGTGCTGCACGTACAGGCCACCTGCGATTCCCCCTTTCTGCCTTCCTCGACTTTTTTCTCACAAGGATCACGTGTGTTTTATCATCAAAACAGGAAAAAGAGGAATAAAAGTACTCCGACAGGGGCAAGAAGGCTCGGGAGCAGCAGCAGTGTGGCAGAAGGGGTCTGGTGTGTGCTCTGTGTCCCCTGCACTGTGGGTCAAACACACTCGAGACTCAAACAAGATGACCGTGTCGTCAGAACCGGCCCCTCCGGCCCCGGTGTCCACCCCCTCACCCACCCTCTGAATCCCCAACACCGAGGCCCCCCAACCCGTCCACGCCTTCTCCTGTCGCCTGGGCTTGGCGTGTGGGGTCTGTGAGCTTGGCCGAGGTAGTCAGTTGCTCATACTGACCCAGCCTGTCTGTGTGAGGCCATGCAGCTGAACCTGTGATCCGGCACAGCGGAGGCCCAGGCCATGGGTCCTGGGGAGCACACGGGATGCCACCTCCCCAGTCGCCCTGTCTGGGCGCCTCCCGGACTCATGGCTAACTTTGTCCCGGTCTCCCCACCCCTCTCCTTTCCACCCCATGATTTTCCCACTGCTGCCACCAGGGTCTTGTCGCTGAGGTGGGGATCTGGGGGCGCGATCCCGGCATGCCTTCCTGGCCAGGGTTCTTCCTCCAGGGTCATCTGGAAGGCACAGTTTGGCCAGCTTGTACAGGGAGCGCAGGCCGCCTCTGCTCTCGGGCCTGGCCTCAGGGACTGACCCCAAAGCCCCCCAGATGTTCCCCAGAGTGACCAGGGCCAGCTCAGCAGCCCCTGGCACGCACATGGGCTTCTCTCCTCGGTGCCAACCTCACCCTGCGCCTCTGCCAGGGGAGTGGCTTCACTCAGTCGCCAGTGCTGAGGAAAGGAAGGCCTGTGCCAGCTGCCATTCCCAGTGCAGGTTAGAGCCCCTGCCCAGAAGCCTTCCTTTGCCTCCTTCAGGAGTTCATGCTCACGCCCAGGGTCTCCGTCCTTGGAGCCTGCGCCCCACCCATCAGTCTCCCTCCTGCGGTGTCTTCGGGATGGGGCTGCGGTCCTACTCAAATACATGCCAAGTCCCTTTCCTGCTCATCGACCTCTGGGATGCAGAGCAGCCCGCCTTCCCTGGGCAGGGATCCCTCTCTACTGTCCACACACGGTTCTCCATGTGTTTGAAGACTCCCTTGCAAGCTGCTGGCGTGCAACAAAGTCCAGTCTCCTGTACGGACCAGGGTTACTGAGAGCATGAGCTCTACACACATGCACATGTGTGCAGATATATACACACATACACAGTTCTACATCCATGTTTTTTCCATATGGACATCTAGTTGTTCCAGAACGATAGTCATTGAAAAGACTATTCTTTCCCCCATTGACTTGTCTCGTCACCCTTCGTGACTATCAATGGGCCAGATATGTGTGTAGGTCTACTCCTGCACTTCCAATCCAGTTTCGGGTATCTATGTGTCTACCCTGGCACCAATTCCACCCTGTCTTGATTACTGTATATTTAGACTAAGTCTTGACATTGGGCCATGTTAGTCCTTTAACTTTGTTCTTCAAAATTCTTGTGGCTGTCGTAGGTTCTTTGTATTTCTGTATAAATTTTTAAATCAGCTCATCAATTTTTACAATGCCTGCTGGGATTTTGACTGAATCTATAGATCAGTTTGGGGAAAAATTGACATCCTAATATCTTCCACAATTGGAAGAACATGAACATGGTATACTTCTACATTTATTTAGATTCTCTCCAATTTCTCTCATTGTTTTCATGTATAGGTCTTTCCTGTGCCAAGGAGCTTCCCCTGCAGCTGAGCCACAGTGTCCCCCTCAAACATCCTGGGGTGCAGACTGTACGTTCTTATGGGGCCCTGTTCTCTCTGAGCACCTGGAAGGCTATAACCAGGCTTGAGCCGGGGCCTGACCTGGGGGCTCCAGAATGCTCCTTGTCCCCACCCTACTGCCAAACTTCCCGTGTCATCTGCACCTGCCCTGGATCCCCTCCTCCTCAGCTGCCCTGTCCTGCGCCCGCCCCGAGCGGCCGAGGCGGCAGTGCCTTACTGCTCCATTTCTTCTGCCTCCCCTGAGGAATCTGGCCCCGCCTCATGGTCCCAGACCTCAATTCTCTCTTCAGTTGCGTGAGTTTTCCTTTGCTCCTGTAATGTGTTTTCCTAATTAAGTGTTGGGAAACTGGAGTCGGCGTGTGGCGTTGTCTTTGGGACAGGTCTGTCGGACCCTGGATGAGCTGGACTCCCGTTATGTGAGAAAGGGTAACTCACTGCAGGGTTCCCGAGGATTTCAGGAGGTGCAGGGCCATGTCCAGCCCATCAGCACATCCTGGTGGCTCTACCTTCAAGATACATTCAGAATCTGCTTCCTGCTCCTCACCTCCACCCAGGTCTAAGGCGCCATCGTCCCTCACCTGGGTGCCGGTCTCCCTGCTTCTGGCCTGGCTCCCTCCAGCCTATTCTCAGCATCCGAGGCAGAGAGATCCTGCTAAGATACAAGGTGGATCGTGTTGCTACACTGTTGTTTAAAACCCTCTGGTGGTTTCGATCATATGAATTGGGCAGCTCCTTACTGTCCCGGTGTAGTCTCCAACATGATGCACCAACCAACCTCACATCCTAACCTGTTAAAGCAGGGCGAAAGAGGGAAGCCAGGGCAGGTGGGGAGCGTTCTGAGCCAAGAGAATGACATTTAAAAAGACTTGGGTGATAGGGGGATCATGGTCTGATCAGTGGCAAGTTTGTCTGGGGCTACTCTGTGCCAGGCTGGCACTGTTCTAGGAGCTGGGGATAATGCAGGGGAGGCGGGATGCAATTTTTAATACGGTGGCCAGAAAAGCCTTTCTGAGGGGGTGACATTTTTAAAACTTTTGTCTCAGAATAACACGGGAGTACAAATGTTCTCGTTTCATAAATTGCTTTTGTACCATTTTAGTCAAAGTTGTAAGTGTGCCCATAACCCAGATAGTACGCATTGTACCCATTGAGGTGACATTTGAGGAGCACCTGAAGGAGGTCAGGGGGGGAACCAGGTGAAACCCGGAGGCAATAGCTCCAGACGGGAAAGGCCAACGCGAAGGCCCTGAGGCAGGAGTGGGCCTGGTGTGTTTCTGAAAGGGCGAGGAGGCCAGTGGGGCTGTTGGATTGAACAAGGGGGAGAGTGGGAGTGGATGAGACCGGAGAGGAAATGGGCCACACTGGATTTTGTAGGCCACTGTAAGGGCGTGGCTTTGACTCCGAATGGGAGGGGAGCCCATTTGAGGGTTTTGAACAGAGGCCTAACTGGGGTTTTAAAGCAGTCCAGCAGCTTCCGCAGTTCATCTGTGAGGCCAGGGCGGCAGGCTGATTCTAGTCTTTGCTGGGACATGGAGGGACAATCAGACCAAAGTCTGGTGTACTATAGTATAGATCAAGAGCTGCAGACAGAGAGAACCCTGTGCGCCTACAGAAGGGCCCCTTGGAGCATTCAGCAGACCGCTGATCAGCACCATGCACATGTGGGGAACTACCCTAGGCCTGGGAAAGGGCCACCAGACAGGGTTAAAGGTAACTATGCTCAGTGTCCAAGGAGGACCAGGAAGATCACTTTGTCCTTACTGCCAGAATTTAAAAAAATCTCCTACTGCAGGAACACTCGGAAGGATCTTGCCTCAGTAGTTGGGAAATAAATTAGTCCTACACTAGAATCTGCTGTGGTTTCACCTAGCAATGAAAAAAAAAAAATCTCCTAATTCCAGTGGCATTGGGCAAGTCACTCAGAAGTAGCTTACCTCAATAGTGTGGGAAAAATTAATCCTACACTAAAAACTTCTCCCTACACTAAAAATCCTACACTAAAAAGCAAAGAATGTAAAGTATTAAACTGTTTTCAGGTGACCTGACAGCATTCAAGAACAAAGCTCAAGAATACGCTTAGGAATACAAAAATATACAGTACCCGCTCAAGGCAAAATACACAATGTCTGCAATCCTTTAAAAAGTACTGGGCATGCAAAGAATCCACAAATCCAACCCATCATGAAGAGAGAAATCAATCAGTGAAAGGCACCTAGACTGGAAGAGGTAGAACTTTCTTTATCTGTGGGCAACATGATTGCCCGTGTAGAAAATCCAGTGCAATCTACAGAAGTGACTGTAATAGAACTCATTGGTGAATTTAACAAGATTGCAGCATATTTTAGAGGGAGCTATCTCCTCTTGCTCAAATACTTAACCAATTGTGCCAGCACTTTTCTTCACTGATCTGGAATAAGGCAAGTGTGCCACAGATTTCCGATTCTAGTGTTTCCGTGATGTTTCCTCTTCTCACGCAAAATAAGTATTTTATTTTGGCAGGAAGTTAACCCAACGGTGACAAGGATACTGGCAAACCAGAATTCTGGTGGGAGAGCACATCTTCTGGAGAGCCACTGTGAAGTGTAGATCAAGAGTCTTTTAAGTTTGTGAAGGATTTTTGAAAGGAAAAGCTTATATGTCAACCGAAAAAAAAAAAATCAGGAAAAAGGTAATGTTAAAATTACAAAATTAAGCTATACGTTCATATGATATATATATATATATATATATATATATATATATATATATATATATATATATATTTTGAGACAGAGTCTCGATTTGTTGCCCAGGCTAGAGTGAGTGCCGTGGCGTCAGCCTAGCTCACACCAACCCCAAACTCCTGGGCTCAAGCAATCCCGCTGCCTCAGCCTCCTGAGTAGCTGGGACTACAGGCATGCGCCACCATGCCCGGCTAATTTTTTCTATATGTTAGTTGGCCAATTAATTTCTTTCTATATATAGTAGAGACGGGGTCTCGCTCTTGCTCAGGCTGGTTTCGAACTCCTGACCTCGAGCAATCTGCCCGCCTTGGCCTCCATTCATATGATTTTTATGCATTTACTGTATAAATACAAATTTAAAGCTATAATAAATTTCAAAATGGCAAGACCCGATGCTTTTCATTTTCTTCCGTTGCCTAAATTGTCTTCAATTACATTGTACTATTTCAGTATCTGAAGCCCAGAACCTCCCCTCCAACCCTAGGACAAAGGATGAAAATTAAGGTTGTGTAGCTGAAAAGAAGGTCTGACACAGAATCATAGTTCAGTTTTATTTTCTGCAATAACAAATATTTACTCATCTCCCTGCACCAGCAACAGGGAAACAAAACAAGTGGGCCCCGAGCACCGAAAGAAGAGTATAGGCAAAAAGTTAGGCTCTGACAATAAAGTGGCAATTAATCCAGGAATCAATGCCCTAGGAAAGGATGCATTGTCTGGCTCGGGACACAAGGTTGCATATCATCCCCCTTTTCCTGGCAGAGAGTTAGGACACAACAGGGGCCCAAAGCGCCTCATGGTCCGCAACATCAGAGAAAGTTGGTCAAGAAAGGAGATAAAGGAAATTCGGAGGAGATGAGCATCTTCAGCGGTCCATCTACTAAAAGTGAGGGAAAATGAAAACCAAGTTAGCAATAAGAACTCCTACCTACGCCCTGTACACCGCCCCTCTTTTTTTTTCTTTTTCTTTTCTTTTCTTTTTCTTTTTCTTTTTTTTTTTTTTTTTTTTTGAGACAGAGTCTTGCTCTGTTGCCCGGGCTGGAGTGCCGTGGCGTCAGCCTAGTTCACAGCAGCCTCAAACTCCTGGGTGCAAGCAATCCTCCTGCCTCAGCCTCCCGAGTAGCTGGGGCTACAGGCATGTGCCACCATGCCCGACTAATTTTTTCTATATAATTTTAGTTGGCCAATTAATTTCTTTCTATTTTTAGTACAGACTCTTGCTCAGGCTGGTCTTGAACTTCTGACCTTGAGCGATCCTCCCACCTCGGCCTCCCGGAGTGCTAGGATTACAGGCGTGAGCCACCACGCCCAGCGGCCCCTCTTTTTTTGACCTAATGCTTAGGTGTCTCCCTGTCTCCATTACAGTGCTGCTCCATCTGAGCACCTATCGCCACACCTCCACCCCCCCAGCTCCTTCTAGAACTGACACAATCAGGAGGCTGCCATTCACTGTGAACTCCTTATGAATGGCCTGCTGGTGGGGTTCCTCATAAGGAGCCAAGGATCTTCGAGCAATCTCCGCCTCCAAGGGAGACGGGAAAGGGACTGTGAGAGTGCTGGAGGAGAAATGGTTAAGGCATCATCCACTACTGGCTTTACTTGTCCCTCAAGCCTCCTTAACCCTCTAGGGCCACTTCCCCCCAGGCAGCTGTCAGGCTATCCCCGCATGCACCCAGTCATCTCAGATCCTGGCCCCTGGCCCTGTCCATCTCCTCAGTCTGACCCTCAGGTCATCCACGTCTACTGCACTCAGTCTCCTCAGCCTGGCCTACTCCCTCTGCCCTCTCAGACCTGTTTCTCCACCTCCTGCATTCTCAGGCCATCCATACGCCCTCTCCTGTCCCCTCAGGCCATCCTGGCCTTCCTCCTGCTCCCCTGTGGTCTTTCCCTTCCAGGTGTTATTGGTCCCTGCCCTGCTCCCCTACCTGTACCCTGCTCTGCCCCACCCCTTATACCTCTCTGGTCTCCCCTGGCCTCCCTAGCCAAAGCTGGATACTCTTAAAGGATACAATTCATTTAGTTGGATTCCTGGCCTTCTGTCTGCAGGCACAGGCTCTGCACCTTGCCCTCGAGCAGGGACACAGGAAATGCTTCCAGCATTGGAACCCGCCACACGAGCGCCACCTGCTGCGCCCGCGCCACCCTGGCCATTGGGGTCGCCCTGACCATCACGGCTTCCGCCCTGACCATCACGGCTTCCATCACGGCCCCTCTGGCCTCCTGTGCCTCCCGCTGCGCCTGCGTCTGGGGCCGGCATGGCTGCTCGCTTCTCCCTCAGAGCCCACCGGGAAGCCAGCCGCCCTGCCCGACAGCAGCTGAGGCGCTCAGGCTCCCGCACGACGCTCCGCCCCTTCTCCCGCAATGCACCGCGGGATGGCCACTGCGCCGGCGCACTCGGGCTGCATGCGGTCGTTTCCCGCCAAGCCCGCCCTGCCGCCTGCGCGCCCCTCTCGGGCTGGTAGTCGGGGCTGCGGAGACTGAGGCGACCTCGCGAGGTCCCGCCCGCCGCTCGGCACGAGAGGCGCCTCCCCTGGTGAGGCCTTCTGGAACGTGGTTAGTTCCCGCCAAACTGGCCCTAAGGGTGTGCAGATGCCAGCCTAGCCAACATTACGTATAACCAGCCTTCCCTGAACCTCCCTTTCCTAGACAGCAGGCCTAGTGTGCCCCTGCCCCTTCGTGGAAGCCTGGAGGACATGCATACCGCACAGAGAACTCGGGCAAGTGAAGACTAGGGGGGAGGTTGGGCCTCTCGACAGGGCAAAAACGATCAGGTGTAGCTGGGCTAGACGTGGGACCTGCCCAACGCACTTGGCTCTCTAGAGCTGAGTGAAGGGTGGCTGAGCATGAGATACGATGATGTGAGAAGGTGCCAGGGGCTGGCTGTCCCAGGCTGGAGGGCCAGCCTCAGGAGCTTGGACTGGATAATGTCGGTGGTGGGGGGGCCGTTGTAAGTTCATGGTCTGAAGGAAAGGACTAATGGTAAAGGTCGCCTTCAGGTCTTCTCTATGTGTAGGCAGTGTTTCTCCATAGGTCTCTATGCCAAGTCACACACTACTACATAGTATTTGCACCACACAGATACAGATGTAAATAACCTCAAAAGCATAGATATCAATAAAATGTAGTAAAACAGTTAGAAAATAATCCATTTTATATTCATCACCTTTGTTTTCAATATAATTTTAGTAATGGCAGCAATTAACGAGCTCCCAAATCTCTGACAATTTAACAATTATCTCTCAGGAGCCCACATGACCCGGCTCCAGCACATCAATTCTTATTGATCTCTCTTTCCTACCCACACCTGTCTAGACAGTTCTTTCATTAACTGCTCTTCAGATAAATATGTTAGAATGTGCTATTTCCTGCTGTGCCCTAACACTCCAAGGGTAGATGCAGGCATCTTAGAAACTATGTGAAGGCATCTTCATCTTCATGTATCAGTTGAGGTTTGTTCCCAGATACCATAAACCTCTCTGGCTAGTTTTGCCCAGGAAATTTAACACAGAGAACCAGTTGCTTACAAAATCATTTAAAGAGCTGGAAGAATGGAATGTAGGCTGACGCTCTGGGAATGACTCCCACAACACCACAGAACTGACCTGCTGAGGGAGCTGGTACCCATGCCATAAGAGGAAGGTAGAGAATCAGGAGGCTACTGGCTCCACCTTTGGTTCTGAGAACATATCACCCTTGCTATGATTCAAGTACCAGGAATTTCCGTTTCTTAAGTATTGGTTCCAGAGATACTGTTCAGGCGCTAGATCAGAATAGGCCATAAGAAAGGGTGCCTTGAAACCAGTGGTGTACTAGTAACAGTGGGCTCTCGAGAGGCAGGGAGGAGCCCTGCCTGATTCGTGGCATTTGCTGATTTCCATGGTGTACACATGCCCGTCACAGCTGGTTTCAAGTTATCAACATAATATCTCTGAGGTTGAGTTGTGAAGACATGCTCCCAATGGGCTGTCACCAGCAGGTACAAGCTGGCCCTAGCACACCACTGCTTGCATCTGCCTTGCACCACACACAGGAATCTCATCTAATGCTGACACAGAAACGTGAGTCTCTGTGGCTTGCAGAGAGGGCCTCCTCACTTTGCCTTCAAAATTAAGTGCTAGTGCAACTAATTGGCCAAATCTAGACGACATCTAGAACGTTACTTCAAAAGGAGCAAGGAAAATGTAGTTTTTATTTCTCCAATATCTGTTGTTTAAAAAGGCTCACTAGACGATGGTGGGGTCGGATGGTGAGGAGCCAGACCACAGAACGCACCACAGTCCTCCCTTGGGTTCATATACTTTTGAAACGTAATGATAGCCAACACTTACTATGTTTCAGATGCTGTTTCAAGTGCTTTTTATATATATTAATCCATTGCTGGATTGGCACCTTTGTCAAAAATTGTTTAGCCATAGATGTATGGGTTTATTTATGGACTCTCAATTCTATTCTTTTGCTTTATATGTCTGTCCTTATGCTAGCACCACGCAGGTTTGTTATAGTAGCTGTGTAGTAGGTTTTGAAATTGGGAAGTCTTTCAACTTTGTTCTTCTTCTTCTTCTTCTTCTTCTTCTTCTTCTTCTTTTTTTTTTTTGAGATTGTTTTTGCTACTTGGGGCCCCTTGCAATTCCATATGAATCTGAGGATCAGCTTTTCCGTTTCTTCAGTAAAAAAAAAAAAAAATTGACAGTGATTGCATTACATTTGTAGATTGTTTGGGGTAGTATTGACCACTTAACAATATTAAATCTCCCCACTCATGAACACAAGAAGTCTTTCTATTTATTCAGGTCAGTCTTTAATTTCTTTTAGCTATATTTTGTAATTTTCAGTATGCAAGCCTTTCACCTCCTTGCTTAGCTTTATTCCTTGGTGTTTCATTCTTTTAGATGCTATCTGAAATGGAATTTTTTTCTTGATTTCCTCTTTAGGTTGCTCACGGCAGGTGCATAGAAACACAATTAAGTTTGGCATGTTGATCTTTTACCCTGAAACACCGCTGAATTTGTTTATTAGCTACAGTAACTTTCACATGAATTTTTTTTGGATTCTGTATACATAAAATCACGTTATTTGTGAACAGAGATAGTTTTACTTTTTTTCTTTCCAATGCGAATGCTTTTTATTTCTTTACTTTTTTTCCCCCAAACTTACTCTGGCTCAAACTTCCAGTACAGTGTTGAAAGCAGTAATGAAAGCAGTCATCCTTGTTTTGTTCCTGATCTTAGGAGGAAAGTTTTCAGTCTTTCACCATTAATATGTTAACTCTGGACTTTTCATGGATGCCCTTTTTTCATGTCAAGGAAGTTCCCTTGTATTACTAGTTTTTGAGTGGTTTCATTATGAAAGAGTGTTGGAATTTGCCAAATCCCTAGTCTGTGTCTCATGAGATGATCATGTGTTTTTTGCCTCTCTTTGTCTCAATTATGTGGTATATTACATTGATAAATTTTTTGTTGCTGTTGAGTTATACATGCATTTCTAGGATAAGCCCCACTTGGCCATGGTGTATAAACCTTTTAAAATCCTGTTGGATTTGGTTTGTTAGTATTTTACTGAGGATTTTTGCATTTATATTCTTAATGAGTATTGGTCTCTAAATATCTTTTTATGCATGTGATGTTGTTATCTAGCTTTGATATAAGGGTAATGCTGGCCTCACAGAATGAGTTAAGAAGTATTCCCTTCTCTCCTAGTTTTAGAAGACTTTGAGGATTGGTGTTAATTCTTTCAAACATATTTGGTAGAATTAACTAGCGAAGTCATCTGGTTCTGGACTTTTCTTTGGAGGTTTTTGATTACTGACTGAATCTCTTTACTTGTTATACTTATGTTGAGACTTTTAAAAAATCTCTTATAAATTCGCTTTAGGCAGTTTGTTGCCAGGAAGTTGTCTGTTTCATCTAGTTTATCTAATTTATTGGTGTACAATTGCTCATAGTATTCTTTTATATATATATTTTTTAATTTTTGTAAAGTTGGTAGTAATGTCTCTACTTTTATTTTTAATTTTAGTTAATTGTGTCTATTCTCTCTCTCTCTTTTTTTTTGGTAGTCTAGCTAGAGGTTTGTCAATTTTGGTGATCTTATCAATGAACCAACTCTTTGGTTTCCTTGATTCTATTGTTTTCTCTTCTCTCTTTTATTTATCTCGACTCTAATATTTATTATTTCATTCATTTTTCTATTTTAGTTTGCTCTGATTTTGCTAGTTCCACAAGACATAAAGTTAGGTTATTGATTTCAGAACTGTCATCTTTTAAAAAAATATAGTCATTTACAGTTATAAAATTATTTACTACCTTCACTTCATATCATAAATTTCATATGTTTTGTTTCATCTTCATTAATCTCTAAATATTTCTAATTTCCCTTGTGGTTTCTTCTTTGACCTATTGGTTGTTTAAAATGTATTGTTTAATTTCTGCATATTTGGGGATTTTCCAGTTTTCCTTTTGTTATTGATTTCTAATTTCATTCCATTTTGGTGGAAAAGATACTTTGAAATATTTCAATCCATTTACATTAATTAAGACTAGTTTTGTGGTCTACCATAAGATCTATCCTGGAGAGTATTCCATATGCACTTGAGAAGAATGTGTATTCTGCTGTCGTTGGGTGGAGTATTCTACATGTGTCTGTTAGGTCTAGTTGGTCTATAGCATTGTTCAAGTCCTCTATTTCCTTATTAATCTTTTGTCTGCATGTTCCATCCGTTATTTAAAGTGGTGTACTAAAGTCTCCAAAAATTATTGTAGCACAGACTATTTCTCTCTTCCACTCTGTAAATTTTGCTTCATGTATTTTGGGACACTACTGTTTGGTGCATATATGTTCATAACTGCTATATCTTCTTGCTGAACTGACCATTTTTATAAGTATATGAGGCCATTCTTTGTGTTTTGTACAAGTTTTTCACTTGAATTCTATTTTGTGTGATATTAGTACAGACACCCAAGCCCCTTTTTTTACTGTTTGCATGGAATATCCACTTCCATTCTTTCAGTTTTGTCTTTGAATCTAAAGCATATATGTACAGACTAAAGTCAAGATAAACCATATACAAATGCTTAGAAGTGTTTTTTATAAGAAGAAAATTATTTAAAAACTAGCAGAACACATAGGTGCATAGTAACATGTTTTAGTGTCATCAACTAAGATCAATCCTATTTTTATGCATGACATTATTTTTAAATTAAAAAATCAAATGTCTGTCTTAAACAGTATAGTAAAAGTGTAGCCAGGAACATTCTATGAGTAGAAAGTAATGACTGGAGACTAGTGGTATGATCCATTAAAATGTATAGCAAAAATAATTCTTGGCCGGGCATGGTGGCTCCTGCCTGTAATCCTAGCACTCTGGGAGGGTGAGGCGGGAGGATCGCTCAAGGTCAGGAGTTTGAAACCAGCCTGAGCAAGAGCGAGACCCCGTCTCTACTAAAAATAGAAATAAATTAATTGGCCAAGTAAAAATATATAGAAAAAATTAGCCGGGCATGGTGGCACATGCCTGTAGTCCTAGCTACTCAGGAGGCTGAGACAGGAGGATCACTGGAGCTCAGGAGTTTGAGGTTACTGTGAGCTAGGCTGATGCCACGGCACTCTAGCCCGGGCAACAGAGTGAGACTCTGTCTAAAAATAAATAAATAAATAAATAAATGAAAAAATTCTAAAGACTATGATGTGTCACAGCTATAGCAGTAGGTATTCCACAGAGAAGATTCTGGGGATATTTATAGCTCAATGGGAACGGGATGATTTTTGCCCTACTGTGAAACTTGGCAACAGACAAAGCTAGAGGCAACATACTGGGAAATGCATTTGCAATGCATTTGATAATCAAAGGGCTAATATCCTTACTATACAAGAGCTCTCACACGTCACTAAGTAAAAGCCAAACAACCAAGTTGAAAAACAGATAAAGGTAAGAACAGGCAATTCTTAGAAGACATGCAGGAGGAATATGGCCCAATAAAGGAACAAAAAGATGTTAGGCTTCAGTAATAACCAAAGAACTGCGTATAACAGCATTGAGAATTCATTTCCCCCCATTGTATTAGCAAACATTATGATGATTGATAACACCGTTACCATTAGCAAGAATGAAGATGGTGCCATCATTTTGGTAAACAATTTTGGGAAGTCTCTCAAAAATTTAAAAGTGAATATCTTTTGTCCCAGCAACTCAAATTCTTAGCTTTGTCCTTTGAAAAGTCTGTATGACCACAAAGATGAGTATACAAGAATGGTCATTGCAGCATTGAGCAAGCATTTCAGCATATTACGGGCATACAAATGTTTAGCCTACGTATATTGCCCCTGCCCCACCCAAGTCAGAGCTTCAAGTGTGTCCATCCCCCAGACGGTGCGCACATGTATTCACCATCAAACTGGTTTTGACGGATTAACATTTAAGTGCAGCATTCTTTAAAAATACCTAAAAGTCAGAAACAATATAGGTAAGTGGTGTAGCACATTATAGTGCATCCCTAAAATGGTTTATTGAAAGAATGAGGTAGATGTCTCTGCACACTGCTATGGAGAAACGTCCACTATATATATATATATATATACACATATATATATATATATATATATATACACACACATATATATATATATATATATATATATATATATAACAGTTGGTTCATTGATAAGATCACCAAAATTGATAAACCTCTAGCTAGACTACCAAAAAAAGGAGAATAGACACAAATAACTAAAATTAAAAATAAAAGTAGAGACATTACTACCAACTTTACAAAAATTTTAAAATATATAAAAAATACATATATATATTTTATTTTTAAGTGAAGAAAGGAAGCCACAGGGCAATGTACATAGCATTACTTCATATGTATAACATGAACAAACTCTGCCTTTGAAGCATAGATGCATAAACCCAGCCTGTTAACTGTAGTTACTTTGTGTGTGTGTGTAAATGTTCACTCTGTCTTAGTCATGTCTGCAGTGTTTGAATGATTGTTCTTGGGGTAAGATTATTTTGGGGATCAGCAGAAAACAATCAAGTTGGCTGCAACTGAAGGGACACTGGCCTGGTCTGGCGCCTCAGCCCATTCCCTGGCCTAGGTCTAGGGGGCCCTGCGCTGTTTGTTCCCGTTCTCCAGCTGCAGGTCCCTCCTGCACGGGCCTAAGAAGAGACGAAAGCTACCCGCCCAGCGCAAAGTGTCAGAGAACAGGACGTTGAGGGTCTCAGTTCCACGGCCAGGCCCTGTTTGGTGACCTTGCTCAATGAGATGCTCCCTCGAGCGCCAAGCCACCCTCTTGCTCCTTGGACGCCTTCCTGACAGGCCAGGCGGGCGGGCCTTTATTTTCCTGATGTCCCCGGGCAGACAGACCTATCTGCAGACACACAGACAGGTCCAAATGCACAAATAGGTGGTCACAGACTGACTTCCGCACAGCCCAGCCTCACTGTGCAAACAGTGCTGGTTGTCCCGCTGCCCCGGGGCGAGGCGCGGCTCCTCCCCTCTCTCCGTCTCAGGGACTCACCTCTGGGGGGGTCTGCGGGGGGGGGGGGCGGGGGGGGGCTCCTCCACTGCCCCTGCCCGCCCCCGAGGTGCCCCGTGAGTGGCCCCGCTTTGGTGTGAGATGGGGGCAACTGTCCAGGGAAGGCAGGAGCAGAAGAGCAGGCTGGGTCGCTCCCCCTCGCCTCAGGAGCAGCTCCTGCCCTTGCGTGTTTCCTTGAGGACCCTTGTCATGACTTTAGGGACAAGGGGGAAGCTTAACAAGCTGGCGGGACGTCTTGGGAAGGATGACGCAAGAGAAGAGCCAAACAAAGGAGGATGCGGTGGGAACCCAGAGGATGAGGCCTCTGCGTTTGGATGAGCACAGTGGGCTGAGTGGGGCCCGGGGCCCAGGTGAAGTCAATATTTCAGACAAGTGGTGATTAGCTTAGGTTAGGAGGAAAAGAGGCAGCTCAGGTAAGGAAGGCCCACCCTCTGGGAGAGGCCACTGAGTCACTCCAGGTTTCCCCGAAGCACTTGTAACATTTCTGCATTCAGTCGACTAGCAGGTCTACCTGACGGTTACTGTCCCCCTGGATCTTGATATTTGCTACCTGGGCTTTGTCCTTCAGTGCCCACGAACGTGGCTGCACGAGGCAGTTGCTCAGAGTCTGATTTGCAATGGTCTGGGCGCTGCTATAGCTGAAATGCAGCGGGACTTCGAAGCCGACCCGGCTGAGGATGAGGCCCTGGGGCATGGTGACTACACTGGGCGTTGCTTCCCTGGGCGGGAACATGCTGCAATTGTCGCCAGTCTTGCCTGGGCGTCCCCGCTTCACCATGTCTCAAACTCTTCTACCTACCCGTGTGACAACCATTGTACATATTCGGGAAGACAGAAGTCAAGTTGACACTGGAGGACTTGACTTAGAATGAAAGAATATTAGGGCTGGAAGGAGCCATTAAGAGCATCTTCATCTGGAACTTGAATTTCTTCTACCGCAAGCCTTGCTAAATGCTCCCACCACCTGTGCGTGAGCCCCCAAGGGCTGGAGAGCTCACTCATTCCCCAGGAATCCTGCTGGCAGGACAGGAAGGTCTTTGTGACATTGCTCTTTCTCTTTCAGTTTTCCTTTGTACATCTTGGGCTAAAGCAGAGTAAGTTCAGTTGGTCCCAACAGTCCCAGTGCCCTTTCCATAGTCCACAGGTTCCCCCACATCTCAGGGACTCTTCTCGGCTTTCATCCGTGGCCTTGACTGAAACCAGGTGCCTCCTAGGACACCACCGGCACACCGGAGAAGGAAGCTGCTCCCATCCTTCAGGTTGGGGAGGTGGGGTTGGCATTCTACTCACTTCCCATTGGGGGGCTTCGGGACACAACTCCCACCTGTCCTGTGACGACTCCTGCTCCCCTGAGGTAGGACTGGCCTCAGCACCGCCTAGCTGTGCCACCCTGTCTCTCTCTCCTCATCAAGCTCTTTCACGGATGAGAGATAGAGACTTCTAGAAACAACTTGGCTAAAGGGATATTTGTCATAAGGATAAAACAGGCAACCACGTGGACATCGATGTCAGGAAGCAAAGGAGGGCCAGATTTTGTGGGACCTGGTCCGCAGAGCTGAAAGTCAAGAATCGAGTTGCCCGTAGAACACATTGAAGGCACATTCAATGTCCAGTCTGTTCCCCTTGCCCTGTCAAGCTAATACCCACGTTCCAGCCTCCCCTGCAGCTTGGGGTGACCACGTGACACGGTTCTACTCAATTGCTTATCATTTCTCACAGCTAGGGCACAATTTCTCTGTTCTTTTTTTTTTTTTATTGCGGCATATTATGGGGGAACAGATTTTAAGGTTTCAATAAATGCCCTCCCCCCCCACAAGTCTGAGTTTCCAGCATGACCATCCCCCAGATGGTGCTCATCTCACTCCTTATGTATATATATATACCCACCCCCCTCAATTTCTCTGTTCTTTACAGCACAACTCGCAAGAGTTGTCTGTATGTACTCTCTGCTCTCTTCCTCTTCTTACAATGTCTCTGGAACCTACTGCATTTGATAACGTTTTGGCTGTTTTCTGTGCGCCTGATTTTGGCCACTGCCTCTTCCTCCCAGGCAAAGCCAGTGGGAAGCAGTTCCCCTGTCTCACCTCTCCTCAGAGGAGCTTGTCAGTCTTTGGGATTCAGGTCACCTGGTTGCTGTGTGACCTGAGCTCTTTGACGTGCTCAAGAAAAGTGAATATTTTGTAGATTATCTTTTTGTTTTGTTGTTGTTGCTCTTGATTTGGGAGAAACATTCTCTAATCAACTGTTGGGTCTCTAAGACCGAAAGAGATGGGCAATTACTCAGGCCTTACCTGATGTACAGAACCGAAAGAACTCTAGGTAGGAAAGCAGAGGCCCGAATTAGGGACTGTCTTGATGGAGATCCAAATAGAAACCGCTGCAGCTCTCCCTAATGCATCCCTGGGAGGATCACAGAGATCAATGCCACCATCGAAGCCCCTAAACATACGGGAAATTTAATACCCATACAACACCCCACCTGTCTTTTGCAGAAGACAGATAACTCTTGGAGAATGACAGTATATTATTTCATGCTTACTCAGGTGCTGACGCCAACTGAGGTTGTTCTCAGCATGCAACCATTATGCAGCGATTGTTCTGGCAAACGTCCTTCCCTCTACACCAGTGAGCAAAGACTGCTGACACTCAGAAGTTGTTTCCTCTCATCATGCTCTCCTCTACTGAGAAGTATTCTCCCTTTATTAAGTTTACATAAAATTGTTATTGCAAAATGACTTACCTTTATGTAGCTTTAAAATGATTCCATGGAGTACTACTCAGCCATAAAAATGATGAACTAATACCCCTTCTACTATCCTGGATGGAGCTGGAGCCCGTTCTTCAAAGTGAAGTATCACAAGATGGAAAAACAAGCACCATGGGTACTCGCCATGAAATTGGTACTAATCGATCAACACTAATGTGCGCAAATGGGAGTAATATTCATAGGGCGTCGAGCAGGTGGGAGGGGGAGGAAAGCATGGATACGGTGCGCGATGTCTGGGGGTTGGGCACACTTGTAGCTCTGAGTTGGGTGGTTCGAAGGCAATATATGCAACCAAAGCGTTTGTACCCCCGTAATATTGTAAAATTTAAAAAAAAATTTTAAAAAAACGGAAGAAAAAATGATTTCAAATACTATGTGAGTGACTTAAGAGCATGTAATGTAATCCCCCTCCCACAAGAATGTTACATCACACCTTATCAGACCACAGATGTGAGTTATAGGTAGGCCTCAACTGCTGGACTCCAAGACACACATAAACCCAAGATTTTGACAGACACATTGGGAGCTTAGGCTGTGGCAGGGCTACTCTCCGCCGGCCCGGAGCGATTCTCTAAAGCCTCGGCCACCAGGACTGCAGCACTGCGCTACTCTCCGGCTTTGAGGGACCTTGAGTGCCACTGCGTATCCCACTGTGTGGGTCAAATCGTCTCTCCCAAGAACCTCTCCTAGAAAGGTATGCCTCAAACCTCAATTAGACTTTATATCCATCCTCACTGAGAAACTAGACTTTAATACTTGGAGACTCTAAACAACACTGGAACTCACTCACTATGGGGTTCATGTGCCTCATCTACAGAATGTGTCTCCTGTGACACTTGTTCTCATAATTCTCCCCCTTTCAGCATTGTGGGGGAAAAAAGAATGTCTTTTTATGGAAATAAACCGTGTGATTAGTGACATCACGCTTTGATCATCTCCTTATTTTAACCATACAAAACACATACAGCAAAGCACACATATCTCAAGTTGTGAAGCTCCATGAATTTTAACAGCATCAAAATGCTCACGTGATGCCTGTAATCCTAGCACTCTGGGAGGCCGAGGTGGGTGGATTGCTCGAGGTCAGGAGTTCGAAACCATCCTGAGCAAGAGCGAGACCCCATCTCTACTATAAATAGAAAGAAATTAATTGGCCAACTAATATATATAGAAAAAATTAGCCGGGCATGGTGGTGAATGCCTGTAATCCCAGCTACTTGGGAGGCTGAGGCAGCAGGATTGCTTAAGCCCAGGAGTTGGAGGTTGCTGTGAGCTAGGCTGAAGCCACAGCACTCACTCTAGAGCCTGGGCAACAAAGCGAGACCCTGTCTCAAAAAAAGGCTCACATGACCAGCGCACAGATCAAGAGATAGAACACAACCAGAACCCCCAAGGCACCCCCAGTGTCCTCTCCCAGTCAATACCTTCACCCTCGGGTAACCCCTGTCCTGGCTCAATTAACTTTTGCCTGTTTTTCACGTAGAGGAATGGAATCGTCCAGGAAGTACTCCTGTGTGTCTGACTTCTTTAACTCAACAGTATGTCTGTGGCATTCATCCACGTTGTCAAGCATTTCAGTACATTCATTCTCTTTGTTGAGCAGTGTTCTGCTTAATGAATACACTATTTATTTACCCTTTCTGTTGTTCACAAAGACTTGGGCTGTTTCCTTTATGTGTCTATTAGGAAGAGTGCTAATATGAAGTCAGTCTTGCCTATTTTTGTTAGTCATCTGTTGCTGCATAACAAATTACCCCCAAATCTAGCGGCTAGCACAACAACAGACATTTGTTGTTTGTGGGGGTCAGGAATTTGGAAGTAGGTTCTGGCTCAGAGTCTTTCGTGAGGATGCAGTGACATTGTTGGTCAGGGGTGCAGTTGTAACTGCAGAACCGGTGCCTACTGGTTGAACTTTGATGAGTGGTTTTTCAGTTGCTACAGACCCTCCAGGTTGCAAGACACAAGCACAGGCAGGCAAACCAAGTGTGCACAATTAGTGACCCTGGAGCCCACTGGAACAAAAAGATTCAACTGCATACAGAACCCAAGTACATGGACCAAGGAGTGAGGACCAAATTAAGAAGTGAGTGGAACCGTTTTATTGCAGTAAGAACTTAAGTGCCAAGGACCTGGCACCACCTCTCTGCACAATCCAATCAAGTAATGCCTCCTCGAATTTTCCTATCTCTCTCTTTACTGTCTACTTATAAAGCCTGTCTCCAGACCTCTGCTCAGGGAGACAGATTTGAGCATTACCTCCTGTCTCCTTGCCAGTTGACCTTGCAAGAAAGCCTTTTCTTTTATTAAAAGCTGGTGTCACAGTATTGGCTTCTATGCACGTCTTGGCAGTGAGACCACTGCTCAGTGACACAATCATCTGAAGAATTCTCTGGGCTAGTAGATCTGCTTCCAAAATAGCTCACTCCTGTGGCTATTGTGTAGAGGCCTCAGTTTCTCACCACCTAGATGTCATCTCATAACATGCTGCTGTCTTCACCTTGACAGACTGATGCAAGAGAGAGACTGAAGCTGCAAGGCCTTTTATGACCTATTTTCCAAATTTGCCCACTGCTGCTTCTGCCATATGCTATTAGTTAAAAATGAGTCAGTAAGTGCAGCTCACTGTCATGGGGAGGAAAATTGAGCTCTATTTCTTATAGGGAGGAGTATCAAAAAATTTGTAGACATATTTCAGAAGCTTATTTTTTCATTGTTTTATCTGTAATCTTACAATGACAAATTCTTAAACTATTTCCCTTGACATCTTCTCTCCTCTTTTTGTCTGACTAGTTCTGTCTAGGCAGACTGACTGCACAGCTGTTATCCTGGGTCTTCCCTCTGCCTTCGTCCTGTTTAATTCTTAACCTGGATCATATTTCTTTCTCTTTACTGTTTCTTTTTTAGTTGTTAATTTGTGTGTTAACTCACGTTTATTGAGGTATAATTTACTATATAGTCACCCTTTTTATACTATACTACCCTACACTACATTATAATAGTCACCCTTTTTAAGTGTACACAGGTATGACTTTTGGCAAATGCATACCATTGTATAACTACCAAAACAATAGAAATATATAACATATCCATCATTCCAAAAGTTCAATGATGCCCATCTGTAGTCAATTCCCTTCCTCATCTCGTGACAAGTACTAATCTTATTTCTGTCCCTAGAATATGGCCTTTTCCAGAATGTCATATAAATGCACTCATAGCATATGTAGCCTTTTGTTTCTGTTGTCTTTCATCAAGCATAAGGCATCTGAGATTCATCAAAGTTGTTGCAGATATCAGTTTGTTCCTTTTGTTGCCTACTAGTATTCATTTGTTGCTGGACATTTAAGCTGTTTCTAGCTTTTGGTGATAATGAATAAAGTAAGCAAATAGAAAAATTAACAAAAGAATGTTAGCAACTCATTCAGAGAAAGAATACTGATGGCCAATTTCATCAATAACAAAACCAAATTAAAATGAGAATTTTTTTTTTTTTGCTATCAGCTTGTTGAAGATTTTAAATTTGATGATCTCTAAGGTTTGGCAAGACTTTAGTTAGAAACAAGGTCTCTTATAAACTATCACTTGGAAATTTACCTATCAACATTTATTTGGCCTTATTCTTTTAAATTAAAGATAGGCATACCCTTTGACCTACCCTTGGGAATCTATCATAGAGAAGCTCTTGAATATGTGACATGGCAGAATGGACAGCATCATCTAATATTAGAAAGAATGTAAATGCATATCAATTACAGAAAGGTTGAATAAATCATTGTACATCTGTCCTGGTAGGATATTGTGCAGCAGTTAATTAAAGAAAGAGCAAGACAGATAGCTAGATATTAATACAGAAAGAGATGAAAACAAGTCACAGATCTCTGCATATTGGCTTTCCCACATTCCTTTTTTTGCAGCGCGCCCCTGCCATGTGAACATGTGGGGGGATATGCACAGCAACTACCTGGAATGAGCCACCTCCACTGTCAAGAATGCTCATCATGAAGAGTAGTATTAGGAAAAGAAACTTTCACCTTTTAAGTTGCAGACTTACATGTTTTACTATTTTCATTAAGCATGTATTACTTTTGAAATAAATATTTTTACTTTGGAAAACAATAGCCTGCTCTATTAAGTTAAGGAATAATCTTTCCTAGTCTTGTTCTTTTAAAACATTGGAAACGGATTTTGAATTTGGTGGTAGCTGGAGGGAAGGAACAAAATAAAGGGACGCTGGGACCTTTTCAGATAGTTCTCCAAAAGCTGGCCCACAATTGTAGGATTAATTCACTCAGCAGGTGAGACTTTAGTCTGATTGCTCACCCAGCAAAACCCAGAATTAGCCTGCTACCCTAGTCTCATAGATGGACTGCTAAGCTGACAGCTTTTAAACCCTAGTTAATCTGTATTATTCCTCTGTTCCAAACTGTCCAGTAGGCTCTCCTCTTACTCAGAGACAAAGCCAAAGCCCTTACAGTGGCCTGCAAACCCAAAGTGATCTGGCCCATTTCCTCTCTTGGCTCCTCACCTCCCACTCTCCCCCTTGCTCACTCTAAACCAGCTACACAGGCCCAGGACCCCTCACCCTTTATGAAACACACCAAGCCCAGCCCTACCTCAGAGTCTTTGCACTGCCTTTTTCCTCTCTAGAACTCTCTTCTCCTAGTGTTTTATCTGCCCCCTCACATGTCACACTGTCAGAGGGGCTTTCTTGGCCATACTATTTAAAATTGCATCCTTCTTTCCCTGCCCTCTCCTTGGTCCTGTCACCTCCTCCCCCTGCAGGGCCCAAAGCAATGCACTAATGAAGGGGGCCCAGGTGTGCTGGGGCGTCTTGTCCTGGAAACCTCCCACACGACATCCAATCCTGGGCTCAGCCCAGCGGCCTGGGCTTGAGCCAGCTGCTCCCCTTGACAGGAGCATGGGTGAGGACTGAGAAGCCCCCTCCTCACCAATGCCACCACCTTTAGCTGTTGCTGGACATGAGGCTGATGATCTGCTCCAGCTTCTGGTGCAACTTATGCTTTTGACAAGAGACATCTTGTTCCTAGCAAACTGAATTCAGGTGCTCATCAAAAAATTAATCCATCACAACCAGGTAGGCTTCATCCCAGAGATGCAGGGATGGTTCAACATATGCAAATATATAAATGTAATTCATGACGTAAATAGAAGCAAAAACAAAGACCATGTGATCCTCTCAAAGGACGTAGAAAAAGCATGTGACAAAATTCAACACTCTTTTATGATTAGAATGCTTAACAAAATAGGCATAGACAGGATTTAACCAAAAATGTACAAGCCATATATGACAAACACATAGCCAACATCATACTGAATGAGGAAAAATTGAAAGCATTCCCTCTTAGAACTGGATCCAGACAGGGTTGCCCTCTATCACCATTTCTATTCAACATAGTACTGGAAGTCCTAGCCAGAGCAATCAGACAAGAGAAGCAAATCAAGGGAATCCAAATGGGGGCAGAAGAGGTCAAACTATCTCTCCTTGTTGATGATATGATCTTATATCTAGAAAATCTAGGCCGGGCATAGTGACTCACGCCTGTAATCCTAGCACTCTGGGAGGCCAAGGTAGGAGGATTGCTCGAGGTCAGGAGTTCAAGACCAGCCTGAGCAAGAGTGAAACCTCATCTCTACTATAAATAGAAAGAAATTAATTGGCCAACTAATATGTATAGAAAAAATTAGCTGGGCATGGTGGCGCATGCCTATAGTCCCAGTTACTCAGGAGGCTGAGGCAACAGGATCGCTTGAGCCCAGGAGTTTGAGGTTGCTGTGAGCTAGGCTGACACCACAGCACTCACTCTAGCCTGGGCAACAAAGCGAGACTCTGTCTCAAAAAACAAACAAACAAAAAAGTCCCCAAACAATAAATGTTGGCGTGGATGCAGAGAGATAGGAACACTCATATACCGCTGGTGGGACTGCAAACTAGTACAACCTCTGTGGAAAGCAGTATGGAGATATCTCAAAGAAATACAAGTAGATCTACCATTTGATCCAGCAATCCCATTACTGGGCATCTGCCCAAAAGAACAAAAGATGTTCTATAAAAAAGACATCTGCACTTGAATATTTATAGCAGCACAATTCATAATTGCAAGTATGTGGTAACAACCCAAGTGCCCATCAATACATGAGTGGATTAATAAAATGTGGTATATGTACACCATGGAGTTCTACTCAGCCACAAAAAACAATGGGGATCTATTATCCTGGATAGAGCTGGAACCCATTCTCCTAAGTGAAGTATCCCAAGAATGGAAAAACAAGCTCCACATGTACTCACCAGCAAATGGTTTTAACTGATCAACACCTAAGTGCACATATAGGAATAACATTCATGGGGCATTGGGCAGATAGGAGGGGGGAGGAGGGGATGGGTATATGCACACATAATGAGTGCGATGCCCACCGTCTGGGGGATGGACACCCTTGAAGCTCTGACTAAGGGAGTAAGGGGGGGGCAAGGGCAACATACGTAACCTAAACATTTGTACCCACATAATATGCTGAAATAAAAAAATTTTAAAAAGAACAAATTTAAAGAAACTTATGTAGCATAATTTAAGTCTTACTTTAAATGTACAGTATTTAAGACAGTGTGGGAGGCCAGGCACGGTGGCTCACACCTATAATCCTAGCACCCTGGGAGGCCAAGGCAGGAGGATCAATTGAGCTCAGGAGTTCCAGACCAGCATGAGCAAGAGTGAGACCCCATGTCTACTAAAAATAGAAAAAAATATCCAGGCGTGGTGGTGTGCATCTGTAGTCTCAGCTACTCGGGAGGCTGAGGCAGGAGGATCACCTGAGCCCAGGAGTTTGAGGCTGCAGTGACCTATGATGATTTCAGTGGATTTTACCCAGGGCGACAGAGAAAAGAAAGAAAAGAAAGAAAGAAAGAAAGAAAGAAAGAAAGAAAGAAAGAAAGAAAGAAGGAAGGAAGGAAGGAAGGAAGGAAGGAAGGAAGGAAGGAAGGAAGGAAGGAAGGAAGGAAGGAAGGAAGGAAGGAAGGAAGGAAGGAAGGAAGGAAGGAAGGAAGGAAGGAAGGAAGGAAGGAAGGAAAGAGGGAGGGAGGGAGGGAGGGAGGAAGGAAGGAAGGAAGGAAGGAAGGAAGGGAGGGAGGGAGGGAGGGAGGGAGGGAGGGAAGGAAGGAAGGAAAGAAAGAAAGAAAGAAAGAAAGAAAGAAAGAAAGAAAGAAAGAAAGAAAGAAAGAAAGAAAGAAAGAAAGAAAGAAAGAAAGAGAGGGAGAGAGAGGGAGAGAGAGAGAGAGAGAGAAGAAAGGAAGGAAGGAAGGAAGGAAGGAAGGAAGGAAGGAAGGAAGGAAGGAAGGAAGGAAGGAAGGAAGGAAGGAAAAGAAAGAGAGAGAGAGAGAGAGAGAAGAGAGAGAGAGAAAGAAGGAAGGAAGGAAGGAAGGAAGGAAGGAAGGAAGGAAGGAAGGAAGGAAGGAAGGAAGGAAGGAAGGAAGGAAGGAAGGAAGGAAAGAAAGGAAAGAAAGAAAGAAAAGAAAGAAAGAAAGAAAGAAAGAAAGAAAGAAAGAAAGAAAGAAAAGAAAGAAAGAAAGAAAAAGAGACAGCATGGAATTGGTGCCAAGGTATACATATATATAGATCAATTGGACAAAAATGTAAGTCCAGAAGCAGACCCACACACATAAGGTCAAGTGTTTTTTGGCAAAGGTAATTCAATGGGGGAAGTATAGCCTTTGACCAAATGGTTTTGGAACCACTAGATATCTGTATGGAAAAAAAAATACCTCAATACTGATCTCCTGTCAGACTCAAAGATTAAGTTAAAATAGTCATAGCTCTACATGTAAAAGCTAAAACTATAAAAATTTAAGAAATCATAGGAGAAAAATCTTTGTGATCTTTTCACAGGAAAATAATTTATATATGAATTCTGTATCAATAAGCATGAAGTGGAAAGGGAAAAAATAGTAAAATAGACTTCATCAATAAAAATATAAGTCAGATTTTATCACTAGCTTGTTCATAACTGTAGTAGTTTCCTAGGGCTGCCATAACAAAGTACCACAAACTTGGCTTAAAACAACAGAAATTGTTTCACAGTTCTGGAGGCCAGAAGTCTGAGATCAAAGTTGCCCAGGGTTGGTTACTTGTGGAGGCTCTGAGGAAGAATCCATTCCATGCCTCTCCTAGCTTTTAGTGGTTGCTGGTAATCCTTGGTGTTCTCTGGCTTGCAGATGCATCACTACAATGTCTGCTGCATCACATGGCCCTGTCCTCTCCTTCTCTCTGTGTATTCACATGGCCTTCTTATACGGACACCAGTCATTGGATTTAGGGCCCACCCTAACCCAATATGACCCCCATCTCAACTAATTACATCTACAAAGACCCTATTTCCAAATCAGATCACATTCACAGGAACCCAGGGGATAGGACTTCAACATACCATTTCGGGAGACACAATTCAACCCACAATGGTAATCCTCCATTATTCCCATTGCACTCAGAGCACAAGCCCTTATGCTGACCTCCAAGGCCCTATACCATCTGGTTCCTGTCACCTCACTGCCCGTTCTCCTGCTACTCTCCTCTTCACTCACTCTGGGCCAGCCACACTGGTCTCCTCACTCTCACTCCCCTCCTTCAAGTCTTTCCTTCCATCTCATCCTGACAATGAAGCCTACCCCGACAACCCCATTTAAAACTTAAAACTACTCCTCCCAGCACTCTCTGTCCTTCCTCCATGCTTTCTTTTATGTCACAACACTCACTACCTGCCAATACACCACATAATGTACCTATTTGTATTGATAATTTTTTGACTCTCCCTATTACTATGAAACCTCCATCGATGCCTGGCACAATGTCTAGAAATAAATGTTCCTTGAATTGTTGGATAGATAAAGTTAATACAGAAAATGTAAGAAAATATTCTTCTAACCTAGAGGTAGGAAAGGACATAGTTTAAAAATAGTTGAAATCTGACAGAATTAAATATAATTTAAAACCAAGAAGGAACTAATAACAAGAATATTTTTAAAAATCTCCTGCAGGTCCTTAAAAAGACTGCAATCCCCATTTTTAAGTGGGAAAAGAGGGAGGGAATCAAGATGGCGGACGAGAAACACCGCCAGACAGAGTGTCTCTGCAGAAAAGACAGATTCTAGAAGAAATTAGAAGAAAGAAGCAAGAAGACGAGCTTACATCAGAGGAGGGTCGGAAGAAGGGGTGCCTGAGACCATGGGAGACTCCACAGGAGGAGGTTGCGGAGGAGAACTGGAAGCTGAGACTGCTGGAGCAGCCTGGAGACCAGCAAGAAGGGTAGGTGGATGTGCCGTTTCCCCTCCCCTGCATCTGGGACTGCTGGTGGGCTCCCCAGCAGGTGGAGAGACCTGCAGACACCAGCCCAGCAACAGACGCCACCAGTGAGCAGTAAGCCAGTAGCGGACCCGGCACCAGGCTCCCAAATCCCTCGGGGCACCTCCGTGTGCACAGACCCGAGCCGCGCAGCAGGCACCATATTGCCTCCTTCTCCCCTCCCGCGACCCTACCCACGGCTGCCCAGAGAGACAATATAGCCACCAGACGGAGGCACCTCCAGGGAACGGGACCTTCCCTTTTGGGGCCCTACAGCTGACTAAGGGGAACTCAGACTGTGAGCTCCCTACCCGCCAGCCCTCCCAGGTGCTGCTGGCACAGTGATTCCAGGAAAACGGGGCAGACCCTGAGGCTGAGAGACATAGACCCAGCTTGGGCTCCCTGTGGATGAATTGGGACAGGCATTCCTCTCCCTGAAGGGGATATAGTTTGAACTCTGGGACCCAGAGGTCGGACCTGAGGACCAGATCCTGTGCACCGAGGTCTCACATTGCCCGGGGCAGAGAAGGGATGTACATGAATAGCCTACTGAGGTGTGTGTGCTTTCAGGGGCAGATCAGCATCCTAGAGGGCAACCCTCCGCCCAACGGGAGACCGTGTGCCCAGCCCAGGTGGCATTGCTGCGCAGGGAACCTCCCTGCCGGCATCACAGTCCGGGGAGGCCTGGTGGCGTGTGGTCTGGCCTGCTGGCAGAGGCCCAGGAGTAGCCGCAGAGTTGGGTACTGTGGAAAGAAGCCAGGCCCGCTCCAGACTGCGGGTCTCAGATAGCCCCACCCCGACATGCAGACTCTTTGACTGAGTGGGGCCATTCCAGCCCCTCCCTGACAGCTTTTCCTGGAAGCAGAGAACAGAACTTTGACCCCTGCTAATGACATTGGTGGTGCCTGAGGGCAGGCTTACCCAACCCAGCTCCGCCCAGACTCTCTCCTAGATCAGCCCTAACTGAGGGGGAGAAAAGGACACACCTGGAAGTCCCAGGGCCCCACCCACCACCTGAGGCACTAGAGTGCCTCTCTACAGGAACAAGAGCTGATAACAGGACACAAAAACAACAGCGTAGCCTGTTCCTCCAAGCAAGCGACACCTACTGACAGGGAGGGCATCCTGCAAACCCTCTTCACGGCACCTACTGACTCATTATACAGGGAGTGGTCAAATCTCACCCAAAGACACCACATACCAGCTCAGAAACTAAACAAGGCGTGTGAATAACCAACCAAAACCTAAAGGAAAGAAACAACAATGAATCGACATGGGAAGAAATCAGCGAAGGAACTCAGGAAATATGAAGAACCAAACGGAAAACACACCCCCAAAGAGGAGCACCACCACCCTAGAAACGGACACCAACCAAAATCAGGCAACCAAAATGACAGAAGAGGAATTCTGAATGTGGATCATCACAAAATTCAACCACCTGCAAGAACAACTCAATAACCAACACACAAAAAAACACAAAAAGCCTCCAGGACCTGGAACAAAAGTTCACTAAAGAAATTGACACAATGAAGAAAAGTTTAACCAAACTCCTGGAAATGAAGAGTCAATTCAGGGAACTACAAAATACAGTGGAAAGTCTCAAGAACAGGGTAGATCAAACAGAAGAAAGAATCTCAGAGCTTGAACATAACACCTCCCAATTAAATAAATCAGTCACAGAGATAGAGCAGAGAAACAAGAGAAAAGAGCAAAGCCTACGAGAGATGTGGGATTATATGAAGAAACCTAATGTGAGGGCTATAGGGTTACCAGAAGGGGAAGAAGACAACACTCAAGGGTTGGACAAGCTATTTGAAGATATAATAGAGGAAAATTTCCCAGGCCTTGCTCAAAATCTCGATATACAAGTTCAAGAAGCTCAGAGGACCCCTGGGAGATTCAATGCAAACAGGAAGACGTCACGACATGCAGTCATCAGACTGACCAAAATATCAACTAAAGAGGCCCTACTAAGAGCTGTAAGACAAAAGAAGCAAGTAACATACAAAGGAAAGCCAATTCGCATAACACCAGACTTCTCTAAATAGACTTTACAAGCAAGGAGAGACTGGGGCCCCATTCTCACTCTTTTGAAACAAAACAATGCCCAGCCTAGAATCTTATTCCCTGCAAAACTAAGCTTTGTATATGAAGGAGAAATAAAGACATTCTCAGATAAGCAAAGTCTGAGAGAATGCACCAAGATAATACTACAAGAAGTACTCAAAATAGTGTTACGCACGGAACACCATAATAAAAACTCACGAATATAAAAACAACCAAAACCCAAAGATTAAAGGCCAGATATTACAATGGCTCAAGAGAGAAATCAAAGCAACAACATCTAACACAACAGAATGAACAGTAATCTACCTTACCTATCAGTTCTCTCAATAAATGTGAATGGCTTAAACTCTCCACTCAAGAGACATAGGCTGGCTGAATGGATAAGAAAATACAGGCCAAGTATATGCTGTCTTCAGGAAACACATCTAACCTGCAAGGATGCATATAGACTAAAAATAAAAGGGTGGAGATCAGTATTCCAAGCAAGTGGAAGCCAAAAGAAGGCTGGCGTGGTAGTTCTAATTTCAGATGATTTAGTTTTTAAACCAACAAAAGTAGTGAAAGAGAAAGAGGGTCATTATATAATGGTAAAGGGCACAGTTCAACAAGAACAGATAACAATTTTAAATATATATGCACTCAACTTAGGTACACCCAGTTTCATAAAGAAAACCTTACAGGATCTAAGCAAATGGATTAATAGCAACTCCATAATCACCAGAGATTTCAACACCCTACTGACGGCACAAGACAGATCCTCCAAACAGAAAATTAATAAAGAAATAATGGACTTAAACAAAACTCTAGAACAATTGGGTCTGACTGATATTTACAGGACATTTTACCCAAAATCCACTGAATATACATTCTTCTCATCAGCTCATGGGACATTCTCTAAGAATGACCATATCCTAGGACACAAATTAAACCTCAAGAAATTTTAAAAAATAGAAATCATACCATGTATCTTCTCAGATCACAGTGGAATAAAAGTGGAAATCAACTGTAACAGAAACTCACATTGCTACACAAAAACGTGGAAATTAAACAACCTCCTCCTAAATGATTACTTCATAAATGAAGAAATCAAGATGGAAATAAAAAAATTCTATGAAGAAAATGACAATGGAGAGACAAGTTATCAAATCCTCTGGGACATAGCTAAAGCAGTTCTGAGAGGAAAGTTTATCTCCATAAATGCCTATAACCAAAAGTCAAAAAGATCACAAATAGACAATCTAATGAAATGACTCAAAGAGCTGGAAAAAGAAGAACAGACCAGCCCCAAACCCAGCAGAAGGAGTGAAATCAACAAGATCAAATCAGAACTAAACGAAATTGAAAACAGGGAAGCTATTCAGGAGATTAATAAAACAAAAAGTTGGCTCTTTGAAAAAATAAAGAAAATTGACATGCCAATGGCTAAGCTAACGAAAAGCAGAAAAGAGAAATCTCTAATAAGCTCCATCAGGAACAAAAAAGGAGATATCACAACTGATCCCAAAGAGATACAAGATATAATTTATGAGTACTACAAAAATCTTTATTCACACAAATTGGAAAATGTGGAGGAAATGGACAAATTTCTAGAAACACACAGCCTCCCTAGGCTCAATCAGGAAGAAATAGATTCCCTGAACAGACCAATCTCAACAGCTGAAATAGAAACAGCAATTAAAAATCTCCCTAAAAAGAAAAGTCCTGGTCCAGATGGCTTCACACCCGAATTTTACCACACTTACAAAGAAGAACTAGTACCTATCTTGCAGAAACTATTCCACAACATCGAGAAGAATGGAAACCTCCCCGACACCTTTTATGAAGCCAATATTACTCTGATACCAAAACCAGGAAAGGATGCAACAAAAAAAGAAAACTACAGACCAATATCCCTAATGAATATAGATGCAAAAATTTTCAACAAAATCTTAGCTAACCGAATCCAGACGCTTATTAAAAAAATAATCCGAGTTCGATCGGTAGCGGGAGCGGAGAGCGGACCCCAGAGTGCCCTGTGCAGCCCCACCGCCGCCGCCGGCCTAGTTACCATCACACATGGGGAGGAGCCGCAGCTGCCGCAGCCGGCCCCAGTCACCATCACCGCAACTATGAGCAGCGAGGCCGAGCGGCCTTACATCAGCGGCGCCTGCCGGCGGGGACAAGAAGATCATCCCAACGAAGGTTTTGGGGACAGTAAAATGGTTCAATGTAAGAAACGGATATGGTTTCATCAACAGGAATGACACCAAGGAAGATGTATTTGTACACCAGACTGCCATAAAGAAGAATAACCCCAGGAAGTACCTTCGCAGTGTAGGAGATGGAGAGACTGTGGAGTTTGATGTTGTTGAAGGAGAAAAGGGTGCGGAGGCAGCAAATGTTACAGGCCCTGGTGGAATTCCAGTTCAAGGCAGTAAATATGCAGCAGACCGTAACCATTATAGACGCTATCCACGTTGCAGGGGTCCTCCACGCAATTACCAGCAGAATTATCAGAACAGTGAGAGTGGGGAAAAGAATGAGGGATTGGAGAGTGCTCCTGAAGGCCAGGCCCAGCAACGCCAGCCCTACTGCCGGCGAAGGTTCCCACCTTACTACATGCAGAGACCCTATGGGCGTCGACCACAGTATTCCAACCCTCCTGTACAGGGAGAAGTGATGGAGGGTGCTGACAACCAGGGTGCAGGAGAACAAGGTAGACCACCAGTAAGACAGAATATGTATCGGGGTTATAGACCACGATTCCGCAGGGGCCCTCCTCGCCAAAGACAGCCCAGAGAGGACGGCAATGAAGAGGATAAAGAGAATCAAGGAGATGAGACCCAAGGTCAGCAGCCGCCTCAACGTCGGTACCACCGCAACTTCAATTACCGACGCAGACGCCCAGAAAACCCTAAACCACAAGATGGCAAAGAGACAAAAGCAGCCGATCCACCAGCTGAGAATTCGTCCGCTCCCAAGGCTGAGCAGGGCGGGGCTGAGTAAATGCCGGCTTACCATCTCTACCATCGTCCGGTTTAGTCATCCAACAAGAAATGAATATGAAATTCCAGCAATAAGAAATGAAGAAAAGATTGGAACTGAAGACCTTAAATGCTTGCTTTTTGCCCGTTGACCAGATAACTAGAACTATCTGCATTATCTATGCAGCATGGGGTTTTTATTATTTTTACCTAAAGATGTCTTTTTTGGTAATAACAAACGTGTTTTTTAAAAAAAGCCTGGTTTTTCTCTATGCCTTTAAAGGTTTTTAAATTGTTTCATATCTGGTCAAGTTGAGATTTTTAAGAACTTCATTTTTAATTTGTAATAAAAGTTCACAAACTTGATTTTTTGAAAAAAATGCAAGCACCTGTTAATAAAGGTCTTAAATAATTAAAAAAATAATAATAATCCATCATTACCAAGTGGGCTTCATCCCAAGGATGCAGGGATGGTTCAACATACGTAAATCTATAAATGCAATTCACCATATAAACAGAAGCAAAAACAAAGACCACATGATTCTTCCAATAGATGCAGAAAAAGCTTTTGACAAAATTCAACACCCTTTCATGATACGAACACTTAAGAAAATAGGCATAGAAGGGACATACCTAAAAATGATACAAGCCATATATGACAGACCCATAGCCAACATCATACTGAATGGGGAAAAATTGAAAGCATTCCCACTTAAAACTGGAACCAGACAAGGCTGCCCACTATCTCCACTTCTATTCAACATAGTGCTGGAAGTCCTGGCTACAGCAATCAGACAGGAAAGTGGAATTAAAATATCCAAATAGGAGAAGAAGAGATCAAACTTTCACTGTTTGCTGATGATATGATATTATATTTAGAAAACCTGAAAGATTCAACCAAGAAACTCCTGGAACTGATAAATGAATTTAGTAAAGTCTCAGGATACAAAATCAACACACAGAAATCAGAGGCATTCATATATGTCAACAGCAATCAAATTGAGAACCAAATTAAAGACTCAATTCCCTTCACAATAGCAACAAAGAAATTAAAGTACCTAGGAATATACTTAACCAAGAAGGTAAAAGACCTCTACAGGGAGAGAACTATGAAACACTGAGGAAGGAAATAGCAGAGGATGTAAACAGATGGAAATCCATTCCATGCTCATGGATTGGCAGACTCAACATCATTAAAATGTCTATACTACCCAAACTGATCTACAGATTCAATGCAATACCTATTAAAATCTCATCAGCATTCTTCACAGATATAGCAAAAATAATTTTACGCTTCGTATGGAACCAAAGAAGACCCCGAATATCAAGAGCAATTCTAGGCAACAAAGACAAAATGGGAGGTATTAATATGATAGATATCAAACTATACTACAAAGCTGTAGTAATTAAAACAATCTGGTATTGGCACAAAAATAGAAATATTGACCAGTGGAACAGATCTAAGAATCCTGATATAAAACCATCCTCATATAGCCATCTAATCTTTGACAAAGCAGACAAAAACCTATGCTGGGGAAAAGAATCCCTTTTCAATAAATGGTGCTGGGAAAACTGGATAGCCACTTGTAGAAGGCTAAAGCAGGATCCACACTTTTCACCTCTCACAAAAATCAACTCACGCTGGATAACAGACTTAAACCTAAGGTATGAAACTATTAGAACTCTAGAGGAAAATGTTGGAAACACTCTCCTAGACATCGGCCTAAGCAAAGAGTTTATGAAGAAGTCCCCAAAGGCAATCACAGCAGCAACGAAAATAAATAAATGGGACATGATCAAACTAAAAAGCTTCTGCACAGCCAAAGAAACAGTCATGAAAGTAAACAGACCACCTACAGAATGGGAGAAAATTTTTGCATCCTACACATCCGATAAGGGGCTGATAACTAGAATATACTTAGAACTCGCGAAAATCAGGAAGAAAAAAATCAAATAACCCTATTAAAAAGTGGGCAAAGGACTTGAACAGAAACTTTTCTAAAGAAGACAGAAGAATGTCCAACAAACATATGAACAAATGCTCAACATCTCTAATCATCAGGGAAATGTAAATCAAAACCACAATGAGATATCACTTAACTCCAGTGAGAATGGCCTTTATCCAAAAGTCTCCAAATAACAAATACTGGCGTGGATGGGGAGAGAGAGGAACACTCCTACACTGCTGGTGGGAGTGCAAACTAGTTCAACCTCTGTGAAAAGCAATATGGAGATACCTTAAAGCAATACAAGTGGATCTACCATTTGATCCTGCAATCCCATTGCTGGGCATCTACCCAAAAGATCCAATGACACTCTACAAAAAAGACACCTGCACTCGAATGTTTATAGCAGCACAATTCATAATTGCAAGGCTGTGGAAACAGCCCAAGTGCCCATCAATCCAAGAATGGATTAATAAAATGTGGTATATGTATACCATGGAGTACTATTCAGCTCTAAGAAACAACGGTGATATAGCAATTCTTATATTTTCCTGGTTAGAGCTGGAACCCATACTACTAAGTGAAGTATCCCAAGAATGGAAAAACAAACACCACATAGACTCCCCAGCAAACTGGTATTGACTGAGCATCACCTAAGTGGACACATAGGAACTACAGTAATAGGGTATTGGGCAGGTGGGAGGGGGGAGGGGGGTGGGTATATACATACATAATGAGTTAGATGTGCACCATCTGGGGGATGGTCATGCTGAAAACTCAGACTTGTGGGTGGAGGGGGGAATAGGGCATTTATTGAAACCTTAAAATCTGTACCCCTATAATATGCCGAAATACAAAAAAAAAAAAAAAAGAGGACATAGAATAGCACCAATGGCAAAGAGATATCTAAAAAGGTGAACCCCTCAGAGGAAGCTGAAAATGAGCTGCCTCAGATGCCAGAGGAAATTTGGGGAAGAGAGTTGTTGTAATAGGGAAATATTGGGGCTTTGAGTTCAGAAAGACTGAAGTTCAAGTCCTCACTCCACTTTTCGTAGCCACATAATCATGCATGCGCTTCCTAAACTCTCGGATCCAGATGCCTTTACTTTATCATGGAGATGTCTGCCTTCCCCATTAGAATGAAGATCACACGTACCCTTCTCTGTAAGTATCTACAGCACATAGTGTGTGGCACACAATATAAACTGTAGTCATTGCCCTTACAACTGTGCCATAGAAAACCAAGGAGAGAGGGTTTCAAGGAGAAAATGGACCACGGTGTCAAATTCCTCTGAGAAATCCAGAAAGGAAGACTAAAATGAGACAAGGACTGGAGCTCTTGGCAAGAGCACTTTTAGGGGTGTCCTGCAGGTAGAAGACAGACTGCAGCGGGTTGAGTAGTCAGTCATGAGGATCTAGACATTGGGAATCCAGACTGCTCTTTCCAGACATTGGCTGAAAAAGGAAGGAGTGGTGTAGGTCTAGAATTAGAGTGGGCCAAGACAGAGTTGGGGTTGGGACGATTTTATGTTTGCTAGGATGCAGAGGTGACTCAGACATGCTTATAAACTGAGAAAAATAGACGAAAAAGGAGAGAAAGGTTGAACGTAGATGGAAAAGTTTAGCTAATGACAATGCAAGATCCTTGGGAAGTCAGGAGAATATGGAATTAACAGCACAGATGATCAGCTTAGCCCTGGACAGGTAGAGAGACCCCTTCATCTAGGCTGGGACGAGGAATGGTTGGTAGTTCCACAAATGTTAGGTTTTCTGTTTTTTCCATTATTTTGAAAACATGATGTAATACATGTAACAAATCATTTCAAAAACATAGAAAACCATGAAGGAACAAAAATTTATGCTTATATTCTGGCATATTTCATTGCAGCCTTTTTTTTTTTTTTTTTGAGACAGAGTCTCGCTTTGTTGCCCAAGCTAGAGTGAGTGCCGTGGCGTCAGCCTAGCTCACAGCAACCTCAAACTCCTGGGCTCAAGCAAGTCTGCTACCTCAGCCTCCCGAGTAGCTGGGATTACAGGCATGTGCCACCATGCCCGGCCCATTTTTTCTATATATATTAGTTGGCCAATTAATTTCTTTCTATTTATATTAGAGACGGGGTCTTGCTCTTGCTCAGGCTGGTTTCAAACTCCTGACCTCGAGCGATCCACCCGCCTCGCCCTCCCAGAGTGCTGGGATTATAGGCATGAGCCACCTTAACCAAGGAGGTAAAAGACTTCTACAGGGAGAACTATGAAACACTGAGGAAGGAAATAGCAGAGGATGTAAACAGATGGAAATCCATTCCATGCTCATGGATTGGCAGACTCAACATCATTAAAATGTCTATACTACCCAAACTGACTACAGATCTGAGGCGCCCGGCCTCAGAGTAATCATTGCAGCCTTTGTGGATTGTTTTTTGTTTTGAGAATTGATAACATGCTGTAGATTCATATTTTAATAGCTTTAGTTTTTTAGTCTTTTTTATACAATGGAAAACAAGACCAACCCTTAGAAGGAAGGGATATTGAGAACTTTAATGTGGCCAAGGTTTGGAATAACCATTGCATGAAAGTAAAGTGAGCACTTAGTAAGAGTATATAACTGGCTTGGCAAACAGAGGCTACCATGGGTGCAGGTCACATTGGGTACCAGAAGTCTGCAGCAGCACCCACACACACCGGGGTGGCTTGCTCCAGCATGTTTGACAGTCCACACTGTTGTTGTAAAGGAGAGGTTGAAGAGGGTTAGGTTAACTTAACGTTTTGAGTTTTTCCCTGGCATCCAGTGTTCATTTTGTAATCCTCACCAGAGTTCTATAAAATGGTCTTTCTACAGACGAGGAAATTGACAGCTCAGAGGAGTGGCCTACCCCATAGTGCACAGCACAGGCGGAGAGTCTAGATGAAAAATGACATCTCTGTTACCAGCCTAGTGCTGGTCCACACTCCTGCAGCTGCCTCTTACAGCTAGGGGGTTGCTGGAATCCTGTAGGTAAAACAAGCCAGCTAATAAAGTATCCTCCTCAGTAAGGAAGTAGTACACAGGCTATCGATGTGATTAATCAAACAAGGCTTTACCTTTAGAATGAAAATGGTCCATTCATAAAAGTCCTATTTCAATGGAACAATTTACGGAGTGATAGCTACTGTACTAGAGCCTCAGGATAACAACAGAACAAATTATAATTTAAAAGCAGCATAATTTACTTGACCAAACATCCTAATTAGTATTCAGCTCTTAAAAACACAAAACTTGTCATCAGTAAATTTGACAGTACATCAAACGGATTGAAGAGCCATTAAAATGTTGTCCTGGTGGCGTGGATGCGAAGAGATAGGAACACTCCTACACTGCCGGTGGGACTGAAAACTAGTGCAACCTCTGTGGAAAGCAATATGGAGATACCTTAAAGCAATACAAGTAGATCTACCATTTGATCCAGCAATCCCCTTACTTGGCACCTACCCAAAAGAGCAAAAGACACTCTATAAGAAAGACATCTGCACTCGAATGTTTATAGCAGCACAATTCACAATTGCAAAGATGTAGAAACAACCCAAGTGTCCATCAATTCATGAGTGGATTAATAAAATGTGGTATATGTATACCATGGAGTACTACTCAGCTTTAAGAAACAACAGTGATATAGCACCTCTTGTATTTTCCTGGATAGAGCTGGAACCCATTCTACTAAGTGAAGTATCCCAAGAATGGAAAAACAAGCACCACATGTACTCACCAGCAAATTGGTATTAACTGATCAACACCTAAGTGGACATACAAGAATAACATTTACTGGGCATCCAGCAGGTGGGAGGGGACAGGAGGGGATGGGTATATACATACATGATGAGTGCGATGCACACTGTCTGGGGGATGGACACGCTTGAAGCTCTGTCTCCGGGACGGGAAGGGGGGAGAAAGGCAACACATGTAACCTAAACATTTGTACCCTCATAATATGCTGAAATAAAAAAAAATAAAAAAGAAATAAAATAAACAAAAACAACAACAAAAATAAGTGGGAAAAGGATATGAATAGTCTGTTTACAGAAGAACCCCAGAAAGGTCACAAGGATACAGTGGGAGTATAGACAGGTACAGTTATAGCAGAGAGGAATTTGGTACCACTGGGTCCAATTAAGTGTGCCCATCCCTAAACCCCACCAATTCTGCTCCTGGGAAGGTGTTACTTGTCTCACAAGAGGGTATGCATGTGGATGTTCATCACAGCACTGTTTGT